>NC_133334.1:163123991-163729407 GCF_042186555.1 Aquarana catesbeiana | reverse complement strand
ATCTGGCTGATACATTGGCGGGATTAGGTCTGGCGCCATTGGCGGGCAGACGCTTCCCGCCCGTCATCACGCTTGCGTGACGTTGGTATTGCCTGCCCTATTTGACCGGCTCACCTGGGAGTCCCCATTTACAACTGACCAGATGACCGGCTTGCACTGCTTGATTTACTGCACACGTACAACCTATACCTGGTACTACAGGGTAATTCTATATGTCACGGCTTGTTTATATTCTACTTTTTCACCTTTTTTTCACTCTACACTTGTATCGTTGTCTCATGAACATCACCTAATAGGTTTCTTCTCTGTAAGCACGCTCCCAGCGTTTGCTTACTTATTCTTTCAGAATTCTCACTGGTCCCTTTTACATCCCACTTTTATCTCTGCTTTGCACACTATCCAGCAGGTATATCACTACCTACACCCCATCCTGCACTTTTGTCACCCTATTTTTACCTTTTTTCCTCCATGTATCCCTATTTTCTCTGTGCTTGACAGTGCTGCCGGGTGTATCATATACAATATTTTTAATTATCTTACAGATTTACTGGCCACTATTGGCACAATACCCAATATACTACATTTGTTCCCTGGTTGGGGACGTTTTCAGTGTGGGCCTGTTACTTATGGGCGGACTTCTATACCTCAGCTCCCGGGGAGGCTTGATATGGTGACCCCTGCACACCGGGATTATTCGGAGTTCAGTGTTCCAATGGGATGTAAGTTTGTGGATTTGACCATCTCTATGCTCTATATATATCTTTTTACATATAATACTTTCCATATCATGGGCCCCATTTTTTGATTTAGAACATCTCCATTATTTACAGATATTCAATATCCGCTCCTGATGAGTCGGCTTACCGACGAAACGCGTCGAGCTGTTGAGGATGTAACCCCTCACATTTCCACCAAGATTTTTATGAATTTTACTGTATATTACAAGTTATACTCATGAAATATGTATTATTGTCCCCTTGTTATGGCAATTATGTTTTACACTCTGTTTATATGTATGCAATTTACTTCCCAAGATGTCTGCATATGCACTGAGCAATTTTTTGTTATAGATAACGTTACGCAACTTGATACTCATGTACATTAAAAGTATTTATTTTTACTCTCAAATTTGTGTTTGAACCTGCCTCATTTAAAGTCCCATACTCTTTTATTATTTTTTGAATTTATAATTAGGGATGGAGGCGCACTACCCCCCTTTCCTTGTGCGCTTCATTTAAAGTCCCAGTATATGGAGATATACATTCCCCCCTCTGTTGTATGTAAAAAAGGGAGGGATGCGGGTCCCTCTCTAACACCGATTAGTATGAATCGGTCAAAAGAAGAAAAGATCCCGCAATGTAGGGAGGAGGCTGGACTTAGACGGCATAGAGTTAAGCCAGGACTGTGTCACGTACCTTACAGCGGAGTCTGAAATGATGAGGGCGGCCTCTTGCACGGTCCCGGTCCTAGCACCCCTGGAGGTTGAGACAGGGTTGCTAGGGCGGCGGAAGGGTGCAGGTGCCTGCTGGCAGGATCAGGAACACGGAAGTCTTCGGAAGGAAGCTAGGATGCTGATCATTGGATGGATTCAGGAGAGGTCCAGCAGAGGAACTTACAGGGTCAAAGGCAGGCAGGAATTGGCAACGTGCTGGCAGCGAGGTACACAATCGGCAGGCAGATTCGTAGTCAGGGACTGGTGGAGGTTGGCAACAAACTGGCAGCGAGGTACAGAATCAGGAGACAGAGCCGTAGTCAGGAGTCCAAGCTGGGTTCAGTACAGGAAGCAAGGCAGGCAGAGATATAGGGATGATCCGAGAGGAAGGCAGAGGTTCAAGATCAGGGTCAAGTAAACAAAGCAACAGCAAGGGTTCAGGAACGAGCTGAGACAATCCAGCACTGATGCTAGTATGCTGATCATTTAAATAGGGCGCCTCGTGCCGTGATTCGTTGGCGTGCGAACGTGCATGCGCTGACGTGTCCTCGTTCGTACGATCGCATTACGTGCGTGCCTAGTCCGGGGCTCGCTCGTTCTTACCGTACGTCTGGCTGGCACACGGGAACTAACGTTTGTGATGGTGCTCTGACATTTCCCCCTCCTTAAGGGCAGCCTCCGGATGCCCACCTGAGACCTCCTTTCTGGATGAGAATGATGAAAGGCTTGTATAAGTCTTGGGGCATGGAGGTTTGCTTCTGGTTCCCAGGAATTTTCTTCTGGACCAAAACCCTTCCATTTAATTAAATATTGATTCTGTCCTCGCCTTCTCCTGCAATCTACAATGGTCTCGATTTCGAACTCTTCTTCTCCATCCACCATTATGGCCTCTGGGGGCCCTCTTTCACGACCTGGAAAGGGATTAACCACATCAGGCTTCAACAAGGAGGTATGAAACACAGGGTGAATCTTAAATGAGTCGGGAAGTTCAAGCTCATAAGCCACTGGATTCATTTTTCTCTTGACCGGAAAAGGTCCTAGATATTTAGGTCCCAATTTCCTGGATGGACAGGTAAGTTTCAGATTCAAAGTTGACAGCCACACGCAATCACCAACCTTCAAATCCAGTTCTCCTCTCCTCTTCCTGTCAAAGAACCTCTTATTAACCTCTTGTGCTTTGGCAATGGTATCCTTCAGCACCTGGTTATTGGTAGCAAGGAAATTCAATCTGTCCTGAACTGCTGGCAAAGGAGAGTCCGGAATCAATGTTGGCAAAAAGGAGGGATGAAACCCATAATTGAAAGAAAGGCGATTGGTTGGTGACGGTATGAGCAGAGTTATTAAATGCAAATTCTGCCAATGGCAGAAGTGAGGCCCAATCTTCTTGGGAAAAGGAGGTGAAGCAAGGCAGGTATTGCTCCAGCGTTTGGTTGGTACGTTCAGTCTGTCCGTTGGACTGGGGATGATAAGCCAAAGAGAAGTTGAGTTTGATGCCCAGCGCTTCGCACAGTGCTTTCCAAAATCTTGAAGTAAACTGTACTCCTCGATCCGAGACAATGTCACTAGGGATTCCGTGCAGTCTAACAACCTCTTTAACGAAGACTTTAGCAGTTTCAGTTGCTGATGGGGTCCCTTTCATAGGGATGAAATGTGACATCCTGGAGAGGCGGTCTACCACTACAAAGATAAATGAAAACCCCCCCTATGGAGGGAGCTCTACGATAAAGTCCATTGTGATTTTATCCCAGGGTCTCTCAGGAATGGGCAGAGGTCTTAATAGTTCCCATGCTTTGTTTTTCCTGTTCTTGTTCCTGAGACAGATTGAACATGAGCCAACATATTTCCTGCAGTCCTTTGCTAAACTAGGCCACCAAAAATGTCTCCGGATCAAATCCATGGTTTTGTATCCCCCAAAATGGCCGGCCAGCGGATAGTCATGACACACCTGTAGGATGGTAGCACGTAAATTCTGCGGTATGAAAATTTTATTACCCCGTCAATAGAGCCCATCGTTTTCCTGAAGGTCCGTGTCTGGGGACAAAGCGAATTCCCTGGATGCTTGATGGATCTGTGACATTAAGTCGGTTTGAGAAAGTAGAAAATTTCCAGCGTGTAGGATAGTATCTGTTTGAGGTGGAACTTCAATTTCTGTAAACATACGCGATAACGCGTCAGGTTTCACATTCTTGGAGCCGGGCCGGTAGGTTATGTGGAAATTAAAGCGTGAAAAGAAAAGAGCCTACCTTGCTTGTCTGGGCCTGAGGCGTTTGACGGTCCTGAGGTATTCCAAATTTTTGTGATCCGTGAAGATCAGTATTGGGTGTGTTGCTCCTTCCAAGAGGACGTTTTTTTCCCTGCTGTCAGGGCTTCCGTTTTCCCCTCCCCGTTGGACGGAGCGGCGTCGTAGCGTTACCATGGATCCCCTCTCCCAGCGTCCGTAGGTGGATCGGCGTTGTGGGGTTTCCATGGTATCTACACCCTGATTGGAGTGGCGGTATGATTGGCGGAACCCAGACGCCAATCAGTACCGCATTTATTTCCTCTTCCTCTCTATATTTAACCACCGGACGCCGTGTCGGTGTCACTGTCCGGCTCGGCGGCGGTGGTTACAGACGGCACAAAACCATCGATTACACTGCAACACAGTACCTCAGACAAGGTAAGGTTTTCCCTCATCTCCTTGTTAGCACTGTCTCTTTTCTGGTATCCCCCAATCGTGGTATACTTCTTATTGTGCCTTTTCTGAGGAGTTTCCCGTTTATGCACATTAGATATCATTATACACAGCTAATACTTCTGTCTTGCTGGTGAGTAAGCTCTTCCCTCTCCTGCATTACCCTACAGATTTTGTACTGTATGAAGCTGCTATCTTTTACAACTCCTGGAGCTGCTTGTGCTCTCAAGGGACATTCCTTCCCCCCGCTCACACATTGGGGACATCTATTTACATCTAATTGCCATATCCCTCACATACCAGCATTGGGGTAAGTTATGAACACTTAGACTGTTTTTCTACACCCGGCCTGTATGCATACCCGCATGATGCGTTGTGTCCATGCATTTTCAGCATATGGGTGCTTTCCGCTTCTTTACAGTACCCCAGCCTATTTGGCCCCTTGCTTTTGTGTTTTCAGATATTCCCCCCCCCCTCTGGCTCTTCGCTTTTTGGACCCCTTCGGGATAGTGCTGTCACTCCCGGAATCCTCTCCTGGGGTGGCACATTGGGACCAGTGTGGAGAAGGCGGGGCCAGATATATGCCCGTTTCCTCAGTTGGATTCCTGGCGTCCTGTGTGTTTTTGCCCCCGAGATTTACTCCGACAGTCAGCCTCCCTTCCTGATTATACTTGGGTATGTGCATTTTTTTTTTGTGTACAGAATGATGTTAGATGCAGGAAACATGTTCAATGCATTTGTTTCTAATTACGCTATTTCATGTTTCATTATGTAGTGTAAAATCCCCCTACAATTTGCCCTTGATGAAGGGACTCCTGCAGTCCCGAAACGCGTAGGCTCAGGTGGAAGACTACATGAATACACATTTGGTTCGCTCACCAGTATATTCCTGATTTTATTGTTAATTGACTATTCTATGTGATTGTAGTAGATTTTTCCTTATATGTATATTTTTGTATATTTGTACCAATAAAATTGCTCTTATTTTACTCCGTTGCCTTTAAAGTCCCACCATTTCATGAGGGGTTATTTCTTTTTCTCCTTACGTCAGGGATGGCGGCAACTCTTGTGACATAATTGGATGGTACCCCCTTTTTTGATTCTTCCAAGAGGTACCACCACTCCGCTAGAGCCAATTTAATTGCCAACAGTTCTCAGTCCCCCACATCATAGTTCCTTTCTGAAGGCCCCAACTTCTTTGAGAAGAAGGCCACAGGGTGCATTAGAGCCTTGGGTCCTTGGTGCTGAGACAGGATGGCCCCTACGGCACTCTCTGAGGCGTCCACCTCCAGGATGTATGGAAGAGTGGGGTCAGGGTGCTTTAGTAATGGGGCCGAGGTAAAAAGTCCCTTTAACTTATCAAAAGAAGCTTGGGCTGCCTCTGTCCATTGAAAACGGTTCTGTTTCTTGGTGAGCTGAGTGATGGGCATGATGATACCGGAGAAGTTTTTAATGAATTTCCTGTAGAAATTTGAGAAGCTGATGAACCGTTGTACCCCTTTCTTATCAATGGGAGGTGGCCAGGACATTATAGCTGTGACTTTTTGAGGATCCATTGCCATACCTCCTGTAGAAATCACCAGTCCGAGGAAGTGGATGGTCTGCCGTTCAAATTCGCATTTCTCAGCCTTGGCATAGAGTCCATTTTGTCTTAACCTCAGAAGGATTGTTTCACATGGACAAGATGTAGATCTAAGGAGGCTGAGAAAATTAGAATATCGTCTAGGTAGACGATCATGAATAGGTCTAGAAAGTCTCTGAAAATATTATTTACGAAATACTGGAAGGTTGTTGGAGCATTGCATAATCCGAAGGGCATAACAAGGTATTCAAAGTGGCCAAAACGAGTCCGGAAGGCCGTTTTCCACTCGTCTCCCTCCCTGATTCTGATTAGATTGTAAGCACCTCGTAAATCCAACTTGGTAAATACTCTTGCGGAGTCTCTGGAGCAATTCTGGAATCAGAGGCAAGGGGTAGCGATTTTTAACGGTAATCCGGTTTAACTCTCTGTAATCCACACATGGACGGAGCGAATGGTCTTTTTTTTCAACAAAGAATATTCTTGCCCCGGCTGGTGAAGTTGAGTGTCGGATGAACCCCTTCTTGAGGTTCTCATTCACATAGTCTTTTAGGACTGCGAGTTCAGGTTCTGACAGAGGAAAGATCCTCCCAAATGGGATTTCTGCCCCTGGTAAAAGTTCAATCGGGCAATCGTAGGCCTGGTGGGGGGAAGAGTATCTGCTTTTTGCTTGTCGAAGACATCCAGGAAATCATGGTACACGGATGGGACAAGGTCTTGGGATTCAGATACTGGTTTTAGACACCCAATAACTGGAGCTGTGTGGTGGAGGATCTGGAGACAGTTGTGGAGACAGTAGGAGGACTGAAAGACTACCTTGCCGGTTGTCCAGTCTATCTGTGGGTTGTGTGCTTGCAACCATGGCATTTCTAGAATGATCGGAAAAAGTGGTGAAGATATAACGTCCAGGCACAACAGTTCTTGGTGGTTGGGTGAGATATCGACTGGCAAAGGTTGGGTTTCTTGGATGATGGGCCCAGATTTGATGTTGGACCCATCAGCTAATTGGATGAACAGTTTATGTTGCTTCGATCGTAGAGGAATGTTGTGTTGCAGGGCAAAGGCACGATCTATGAAGCAGCTGCAGGCACCGGAGTCAATTATGGCCTGGATCTGAAGCACCCCTTCTGGGAGCTGTAGAGAGACAGGAACAGCAATGTGTGTCATTCTTGCTAGAGTTAATGCATAATGATCAAGAGGAGGAGAGTCACACTTATGGGTCTTGTTGGGACACATATTGGCGTAATGACCAGCTCCCCCACAGTAGAGGCAGAGATTATTCATATGACGGTGTTGTTTTTCTTCCAGTGTCAAGGGTGCACGAATCAAGCCCAACTGCATTGGTTCTGGAGTTTCAGTGGTAGGAGCAGATAGTGGGGGTGCGGAGGTAGGTAGGCGACTGGGTACCCTGGGTAGCATCCACATGAACCAGTACTGGCTGGTCCTTTCAGATCTTCGCTCCCTCAGCCGGCGATCGATCTGAATGGACAGTTGAATCAGTTCTTCGAGGGAATCGGGGATCCCCACACGAGCTAGTTCATCCTTGAGTGCCTCCGAAAGCCCTAAACAGAACTGAAAACGGAGAGCGGCGTCATTCCAATGTGTGTCGGAACTCCACCGTTTAAAGTCAGTAACATAATCCTCCAAGGGCCTACGACCCTGCTGGAGGGTGTGAAGGCTGGCCTCGGCTGTGGTGGTACGCTGGGGATCATCATAAAGTTTGGCCATCTCATCCAAAAAAGAGTCCATGGTACCCAGCAAGGGACTGGCTTGTTCCAGTAAATGATGAGCCCAGGTCTGGGGTTCTCCCTGCAGTAACGAAATGATGAACCCCACCTTGGTACTTTCCAAAGAAAAGGTGCGGGGCTGAAGCAAGAAGTACAAATGGCAGGCATTCCTGAAAGCACGGAATTTGCTACGGTAACCCATAAATTTCTCTGGAGCAGGAACTCGTGGTTCTGGGGTGGCACCACTACTGTGGGTGTAGAAACTGGAACTGATGATGCAGGTACTGCAGTCCGAGGTGCTGAGGTGCTTGGAGAGAGAGACTCCACTCTTTGTTCGAGTCGCTGGTAGCCATCTTGCAGGCCCTGGACTGCTTGAGTGAGATTTGCAATCTGTTGACACAGAGCATCCATAGCTGAGGCCCCCCTTTCAGACTCCATGTGGCTCGATTGTACTGTCACGTACCTTACAGCGGAGTCTGAAATGACGAGGGCGGCCTCTTGCACGGTCCAGGTCCTAGCACCCCTGGAGGTTGAGACAGGGTTGCTAGGGCGGCGGAAGGGTGCAGGTGCCTGCTGGCAGGATCAGGAACACGGAAGTCTTCGGAAGGAAGCTGGGATGCTGATCACTGGATGGATTCAGGAGAGGTCCAGCAGAGGAACTTGCAGGGTCAAAGGCAGGCAGGAGTTGGCAAACTGCTGGCAGCGAGGTACACAATTGGCATGCAGATTCGTAGTCAGGGACTGGCAGAGGTTGGCAACAAACTGGCAGCGAGGTACAGAATCGGGAGACAGAGCCGTAGTCAGGAGTCCAAGCCGGGTTCAGTACAGGAAGCAAGGCAGGCAGAGATGTAGGGATGATCCGAGAGGGTGGTCGAGGAAGGCAGAGGTTCAAGAACAGGGTCAAGTAAACAAGGCAACAGCAAGGGTTCAGGAATGAGCTGAGACAATCCAGCACTGATGCTAGTATGCTGACCATTTAAATAGGGTGCCTCACGCCATGATTTGTTGGCATGCGAACGTGAACGCGCTGACGTGCCCTTGTTCGTACGATCGCATTACGTGCGTGCCTAGTCCGGGGCTCGCTCGTTCTTACCGTATGTCTGGCTGGCACAGAGGAACGAGCGTTTGTGATGGTTCTCTGACAGACTGGCTTGGAAGAGTCTGGGCTGGCGACGCTGCGCTTTTCATAAAAAAGGGGGGGGGGAGACAAGCTACATAACCGCCCACCCCGTGGTGGTAAGTGGTCACGTCCCCGGATGGAAAAAATTTTATTAATCATTGTATATGACATTTTGGTATATTAGAGGTTATGGCTTATTTGCTTACGAAACAACCGTGGATATTCTGATATTAGATTAAAATATATAAAAGATAAAAATAGAAAGAGAAAAAGAAAAAGGAAAAGGTGGGAAAAAGGAAAGAAGTTTTAGTAACTCTCTAGATGAGTGTCACGAGTGATGAGAGGTAGTAAACACATATCCAGGTGTTAGTCTAGGGAGAAAAATGTAGTGGATGTGGGTTGGTAGATGCCAACCCACATCCACTGGTAGGAGCAGTGGGAGGTAGACACTGTAAGGGATCAGGGGGTAACTATACCTTAAAACCTGATCAAGTAACCTGGTGTAATTACTATAGTGAGTGTGGACTCCCCTGACTCAGCTTATAGCATATATAGATAGGATGAGTCATGTACCCCTTCCAGCCATTGGGGCGGTATCATGAGTTTAATATAAGTTTGTAACAATGTAGAGCAGTGGTGCACAGCAACATCCATGCAGGACTCCTCCACCAAATCCACATCAGGACATTCAGACGTTCCCTAATATAGTTAAATCTTACAAAAGCGGGTGTGCGTCCGTACTTCTAAACTAAATAGAGTAACATTAGTTATGTAAACTCTGTAAGTAGTTCTATCATATAGTTTCCAGGGAAGCAACCCCAGGTCCCCCCAAGGGGCACGCCACATGAGGCATCAGTATAAATCTGTCATCTTGCTACCAGAGCTGTCTTAATTATTGACAGTCTAGTAGAAGTCTTGCTGTTTTTTTTGCCTTCCTCTGGATCAACTGTGGGTATAGGATTGTGTATATGGGATTGCGTGTTTTTTTTATTGGTTGAACTACATAAACTTGTGTCTTTTTTCAACCAGACTCACTATGTATTTTGGCCCACTCATGTGGCCCTCATAATCTCTCCTGCAGCTGCTGGAATCTCCTTGTCTCTGCCCCCACCTTGTCTCAGCAGTCAACAGCAGAGAGGGGGACAGAACCCATCCTCTATATCCTGCACTTACCAATGCAGCTGCAGGCAGGCTCATCTCTGCTCCCATCTTGCCTCAGCAATTAGCATCAGAGAGTAGGACAGAACTCCTCCTGCAGATCCTGCACTTCTCTGTGCAGCCGAAGCACCCCCTCATCTCTGCCTTCCCTGGTATCAGCATTCAGCAGACTCTGGCAGTTGACTCTGGCCCTTTGAGGACAACCATAATGCTGATGCGTCCTGTGATGAAATTGAGTTTAACACCTCTGCTCTAACTGATACATTTGCATTAGGGGTGTTGAAAAAAAACGTTGAATCAAAGAATCACAATTCAGCCGTGACTGATACTGCATTGATGCAGAGAACAGCTGAATCGTGATTCAACAAATTACATCATCCCAGCCACTCCCCCTCTCCTGGGACAGCCCTGCCAGCGTACTGTAAAGTAAAAAAAAATCACTGACCGCCCCTTTTCTCAGATCCTTCCTACATTGTGTCACTGTCATTTTAAACCACAGCCTGTAAATACCTTATTAGCCCCATTCGTTCCGGTCGATCTCCTCGTCCCACCCCTTCTCCTCCAAGTGTAGCTTTAAATTGGAGTAGGAAAATGGTCACATGATCGGCCGTAAAGAACGGAGCTAATAAGGTAATTACAGCCATCAATTTATAGTGACACTGACACAATGTAGAAAGGATTTATGAGAAGGAGCTGGCAGTGATTTTTTTTTTAACTTTACAGTAAGCTGGCAGGGCTGTACCAGGAGACTGGGGTCTCCTGGGAATGCAGGGGGGCTGTTCAATGTAAAAGGGGCTGTTCAATGTAAAAGGGGCTGTGCAATGTAAAAGGAACGGTGCAATGTAAAGGGGCTGGGCAGTGTAAAAGGGGTGCTGAGCAATGTAAAGGGGTCTGTATAATGAAAACTGTGTAATGAGGGGGGCTGTGCAATGTAAAGGGGGCTGTGCAATGTAAAGGGGGGCTGCGTAATGTAAAGAGGGGGCTGCATAATGTATAGGGGCTGAGTAATGTGCAGGAGCTCTGCGTAATGTAAAGGGGGTCTGTGTAATGTAAAGAGGTCTGTGGAATGTGCAGGGGAGCTGTGGAATGTTACAGGGATGTTTAATATGCAGGGGGGCTTTAAAAAAAAGTGCAGGGGGTGGGTAATGTCGAGGGGGGCTATGTAATGTAAAGGGGTCAGTGTAATGTGCAGGGGGTCTGTGTAATATTCAGGGGGGCTGTGGAATGTAAAGGGGGCTGTTTAATATTCAGGGGGGCTCTGGAATGTAAAGGGGGCTGTATAATGTGCAGATGACTGTGGAATGTAAAGGGAGCTGTGAAATGTGCAAGGGAGCTGTGGAACATAAAGGAGGCTGTTTAATATGCAGGGGGGCTGTGTAATGTGCTGGGGGGCTGTGGAATGTAAAGGAGGCTGTTTAATATGCAGGGGGTTGTTTAATATGCATGGGGCTGTTTAATATGCAGGAGGGGGCTGTGTAATGTGTAGGGCAGCTGTGTAATGTGCAGGGGGCTGTTTAATGTAAAAGGGGGCTGTGGAATGTGCAGGGGGGCTCTGCCATGTAAAAGGGGCTGTGCCTTTTCGTATTTACTTTTCTAAATAAATACTATTGTTGTTTGCTGTTCAGACTTTGCTACATGCAGGGGGTGTTTTTTTTTTTTTTTATTTAAGAGCAGATAAAATAAATAAAAATTGAGTTCTTCTGACTGCTTGAATTTTTTGTTGAAAACCATGGGCAGTAATCGTGATGCATCGTGGAATTGAATCGAATCAAATCTTTGACAGGATAATCATAATCAAATCGAAATCTGAGACCAGTGAAGATGCGCACCTCTAATTTGCAGGAGCATTATTTTTTAGGATATGCTATTTTAGCACGTGTGGTGAATTGTGATTTAAAAGTACACTGGGTGTATGCACTTAATGTGAACATATTTTATTGAACTGTACAAAATAATTGAGAAACATTTCACATCTTTCAGTTCTTATATCACATTTTTTTTTTGTATTGATGTTCACAAATTTATCGAGACAGTGTCTGTTGTACATTTACAGGAGAGCTTTTTCTGTTGGTAAACCAACAGACTTACTTGCTGGATCACCAGATGATTATAAGGAAAAGAAAGCTAAAAAACCCAGAATACAGCCATCGCATCTAAAAATTGGTAAGCTGTAGGGGTGAGCCGAACACCCCCCAGTTCGGTTTGCGGCAGAACATGCAAACAGGCAAAACATTTGTGCGAACACGCAAACACTGGTAAAGTCTATGGGACTCGAACGTAAAAAATCAAAAGTGCTAATTTTAAAGGCTAATATGCAAGTTATTGTCCTAAAAAGTGTCCTGCCCCAGGGGCCATGTATCAATGCAAAAAAAAAAGTTTTAAAAATGGCCGTTTTTTCAGGAGCAGTGATTTTATAAATGCTTAAAGTGAAACAATAAAAGTGAAATATTCCTTTAAATATCATGCCTGGGGGGTGACTATAGTATGCCTGTAAAGTGGCACATTTCTCCCGTGTTTAGAACAGCCCCTGCACAAAATGACATTTCTAAAAGAATAAAAGTCATTTAAAACTGCTTGCGGCTGTAATATAATGTCAGGTCTTGGCAATATAGATGAAAATCATTGAGAAAAACGGCATGGGTCCCCCCCCCCAGCCCATTACCAGTCCCTTTGGGTCTGGTATGGATATTAAGGGGAACCCCGCACCCAAATTACAAAAAAAAAGGCGTGGGGCCCCCAGGCCCTATATACTCTGAACAACAGTATACAGGCGGTCCCCGGGTTACAAACAAGATAGGGACTGTAGGTTTGTTCTTAAGTTGAATCTGTTTGTAATTTGGAACAGGTACATTTTTAAAGTGTAGCTCCAGCCAAAAAATCTATTTTGTTTTGCTGGCTGCACCCCTGTTCACAAGATTTCACCTCGCTTTCTATCCCAGTGACAATTGGATTTTGAAAACTTTGGGTTATTAGGGAAACTAGGATTGGTGACAAAGCATCAGTGGAGACACCTTTTTCCCATATTGACTCTTACAGGAGAAAATTTTCCCTTCCTAGGGGTAGATTTCCTCTTACTTCCTGTTGTCTCCCTCCGTTTGTAAGTCGGATGTTTGAAAATAGGGACTGCCTGTATATAGTATATGGCCTGCCCTATACACTCTGTGAAAAATTGTTAAACAGGGGCAGAAAAATTAGGCCTTAGGCGGTGGTGGTGGTGGCACAACACTGTAAAGCCTCACAGATACTTTTGTTGAGCGCAGGAATGGGCCCTGCTGTGAAATATTAGATCAAAAATTGTAATTATGTGCCCCTGTTAAACAGGGGCAGAAAAATTGAGCCTTAGGCAGTGGTGGTGGTGCCACAACACTGTAACCCCTCACAGATTCTCTTGTTGAGTGCAGGAACGGGCCCTGCTGTGAAATATTAGAGCAAACATTGTAATTACATGCCCCTGTTAAACAGGGGCAGAAAAATTAAATTGGGCCTTAGGCAGTGGTGGTGGTGGCACAACACTGCAACTTCTCACAGATACTCTTGTTGAGTGCAGAAACGAGCCCTGCTGTTAAATATTTGATCAAAAATTGTAATTACATGCCCCTGTTAAACAGGGGCAAAAAAATTGGGCCTCAGGCAGTGGTGGTGGTGCCCTGAACCAAAAATATTCTTAGAAGCTATCATGAAGATTGAGGAGGAATAGGATAGTCACATTTTTATGAATGTGAGCCGATCAACAGGGTTTGTGGACAGGCGCACTCTGTGATCGGTTACAAAGCCTCCAGCAGCACTGAATGTGCGTTCAGAAAGAACGCTGGATGCAGGACAGGCCATTAGCTCAATTGAACATTAAGCAAGCTCTGGCCAGTGGTCCATCCTCAAGACCCAGTAACCCAGTGGATGTTCTGTTGTAAAGGTCTCCAAGTCTGATCTTCCCCCTAGGTATTCCTGCACCATATAATTCAGTCACTGGTGATGGTTGCCGAAACCGATCAGACCTTGGTGCTGAGGACTGAAGAATTGTCTGAAGGCATCGGTCAGTCGGCCACCTTTCCCACAGCTCTTTCTGTGACTGAACGAAGGCTCAGCAACATGTTGTCCAGCACCTGGAAATTGTAACCTCCCAAGCTCTGGAAACACATTGCACAAACCTTTCTGCAAGGCCTCCCGAAGATGTTTCATCCTCTCCTCCCTCTGTGAAAGCTGGATAAGTTCTGCAATCTTACTCTTGTAACGTGGATCAAGAAGGGTTTCCAGTCAGTAATGATTCCTCTCCTTGATACCACGAATCCTAGGGTCCTTCCGCAGGCTTTGCAGGATCAGGGAGGCCATGCAGCATAAGTTTGCAGAGGCATTCGATCCTTAGTCCTCTGGGTCACTAAGGATCACATGATCCTCAACCACCTCCTCCCAGCCACGTACAACTCCATGAGTTTCTGGGGACTGAAAATGATCCCTTGAAGACTGCTGCTGAGTGTTATCCTCCACCTCCATGCTGACACAATCCTCCTCCTTCTCCTCTTCTTCTTCCTGTGTGATCGGCAGGCCCGCAGGAACACTATCTGGATAAAGGGGGCCTTGAGAGGTAAGGAAATCCTCCTCTTCCTCCCACTGTTCTGCCTCAAGTGCCCTGTCCATTATTCCATGAAGCGTGTGCCCCAACAGGAAGACAAGAGGGACAGTATCACTGATGCATGCACTGTCACTGCTCACCATCCTCATGGCCTCCTCAAATGGTGACAGGACAGTGCATGCATCCTTAATCATTAGCCAAGCTCCCATGACCCTGTCCTGGTGCTATACTCACACAGGTACTCATTGATGGCCCTCTGCTGTTTGTGCAGCTGCTGCAGCATTGCCAGCAGTTCCACCTGGTGGGCATGTCATAATAAAGGCGGTTCTTGGTCAGGTTGCATTCTCTTTGAAGGTCAGCCAGTCGAGCACTGGCATTATATGACCGGCGGAAATAACCACAGACTTTCCTGGTCTGCCTCAGGAGATCCTGTAAGCCCGGGTACCTGCTCAAGAACCACTGCACCACCAAATTCAGGATGTGAGCCAAACAGGGAACATGGGTAAAGTGTCCGTGTCAGAGAGCGGAGAGGAGGTTGGTGCCATTGTTGCATAAACCATTCCTGGCTGAAGCTGGCGTTGCATCAACCACCTCTGAGCCTGCCCCTACAGAGCTGCCAGAATCTCTGCCCCAGTGTGGCTCCTGTCCCCTAAGCAGGTCAACTCAAGCACCGCATGGCATCTTTTTGCCTGAGTGCTTGCGTAGCCTCTTGAACGCCTATGGAGCACCGCTGGTTCAGAGGACAAATCTGCAAAGGAAGAGGCCATAGAGGAAGAAGAAGAGGAGGGGGTGGAGGAGAGAGCTGTGGCAGAATCACCACTACTAGCATTTTGGAGGCGTGGTGGCGGAACAAGCTCCAACAATACTGAACCCTGTCCTGCATCCTTACCCAGTGCGCCGTGAAAGAAAGGTATCATCCCTGTCCATGCCTGCTGGACCATGAGTTAATGGTAATATGCAACTTACTGCTGACCACCCTGTCCAACGAGGCCAAGACATTGCCTTCCACATGCTGGTAGAGAGCCTAAATGGCCTTCCATGAAAAGAAATGGCATTTGGGAACCTGCCACTGAGATACCGCACATTCCACAAATTCACAAAAGGGGCAGATTCTACCAGCTGAAAAGGCAGCAGTTGCAGTGCTAGCAATTTGGCCAAGCTAGCATTCAGACACTGAGCATGTGGATGGCTGGGACCAAATTTCTTTCGACGGTTTAGCAACTGGGGTAGGGAAATTTGCCTGCTAAAATCGGATGGTGGTGTACCGCTAGCAGATTGGCCGCAAGTACTTGGGACACCTATTTTAATACCTTCATTCCTCTCAGTGCAGGTTTCTAATGAGGTGATGAGGAGCAAGGAGAGGTCCGCATTGTTCTTTGATGTGAGACTTTTAAGTGCTGTTGCCAACGGACTGCATGGGAGGTCATCATATGTCTGGTCAAGCATGTGGTGCCTAAGCAGCTGCTGTTTTGGCCACGCTTGATACACTTCAGACATATGTTGCAAACAGCAGCGGTGGGATCTGCTGCACACATGTCAAAAAAGGCCCACACCAAAGAACTTTTCAAAATATGCAGGGAGTCAAGAGCACCCTGCAGCTGCTTAGCTCTACGGTGTGATGCAATAGGGTGGCTGCCCTTAAGCTGCCTCCTGGAGGGCATCCTGCCTCATTGGAAATGTGCCTCCTCCTCCTCCTCCTCTCTTCTAGCAGGCACCCAAGTAGAGTCAGTGACCTCATTATCCCCTCCCTCATCACTGGAGCAAACTTGGCAGTATGCTGCAGCTGGGGGAACATGACTGTCAGTTTCTTCACCTTCTTGGGCACCCTCTCTCTCTAGGCTCACGTTACTCCCCTCCTCAACCTGGGTACCATCTTCGGAGCCTTCAAATTGCTGCGCATCCTCCTGCAGCATGTACCTGACACTGTGGTCGAATCATTCGGGGGACTCCTCCATGCATGATGGTGGGGCTAGGGAAGGAGTGACTGTTGACATGGAGCTGATGGAATAGGCTGCTTTGGCAGATGCATTGGCAGGCAAACTACTCTGAACCTGGGTGACAGAGGATGATGAGGATGAGGACGGCTTTGTTATCCACTCCACCAACTCTTCTGCATGTTGTGGCTCAATAACACAGCCAGCTGCAGAAAAAAAAGGACAAGTGTGCCCCACGGCCACGTGCTGAGGATGTACCGTGTCCATGACCAGCACTGTCAACTGTAGACACAGAGCCTGCTTGCCCTCTTTTAGTGGCCTGTGAGCGTCTGCCTCTCCTTGGTGGCCTTTCGGACATGCTGTAAATTTTGTTTTGCAAAAACCACACTACACTGTATTGTGTACTTTGTACACCACCAGAAAAGTGGTAGCAACTGCACTAGGGGTGCACTGTATTGTGTACACCACCAGAAGTCTAATAGCAACTATGGGTGCACTGTATGCATTGTGTACACCACCAGAAAAGTAGTATCAACTGCACTAGGGGTGAACGGTATTGTGTATACCACCAGAAGTCTAGTAACAACTATGAGTGCACTGTATGTATTGTGTACTGTGTACACCACCAGAAAAGTAGTAGCAACTGCACTAGGGGTGCACTGTACTGTGTAAACCAACAGAAGTGTAATAACAACTATGGGTGCACTGTATGTATTGTGTACACCACCAGAAAAGTAGTAGCAACTGCACTAGGGGTGCACAGTATTGTGTACACCACCAGAAGTCTAATAGGAACTACAGTAGGTGACCGCGATATTGTGTCAATCTCGCCGCACTTCTCTGCGAGATTTGACACCTACGAGCCCCGTCGCAGGAGCCAGCGCCGAGATGGCTCACTCATCGGGAAAGGAAAACTTTGTTTTCCTTCCGCGATGAGTGACAGGCAGCGCTGACAGCTGCCTGGTATGAATCCTGAGGCGGGAACACCGCGCCAAATTTTAAATGAAAAAACCGGCGTGGGTTCCCCCCTCGGAGGCATACCAGGCCCTTAGGTCTGGCATGGATTGTAAGGGGAACCCCCTATGCCGAAAAATCGGCGTGGGGGTCCCCCCCAAATCCATACCACGCCCCCTTATGACGCCAGAGTCCCTGCGCATGCTGGGACCATGACGTCGTAAGGGGGTGGGGTTACCGCCTATATAAATGGCTCCGCAGCTCGCACACAGCATTCGAGCCGGAGAGAGCGTCGTGTCAACATCGGGGAAGAAGAAAAGAAGAGAAGAAGCGGAGAGACAGCGGCGGAGAGACAGCGGCGACAAGACAGCGGCGACAAGACAGCGGCGGCGAGACAGCGGCAGCAGACCGGGCCCCTCGCTGGCAATAGAGCTGGAAGAAGATAGCGGCGGGGCCCGGGAGAAGAGGCCGAACACCGGGAGAAGGCGGAAGGAGACCCCCCGAAGTCGGAAGAAGACCCCCGGAGCTGACTAATAAATGACTCTTAAAACCTGTGTAGTGTGTTTTTTTTTTTTATATTGACACTTTTCCCTAGGTGAATGGGTAGGGGTACCATGTACCCCAAACTCATTCACACAGGGTGGGGGGCCGGCATCTGGGGGCCCCCTTATTAAGGGGGGCTCCCGGATTCCGATAAGCCCCCCGCCCGCAGACCCCGACAACCAACGGCCAGGGTTGTCGGGAAGAGGCCCTTGTCCTCATCAACATGGGGACAAGGTGCTTTGGGGTGGGGGGGCTGCAGGGCGCCCCCCTCCCCCAAGGCACCCACCCCCCCATGTTGAGGGCATGCGGCCTGGTACGGCTCAGGAGGGGGGGGGCGCTCGCTCGTCCCCACCCCCTTTCCTGGCCGGCCGGGCTGCGTGCTCGGATAAGGGTCTGGTATGGATTTGGGGGGGGACCCCCACGCCGATTTTTCGGCATAGGGGGTTCCCCTTACAATCCATGCCAGACCTAAGGGCCTGGTATGCCTCCGAGGGGGGAACCCACGCCGTTTTTTTCATTTAAAATTTGGCGCGGTGTTCCCGCCTCAGGATTCATACCAGGCAGCTGTCAGCGCTGCCTGTCACTCATCGCGTAAGGAAAACAAAGTTTTCCTTTCCCGATGAGCGAGCCAGCGCGACATTCACAGTACCCTGTCGCCGAGAACCAGCGCGATGCTATCGCGCTGGAAACACAATCTCGCGGTCAGGTACTGTATGGGTGCACTGTATATATTGTGTACTGTGTACACCACCAGAAAAGTAGTAGCAACTGCACTATAGGTGCACGGTACTGTGTACACCACCTGAAGCATATTAGAAAAAGTACACCAGGAATGACCTGCAATCAGATATAGCTAAATTGGATGCAGTATGTGTGTGTGTGTATATATATATATATATATATATATATATATATATATATATATATATATATATATATATATATATATATATATATATATATATATTAAATACACTGCAGCTAATTGAATAACCTGCCTGCCTGCTCAATCTAAATGACACTCTCTCTCCGTCCACGCCAACAACACACTATATTGTGTCTGGGATCAAAAGTAACATTTCTGTCTTTGCAGATGACACCAAGCTATGCAGTGGAATAACGTCCTTACAGGATATCTCCAATTTACAAGCTGACCTCAATGCACTGACTTGGCATCTATAACACTGTCATTGCCTTGACTTACACAATTTGTCACCTAAACCCACCCCCCCCCCCCGGGAGAATTTTTCATTTTCTTTTTGTAAACATTGGGGTGTGCGACTCTTGGACTCTATTCACATGCGTTTTCTTTTTTTCTCAACATTGAAGTAGTACCTTCAGGCGTTCTAGGAGCATAAATTACACATCTGATTTCATTACTACCTATCACACTTTTGAAGGTCCTGGAGCACCAGGACAGTGGAATTACCCACAAAATTACCCAATTTGTGAAAGCAAACACCCCAACGTATATTCTATGAGACATGGGCTGCAAATAGGTACTCGGGTACTCTGATGGGCTGCAGAGAGGTACTCAGGTACTCTGATGGGCTGGAGACAGGTACTCGGTTACTTTGATGGGCTGGTGACAGGTACTCGGGTACTCTGATGGATCATAGTAACTTCAATTATTACCCACCATTTCTCAATGGCGTTTAATGGTTATGGCACATTAAACTATATATATAATCACCATATGACTATTTGACAGTCTATTAACATACTCCATTTCACATTGTCCCAACACACGTTGGAGTTGTGGAGTGGCATACTCTCCAGCATGTGGGTGTAGAAAAATTCATTTGATACTAGTCAAATGCTGTTAAAATACATTATTATTCTAGATGATTGAATTACTCATTTAATCATCATAGGTGCCCTCCATTCTCTTTCCCACCCCTGGGGGCTCCTATGTGTGACTCCTTGCAAGCACCTCTTTTTTGGCTGGTTCCCGCCCAGGTGAGAGGAGGGGGGTTCTATACGAGGATTCCGGATCTGTGCACTTATGTTCACACTCTCTGGTTACGAGTCATTTCCCCTCTCTTGAGTGGTAAATATATTTTTATTTTTATACATAATAGTTGTTGGTACCTTGTTAGAAGGTCAGAATTATATTATTTTTCTGCTATGTCTCACCAGAGTACAAATTTCCCTGAAGACCACGATTGGTCGAAACGCGTCGGGATACTCATGTGGATGACAACCTACCTTTTGTAATACAATGTATCTTATTATTGACCATTTTTATGGTATTTGTCATTACTGTCTGTAACCAGAATGTATTTAATTTTTACAATTCCTTCATTGAAGTATATTTCTTATGTGATTATTAACCAGAGACTATAAACTTGATGATTTTAGAATTCGATCCGATTGTATGTTTGTTGTATAATTAAAAACAAGAATTAATTGTATAACATTGTCATTGCCTTGACTTACACACTTTGTTGCCTAAACCGCCCCCCCGGGAGAACTTTTTCTTTTTCTACTTCAATGCTCGTAGAACGCCTGAAGATGCTACTTCAGTGTTGGGCCTCTGTATGTGGCCAGGCTGTGTAAAAGTCTCACACATGTGATATTGCCATACTCAGAAAGAGTAGCAGAATGTATTTTGGGGTGTAATTTGTTGTATGCATATGCTGTGTGTGAGAAATAACCTGATAATATGACAATTTTGTAAAAAAAAAAAAAAAAAAAAAGGCCTGATCGGAAGTGATCAATTTTCAGTGATTGGCACACACCATAGTTTGTAGACTCTTTAACTTTCATAAATACCAAATAATATACACTAATTTGGGTTGTTTTTACCTAAGATATGTAGCAGTATAAATTTTGGCCAAAATTTATGAAGAAAATTACTAATTGGACTGGAATGGTACCAGCTGATTGGAAAAAAGCCAATGTAGCACCAATATTTAAAAAAGGCCCAAAATACATCCCTGGGAATTACAGACCAGTTAGCCTAACATCAATAGTATGTAAACACTTGGAGGGGATGATAAGGGATTATATACAAGATTTTAGTAATGAGAACGGTATCATTAGCAGTAATCAGCATGGATTCATGAAGAATCATTCTTGCCAAACCAATCTACTAACCTTCTATGAGGAGGTGAGTTGCCATCTAGATAAAGGAAGGCCTGTAGACGTGGTGTATCTGGCTTTTGCAAAAGCATTTGACACAGTTCCCCATAAACGTTTGCTGTACAAAATCAGGTCTGTTGGCATGGACCATAGGGTGAGTACATGGATTGAAAACTGGCTACAAGGGCGAGTTCAGAGGGTGGTGATAAATGGGGAGTACTCGGAATGGTCAGGGGTGGGTAGTGGGGTTCCCCAGGGTTCTGTGCTGGGACTAATTCTATTTAATTTGTTCATAAATGACCTGGAGAATGGGATAAAGAGTTCAATCTCTGTATTTGCAGATGATGCTAAGCTAAGCAGGGCAATAACTTCTCTGCAGGATGTGGAAACCGTGCAAAAAGATCTGAACAAATTAATGGGGTGGGCAACTACATGGCAAATGAGGTTCAATGTAGAAAAATGTAAAATATTGCATTTGGGTGGCAAAAATATGAATGCAATCTATACACTGGGGGGAGAACCTCTGGGGGAATCTAGGATGGAAAAGGACCCGGGGGTCCTAGTAGATGAAAGACTCAGCAATGGCATGCAATGCCAAGCTGCTGCTAACAAAGCAAACAGAATATTGGCATGCATTAAAAAAGGGGATCAACTCCAGAGATGAAACGATAATTCTCCCACTCTACAAGACTCTGGTCCGGCCGCACCTAGAGTATGCTGTCCAGTTCTGGGCACCAGTCTTTAGGAAGGATGTACTGGAAATGGAGCGAGTACAAAGAAGGGTAACAAAGCTAATAAAGGGTCTGGAGGATCTTAGTTATGAGGAAAGATTGCGAGCACTGAACTTATTCTCTCTGGAGAAGAGACGCTTGAGAGGGGATATGATTTCAATATACAAATACCGTACTGGTGACCCTACAATAGAAATAAAACTTTTTCGCAGAAGAGAGTTTAACAAGACTCGTGGCCATTTATTAAAATTAGAAGAAAAGAGGTTTAACCTTAAACTACATAGAGGGTTCTTTACTGCAAGGATGTGGAATTCCCTTCCACAGGCGGTGGTCTCAGCGGGGAGCATTGATAGCTTCAAGAAACTATTAGATGAGCACCTGAATGACCGCAACATACAGGGATATATAATGTAATACTGACACATAATCACACATAGGTTGGACTTGATGGACTTGTGTCTTTTTTCAACCTCACCTACTATGTAACTATATGTAACTATGTAATTAGCAAAATTTTATGACAGAAACAAAGAAAAAGGCATTTTTTTCACAAAATTTACAGTCTTTTTTTATTTATAGCACAAAAAAAAAAAATAACACTAGTGATGAAATGCCACCAAAAGAAAGCTCTATTTGTGTGAAAAAAGGACGTGAGTTTCATATGGGTACAGTGTTGCATGAGTAATTGTCATTCAAGCTGTGAGAGCATTGAAAGCTGAAAATTGGTCTTGGCAGGAAGGGGGTGTAAATGCACTGTATTGAGGTGGTTAACCTTCTCATTTTGTAGCATAAACAAGGTTGCCAAACACCTATTATAATGACTGGGACATGGTACCCAGTGTACCAAAAGCCCATTTCAGCACCTTAAATGGGCACCTGGCATGTTTAGCACAAGTCCATAGAACATGTACTATAACTTATACATGTTTATGGTAGATGAAACAAGGGGGAAAAGACCCACCTTGACAGTTGGAAAAGCATGCTCAGTACGTCAAACATCTGTTTCAACACATGGGACATGGCACTTAGGATGTTTAGACCTTCTTCAGAATCTATTACAAGGTCTCAAGTTCTCTCCTCATCAGATATTCCTGCGTTAAGAGCTGGAACAACTGGCAATGGCTGCCATTGTTGGAACTGTCAAACAGCAGAGAAGGCATTCGACGGTCAGCCGTCAATGAGTGCGGAGCTTTTTTTGGGGTTTTTTTTGTGTGAGGCGAGCGTTGTGATTGACAATGGATTTACATCGGGGGACACTGTTTGTTTTTTTTTTTTTTGTTTTTTTTAAATAAAGGAATTGTCTTGGTGAATGGATAGGGGTACATAGGCCCCATTACTCATTCACTGGGGGCGGGGGGGCGTGATCAGGGGTCCCCTTTTTAAGGGGGGCTTCCAGATTCTGATAAGCCCACAGACCCTCATAACCCAGGCTTGTGGGGAAGAGACCCTTGTCCCCATCATCATGAAGACAAGGTGCTTTGGAGATGCCCCCCTACCCCAAAGCACCCCACCCATGTTGAGGGCACGTGGCCTGGTATGGTTCAGGAGGGGGCACAGATAAGGGACCCCAGATAAAGGACTAGTATAGATTTTGGGGGGAGCCCCAAGATGTGTTTTTTTTTTTTTTTGGCAGAGGGCTCCTATTGAAATCCATACGAGACCCGAAGGAACTGGAGGGACCCCACTCCATTTTTTTTTACTATTTGTTATCCAGCAAATTTTTTTTTTTATTCAGCTGTCAGCGGGGAAGCACATTGACAGCTGATGACTCATCAGTTGTTAAGGATACCCTGGCCAGCTTTCTGGCCCCGCTCCTTAACAACCAGCTTTTACTGCGCCCTGATTGGGCAAAGCTTTGCCCAACCAGGGTGCAGAATGCACTGCGCAGCACACAGTGCATTGTAGGGCATTTGGCGGGGCGAACACTTGCTGAATACCCTGCAAATTTGGGTGTTTCCCGAACGGAGCGAACAGCCGATGTTCGGCCCCAACTCATGCTTCACCCATCACTAAATACACACATTCCACATTTCAAAGATAAGGGTTTTTTATCCTGAAATAAAAGTGCCATGTTAAAGAGACAATAGACAGTCATATAGCACAGTGGCTGGAGAGTATGTAAGCAGTTTAATTGGGCACTGAGCAATGTAAGGCTGCTTTCACACTGCAATTCATATATTTTCACACTGCAGCACATCAAAACGTTATATGCTTTTCTTAAAACGCTTTGCGCATTTTAACATATTTTTAGCATGTTTTTAATGAGTTGCGGTACATTTCAATGTAGTACATATAGCCTTTTAATGCACTTTTAATGCTTTTTTGATGTGTTCCCTGCATATTTAAGACATCATTTCCTGGCTCCATTTTGCGGTTTTTGTGAGAAGAGTAGTGTGCTTTGATTTTTGCAGAATGGAATTTTCATTTTTCAATGATTATTCTCATTATGATGGCTTGCAATCATATGCTTAAAGTGATTGTAAAGTATATTTTTTTCCTATAAAAATAACACACATGTTATACTTACCTGCTCTGTTGCAGTGGATTTGCACAGAGCAGCTGTGTCCTCCTCTTCTTGGGTCCCTCTTCTGTGATCCTGGCCCCTACCTCCTATTCAGTGCCCCCACAGCAAGCATCTTGCTATGGGGGCAGCCGAGACGAGTCACAGCTCCCTGTGTCCATTCAGACATGGAGCCCCACCCTGGCCATGCCCCCTATCTCCCCTGATTGGCTAGCTGACTTTGATTGATAGCAGCGGCATGCAATGGTGCTGCTGCTGTGTCTCAGCCAATCAGGAGGGAGAATCTCAGACGACACTCGTGGAAATCGCTGGAGAGAGAGGGACCTCAGGTAAGTGTTAGGAGGGCTGCTGCACACAAAAGGCTTTTTATCTTAATGCATAGAATGCATTAACCAGTTGCCGACCGCCGCACGCCGATGTACGTCGGCACAATGGCACGGGCAGGCATAAGGGCTTACCTGTACGTCCCTGCCTGCCCGCGGGCGGGTCCGATTGGATCCCCTGGTGCCTGCGGCGGTCGGATTCTCGTCAGGAGCGATCCAAGGTGAGGGGGAGGCAAGTCATTTGTGGCCACCCCCTCACGATCGCTCCTGGTGAATGAAATGTTTCCTCAGCTTCTGTAATGTAAACAGAAGAGGAGGAAGTGATGTCATCTCTCCCCGAGCTGGTCTTTTCGGTCCGGCACCGAGGAGAGAAGACATCAATGTGAGTTGCACCAACACTACACGTACAGTAGAACACACAGGCACACTTTTCACCCCCCAGTCACCCCCCGATCACCCCCCCTGTACCCCCTGTCACAGTGACACCAATAGCAGTTTTTTTTTCTGATTTATTGCATTGGTGTCAGTTTGTGACAGTTATAAGTGGTAGGGCAGTCCCCCCCTGTACCCCCTGTCACAGTGACACCAATAGCAGTTTTTTTTTTCTGATTATTGCATTGGTGTCAGTTTGTGACAGTTATAAGTGGTAGGGCAGTTAGTGGTAGACCCCTTTAGGTCTAGGATACCCCCTAACCCCCCCCTAATAAAGTTTTAACCCCGTGATCACCCCCCATCACCAGTGTCACTAAGCGATCGTTTTTCTGATCGCTGAATTAGTGTCACAGGTGACGCTAATTAGAGAGGTAAGTATATAGGTTCTCTATCAGCTTTTTATAGCGTTAGGGACCCCCATATACTACCTAATAATGGCTTTAACCCCCTGATTGCCCCCTAGTTAACGCTTTCACCAGTGATCACCATATAAGTGTTACGGGTGACGCTGGTTAGTTAGTTTGTTTATTATAGTTTCAGGGCACCCGCTGTTTATTACCCTAATAAAGGTTTAACCCCCTAATCACCCGGCGGTGATATAAGTTAAGTTTTAGGGTCTGCGTCGCCCCAGGCAGCGTCAGGTTAGTGCCAGTACCGCTAACACCCACGCACACAGCATACACCTCACTTAGTAGTATAGTATCTGAACGGATCAATATCTGATCCGATCATATCTATACTAGCGTCCCCAGCAGTTTAGGGTCCCCAAAAACGCAGTGTTAGCGGGATCAGCCAAGATATCTGCTAGCACCTGCGTTTTGCCCCTCGGCCCAGCCCTGCCCAGCCCACCCAAGTGCAGTATCGATCGATCACTGTCACCTACAAAACACTAAACACATAACTGCAGCATTCGCAGAGTCAGGCCTGATCCCTGCGATCGCTAACAGTTTTTTGGTAGCGTTTTAATACAGTCGCCAACAGTCAAGAGCTTTTTTGCCTGTGAGTCTCACTAGTGTACCACTAAATTTAAAGCCCAAAATGGCAAATCGAAGGTACAATAGTGAAGAGGCCTACACATTTCTGAGCATGACAGATAGTGAAGAGGAAGTCACTCATCTGTCAGATTCAGGCTCAGAATACGAACCTGTAGACAGCAGCGGCTCCATGACAGATAGCTCTGACAATGGAGTTGTGGTCCCTGCCAAGGTCAGACGTACCAGACCCCGAACTTCTTCTTCTGCTGTTGAGGTGCAAGAACCGCAGGGCTCTCGTATGGAGCAGAGCAGTACTAGCGCCGCTATTCCTTCTGGTGAACTGGCAAGCATCAGCGGCCTAGTACACCCTGGTCGTACATCCAGCAGTAACAGTGACGTGGTGAGTCCCATAAGTGTAGTTCAAGCTGGAGAGGTGGCAAGCACAAGTAGTGTCCCGCTGCCACCAAGAAGAACACAGGCCCGTCGTGCCCATAGTGCCCTTCCTGCTGCATTCGCCAATCCGAATTGGGAACCCACCACTTCTGCAGCACCCATACTTCCCCCATTCACTGGCCAACCCAGCATTCATGTGGAAACAGTTGATTTTACGCCACTTGATTTTTATTCGCTGTTTTTCACCGAAGATCTCTATAGATCTATTGTGGACCAAAGCAATTTGTACGCTGGTCAACACATCGCCACTATTCCCCAGTCCTCCCTTGCCAGAGATTGGAAACCAATTACAGTTTCCGAATTTAAGATCTTTCTGGGCCTTTCCCTCCTCATGGGCATAACCAAAAAGAGTGAGTTGTGGTCATATTGGTCCACTGACCCAATTCACCATATGCCCGTTGTAACGAGCCCCTTGCTTGCTCGGTTCCACTCTCCCGACACTCCTCTGCAGCTATTGAATCAGATTGCAACGTCTGATGGTTCGGTCATCCAATGGTCCGGGACTAGAACCACAGCTCTGTGCCGTTCTAGTCCAGTTGTGATAGCTCAGAACAAACACCAGGCAGGCTGTATGTAAGTTCAAACAGGACTCTCTCTTTATTGACAAAATACAGGCTTTTATACACTCAAAGTGTAGGTGCAAACCTCCTGCTCATATTACTCTAACAATACAGCTGTAACCTAATTAACCTAATTAACATGAGCTAATTAACTAATCCCTTTAGACAGCCTAGATGACTCAGACATGACCGTTAGGCCAGACTGGCCGTCTTGTAGTTCAGAAAGTCCAATCAACATTATCACAATCAACATAGACTCTTCTTCACACAATAGCAGAGTTAATTAACACAAATAACAATGGGGATCTAATGACTCTTAGATCCCATAGTAGACTTATTTACAATACACATTTTTAGCAGACAATAGACAGACAGGTGTTGGAATTTACATCAGCATCTCCTAACAGTATCTGTCCCAGCATTATGAATCAGCCACTATTCCAATATGGCAAATCCAGGGTCCCCAGACATACAGCTCACAAAGAGCACCGTTCCCCCAAATGCAAGGGCCCCCGATCGATCGGCAAGAGGCTAGCATACAGTCCCCTCCAAAAGTCTCTCTCCCGTCTAGGTCTGTCACACCCGTGTTCTCTGCTTCCATGGCCAGGGCATGATACAAGCAGATTTTGTGGTTCATGCACTTCAACAACAATGAACTCTGTTGACTTCGTGGAGACCCTGGATACGATCGGCTCTACAAAATTCGGCCCCTCGTAAACCACTTCAACCAACGTTTTACAGACCTGTTTACTCCCCATCAAGTTGTCTGCATTGATGAGTCCCTGATTAAGTTTTCTGGCCGCTTCTCATTCAAACAGTACCTTCCCAGCAAGCGTGCCAGATATGGGGTCAAGATGTATAAGCTCTGTGACAGGGCCACAGGCTATACATGTAGTTTTATGGTTTACGAGGGAAAAGATAGTCACGTAGAGCCTGACAAACTGCCCTGACTACATAGGAAGCGCTGGAAAGATTGTGTGGGACTTGGTGTCACACTTATTCGGAAAGGGGTACCATTTATATGTGGACAATTATTACACAAGCGTGCCACTTTTTAGTCACGTTTTTGATCATCAGATTGGAGCATGTGGCACCGTGCGACCTAATCGCCAGGGCTTTCCCCAGCGGCTTGTAGATTCCCGTCTTAGGCTGGTGGAGAGAGCCTGCTTGCAGTGTAATAATTTGCTCGCTATGAAGTGGAGGGATAATAAGAATGTTTTCGTTCTTGCCTCCCTTCATGCAGACATGACGGTCCAAATTACTACGGCGACTGGTGTTGAAGAGAAACCCCTCTGTGTCCACGAATATAACCAAAATATGGGAGGGGTGGACCTCAACGACCAGTTGTTGGCTCCATACCTAGTTGCCCGTAAGGGCAGACGCTGGTATAAAAAAGTGTCTGTATACTTATTTCAATTGGCTTTGCTGAACGCTCATGTGCTATACAGAGCTTCAGGACGGACTGGATCCTTCCTTAAATTCCAGGAAGAGATCGTCAGAGTCCTTCTGTTTCCAGACGGTGCTCCACCTCACCTTCCCAATCCAAATGCAGTAAGCTGGCTGCATAAGAGGCATTTTCCTTATGTCCTCCTGTGTACCCCTACCCAACGAGCCCCTCAAAGAAAATGTGTCTGCAGAAAGCATGGATATAGGCATGACACCCGCTATTATTTTCCCTCCTGTCTTGGTCTTTGCATTGGTGAATGCTTTGAACGCTACCATACACTAGTTGAGTATTAGCGTAGGGTACAGCACTGCACAGACTAGGCACACTTTCACAGGGTCTCCCAAGATGCCATCGCATTTTGAGAGACCCGAACCTGGTACCGGTTACAAAAGTTAGTTACAAAAAAAGTGTAAAAAAAAAAGAAAAGTAAAAAAACACAAAAAAAAATAAAAAAAAACAAAAATAGTTGTTGTTTTATTGTTCTCTCTCTCTCTATTCTCTCTCTATTGTTCTGCTCTTTTTTACTGTATTCTATTCTGCAATGTTTTATTGTTATTATGTATTATCATGTTTGCTTTTCAGATATGCAATTTTTTTATACTTTACTGTTTACTGTGTTTTATTGTTAACCATCTTTTTTGTTTTCAGGTACGCAATTCAGCTGCAGCGCGGATTTATTTATCTTGACAGCAACAGCGTTTGCTCCCACGATACATAAAGCCGTGACTCCAGCGCTGTCGGAGGTGGTTTCACCACCACAGTTACATACTTCAGCATATATGCCGAAGCATGGGGGCAGCAGGGGCGGAGGAGCGATTTGCTCCTACCTTTGTGGGAGGATGCCCCCATGCTTCGGCATATATATATTTTAGGCACAGGTTGCATTAAAAAATGTTTTATTTTTTACTATTTTTTTTGTATTTGCTTTGCAGGTATGGTAAGTCTTACTGTTATACTGTAATGTTATTTTGTTTTATTGTTAACCATCATTTACTTAGCAGGTACGCCATTCAGTTGCATTTTAGGCACAGGTTGCGTTAAATGTTTTATTTTTTACTATGTTTTTTTGTTTTTTTTCAAATATAAGTTTTATTAAACCTCAACGAAGGAAGAGGTCCCAATACAACCGACAATCAGAAAAAGCAGTATATGTTACAGGCATTACAAACAATGTGGCAGATTACAAATATCATTATAAACCGAATATTACAGTACACTGGTGTAATTAGTATACAACATATGGATTCTGCATGTGTCCAGGGGCAAACGGGCCTTTTCCTCTCTTTTTCGCTATTTCCATAAAATACGCAGTTAAAGAAAGCAGGAAGGAAAGGAATGGAAATATACACAGGTAAAGTGGTTGGAAGGAGGGGAAGAAAAGAAGAGGGGGGGCAGTCAGAGCGAGGGTTGGCATGAAGGAACGACCTGTTTTCCGGAATAATGCAGACCTCTGTTATTAAGCTATGACCCCAAGAGAGATGTTCCTTCTTCTGAATAAATAAAAATATTCCAAATAGTCCAGGTGTCTGAGCATTTCTCACGTTTATGTTGTGCGGTGAGGACAAGGTCCTCCATTTTGTTCAGCTCTTCCACCTTTCGCAGCCAGTCCGCGATGGTTGGTGGGCACTGTTGCTTCCAACGAAGCGGTATACATGCCTTGGCAGCATTCAGTAAGTGAGGTATCAGTGACTTTTTGTATCTTTTGAGTGGGATTGTTGACAGGTGTAGAAGGAAGAACGCTGCATCATCAGGTATCACATAATCAGTGAATCTTTGAGTGATGCGCCGAACCTCCCTCCAAAAATTCTGCAGGTTAGGGCAGGACCAGAAGATGTGGAGCATTGAACCCTCTCTCTCCCCACAACGCCAACAGAGATCTGAGGTGGCCGGGAAACATTTGTGTAATCTGGAGGGGGTGAGGTACCATCTTGATAGAATTTTATAATTCGTCTCCTGTATTTTGGTACACAGGGACGATTTGATGGCACAATTGATGATTTTTTGCTTTTGTAACTCCGAGAAACTGCGGTTGAGATCCCTTTCCCACCTAACTAAGCAGGGTAGGTGTGGTTGTGTAGAAGGTGTTTTGAGTAGCCTGTACATTTTGGAGAGAGTCTTCACTAACGGGTCAGTTCCTGCACAATACTCTTCAAAGGTCGTCAGTTGATGGGAGAAGTCTTGAGGTTTAGGGATCGAATGTAGGAAGTGATGTAATTGCACTGCTTTCCAAAAAGGAAGTTGATATGTGCCTGTCTCGTCAGTCAGTTCCGGTAATGTAGGCCAACGTCCTGCTGTCACAAATTTAGCAGCATGGTCAAAGCCCAAGCTTCTCAGGGAGTCGAAATCAGTGGAATGGAGGCCCAGTGTAAAATTTGGGTGCCCCAGAATCGGATATAAAGAAGAATTGCTCGAGGCAAGGGAGGATTGAAGGAACACCTGGCTACTGTGTCGTAATGTGGTACCCAATAGGGGGTGTGATTTCATTCCCGAGGGGAGGAAGTCATGGCACCAGAGCGCGCTCTTTAATGGTATGTCAGTTTGAGCTTGCTCTATCCACACCCAAAGTTTGGTCATCATGTTGCGTCTCCAGTCAAGGACATGACCTAAATGGGTGGCCTGAAAATATTGTCTGACATCTGGGAGTGCCAGACCTCCATACTGTTTAGGAAGTGAGAGTAGAGTCCTACGTATACGGGGTTTTTTGTTGGCCCATATAAATTGGGTGAAAAGGGCATGTACTTGCTTGAAAAATGAGTGCGGTATGTGGACAGGTAGAGCTTGGAACAGATATAAAAATTTTGGTAAGATACACATTTTTATGAGATTACACCTGCCGAACCAGGAGTGCAGACCTCTGTTCCAGTTCTCTAATAAGGAGCAGGCTTTAGTCAGAATGGGAGGGAAGTTCAGTTCATATGTGCATCTGATGTCAATTGGAATATTTGTACCCAAGTATTTTAGAGCCACTGAAGTCCATTTGAAACGGAAGTTAGCTTGCATAGACTGCATGACATGGGGGTTGATTGCAATTCCCATAGCGGCCGATTTGGTAAAGTTGATTTTTAAATTTGACAGGGCACAGTATGCATCAAATTCTTTGAGAAGGTTTGGTAGGGAAATTGTGGGGTTAGTTAAGGAGAAGAGTAGGTCATCCGCATATGCTGAGATTTTACATTGGGTATCGCCTATGGTTAGACCTTGGATGTCTGGGTTTTGTCTTATTTTACACAGAAAAGGCTCTAAGGAGAGTGCGAAGAGAAGGGGTGACAAAGGAAACCCCTGTCTTGTGTCATTTGTGATGGGGAAAGGGGACGAAAGTAACCCATTTGACTTCACTTGTGCCGTGGGACTGGAGTATATCTTACTTATCCATCTAAGCATTCTGTCTCCTAAACCTATGTGACGAAGTACTGTGAACATAAAGTTCCAGCTCACTCTGTCAAACGCTTTTTCAGCGTCCGTGCTTAAAAATACGCACGGGGAGCCTTTAGCGTTCATCACATGGAGGAGGTTCAATACTTTTATGGTATTATCCCAAGCCTCTCTGGTGGGTATAAAACCCACCTGGTCTAAATGTATTAAGGACTGGAGATGTTGTGCCAAGCGAGTTGCCAGAATTTTGGAAAACAGCTTTAAATCAATATTCAGCAGGGATATGGGTCTGTAGCTCCCACATGAAGTTGGGGCTTTACCGTCTTTGAGGATAAGCGATATATGGGCTTTGAGCGTGTCTCTGGGAAAAACTGCCTCCGCTCCAAGTGTATTAAAAAATGCTACCATACGTGGGCCTATGATGGGGAGGAAAGTTGTGTAATATTGGGTGGTGTACCCATCTGGACCCGGGGCTTTCCCTGGTTTCATGGAGCCAATGGCAGTTTGGAGTTCTTCTAGAGTGATTGGTGAATCTAGTTCCTCTCTTACTTCCATGGCGAGAGAAGGAATTTGAGGAGTCATTACGTAATCGTCAATATCTGTTTGGGAGGGTGGTCTATGTGGTAAATTTTATAGTTTAGAGTAGAAATCCCTAAATACATTTGATATTGGTTCTGGGAGAGTGACTTTCTGACCATCCGGGCCTATAATGTGTGGGATGTAGGCTGCTTGTTTTTGTTCCCGGACTGCCCTGGCTAGAGTCTTCCCACATTTGTCACTGGACTCGTAAGTGGTTTGTCAGCAACGTTGCAACGCTGCTTTGGCCTTATAGTGCAGTAAGCCAGTAAGTTGTTTGCGTAACGTCCCTAGTTCTATCTCTGAGGCCTGGGAAGGAGCGTGTTTATGATGTGCTTCCATGGTAGACAAGACGTTAAGAAGCTTGGTCAGCTATTCATTTCTTTCCCTTTTTATACATGCTCCATGTCTAATCAGGAGACCTCTAAGGACCGCCTTGTGGGCTTCCCACAAGAAGCCAGGGGCACATTCTTGGTTATCATTTTCCTGAAAATATAAGGTCAATGTTTGTGTCACTTCTGCTAAGACTTCGGGAATCTGGAGGAGGCTCTTGTTCAGTCGCCAAAACCTTGACCTGGACCCCCCTGTGAGTGTGTATGTGAGGGTAATAGGAGCATGGTCTGACCATGTAATGTGACCTGTGGAGGAGTGTACCACCGAATGTAGTTGGTTATGAGGTTTTAAAAAATAGTCTATTCTGGTGTACAGTTTATGTGTTTGTGAGTAGAAAGTGTAGTCATGTTCTCCCGAGTGCTGGAGTGGCCACACGTCTACCAATTGCGCCTTGTGTAGGGAGTTAGCTATGCGCTTTCTATGGGTCGGTGGTACTGAGAAGTGTCCAGAGGATGTATCTGAAGATGGGATCAGAGGGACATTAAAGTCTCCGCCTAGGATCAGCTGGCCAGCCGCAAATTCCCCAAGTTTGTCTAGAGTACCCGTGATAAAAGTATCCTGATGTTCATTAGGGGCGTAAATTGATGCCAGTGTGAGTGGGACGTCGCCGATTAGTCCTCTAAGGAACACGTAATGACCTTCCGGATCTTTAAGCACTGCTTGGCATTGCCAAGGAAGTTTACTCGAAATCATTATAGACACTCCTTTAGTTTTGGCTGTGGGATTGGTGGAGTGATATGCTATTGGGAAAAATCTGTTTTTAAGCAACGGGAATTTGTCATGTTTAAAATGGGTTTCTTGAATAAAGGGAACATATGCTCGGGAATTTCCGGAGGTCAGTTAAAAGTATCCGCCTTTTTTCTGGTATATTCAGGCCTTTTCGCGTTAAGCGAAACTATTTTTATAGAGTCCATCGCTCTGGCTGCCGCAGGGGTGGGGAAGGGAAGAAAGTAGGGAATGGGAGGGGGGAGAGGGGAGTGGAAAGAAGGAAAGGTTACTGAGAAAAGATTAGGAAAAGAAGATCAACCCAAAGAGGGAGAGAGTATGTCTCACCCTGTATGGGAGGACAAAGTTACAATGCAGGTCGCAACTTGAAGACCTGAATGTACTAAGCTAGCAAGTAATAACTTGAATACACACATCACTTCCCAGGAAAAACTGGGGGTGCGTGTAAGCCTAATTGGGGGAGGAGTTGGATCGTGACTGGAAGAGAGACGTCCCGACCCTCCCACTCACCTAAACAGGAATTTATGTAAGTATAGAAGCAAAATAGATACAAAATAAACTGTGATAGTATGGAACATGTATCAACAAACGAATTACCATTGCTGATGGTTTACGAGCAATATTGAAAGAAAACCGTTAGCGTTTTCCCAGCCAAAATGCAAAACTGTGTCCGGTCAAAACTTACCCTCCCACTGCCTCTCCTGATAATGTGCTCCCAACACCTCTCCATACCCCCTATCCGCTGCGGAATAAAACATCTCATTCTTCCGGCCAGGGGAGGAAGAGCGCACATGGGGCATCTCACTCATCCCAGATAGATTTTCTAGGGGTCATCGATTTTCAGTACGTTGGAATGTCCACTGGGGTGTACCCCACACTCCCCCAAATACATGAGAGTCCCCACCTGTAGGTGTCAACCGCCCGGGGTCTATTTAAACTAAGCCACCCCTCCTATTCTGAACCCCTCTCCGAATAAGAGGCCCCCCAGAGAGGGGCCTCCCAATCGGTGGAGAGAGCATACCCCAAGCCTGTACAAGAGAAAAACTTCCAGTTTCGGGTGTGTTTCTATCAGTGTGTTAACACGTTCCCCTCTGATTGGCGTATGGCCCTCTCCAATGATCGCTCAGCCCATCGTAAGACACATGAATATCACTATGTCACCATCCAGATTGGGTGTCGCCTCACTTTATCACCAGCATCTCCATGTTTAACTAAGAGTTCCCATATAATGGGATAGTAGGCGTGAGTCCCCATTCGGAGGCCGTGTTTTCCTCAAGATGTGACAACCCACTCCAGAGGGAGACACTGCATAATGTAATGATTAGTAAAAATTCAAATCTAAATAATAAACTAAATAATAAACTCATCATGTCCCCTCATCTTTTAAGTAAACTAGTGTTGAGCTACCATAATGAGTAAAACAATGTTAAACAACTTGTTATACATAATATCTGGCTAAGTCATGGTAGGTAGAGGGTATAAAGCCTGCCAAAGGGTGACAGACAGCCTTCTCAGGACATGTAGGTGGCCAGATAACAACCTTAGTCTTCTGAATGGCAGCGTTTTGTTTTGTGCCTCCTCGGGAGCTTCTTCCTCTGTATCTCCGAGCTCATTCCGTTCGCAGACAGAGGGTTAAATGCTGTCTAGCTTGCCAGGCGAGTCATTATGCCCCCTAGAAAGTAGCAGAACACTTGTCGTGAGTTAGGGCTACAGCAAAGGAAGAGTTTGGGTGCTGTCAGTCTGCACCTAAATATTATTTGCAGTGGAGGGGGGAGATAGTCTATCTAACGTGCCAATAGACCAGTGCAAGGTGGAAGTTCCCGGCTGCACGGAGGGGGGCTTACTCCAAACTGGTGTCCAGATGGACGTCTCATGCCAGGGCAATGTGCAAGTGTGTCGCCCCAATAGACCATCCCGAAGGCATCAGGGGGAGTCTAGGGACCCCCGGGGGGGCAAGAGCTTTGCACACAGCAATGAGAGTGTTGCAGTTAGGTTCAAGTGGGGCATAGGAGAGAACAAAGGGATCAGTGGAGGCGATCCTCCTTAACCTCGGATCATGGGAACAGGGGAGAGCTATGTATACACCAGGCAGTGGGACAGAAACTAATAAGAGAAAAATTATATGGCAGGGAAATGTGTGGTGAGCAGGTACTCACGCTTCCGATTGTCCTCCGGAGATGCTGCGCGGGAGCGCCGCCGATTCCTTATAGGTCTAGGGGGCAGGCCAACGCTTGGTATGGTATTGTTTCTGCTGCCCTGAAATCTCGGGATGTAGCCCAGGCAATCTGGGACATCGATCGGCTCAGCCGCCAGGAAGTCAAAGAGGGCCGGTAGCGAATCTGGAGAGCGGAGCGTGAAGGAACGTTGATCTTTCCTAAAGGTAACCGATAGGGGGAAGCCCCATCGGTAAGTGGCATTGTGTCTCCTGGCCAGATCCAGAAGAGGCTTCAGGAGTGCCCGGCGTTGTAGTGTTGCCCTGGAGATATCCAGTAATATTGTGAGTGCCGCTCCGTCTAACTCCAGGTCTTGCGTTTCCCATGCCTTGCGTGTGATGATGTCTTTATGGGCATAGTGGTGAAGTCGACATATGACGTCCCGGGGTCTGGCGGGGTCCTCCGATCTGGGGCCCAGTGCCCTGTGAATGCGGTCAAACTCTAAGTGTCCTTGTAGTTGATTGCCCGCCACTCTCCTGAAGACATCCGCCACTGTGTCTGCTAGATCCGCCGGACCCATGGCCTCAGGGAAGCCGTGGAGTCGCAGATTATTCCTGCGACTTCCGTCCTCCATTTCTTCCATATGCAGTTGTAGTCCCACAGACATCTCTACCTGGGACCTGTGTTGCGCTTCTAAGACCGCGACCCTGCGGTCGATCGTCGACAGAGAGGTCTCTCCCACAGTGAGCCTGTCGGATAGGAAATGTACCTCCTGTTTGACCGTGTGGATCTCTTTGCGATGAGCCGCCTCCACTCGTCCTTTCAGGGTTTCAATGTCAGCCTTCGTGGGTAAGGCCTGAAGAATGGCCCTCAGTTCCTCATCCGCTCCATATATTATGGGTGGTTGCAGTGACACCCGTGGATCAATCGATAGGGATGGCGGGACACTGGAAAAGATCTCCGGGCTTTGAGATCTTGTAGGTGAGGTCAGCTGGATGGTATGCATAGGGCCTGAAGAATGTGAAGCATGCGCTTCTGCCATCTTGAATTCCGGAGAGCCCGACTGTAGAAGTTGGAATATTCTTTGTATTTCTCCCTGTGTCGAGGCCGTAGGGGTCGATTTGTTGGTCTTTTTGTTCCTCTTTGATGAAAGCTTCTTAGAAGGAGCTATGTAAGCCGGGTGAGATAGGAGATGGTCGGGAGCTTCACTCAAACGTGTCTCTACTCAGCCATGTCCAGACCACTACCCCTACTATGTTTTTTGTATTTGCTTTGCAGGTATGGTAAGTTTAATGCCCTGTACACATGGTTTTCCGATGGAAAATGTGTGATAGGACCTTGTTGTCGGAAATTCCGACCGTGTGTGGGCTCCATCGCACATTTTCCATCGGAATTTCCGACACACAAAGTTTGAGAACTTGCTATAAAATTTTTCGACAACAAAATCCGTTGTCTGAAATTCCGATCGTGTGTACACAAATCCCACGCACAAAGTGCCACGCATGCTCAGAATAAATTAAGAGACAAAAGCTATTGGCTACTGCCCCTTTTATAGTCCCGATGTACGTGTTTTATCTCACCACGTTTAGAACGATCAGATTTTCCGACAACTTTGTGTGACCATGTGTATGCAAGACAAGTTTGAGCCAACATCTGTCAAAATCCATGGATTTTGTTGTCGGAATGTCCGATCAATGTCTGACCATGTGTACGGGGCATTACTGTTATACTGTAATGTTATTTTGTTTTATTGTTAACCATCATTTGCTTAGCAGGTATGCCATTCAGTTGCAGTGCGGATTTATTTATCTTGACAGCGTTTGCTCCCACGATACATAAAGCCGTGACTCCAGCGCTGTCGGAAGTGATTTCACCACCACAGTTAAAAAAAAGAGCATATATGTCGAAGCATGGGGGCAGCAGGGGTGGAGGAGCGATTTGCTCCTAACTTTTGGGGCGGATGCCCCCATGCTTCGGCATAAATAAATGGTGCATGTATGCCCATCATTAGAAGTGGGTGAATGAAGGGAGGTATTCTAATGGTGGGCATACCCACCGATCAATCTCTTACAACAATCTGCCCAACAAGGACCAGCAACGTACTGGTATGTTGCTGAACTTTGAGTGGTTATACCAGAATGATGCCTGCAGGTTTAGGTATCATTTTGGTATCATTCTTTTCAGCCAGCGATCGGCTTTCATCTAAAAGCAATCTTAGCGGCTAATTAGCCTCTAGACTGCTTTTACAAGCAGTGGGAGGGAATGTCCCCCCCACCGTCTTCCATGGTTTTCTCTGGATCTCCTATCCCAACAGGAAACCCGGGAATGCAGCCGGTGATTCGGCCAGCTGACCATAGAGCTGATCAAAGACCAGAATGGCTCCAAACATCTCTATGGCCTAAGAAACCGGAAGCTATGAGCATTTCATGACTTAGATTTCGCCGGATGTAAACAGCCATTGGGAAATTGAGAAAGCATTTTATCACACCGATCTTGGTGTGGTCAGATGCTTTGAGGGCAGAGGAGAGATCTAGGGTCTAATAGACCCCAATTTTTTCAAAAAAGAGTAGCTGTCACTACCTATTGCTATCTTAGGGGATATTTACATTCCCTGAGATAACAATAAAAATGATTTAAAAAAATGAAAGGAACAGTTTAAAAATAAGATAAAAAAAAGCCAAAAAAAAAAAAAAAAAAGGCACCCCTGTCCCCCCCTGCTCTTTTAAAAATGTATTTAGTTTGTCGCCACTGCATGTTTGTGCGCAATTTTAAAGCATGTCATGTTTGGTATCCATGTACTCAGCCTAAGATCTTCTTTTTTATTTCATCAAACATTTGGGCAATATAGTGTGTTTTAGTGCATTAAAATTAAAAAAGTGTGTTTTTTTCCCCAAAAAATGTGTTTGAAAAATCGCTGTGCAAATACTGTGTGAAAAAAAAAAAAATTAAAAACCAGCCAGGACAGTTCAAACCCCCACCAAATGACCCCATTTTGGAAAGTAGACACCCCAAGCTATTTGCTGAGAGGCGTGTCGAGTCCATGGAATATTTTATATTGTGACACAAGTTGTGGGAAAAAAATACATTTTTTTTGCACAAAGTTGTCACTAAATGATATATTGCTCAAACGTGCCATGGGTATACTGTATGTGAAATGACACCCCAAAATACAAAAATGTTGCTTCTCCCGAGTACACTTATACCACATGTGTGAGACTTTTTGGGAGCCTAGCCGCGTACGGGACCCCGAAATCCAAGCACCACCTTTGATTTTGAATTTTTGATTTCACTCCTCACTGCCTATCACAGTTTCAAAGGCCCTGGAATGCCCAGATGGCACAACCCCCCCCCCAAATGACCCCATTTTGGAAAGTAGACACCCCAAGCTATTTGCTGAGAGGTATGGTAAGTATTTTGCAGACCTCGTTTTTTGTCACAAAGTTTTGAAAATTAAAAAAAGAAAAAAAAAACATTTTTCTCTTCTTTCTTCATTTTCAAAAACAAATGAGAGCTGCAAAATACTCACCATGCCTCTCAGCAAATAGCTCGGGGTGTCTACTTTCCAAAATGGGGTCATTTGGGGGGGGGGTGTGCCATCTTAGCATTTTATGGCCTTCAAAACTGTAATAGGTAGTGAGATGTGTAATTAAAAAATGTATGCCCTTAGAAATCCTGAAGGCGGTGCTTGGTTTTTGTGGCCCCGTACGTGGCTAGGCTCCCAAAAAGTCCCACACATGTGGTATCCCTGTACTCAGGAGAAACAGCAGAATGTATTTTGGGGTGCAATTCCACATATTCCCATGGCATGTTTGAGCAATATATCATTTAGTGACAACTTTGTGCAAAAAAAAAAAGTTTGTAATTTTTCCGCAACTTGTGGCAAAATATAAAATATTCCATGGACTCAACATGCCTCTCAGCAAATAGCTTGGGGTGTCTACTTTCCAAAATGGGGTCATTTGGGGGGGGGGGGTTGTGCCATCTTAGCATTTTATGGCCTTCAAAACTGTGATAGGTAGTGAGGAGTGAAATAAAAAATTTACGCCCTTAGAAATCCTGAAGGCGGAGATTGTTTTTTGGGGGCCCCGTACGCGGCTAGGCTCCCAAAAAGTCCCACACGTGGTATCCCCGTAGTCAGGAGAAGCAGCAAAATGTATTTTGGGGTGCAATTCCGCATATAACCATGGCATGGGTTATCATTTAGTGACAAATTTTTGTAAAATATATATTTTTTTGTCATTATTCAATCACTTGGGACACAAAAATTAAATATTCAATGGGCTCAACATGCCTCTCAGCAATTTCCTTGGGGTGTCTACTACTTTCCAAAATGGGGTCATTTGGGGGGGGGTTTGTACTGCCCTGCCATTTTAGCACCTCAAGAAACTAAAAGCTGTGTAAATTCCAGAAAATGTACCCTAGTTTGTAGACGCTATAATTTTTGCGCAAAACCAATAAATATACGCTTATTGACTTTTTTTTACCAAAGACATGTTGCTGAATACATTTTGGCCTAAATGTGTGACTAAAATTGAGTTTATTGGATTTTTTTATAACAAAAAGTAGAAAATATAATTTTTTTTTTCAAAATTTTCAGTCTTTTTCCGTTTTATAGCGCAAAAAATAAAAACGGCAGAGGTGATCAAATACCATCAAAAGAAAGCTCTATTTGTGGGAAAAAAGGACGCAAATTTCTTTTGGGTACAGCATTGCATGACCATGCAATTAGCAGTTTAAGTAACGCAGTGCCAAATTGTAAAAAGTGCTCTGGTCAGGAAGGGGGTAAAACCTTTCAGGGCTGAAGTGGTTAAGTAATAACAAACATGTGCCAATAAGATATGGGGGTCCCAAGCTTTATAAGCTGTTGATTGGGACATGGGCCTTTTTCCCACAACTCTGGGCTGTGGTTGTAGGGGTCCGTGGGTGGGGGGCTTATAGTAATCTGGAAGCCCCCTTTAACAAGGGGGTCCCCAGATCCCAGACCCTCTCTATGTGAAGGAGCATGGGGTATATAGCACCCCCACCCATTCACCAAAAAAGTATCAAAAATATATAAAAACACAGGGACAGTTTTTGACAAATCCTTTATTAAAAAAAGGAATTGTGGAGCCATCGCTGACCCCCCCAAAAAAATGCTTGGCTGTCAACTAAGGAAAACCACCAAATGCCTGGCTTGCTGTTTGACAGTTATTATATAGGTGTCAGAAACCATGAATCAGACTGAGACAGAAATACAGTTAAATCACACTTGTTTAATAATAATAAAAAGGTAAACAGAGTAAACGTAGTCAAAAACCAGAGTTTAGGAATCGGAACAGATAGTCAAACAAGCCAAAACGTCAGGGAGCCAGAGATGAGCATAATAGAACAGCGTGGAACCTTCAGAGTTTTTTTTTTTTTCTTTTTTCGGACGGCGGCATCATGATTGACGATGGATCTATACTGGGGAACATTGTTTTTGATTTTTTAATAAAGGAATTGTGAAAAACTCATGTAGTGTCTTGTTTCACTTTTTACACTTTTTTGGTGAATGGTTAGGGGTACTATGTGTCCCATACTCCTTTACATGGGGGAGCTGGGAACTTCCAGATTCCGATAAGCCCTCTGCCCACACACCCCCACAGGTTGTGGGAAAAAGACCCTTGTCCCTATCAACATGGGGACAAGGTGCTTTTGGGGTGGGAGAGTAGAGGGCCCCAAAGCCCCCCTATGTTGAGAACATGTGACCTGGTATGCTTGGGGGGGCACTCGCTGATCCCCCCCCCCTTTCTTGGCCTGCCGGCGTGCATGCTTGGTTACAATTTTGGCATGGGGTTTTCTTTAAAATCCATACCAGACCCGAAGGTCTGTTTTTTCCTGCATTTCCTATTGCCAGCATTCTTTTGTTTACATTTCAGCTCTCAGTGGGGAAGCCCGCTGAAAGCTGATGAGTCATCGCTTGTTAAGGATGCAGCAGCCGACTTCCTTAACAACCAGCTATTCTTCAAACAGAATTAGATTTGGTCGATCATTTTTCAACTGATCCAAATTCTAATTGTTCCAAAAATTTGGAATTCTTTAGAAAATGAATAAACAAAACGAAATTAAACAAAACAAAATGAATTCCAAAATTAATCATCAAAATTAAATTAGTAACATAACAAATCTATCGGAAGTGGAACAAATTTTTCTGTTCTGCACATGTCTAATATTCTCATGGTATCTCTGATTATCCAGTTGTTTATTGAATATATATGACAACGATCATGATGCAAAATTCCACCATAAAATCAAGATAAAAATGCTAATTTTTATCAAGATAAAAGAAAAAAGGGAATATTTGGGACTTTAAATGAGACACAACGGGGAATATTGCGCCTCCATCCCTGGTTGCATTTGCAAAAAAGAGGGGGGGAGGGTGGGACTTTAAATGAGGTGTGTGGGGTAGAGCCAGACAAAACCATATACATATGTAAAAAATTGTATTCTTTATTGATAGGGCATGGATCAACCCATATAAACGCATAATAGCACATTGGCATATAAAATACAAAGTATCAACATACATATTGAGGATAGTCACCAACATGACACAGAAAGTAAATATTATACAACACAGTCCTCCAAATGGAGTAGGCATAACATTATATCAGGGTGGTAGAGCAATTAAAACCATCTAGAATCATGACTATGAGATGGATGCATCAAAATAAGCTTGATGACGTTTCGTGGACTTCTATCCACTCATCAGGAGCAAGTGCATCCACATACTTAAAAGGGGATAAAAAAAAATCACCTTTATAGCTTGATATAACCACAGACTGGAGGGGTAGAGGGATTAAAGATGACGATGATGAACAAATAAACGGGCATAACTGAAAGTACTCACATAAGAGCTGATACTAGGCCATGCGATACCTGCCGGAGGTCAGCCAGATAATTATGTCCAGCACGGGAGCTGAGGGAAAGACCCAAGCATGGATCAGGATCACACACGCAGTCCCCCAAAAAAAGTGTGTATGGAAAAATCTTGATGTAACTGTGGATGGGATTTCTGTATTGTATACAATAAAACAAGTGGTTTGTTACCATATTGGTATAAATAAAAAGAAATTTCATATAGAGTAGACCCATCACCACAGTATAGAAGTATATTGTGGAGCATATCAACAAGGTGAACAGAATGAAAAAATAGGGTGTCCATATAGTAAGAATAGGGAAGAGGAGATGGGATTCCTGAAATCAGGAGAAATTAATGAAAACTAGAGTAAAGAAATATTAGTAATGCTTGTTATAGAGGAATTTAAGAATAAATCAAGAGCTTGCTATATATTTACCCATATAGGTCCTAATAGGATATGAACCAAAAATGGAGTGCAGTGTGGGACTGCACAGAAAAGGTCACTGAAGGGGAACTGCAGGGTGAGCCCAGCGGCCAGGGTCCCATCCAGCATCACACTGGCATGACAACAAGGAAGAGACAGCACGGCAGCAGCCGGACCTACTCACCATGTGTCAGACAAGCTGAAATAGCACACACCTGAGTGAAGGGATGCCCACTGGGCGTCACACGTATGGAGTGGAAGGTGTGGCACCGATGCACGGTGAAATCGCCCGCCCAATCCCCCATCACCATAATGTGTGGGAAGGAGGGGAAAGGGAAGGCATGCAGCGTGCATCACAGCTCCCGTGCAAACCAAACACCGGCCAACCTGTCGGCTGCAGAACACACTGAGCCAATTCAGCTCAAGGGAGTAGAGACAATTACAGCAGCAGTGTATCCATCAAAATCAGCTGTGTTCAATGTGGTATATGGTAACTTGACCACTAGGGGTCAGATACAAGGAAGTGAAGGCTCTTGAACTACACACCTCCATCCCTAATCAGTATCAAAGAAAAAAAATGAATATTTGGGACTTTAAATGAGGGATTAAAGATGATGATGAACAAATAAACAGCCTTAACTGAAAGTACTCACATAAGAGCTGATACTAGGTCATGTGATACCACCTGCCAGAGGTCAGCCAGATAATTATGTATTTTTCTATACACACTTTTTTGGGGGGACTGCGTGTATGCTCCTGATCCATGCTTGGGTCCTTTCCTCAGCTCCCGTGCTGGACATAATTATCTGGCTGACCTCCACAGGTGGTATCGCATGGCCTAGTATCAGATCTTATGAGTACTTTCAGTTATGCCCGTTTATTTGTTCATCATCATCTTTAATCCCTCCAGTCTGTGGTTATATCAAACTATAATGGTGATTTTTTTTTTTTTTATCCCCTTTTTAGTATATGGATGCACTTGCTCCTGATGAGTGGATAGAAGTCCACGAAACGTCGTTGGGCTTATTTTGATGCATCCATCTCATATTCATGATTCTAGATGGTTTTTATTGCTCTACCACCCTGATATAATGTTATGCCTACTCCATTTGGGGGACTGTGTTGTATAATATTTACTTTCTGTGTCATGTTGGTGACTATCCTCAATATGTATGTTGATACTTTGTATTTTATATACCAATGTGCTATTATGCGTTTATATGGGTTGATCCATGCCCTATCTTTGGTCTAATAAAGAATACAATTTTTTACATATGTATATGGTTTTGTCTGTCTCTACCCTACACACCTCATTTAAAGTCCCACCCTTCCCCCCAGTTGTTATCAAGATAGAAATTCCCGGGGGTACAGGTCTATGATGATATTAGTTATGATGAAACACTTTGGGTGGAGCTAACGCTCGTGATTTCGACACACCTGTTTGAATTGTTTTTACTATCTGAAAGCACTTGTTACATTACTTGAGTATGCCTTACATGTACAGCACTGTTCTCATGACTCACATGTGAGTTGTTTTACACTTGATTTAAAAATACTTAAAGATTCACACTATGTGGACATTACTATCTTGCTTTTATGGTGGAATCTTGCATCATGATTGTTGCTATATATATTTAATATACAACTGGGTAATTGGAAATACCATGATGATATGTTTAAACTACATGGGTCCCAGCATCTTATAAAAAGATGCTGTTTACAGCCTGATTAGACCCGTAATAGAGTCAGTTTACTCTGTAAGAGTCCATTCCCTACATTCCCTATATTGGTGATGATCCACGTGGTGATTATGGAATTTTTCTGAATTAGACACCTTCTATCACACAGTGGTGTATGCATCATTAGACTGTTGCTCTCATAGTATGCACTTAAAGGGGACTTACATTATTATTTTTATATTACTATTTTTATTTTTTTATTGCACTTAAGTGGTGTGTTTTGTATGGCATCAATATTAGCATGGCAAAATTATGTTTATATATTTGATTGCACAGTGTGTCTGACTGTTTTCTTGCCTGCAGCTCCTTGCACCCTGATTGGGTGAAATGCATTGGGGGTTGGATGAGGTGGTCAGTTTGCTGTGTGGATTAAAAAAAAATTATTTGAAATATCTAATATGGTGAGTGGTTCCCCTTGCTTCCTTTTTTTGGAGTATTTACAGATCCCCAAGAGTGTTATTTAAAAGATTTGTGTATGTTCAGTCTTGCTCTGTAAATAACATGAAAAGCTTTCTCCCTGTTCTGTGGTTTAAAAAAAATAAACTAAAAATAAAAGGGTATTGTCAGTCAAATTTGTAAACATTATCTGACTCTGGGATAAAACGTTATATATATATTATTGTTTACATTTTTTTACATACTGTACCGTACTAGAGGGGTTAAGGTAGTTACTATCAGACTGTCAAAGAGAATTAAGAGACTGCAGATGATGCAGCAGTGGAAACAAATCAACAGCAGGACAATTTTATATAGCAAGGATAGGCCCAATTTATTAGTGAGTGACCATGAGCTTATAGCAGGAGGAGGAATGTAATGTCAGTACGGTGTACAGACCTGTCCAGCTACAGTGCCTTGCAAAAGTATTCATCCCCCTTGGCTTTTTACCTAATTTGTTACATTACAGCCTTTAGTTCAATGTTTTTTTTTTTTAACCTGAATTATATGTGATGGATCAGAACACAATAGTCTAAGTTGGTGAAGTAAAATTAGAAAAATATATACATAAAACTGTATACAAAAAAGGCTGCACTGCCACTAGTAGGTGAGTGCAAAAGTGAATCACTTAGATAACTGCAGCTTGCGCACCCATATATAATGAATAAACAGTGAAGAAAAAGTTAAAATTGAAATTAAAATATAATAATAAAAAAATCAACATGAATCTCATAAAATAAAACTAAAAAACTGAACATGAGAGGTCAGATTCAATACTGGATTGGGGCAAACAAAGTCCATAGAATAAAAAAGTTCATTGATGGGAAAGTCTTTCAAAGGAGGAATACACCAGTCATCCAAGCAATGTGAGACATGCAATATTGTCACCCTGAGGAGTGTGATGACAGGAAAGTTCCTCCACCTCAAAACCAACTGCCCCTTACCAGATCGAATGATCACTTGTTAGGGAGATCGTGTGAGCATGTGGCTGTCTCCCCCAGCCACAGGGTCTCTGCTGGGAGCGGATCCCAAAAGTATCACCTCTCAAGGGGTCCTCTAGATGGTACATAAACGCTCGTTCCCCATGGACCTGTTCTAATCTGTGCCCACATGAGAGAACTCTTCTGCACAGCAGTGTGTCTCTGACCGCAGAAGCTCCTGTCCTCCTTCTGTTATGTTGTCCTATTTGTTGTTTGCTTCACAATAAAAAAAAAAAAAACATCTTCAAAGTTGTGGACATGTTCTGTAAATTAAACGATGCAAATCCTCAAACAATCCATGTTAATTCCAGGTTGTGAAGCAACAAAACACAAAAAATGCCAAGGAGGGTGAATACTTTTGCATGGCACTGTAGAAGCAGTGCTGTAGGTCTATACGCTGTACAGACATGGCAGCGAAAGGGTTAAAAGTGTTTGGATTTTTATATTTAGTGGGACTGCTTTAGCAGTCCCACTATTGTTATTCGATTTTGTTTATTTTTATTAGTGGGACTGCTTTAGCAGTCCCACTATTGTTATTAGATTTAATTTATTAGTGGGAATGCTTTAGCAGTCTCACTATTGTTATTCGATTTAATTTAGTGGGACTGCTTTAGCAGTCCCACTATTGTTATTCGATTTTATTTATTTTTATTATTTAGTGGGACTGCTTTAGCAGTCCCACTATTGTTATTCGATTTTATTTATTAGTGGGAATGCTTTAGCAGTCCCACTATTGTTATTCGATTTTATTTATTTTTATTATTTATTATTCCGTACGTTTTTTGGCTCTGCGTAACTTCTGCATACTTTTAGCTATTAAAACCATTCAACTATTAAAATGTTAATCTCTTTCAGCTGATGATGGGACTTTTTCAACTTTTTTCTACTATTTATACTAATATATTAAGCTTTTTAACACTTTTTTTTAACATTGAAGTCAATGGGAGCATGCTTGAAATCATTAAAATCTTCTTCCGCTCCCAAAAGTTTCAGCACCTTCATACTTTCACCTACAGACGCCAAACAAACTTTAAAATGTTCACAAAATATTCAGCTATCTGGCTATATCTTTTCGATTTGATATCTTTTACAGTTTTTGTGAAAAAGCTGTTTGTTTAGTGGTCATTTCAGGAAATTTTAGCCATTAAACAGAGTGTACTGTGTTGATTTTGTTGCCATGGTTACCAAAGCTTCTGTTATACACAGGGGGGAGGTGGCTGGAGCATCTCAGCTCTGATTACAGAGCCCGGGGGAGGGGACAGACACACCATGTACTGATTTATAATAGAGGAATATGATGGGGCAGTTTTGATGGGGCAGTTTTGATGGTGGCAATATGATGGGGCAGTTTTGATGGGGCAATTCTGATGGGGCAGTTTTGATGGGGCAGTTTTGATGGTGGCAATATGATAGGGCAGTTTTGATGGTGGCAATATGATGGGGCAGTTTTGATGGTGGCAATATGATGGGGCAGTTTTGATGGGGGCAGTTTCATGGGGCAATTCTGATGGTACAGTTTTGATGATGGCAATATGATGGGGCAGTTTTGATGGTGGCAATATGATGGGGCAGTTTTGATGGGGCAATTCTGATGGGGCAGTTTGATGGTGGCAATATGATGAGGAAGTTTTGATGGGGCAGTTTTGATGGGGCAATTCTGATGGGGCAGTTTTGATGGTGGCAATACAATGGGGCAGTTTTGATGGGGCAATTCTGATGGGGCAGTTTTGATGGTGGAAATATGATGGGGACAATTTTGATGGGGCAATTCTGAAATTCTGATGGGGCAGTTTTGATGGCAATATGATGGGGGCAGTTTTGATAGGGGCCGTTTTAGCAATTCAGCTATTCAGCATTCCCACGCATTTTCCCCAGGAAATGCATTTTCTAGCAAGACCACTTACTGTTATCTCACATATATATTATTATTCTTATTATAGCCAAATTTACCACCCTAACTCCTCCCACAGTTTTTAAACTACATAGACAAGTTATATACCGAAACGTGCGGATTGTTCCCGATTGGTGTGCTATTACTTTGTGGAATGTTTCGCCAAATGGTTCACGAAATATCGTCGTTTTTGCGGCGAAATTGGTCCCATAGGAATGAATGGGGAAATGTTCAAAATTAGAGTGGGAGGTGACAAAAGCTGAAAAATCAGGACATGATTTCTAAACTGTGGCCACTCCCTCATTTTCAAGCGCACCTACACAAATCTTATATCAAAACGTTCAGCTATCCCTGCTGCCACTAAATATGTCCACGGCTAAGCCATAGTCCTGATAGTTTTCACAATATGACCATTTGTTTGCAACTCATGCCGTCCATTGACATTCATTGAAACTTCACCCTAGCCCCTTCAAATTTGAAGGGCAATTTCTAAACTGCGACTGTGCCTTCATTTTTAATATTTCAGAGACATACTATGCATCACAATCTAGGTCTGGGTCTTGTGATTCTCACAATATAAAGCTCTTCGCTGTAGGATTTATAGTTTTTTAAATACAACAGTTTGAAGTACTGCACAGTTATTACATCTATCATGATCCTGTGTATTGAGCAGTGGTTATGAAGCATAAACAGGGCATGAGCCTTGCTAGGAAACAGTGGTTGTAAACACAAGATGCTGAGACCCCCCCAAATGCATGTGGTCATACCTTCATCTGCTAGACTTGATAATGCTGGTAGACTACTGGTGGAGGCAAGAACACTTCACACAATTTCCCCAGAAATTGTAGCTTTTCTAGTTAGAGCTGAGATGCTCCAGCCACCTCCCCCCGTGTATAACAGAAGCTTTGGTAACCATGGCAACAAAAGCAACACAGTACACTCTGATTAATGGCTAAAATTTCCTGAAATTACCTCTAAACAAAAAGCTTTTTCACAAAAACTGTAAAAGATATAAACTGAAAAGATATAGCCAGATAGCTGAATATTTTGTGAACATTTTAAAGTTTGTTTGGCGTCTGTAGGTGAAAGTATGAAGGAGCTGAAACTTTTGGGAGCGGAAGAAGATTTTAAGGATCTGAAGCATGCTCCCATTGACTTCAATGTTAAAAAAAGTGATAAAAAGCTTAATATTTTAAAAAGTATAAATAGTTGAAAAAAAGTTGAAAAAGTCCCATCATCAGCTGAAAGAGATGAACCTTTTAATAGTTGAATGGTTTTAATAGCTAAAAGTATGCAGAAGTTATGCAGAGCCAAAAAACGTACGGAATAATAAATAAAGAAATAATAAAAATAAATACTAGAAAAGGTACAATTTCTGGGGAAATTGTGAAAAGTGTTCTTGCCCCTACAACTGGGGGGAGTGGGCGGAGTAACTGGGGGGAGTGGCTGGAGTAACTGTTGTGTGGTTGGAGTAACTGTGGAAAGGTTGAACTGGGCAGATGGGCAGAGTAACTGTGTGGAGTGTTTGTAGTGAGTAAAGATAGTAAACATTACACTAACCAATTGATTGATCAAATTTAAAAAGTGCACAAGTGCTAATGATGTAGACGGTAGAAATATCGGTAAATGACTTTGTCGGACACAGACTTAAGGGTTACCAGGATTTATTCCGCCCCAGCCAAAGCATAGCACCTGACGGACTCGCGTCCCAAAATCAAGTGTGTCAAAAACAGTTTACACAGTGTACATATAATTTCAATATATTGCATCACAAGCGAACTGGCAGTATATTTCCGTTATACATTGTATTAACATTCTGAACAGTCAACTTTTTGAACTTTTTGGATACAAGGCAATTCATTAAAGCATATACTTTAAACCCTTACAAATTTTCAGTTTCTCTGCAGTTTTGCTCCTTGCTGTTTCTTTATCTGTCTTTCTAATCAGCAAGCAGGCTATAGCACAGGAAGGAGAGGGTGAGTGTGATGAGGACAGATGTCTGTGATGGATGGGGGGGAGTAAGTGAGTTCAGTGTCTAACAAGTACACCGAACATGAAATATAGAGAATGATTTTTAGCTAATTGTAAATGGTCCCACATAACTAAAACTGACATAAAACTCACATAACATAAACTGACCCGCATTGCCACTTTATTATCTGTTTGATGACCACTGTCTCACAACCACTGTTTCCTGGCATCACTCATGCCCTTTTTATGCAGGCTCTAAGCGTGTTCACAACCACTGTTCAAAACACAATACACAGGATCATGATAGCTGTAATAACTGTGCAGTACTCCTGACTGGAGACAGTGCTGCACCCTGGAGATGTAAATGTGATCCAACAGTGTGTTTTTTCTGTGGTGACTGCCCAGACCAGTTGGGTATATCCTCTTGAGTGAAGAAGGTCAGATATTGGCTTCTTTTCTCTGCACAGAAAATCTTCATTGAAATCTCCACAGATTATTATAGGTTGGCAATCCATTATTTCCAAAGATTCCAAGAGGCCCAGCAGGTTAGTAAGGAATTGGCCAATACTGTAATCCGGTGGCCTGTAAACAACAGCGATCAAAGCTTGTACAGGGGACTCCAGTTTGACAACCAAGAACTCCAAGTCAGTCACATTGTGATGATACTGCTTTTCAAAGGCCTTGAAATGGTTTCTGACATACAAGGCGACACCTCCACCACTTTTACTTGCAATGTCAGGAAGTTTCGTGTACGAGAGGTGTCTGTTGCGTTTGAACAGGTTGTAGCCCTCCAGCTGGAGACTTTCAGCAACAGAAGAGCCTGAGAGATGAGTTTCAGTGAAACATAAAACATCTCCAAGTGTCAACTCATGGTAAGATTTGATATCTTCAATGTGAGCTCGTAATCCTTCCGTGTTGTGATGGATAATTGTTAATGTTTGCTGTTTGTCTGTTGTCTGTAGAAACTTTAAGAGGGGCATAACACTTTCCAGTGATGCATTCTTCATTGAATCCAGGGAGGCTGTGATTTCAGGATCAGCAAAGATCTTCTTCTCATCAAAGTCGGTTATGTACAGTCCTTGCAGTGTAGTCGTTCTACTCAGAGCAACATAGGCCATTCCCGGTTGGAAGACCCATTTCAATGAGACCACTGTTGACTGTATCGACATCCCCTGACACTTATGAATCGTACATGCAAAAGCCAACTTCAGGGGGAACTGCCTGCGAACAACTCCTTTCTGTCTCAGGTTTTCCTCTACCCTTTCTATGTACACCAAGTTGTCAGCATCACAAGACGACTTGTTACGGTATCTCTGTCCTGCATTTGGATTGTCCAGCATAAGCCCAAGCTTGTTTACCGTAGTAGTACCATTCTCAGTCTGGATGATTATTCTTGCAATCTTGCCAAATGTCCCGTTAACAAGCCCGTCTTCTACATCAATGTTTTTTGTGATCATGATACGGGCACCTTCAGCTGCTTGCAGTGTGTCAATCAAATTGTCTTTGTGTCTTTTGAAAGGTTGGTGTTGCCTCAGCATCACTCCTGTCTTAGGGTCTTTTCTGTAATCGTCGGCATCTATGTTGGTGACGTTTGAATGGAGAACAGACACAGTTGCAGCATTATGTTTGTGAACCTCTTTGTTGGTGGCAAATATGTGTAGCACGTCATTAGGGCAGTGGGTGGGATCTGTAAAAGCCTGAGCAAGCAGAGCTTTGTCATCATTGCTTAAGGTGACAGTCTTCTGCTTGACTCTGATTCTATTCAAAAGCTCAGCAAATGAAATGTCATCCTTCTGTTGCATGATCTCTGTCAGCGTGATCATCTGAAAGTTGTCTTTCCAGAGGTCATTGGTATTTTTCTCAAACACGCAGAGTGGCTTACTTTTTCCCAGCGGGGGACCTGGTAAAAGTCTCCTACTGCTAGTACTGACATACCACCAAAAGTTTCTTACTGCCTTTGATTTGCTGTAATCTCCAGTTGATGTAGGCAAACAGGGGCTTTGAAATCATTGACACCTCGTCAATAACAATGATCTCCGCATTTGACAGCTGTGCCCTCACTTCATCTATTAGATTTCCAAGTCCTTGGTAGGGTGGCTTCAAGCTTCTTGGCAACTTCAGCAGAGAATGCAAAGTGTTGCCTGAAATGTTGAAAGCTGCTGTTCCTGTAAATGCAGTTAGTAAAATGCTGGGCATGGATATGTCTGCTTCCTCACGTAGTCTGGTAAGTTTACAGAGTATCTTTGTCGCCTCAGCATAGATGCACTTTATCAGGTGTGATTTGCCTGTCCCTGCACCACCAGTGACAAAGTAATAGAATGGGTCAGGATTTAGGCCACGCACACGGTTAATGCACCAGTCACAAACTGAGTAGAATGTCTGAGCTTGTGTCCGGTTAAGGTTTCTGTACATTTTCCGAAGGAAATCAGGGCACATTTGTGGGGCCTTCACAGTAAGCGCAATTCCACCTGTTTGTTTGTGACGTGTATACTCCGGAACATCATCTTGTTCATTCTCATGAAGTGGCTCCCCTTCTTTGCGTTCCTCTATACATTCCAACCTATCCAACTCAGCTTCTGGGGCAAAGGTGTTCCAAGCATCTTCAACAGGGCCGTTTTTTACAAAGTCATCCAAGACTTGTTCCACAATTTTGTTGTGTTGTTCGAACTTCTTTTGGTTGCTGGTAACAATTGCAGATACTGCTCGGATTGCTTCTTCTCCTGGTAAGCTCACACAGGCGCCTTTGTAAAAATCCTGGTGTGTTGGGAACCTTACAGTTTTCAGTGATGACTCTGAACGGTGGGGGAGGTAGAGTTTAAGCAGTCTGCCGTAGTAGTTCTCGGGGTCCTTCTTCTCTGAGAAGCGTGCGTACCTGATGATTGCAGGCTTCCCTCTCGTGCGTTTTTGAATCATTCCCATTTCATTCAATAGGCTGACACGCTTGCTGTCTTCCTTCTGCTTGCCATAGACAACCCTGTAATGGGATGCAAAGTCTGCCAGACACATGGACTCAAACTCTGGTGTTTCGGGTCTGGCTCTGTATTTGTCGACAAAACTCGTCATCCACGCATTAAGAGAATCGGCTGGTTTGTTCTGCAATGCACTGAGCGGGAGACTCATTTTCAGTGCGTTGTCACCAGTTGGCAGAAAAACAACCTCACGTGAGCAAGACTTCATTTTCAGGCTGCACGTACGGGCCACCGACTCCTGGGCACTGACCTCTCTGTGTTTTGAATAAGCCTGAAGAACCTCTTTCATTTCTTCTCGTTCTGTCGCTGTTTCTGGGCTCATTTCTTTGACTATTGTTTTGAGATAGTCACTCAGCTCCTGTTCTGGCTTGGATATGTAGGACAACATGTACATGATGCAACCATACTCATCAGGAATGTACTGGATGTCCATGTTGGCGTTCCAGGCCGTCAGCAAATGTGGATTGTAGTTGTTCACCCAGCAGTCCTTGACATCACGCTTCATTAGAATCACGCTTGAGGAGGTCAATGCCTGAATGTACGAGTTGTACTGATTCAAAGTCATATCACACTGTGCCAGTAGCTGTGACATGTCTTCAAGCTGCACTTTTGGGTTATTAAGCAAATCCCAGACTGGTTTCAGTTTGTGCAATTAAACCACAAGCAGCCAAAAACAATCTCCTCGTTCTTCTGGCATCGGGTAAGTTATCCTCGTTTTTCTAATAAGTGGCTTTGGAAATCCAAATCTGCATACTCTGTTACCTTTCTTGCATGATTTTGAATGAGATCTGCTGTGCATTTGAAGTTCTGTTACAAATCTGTGAAGTAAGGCCTGTTTGGCTTCATCAGGCAGCTGGCATGAGATGTTATGATCTATAAAGGCACACACCTTGTCCTCACTGTCTTGTCCAAATATAGGAGCTCCTGCTACCCAACAGAGACAATGTATATGAGGGCTCCCTCTCGCCTGAAATTCAACCCGGTAAAAGTAATCAATAACTTCACCAATTGGCTGTGCAGGACCCAACAGCAGCTCTCGCATCAGAGCATCAACCCGTTTGTCAAACATGCGCATGGTGGTCACTGGGTTGCCTCGAAGAATGTCACACTTTTCAGCCCAGTCTAGCCCCGCAAAATCCACCTTTTGACCTTGTTGTGCCTTTATTGCCGTTATTACCTCTGGCCATCTGAATTCTGCAGCAGAGAAGGTAAGAAAAAATGTTGGCTTACCCAATTGTCTGACCATGGCTAGCAAATTCTTCAGATTTTTATCCCAGTAAGCTGGACTCCCTCTCAGTGGTTGCATGAACCTTGTGGCATCTCGGTTTCGCACCAACCTCTCAACCTCACACTTGTCCTGTAGCAGCTTGTTGGATATTTTCCGTCCATCCCTGGTATTGGGTTTTCCTTTCCTTAACTGGATGGACATGCTGCTTTTGGCCATGTGTGTTTCTGTGACAAACTGCGCAAAGAAGAGGTAGCTTGTGTCTCTTGCAAAACGAGTATCAGCACAAAAAAGCCTTGCATTGAAATACATGCTCGGGTACAGTTTGACTTGTCTTGCCTGGTCCAATGTATTCTGTCCAGTAGGGAACTGAACAGGGAAAGCCATTGCCTCAAGCCTAGGAACTTTAAAGAAGCTGACAGGTGTGTTTCCTTGTGCAGGTGCAATGCTGAATATTCCATCACCGTGTGTCAGTGCTTCCTCTCCAAGGTCAGATGGCTGCAAACAACTGTTTAGGCCAATTCCAGGTCTTAGTGTATCCTTCTCATCCTCTGCATTGGGAGGTTGTTGGTCATGGCCTTCCTGTTGCTCAGAAGCAGCCGGTAAACATGCAGACTGTACCTCTGATGGATCACAATTTTCGATGCGTTCAAGTATCTCCATCATTTCAGTTTCGTCACAACTGTCGAGTTCCATCCCATCATCATCATCATTATCATCATCATCATTAGCGATTGTCTCATCCACTCTAATTGAAATGTCACTGTAGTCGGGGTGTGTGTCAATAAGTTTTGACAGACCTGCTACTACATTTCCCATGTTGACATTATGAAACAGCTGGTGGCCTTTGTAAGTCAGACGTCTTTTCAGCTTCACTCTGTGTAACTGGGATGTGCTGTGCGATCTTGGTAGAGTATTGACCGTGGTTTCCACCTCGGATGGCACACACACTACAGCGCCATGTATAGCTGCCTGTCGACCTTTGGGAAGTGTGATGATCTTGGCAAATGGCAGTATTTTGGCCAAAAGTTGTCTTTCCAGCACATTCAAATCGCAGAGCTCTGGGGGAATGGGCGCCAGCTCCATGTTGTTAGCCACAGCGATGGATGATTTGTGTCCTGCTTTTAAATGTGAATCACAGTTGTGACAAATCCATTCTTTGGTCCTTTCATCTGGTACGGTGCATTGTTCAGGTCCTTGACAGTGATTGTTGCACACATGGACATATTTCCCTGTCAAACAGGCAGCAACAATGTGTAGATTCTTCTTGTAATTGCTGTGAATGCAATGTTTCACTTGGTTAGGGAAAAGGGTGCGATGACACATCGTGCACACAAATGTTGGCCCAGCTTTAATGCATTCATGGAAAGTGGATATAGCTGTCTGCATTAGGCTGTTGTCCACTGGTTGACTGCATTCCCGCATGACACAAGTCCATCGTCTGTATTTCATTCTTATTTTGAAGGCACGTTGCATCTTATGGGTTATGCGAAAATCTGCTTGAGAGTGACGCTTCATTTTCATATAACTCATGCAATGTTGCAAGTGACGTTTTCTGAAAGCAGGATCATTATGATATTTTCTGGTGATGTATTGCTTCTGCTTCAAGTTGAAATCGACATTTGTGGCATATTTTCTGGTGATGTATTGCTTCTTCTTCAAGTTGTAATCTGCATTTGTTGCATATTTTCTGGTGGTGTACTGCTTCTGTTTCAAGTTGAAATCTGCATTTGTCGCATATTTTCTGGTCATGTATTGCTTCTGCTTCAAGTTGAAATCTGCATTTGTCGCATATTTTCTGGTGATGTATTGCTTCTGCTTCAAGTTGAAATCTGCATTTGTCGCATATTTTCTGGTGATGTATTGCTTCTGCTTCAAGTTGAAATTGGCATCTGTTGCATATTTGCGAATGATATATTGCTTCTGCTTCAACTTAAAATCAGCATCTGCTCTGTATCGGCTGGTGATGTATGTCCTTTTCTTATTGGTGACAGACATCTTTGTAGCCTTGAAATCACGCCTTCTTTCATTTCTGTGTCTTGTCTTCAGTTTTTGTCTCTGTGCATTTAATTTGGACAATGCCTTACTGTCCTTCCATATGCCCTGTGAGGATTTTGCATCAAGTGACCGTGGAGAATGCTTGCTGGCTGGGAATCCAGTGTGTGTTGCATCTTTGGTCATCTGTGTCACTTTGTTCTCCACATGCTTTGCATTATGTGGTTTGTCAGATTGCACCAGTGGGGACAGCAAACCATCTGACAGACGTCTTGCACGATGAAATGAGACTGGCATGAAGTCATACTGCAGTCCATCAATAGGGCCTCTGGTGTCTGTAAGGAGCAATTCATACAACTTATAAATCCTTGCCCCCATATCACTCAAATGTGTAAAAGTGATCATAACAGCTTTTCCTTTTCCAGTGGCAGGAAGTCCATCCTTATTTTGACTATGAGAATCAAACAGTCCATATCTCCCAGACTTGTCTCTGAACAATGCAATGCAATATGGCACTACTATAAAAAGTCCATGTGTAACATCTGCATTGAGGCACTGAAGTCTTGTGGAGAGGTCAACAAACCAACCTTGGTTGTCACCGTCTACCGTGTCTCTCATACATCCCGATTACACTGGAGATTTAACAACGTTATACTCATATTTGTCAGTGTTGACTCTGAGGGGCACTTCTTCCATTGTCAAGTGCTGATGCTGATAGACATTTCTTTGTTTTAGCTGTTTTATTGTTGAGCCATACAAGCTGTTGCCCTTCTTCAGTATTTGATCAAGATCACCCTTTCTCACATCATCAAGCTCACTGTGGTATGCCAAAAATGTCAGAGCCATGCATCTACACTGTTTGTTCCTTAACCTTCCATAGCCATGATGACCCTAATGAAATGATGCCTGCACAGAAATCTCACTTGGTACACATGGTTCTTGCATGCCATGGTTTTCAGAAGTGCCCATCACACTGTCACTGTGCTCTTGAACTTGACACTGAGTTGAACATGAAAATGACACCACAGGTTCACTATGTACCTCCTGGGCACATTCACTGTCACAAACCTCCATATCCACTATGCTGCTGTGGGGCTCCGGATCCAGTTTAGTCCAGCGTATCTTTGCAGCTTTAGATCTCTTTCCTTTAGATGGCATGATGATATTTGTGGAAGGAGCTATAATTCCCCTCAGAGCTTTGTTCGAAGAGCTATAATTCCCCTCAGAGTTGTGTTGGAGGAGGAGCTATAATTCGCCTCAGAGCTGTGTGGGAGGAGCTATAACTCCCCTCTGAGCTGTGTGGGAGGAGCAATAATGCTATAATTCCCCTCAGAGCTGTGTGGGAGGAGATACAATTCCCCTTAGTGTTGTGTGGGAGGAGCTATAATTCCCCTTAGAGCTGTGAGGGAGAAGCTATAATTCCCCTCAGAGCTGTGTGGGAGGAGCTACATTTCCCATCAGAGTTGTGTGGGAGAAGCTATAATTCCCCTCAGAGCTGTGTGGGAGGAGCTATAATTCCCCTCACAGCGGTGTGGGAGAAACTATAATTCCCCTCAGAGTTGTGTGGGAGGAGCTATAATTCTCCTCAGAGCTGTGTGGGAGGAGCTATAATGCTAAGCTATAATGCTATAATTCCCCTTTGAGCTGTGTGGGAGGAGCTATAATTTCCCTCAAAGCTGTGTGGGAGGAGCTATAATTTCCCTCAAAGCTGTATTGGAGGAGCTATAACTTCCCTCCAAGCTGTGTGGGAGGAGCTATAATGCTATAATTGTCCTTAGAGCTGTGTCAGAGGAGCTATAATTCCCCTCAGAGCTTTGTGATTTTTTTTTTTTCAAAAATGATTTTGTTTTTTTGATTTTTCAAAAATGATTTTTTTTAATGATTTTTTTAATGATTTTTTTTTCAAAAATGAATTTTTTTTTCAAAAATGATTTTTTTTAAATTTTTTTTTCAAAAATTAATTTTTATTTTACATGGGGCGGTCATAATGTTTTGGCTGATCATGGGGTGGTCATAACGTTTTGGCTGATCATGGGGTTTCAGCTTTTGTCACCTCCCACTCTAGTTTTGAACATTTCACCATTCATTCATATGGGACCAATTTCGTCGCAAAAACGACGATATTTCGTGAACCATTCGGCGAAACGTTCCAGAAAGTAATAGCACACCAATTAAATGACATTGATTCCGGATTCACACTGGTATATTTGAGCTTTTCACAAAGTTCCACAAGGTAATAGCACACCAATTAAATGACATTGAACATTTCACCATTCATTCCTGTGGGACCAATATTGCCGCAAAAACGCCGATATTTCGTGAACCATTCGGCGAAAAAAGTTCCACAAAGTAATAGCACACCAATTAAATGACATTGAACATTTCGCCATTCATTCCTATGGGACCAATTTCACCGCAAAAACTATGATATTTCGTGAACCATTCGGTGAAACGTTCCACAAAGTAATAGCACACCAATCGGGAACAATCCGCACGTTTCGGTATATTACATGTCTCTGTAGTGTAAAAACAGTGGGAGGAGTCTACAAGCTTTATCAAGTCTAGCAGATGAAGTCACATGCATTTGGGGTGTCTCAGCATCTTGTGTTTACAACCACTGTTTCCTAGCAATGTTCATGCCCTGTTTATGCTTCACAAATACTGCTCAATACACAATAGACAGGATAATGATAGATTTAACAACTGTGCAGTAATTCAAATGGCCGTATTTTAAAAACTATACATCCTACAGAGAAGATCTTTATATTGTGAGAATCACAAGACCCAGACCTAGATTTTGATATAGTATGCCTCTGAAATATTAAAATTGAAGGCACGGTCACAGTTTAGAAATTGCCCTTCAAATTTGAAGGGGCTAGAGTGTAGTTTCAATGAATGTCAATGGACGGCGTGAGTTGCAAACAAATGGTCATATTGTGAAAACTATCAGGACTATGGCTTAGCCGTGGACATGTTTAGTGGCAGCAGGGATAGCTGAACGTTTTGATATAAGATTTGTGTAGGTGAGCTTGAAAATGAGGGAGTGGCGGCAGTTTAGAAATCATGTTCTGATTTTTCAGCTTTTGTCACCTCCCACTCTAGCTTCCCCATTCATTCCTATGGGACCAATTTCACCACAAAAACAACGATATTTCATGAACCATTCGGCGAAACGTTCCACAAAATAATAGCACACCATTCGGGAACAATCCGCACGTTTTGGTATGTTACTTGTCTATGTAGTGTAAAAATTGTGGGAGGAGTTAGGGTGGTAAATTTGGCTATAATAATAATAAGAAGAACTAGAAAAGGTACAATTTCTGGGGAAATTGTGAAAAGTGTTCTTGCCTCTACAACTGGAGTGGGCGGAGTAACTGGGTGGAGTGGCTTGAGTAACTGTTGTGTGGTTGGAGTGGCTGGAGTAACTGTGAAAAGTGTTAAAAAGCTTAATATTTTAAAAAGTATAACTAGTAGTAAAAAAGTTGAAGTCTCATCATTAGCTGAAAGAGCTGAACATTTTTTTCAAAAATTATGATTTTTTTTTCAAAAATTATGATTTTTTTCTCAAAAATTATGATTTTTTTTTTCAAAAATGATTTTTTTTTTTCAAAAGTATTTTTTTTTCCAAAAATGATTTTATTATTTTTTTCAAAAATTATTTTTTTTTTTTTTTCAAAAATTATTATTTTTTTTTCAAAAATTTTTTTTTTTTTTTTTTAATTATTTTTTTTTTCAAAAATATATATTTTTTTTACATGGGGCGGTCATAATGTTTTGGCTGATCATGGGGTGGTCATAATGTTTTGGCTGATCATGGGGTTGTCAACTTTTGTCACCTCCCACTCTAGTTTTGAACATTTCGCCATTCATTCCTATGGGACCAATTTCGCCGCAAAAACGACATTTCGTGGACCATTCGGCGAAACGTTCCACAAAGTAATAACACACCAATCGGGAACAATCCGCTCGTTTCGGTATATTACTTGTCTCTGTAGTGTAAAAACTGTGGGAGTAGTCTACTAGCATTATCAAGTCTAGCAGATAAAGTCACATGCATTTGGGGTGTCTCAGCATCTTGTGTTTACAACCACTGTTTCCTAGCAACGCTCATGCCCTGTTTATGCTTCCCAAATACTACTTCATCAAAACTGCCCCATCAGAATTACCCCATCAAAACTGCCCCATCATATTCCTCTATTATAAATCAGTACATGGTGTGTCTGTCCCCCTCCCCCGGGCTCTGTAATCAGCTGAGATGCTCCAGCCACCTTCCCCCCTGTGTATAACAGAAGCTTTGGTAACCATGGCAACAAAACAAACACTAACAGTACACTCTGATTAATGGCTAAAATTTCCTGAAATGACCTCTAAACAAATGGCCGTATTTTAAAAACTATACATCCTACAGCGAAGATCTTTATATTGTGAGAATCACAAGACTCAGACCTAGATTTTGATACATAGTATGTCTCTGAAATATTAAAAATGGAGGCACAGTCGCAGTTTAGAAATTGCCCTTCAAATTTGAAGGGGGCTAGAGTGTAGTTTCAATGAATGTCAATGGACGGCGTGAGTTGCAAACAAATGGTCATATTGTGAAAACTATCAGGACTATGGTTTAGCCGTGGACATGTTTAGTGGCAGCAGGGATAGCTGAACGTTTTGATATAAGATTTGTGTAGGTGGGCTTGAAAATGAGGGAGTGGCGGCAGTTTAGAAATCATGTTCTGATTTTCCAGCTTTTGTCATCTCCCACTCTAGTTTCCCCATTCATTCCTATGGGACCAATTTCGCCGCAAAAATGACGATATTTCGTGAACCATTCGGTGAAACGTTCCACAAAGTAATAGCACACCATTCGGGAACAATCCGCACGTTTCGGTATATTACTTGTCTATGTAGTGTAAAAACTGTGGGAGGAGTTAGGGTGGTAAATTTGGCTATAATAATAAGAATAATATATATGTGAGATAACAGTAAGTGGTCTTGCTATGCAAGAACACTTAACTAGAAAAGGTACAATTTCTGGGGAAATTTTGAAAAGTGTTCTTGCCTCTACAACTGGAGTGAGCGGAGTAACTGGGTGGAGTGGCTTGAGTAACTGTTGTGTGGTTGGAGTAGCTGGAGTAACTGTGAAAAGTGTTAAAAAGCTTAATATTTTAAAAAGTATAAATAGTAGTAAAAAATTTGAAGTCTCATCATTAGCTGAAAGAGCTGAACATTTTTTTTAAAAATTATGATTTTTTTTTTTCAAAAATTATGAATTTTTTTTTCAAAAATTATGAATTTTTTTTTCAAAAATGATTTTTTTTTTTTAATTTTTTTTTTCCAAAAATATTTTTTTTTTCAAAAAAATATATATATATTTTTTTTCAAAAATAATTTTTTTTTCAAAAATATATTTATTTTTCAAAAATTATTTTATTTTTTTTTTCAAAAATTATTTTATTTTTTTTTTCAAAAATGATTTTATTTCAAAAATATTTTTTTTTTTTTCAAAAATGATTTTTTTTTCACAGATGATTTTTTTTTTCTTTACAAATGATTTTATTTTATTTTTTCAAAAATGAATTTTTATTTTTTTTCAAAATTGAATTTTTTTTTCCAAAATGATTTTTTTTCCAAAATGATTTTTTTTTTTCAAAAATGAATTTTTATTTTTTTTCAAAAATGATTTTTTTTTTCCAAAATGAATTTTTATTTTCAAAATTTATTAAATTTTTTCAAAATTTTTTTTTTTTTATGGGGCGGTCATAATGTTTCGGCTGATCATGGGGTGGTCCTAATGTTTTGGCTGATCATGGGGTTGTCAGCTTTTGTCACCTCCCACTCTAGTTTTTAACATTTCACCATTCATTCCTATGGTACCAATTTCATCGCAAAAACTCCGATATTTTGTGAACCATTCGGCGAAATGTTCCAGAAAGTAATAGCACACCAATCGGGAACAATCCGCACGTTTCGGTATATTACTTGTCTCTGTAGTGTAAAAACTGTGGGAGGAGTCTACAAGCATTATCAAGTCTAGCAGATGAAGTCACATGCATTTGGGGTGTCTCAGCATCTTGTGTTTACAACCACTGTTTCCTAGCAATGCTCATGCCCTGTTTATGCTTCACAAATACTGCTCAATACACAATAGACAGGATAATGAAAGATTTAACAACTGTGCAGTAATTCAAATGGCCGTATTTTAAAAACTATAAATCCTACAGCGAAGATCTTTATATTGTGAGAATCACAAGACCCAGACCTAGATTTTGATACATAGTATGTCTCTGAAATATTAAAATTGAAGGCACGGTCGCAGTTTAGAAATTGCCCTTCAAATTTGAAGGGGCTAGAGTGTAGTTTCAATGAATGTCAATGGACGGCGTGAGTTGCAAACAAATGGTCATATTGTGAAAACTATCAGGACTATGGCTGAGCCGTGGACATGTTTAGTGGCAGCAGGGATAGCTGAACGTTTTGATATAAGATTTGTGTAGGTGGGCTTGAAAATGAGGGAGTGGTGGCAGTTTAGAAATCATGTTCTGATTTTTCAGCTTTTGTCACCTCCCACTATAGTTTCCCCATTCATTCCTATGGGACCAATTTCGCCGCAAAAATTACAATATTTCATGAACCATTTGGCGAAACGTTCCACAAAATAATAGCACACCATTCGGGAACAATCCGCACGTTTCGGTATATTACTTGTCTATGTAGTGTAAAAACTGTGGGAGGAGTTAGGGTGGTAAATTTGGCTATAATAATAATAATAAGAAGAACTAGAAAAGGTAAAATTTCTGGGGAAATTGTGAAAAGTGTTCTTGCCTCTACAACTGGAGTGGGCGGAGTAACTGGGTGGAGTGGCTTGAGTAACTGTTGTGTGGTTGGAGTGGCTGGAGTAACTGTGAAAAGTGTTAAAAAGCTTAATATTTTAAAAAGTATAAATAGTAGTAAAAAAGTTGAAGTCTCATCATTAGCTGAAAGAGCTGAACATTTTTTTCAAAAATTATGATTTTTTTTTTCAAAAATTATGATTTTTTTTTTTCAAAAATGATTTTTTTTTTTTCAAAAATTTTTTTTTTTCAAAAATGATTTTATTTTTATTTTTTTCAAAAATTATTTTTTTTTTTTCAAAAATTATTTTTTTTTTCAAAAATATATTTTTTTTACATGGGGCGGTCATAATGTTTTGGCTGATCATGGGGTGGTCATAATGTTTTGGCTGATCATGGGGTTGTCAGCTTTTGTCACCTCCCACTCTAGTTTTGAACATTTCACCATTCATTCCTTTGGGACCAATTTCGCCGCAAAAACGTCATTTCGTGGACCATTCGGCGAAACATTCCACAAAGTAATAACACACCAATCGGGAACAATCCGCTCGTTTCGGTATATTACTTGTCTCTGTAGTGTAAAAACTGTGGGAGGAGTCTACAAGCATTATCAAGTCTAGCAGATGAAGTCACATGCATTTGGGGTGTCTCAGCATCTTTCGTTTACAACCACTGTTTCCTAGCAACGCTCATGCCCTGTTTATGCTTCCCAAATACTACTTCATCAAAACTGCCCCATCAGAATTACCCCATCAAAACTGCCCCATCATATTCCTCTATTATAAATCAGTACATGGTGTGTCTGTCCCCTCCCCCGGGCTCTGTAATCAGAGCTGAGATGCTCCAGCCACCTCCCCCCCTGTGTATAACAGAAGCTTTGGTAACCATGGCAACAAAACAAACACTAACAGTACACTCTGATTAATGGCTAAAATTTCCTGAAATGACCTCTAAACAAATGGCCGTATTTTAAAAACTATACATCCTACAGCGAAGATCTTTATATTGTGAGAATCACAAGACTCAGACCTAGATTTTGATACATAGTATGTCTCTGAAATATTAAAATTGAAGTCACGGTCGCAGTTTAGAAATTGCCCTTCAAATTTGAAGGGGCTAGAGTGTAGTTTCAATGAATGTCAATGGACGGCGTGAGTTGCAAACAAATGGTCATATTGTGAAAACTATCAGGACTATGGCTTAGCCGTGGACATGTTTAGTGGCAGCAGGGATAGCTGAACGTTTTGATATAAGATTTGTGTAGGTGGGCTTGAAAATGAGGGAGTGGCGGCAGTTTAGAAATCATGTTCTGATTTTCCAGCTTTTGCCATCTCCCACTCTAGTTTCCCCATTCATTCCTATGGGACCAATTTCGCCGCAAAAACGACGATATTTCGTGAACCATTCGGCGAAACGTTCCACAAAGTAATAGCACACCATTCGGGAACAATCCGCACGTTTCGGTATATTACTTGTCTATGTAGTGTAAAAACTGTGGGAGGAGTTAGGGTGGTAAATTTGGCTATAATAATAAGAATAATATATATGTGAGATAACAGTAAGTGGTCTTGCTATGCAAGAACACTTAACTAGAAAAGGTACAATTTCTGGGGAAATTGTGAAAAGTGTTCTTGCCTCTACATCTGGAGTGAGCGGAGTAACTGGGGGGAGTGCCTGGAGTAACTGTTGTGTGGTTGGAGTAACTGTGGAAAGGTTGAACTGGGCAGATGGGCAGAGTAACTGTGTGGAGTGTTTGTAGTGAGTAAAGATAGTAAACATTACACTAACCAATTGATTGATCAAATTTAAAAAGTGCACAAGTGCTAATGATGTAAAAGGTAGAAATATCGGTAAATGACTTTGTCGGACACAGACTTAAGGGTTACCAGGATTTATTCCGCCCCAGCCAAAGCATAGCACCTGACGGACTCGCGTCCCAAAATCAAGTGTGTCAAAAACAGTTTACACAGTGTACATATAATTTCAATATATTGCATCACAAGCGAACTGGCGGTATATTTCCGTTATACATTAACATTAACATTAACATTTTGAACAGTCAACTTTTTGAACTTTTTGGATACAAGGCAATTCATTAAAGCATATACTTTAAACCCTTACAAATTTTCAGTTTCTCTGCAGTTTTGCTCCTTGCTGTTTCTTTGTCTTACTAATCAGCAAGCAGGCTATAGCACAGGAAGGAGAGGGTGAGTGTGATGAGGACAGTGTGATAGGGCGAGCTGACGTGCTGCATCTACCGTCTGTAGGACGGGTGATCGTTTTAGCCAGCCGGCTTCTTATGCTTATTTGAATCTGCTACACTGTAAGTGTTATTTTAATTCTTTTAATAAACCTCAAAACCAGGATTACGCTATGTTGTTTCCCTCTCTTTTCCCGGGGTACCCCTAAATGAGAACAACCCCCCAGCTAGGAGTCTTTTATTAATCTCCATGATAAGAGTGATTTCCTGTGACTTGGTGGACTAGTGGTATCATCACCCTTTGGCTGTATGAAGTGGCATATGTCGTTTCCTAGAAGCCCATCCAATGAAAGGCCCTGACCGGGTTAAGGTCGCAAGCCCCCTTGTGCTTGCCGTTTGGTAAGCGCGCATTTTATTTTCAGCTACCACCGTGGTGCGGTGGAGGAATTTTTTCTATTTTACATTTCCTGCTTTAAAAAAATGGGGTCTGAGCCTATGTATTTTCACAACATTTATTTGGACTTTATTCACTGTGTTAGGACTGTCCAGTGAACACTTATTGATTTAGGTTTCAAGAACTGTGTTAGTTATTTAATTTGGGTTCTAACCAATTAGTCCTATTCAACACTGGTACTAGTATTTACTCCTATTTACAGCGCTGCTATATTTGTTATATTGTTGTATTAGTGTGTGTATCTCACATAGAGTGGCTGTTTTTTTATTATGTAGTTTTTTTTAATTTTTTTTCACTAAGTTATTTTCATCACTATTTTGGTTATCCCCTATTTGGTCATTCACAATATTTCACGAACAGGTACCCTTTTTGGGTGCACTACAGCGCGGTATTCCTCTTACTATATGATGAGGACAGATGTCTGTGATGGATGGGGGGGAGTAAGTGAGTTCAGTGTCTAACAAGTACACCGAACATGAAATATAGAGAATGATGTTTCGCTAATTGTAAATGGTCCCACATAACTATGGCCACGTAAACTGACCCTCATTGCCACTTTATCTGTTTGATGACCACTGTCTCACAACCACTGTTTCCTGGCAACACTCATGCCCTGTTTATGCAGGCTCTAAGCGTGTTCACAACCACTGCTCAAAACACAATACACAGGATAATGGTAGCTGTAATAACTGTGCAGTACTCCTGACTGGAGACACTGCTGCACCCTGGAGATGTAAATGTGATCCAACAGTGTGTTTTTTTCTGTGGTGGCTGCCCAGACCAGTTGAGTATATCCTCTTGAGTGAAGAAGGTCAGATATTGGCTTCTTTTCTCTGCACAGAAAATCTTCATTGAAATCTCCACAGAGTATTATAGGTTGGCAATCCATTATTTCCAAAGATTCCAAGAGGCCCAGCAGGTTAGTAAGGAATTGGCCAATACTGTAATCCGGTGGCCTGTTAACGACAGCGATCAAAGCTTGTACAGGGGACTCCAGTTTGACAACCAAGAACTCCAAGTCAGTCACATTGTGATGATACTGCTTTTCATAGGCCTTGAAATGGTTTCTGACATACAAGGCGACACCTCCGCCACTTTTACTTGCAATGTCAGGAAGGTTTGTGTACGAGAGGTGTCTGTTGCGTTTGAACAGGTTGTAGCCCTCCAGCTGGAGACTTTCAGCAACAGAAGAGCCTGAGAGATGAGTTTCAGTGAAACATAAAACATCTCCAAGTGTCAACTCATGGTGAGATTTGATATCTTCAATGTGAGCTGGTAATCCTTCCGTGTTGTGATGGATAATTGTTAATGTTTGCTGTTTGTCTGTTGTCTGTAGAAACTTTAAGAGGGGCATAACACTTTCCAGTGATGCATTCTTCATTGAATCCAGGGAAGCTGTGATTTCAGGATCAGCAAAGATCTTCTTCTCATCAAAGTCGGTTATGTACAGTCCTTGTAGTGTAGTCGTTCTACTCAGAGCAACATAGGCCATTCCCGGTTGGAAGACCCGTTTCAATGAGACCACTGCCGACTGTATCGACATCCCCTGACACTTATGAATCGTACATCCAAAAGCCAACTTCAGGGGGAACTGCCTGCGAACAACTCCTTTCTGTCTCAGGTTTTCCTCTACCCTTTCTATGTACACCAAGTTGTCAGCATCACAAGACGACTTGTTACGGTATCTCTGTCCTGCATTTGGATTGTCCAGCACAAGCCCGAGCTTGTTTACCGTAGTAGCACCATTCTCAGTCTGGATGATTATTCTTGCAATCTTGCCAAATGTCCCGTTAACAAGCCCGTCTTCTACATCAATGTTTCTTGTGACCATGATACGGGCACCTTCAGCTGCTTGCAGTGTGTCAATCAGATTGTCTTTGTGTCCTTTGAAAGGTTGGTGTTGCCTCAGCATCACTCCTGTCTTAGGGTCTTTTCTGTAATCGTCGGCATCTATGTTGGTGACGTTTGAATGGAGAACAGACACAGTTGCAGCATTATGTTTGTGAACCTCTTTGTTGGTGGCAAATATGTGTAGCACGTCATTAGGGCAGTGGGTGGGATCTGTAAAAGCCTGAGCAAGCAGAGCTTTGTCATCATTGCTTAAGGTGCCAGTCTTCTGCTTGACTCTGATTCTATTCAAAAGCTCAGCAAATGAAATGTCTTCCTTCTGTCGCATGATCTCTGTCAGCGTGATCATCTGAAAGTTGTCTTTCCAGACGTCATTGGTATTTTCCTCAAACACGCAGAGTGGCTTACTTTTTCCCAGCGGGGGGACCTGGTAAAAGTCTCCTACTGCTAGTACTGACATACCACCAAAAGGTTTCTTACTGCCTTTGATTTGCTGTAATCTCCAGTTGATGTAGGCAAACAGGGGCTTTGAAATCATTGACACCTCGTCAATAACAATGATCTCCGCATTTGACAGCTGTGCCCTCACTTCATCTATTAGATTTCCAAGTCCTTGGTAGGGTGGCTTCAAGCTTCTTGGCAACTTCAGCAGAGAATGCAATGTGTTGCCTGAAATGTTGAAAGCTGCTGTTCCTGTAAATGCAGTTAGTAAAACGCTGGGCATGGATATGTCTGCTTCCTCACGTAGTCTGGTAAGTTTACAGAGTATCTTTGTCGCCTCAGCATAGATGCACTTTATCAGGTGTGATTTGCCTGTCCCTGCACCACCAGTGACAAAGTAATAGAATGGGTCAGGATTTAGGCCACGCACACGGTTAGTGCACCAGTCACAAACTGAGTAGAATGTCTGAGCATGTGTCCGGTTAAGGTTTCTGTACATTTTCCGAAGGAAATCAGGGCACATTTGTGGGGCTTTCACAGTAAGCGCAATTCCACCTGTTTGTTTGTGACGTGTATACTCCGGAACATCATCTTGTTCATTCTCATGAAGTGGCTCCCCTTCTTTGCGTTCCTCTACACATTCCAACCTATCCAACTCAGCTTCTGGGGCAAAGGTGTTCCAAGCATCTTCAACAGGTCCGTTTTTTACAAAGTCATCCAAGACTTGTTCCACAATTTTGTTGTGTTGTTCGAACTTCTTTTGGTTGCTGGTAACAATTGCAGACACTGCTTGGATTGCTTCTTCTCCTGGTAAGCTCACACAGGCGCCTTTGTAAAAATCCTGGTGTGTTGGGAACCTTACAGTTTTCAGTGATGACTCTGAACGGTGGGGGAGGTACAGTTTAAGCAGTCTGCCGTAGTAGTTCTCAGGGTCCTTCTTCTCTGAGAAGTGTGCGTACCTGATGATTGCAGGCTTCCCTCTCGTGCGTTTTTGAATCATTCCCATTTCATTCAATAGGCTGACACGCTTGCTGTCTTCCTTTTGCTTGCCATCTTCCTTCTGCTTGCCATAGACAACCCTGTAATGGGATGCAAAGTCTGCCAGACACATGGACTCAAACTCTGGTGTTTCAGGTCTGGCTCTGTATTTGTCGACAAAACTCGTCATCCACGCATTAAGAGAATCGGCTGGTTTGTTCTGCAATGCACTGAGCGGGAGACTCATTTTCAGTGCGTTGTCACCAGTTGGCAGAAAAACAACCTCACGTGAGCAAGACTTCATTTTCAGGCTGCACGTACGGGCCACAGACTCCTGGGCGCTGACCTCTCTGTGTTTTGAATAAGCCTGAAGAACCTCTTTCATTTCTTCTCGTTCTGTCGCTGTTTCTGGGCTCATTTCTTTGACTATTGTTTTGAGATAGTCACTCAGCTCCCGTTCTGGCTTGGATATGTAGGACAACATGTACATGATGCAACCATACTCATCAAGAATGTACTGGATGTCCATGTTGGCGTTCCAGGCCATCAGCAAATGTGGATTATAGTTGTTCACCCAGCAGTCCTTGACATCACGCTTCATTAGAATCACGCTTGAGGAGGTCAATGCCTGAATGTAGGAGTTGTACTGATTCAAAGTCATATCACACTGTGCCAGTAGCTGTGACATGTCTTCAAGCTGCACTTTTGGGTTATTAAGCAAATCCCAGACTGGTTTCAGTTTGTTTTTGGCTGCTTGTGGTTTCATTGCACAATCTCCTTGTTCTTCTGGCATCGGGTAAGTTATCCTCGTTTTTCTAATAGGTGGCTTTGGAAATCCAAATCTGCATACTCTGTTACCTTTCTTGCATGATTTTGAATGAGATCTGCTGTGCATTTGAAGTTCTGTTACAAATCTGTGAAGTAAGGCCTGTTTGGCTTCATCAGGCAGCTGGCATGAGATGTTATGATCTATAAAGGCACACACCTTGTCATCACTGTCTTGTCCAAATATAGGAGCTCCTGCTACCCAACAGAGACAATGTATATGAGGGCTCCCTCTCGCCTGAAATTCAACCCGGTAAAAGTAATCGATAACTTCACCAATTGGCTGTGCAGGACCCAACAGCAGCTCTCGCATCAGAGCATCAACCCGTTTGTCAAACATGCGCATGGTGGTCACTGGGTTGCCTCAAAGAATGTCACACTTTTCAGCCCAGTCTAGCCCCGCAAAATCCACCTTTTGACCTTGTTGTGCCTTTATTGCCGTTATTACCTCTGGCCATCTGAATCCTGCAGCAGAGAAGGTAAGAAAAAATGTTGGCTTACCCAATTGTCTGACCATGGCTAGCAAATTCTTCAGATTTTTATCCCAGTAAGCTGGACTCCCTCTCAGTGGTTGCATGAACCTTGTGGCATCTCGGTTTCGCACCAACCTCTCAACCTCACACTTGTCCTGTAGCAGCTTGTTGGATATTTTCCGTCCATCCCTGGTATTATTGGGTTTTCCTTTCCTTAACTGGATGGACATGCTGCTTTTGGCCATGTGTGTTTCTGTGACAAACTGCGCAAAGAAGAGGTAGCTTGTGTCTCTTGCAAAACGAGTATCAACACAAAAAAGCCTTGCATTGAAATACATGCTCGGGGACAGTTTGACTTGTCTTGCCTGGTCCAATGTATTCTGTCCAGTAGGGAACTGAACAGGGAAAGCCATTGCCTCAAGCCTAGGAACTTTAAAGAAGCTGACAGGTGTGTTTCCTTGTGCAGGTGCAATGCTGAATATTCCATCACCGTGTGTCAGTGCTTCCTCTCCAAGGTCAGATGGCTGCAAACAACTGTCTAGGCCAATTCCAGGTCTTAGTGTATCCTTCTCATCCTCTGCATTGGGAGGTTGTTGGTCATGGCCTTCCTGTTGCTCAGAAGCAGCCGGTAAACATGCAGACTGTACCTCTGATGGATCACAATTTTCGATGCGTTCAAGTATCTCCATCATTTCAGTTTCGTCACAACTGTCGAGTTCCATCCCATCATCATTATCATCATCATCAGCGATTGTCTCATCCACTCTAATTGAAATGTCACTGTAGTCGGGGTGTGTGTCAATGAGTTTTGACAGACCTGCTACTACATTTCCCATGTTGACATAATGAAACAGCTGGTGGCCTTTGTAAGTCAGACGTCTTTTCAGCTTGACTCTGTGTAACTGGGATTTGCTGTGCGATCTTGGTAGAGTATTGACCGTGGTTTCCACCTCGGATGGCACACACACTACAGCGCCATGTATAGCTGCCTGTCGACCTTTGGGAAGTGTGATGATCTTGGCAAATGGCAGTATTTTGGCCAAAAGTTGTCTTTCCAGCACATTCAAATCGCAGAGCTCTGGGGGAATGGGCGCCAGCTCCATGTTGTTAGCTACAGCAATGGATGATTTGTGTCCTGCTTTTAAATGTAAATCACAGTTGTGACAAATCCATTCTTTGGTCCTTTCATCTGGTACGGTGCATTGTTCAGATCCTTGACAGTGATTGTTGCACACATGGACATATTTCCCTGTCAAACAGGCAGCAACAATGTGTAGATTCTTCTTGTAATTGCTGTGAATGCAATGTTTCACTTGGTTAGGGAAAAGGGTGCGATGACACATCGTGCACACAAATGTTGGCCCAGCTTTAATGCATTCATGGAAAGTGGATATAGCTGTCTGCATTAGGCTGTTGTCCACTGGTTGACTGCATTCCCGCATGACACGAGTCCATCGTCTGTATTTCATTCTTATTTTGAAGGCACATTGCATCTTATGGGTTATGCGAAAATCTGCTTGAGTTTGACGCTTCATTTTCATGTAACTCATGCAATGTTGCAAGTGACATTTTCTGAAAGCAGGATCATTATGATATTTTCTGGTGATGTATTGCTTCTGCTTCAACTTGAAATCGACATTTGTGGCATATTTTCTGGTGATGTATTGCTTCTTCTTCAAGTTGTAATCTGCATTTGTCGCATATTTTCTGGTGGTGTACTGCTTCTGTTTCAAGTTGAAATCTGCATTTGTCGCATATTTTCTGGTGATGTATTGCTTCTGCTTCAAGTTGAAATTGGCATCTGTTGCATATTTGCGAATGATATATTGCTTCTGCTTCAACTTAAAATCAGCATCTGCTCTGTATCGGCTGGTGATGTATGTCCTTTTCTTATTGGTGACAGACATCTTTGTAGCCTTGAAATCACGCCTTCTTTCATTTCTGTGTCTTGTCTTCAGTTTTTGTCGTCTCTGTGCATTTAATTTGGACAATGCCTTACTGTCCTTCCATATGCCCTGTGAGGATTTCGCATCAACTGACCGTGGAGAATGCTTGCTGGCTGGGAATCCAGTGTGTGTTACATCTTTGGTCATCTGTGTCACTTTGTTCTCCACATGCTTTGCATTATGTGGTTTGTCAGATTGCACCAGTGGGGACAGCAAACCATCTGACAGACGTCTTGCACGATGAAATGAGACTGGCATGAAGTCATACTGCAGTCCATCAATAGGGCCTCTGGTGTCTGTAAGGAGCAATTCATACAACTTATAAATCCTTGCCCCCATATCACTCAAATGTGTAAAAGTGATCATAACAGCTTTTCCTTTTCCAGTGGCAGGAAGTCCATCCTTATTTCGACTATGAGAATCAAACAGTCCATATCTCCCAGACTTGTCTCTGAACAATGCAATGCAATATGGCACTACTATAAAAAGTGCATGTGTAACATCTGCATTGAGGCACTGAAGTCTTGTGGAGAGGTCAACAAACCAACCTTGGTTGTCACCGTCTACCGTGTCTCTCATACATCCCGATAACACTGGAGATTTAACAACGTTATACTCATATTTGTCAGTGTTGACTCTGAGGGGCACTTCTTCCATTGTCAAGTGTTGATGCTGATAGACATTTCTTTGTTTTAGCTGTTTTATTGTTGAGCCATACAAGCTGTTGCCCTTCTTCAGTATTTGATCAAGATCACCCTTTCTCACATCATCAAGCTCACTGTGGTATGCCAAAAATGTCAGAGCCATGCATGTACACTGTTTGTTCCTTAACCTTCCATAGCCATGATGACCCTGATGAAATGATGCCTGCACAGAAATCTCACTTGGTACACATGGTTCTTGCATGCCATGGTTTTCAGAAGTGCCCATCACACTGTCACTGTGCTCTTGAACTTGACACTGAGTTGAACATGAAAATGACACCACAGGTTCACTATGTACCTCCTGGGCACATTCACTGTCACAAACCTCCATATCCACTATGCTGCTGTGGGGCTCCGGATCCAGTGTAGTCCAGCGTATCTTTGCAGCTTTAGATCTCTTTCCTTTAGATGGCATGATGATATTTGTGGAAGGAGCTATAATTCTCCTCAGAGCTTTGTTCGAAGAGCTATAATTCCCCTCAGAGTTGTGTTGGAGGAGGAGCTATAATTCGCCTCAGAGCTGTGTGGGAGGAGCTATAACTCCCCTCTGAGCTGTGTGGGAGGAGCAATAATGCTATAATTCCCCTCAGAGCTGTGTGGGAGGAGATACAATTCCCCTTAGTGTTGTGTGGGAGGAGCTATAATTCCCCTTAGAGCTGTGTGGGAGAAGCTATATTTCCCCTCAGAGCTGTGTGGGAGAAGCTACATTTCCCATCAGAGTTGTGTGGGAGAAGCTATAATTCCCCTCAGAGCTGTTTAAAAGGAGCTATAATTCCCCTCACAGCGGTGTGGGAGAAACTATAATTCCTCTCAGAGTTGTGTGGGAGGAGCTCTAATTCTCCTCAGCTGTGTGGGAGGAGCTATAATGCTAAGCTGTAATTCCCCTCAGAGCTGTGTAGGAGGAGCTATAATTCCCCTCACAGCGGTGTGGGAGAAACTATAATTCCTCTCAGAGCTGTGTGGGAGAAGCTACATTTCCCATCAGAGTTGTGTGGGAGAAGCTATAATTCCCCTCAGAGCTGTTTAAAAGGAGCTATAATTCCCCTCACAGCGGTGTGGGAGAAACTATAATTCCTCTCAGAGTTGTGTGGGAGGAGCTCTAATTCTCCTCAGCTGTGTGGGAGGAGCTATAATGCTAAGCTGTAATTCCCCTCAGAGCTGTGTAGGAGGAGCTATAATTCCCCTCACAGCGGTGTGGGAGAAACTATAATTCCCCTCAGAGTTGTGTGGGAGGAGCTATAATGCTAAGCTATAATGCTATAATTCCCCCTTGAGCTGTGTGGGAGGAGCTATAATTCCCCTCAAAGCTGTGTGGGAGGAGCTATAATTCCCCTCACAGCGGTGTGGGAGAAACTATAATTCCCCTCAGAGTTGTGTAGGAGGAGCTATAATTCCCCTCACAGCGGTGTGGGAGAAACTATAATTCCCCTTTGAGCTGTGTGGGAGGAGCTATAATTCCCCTCAAAGCTGTATTGGAGGAGCTATAACTTCCCTCCAAGCTGTGTGGGAGGAGCTATAATGCTATAATTGTCCTTAGAGCTGTGTGAGAGGAGCTATAATTCCCCTCAGAGCTTTGTGATTTTTTTTTTTCAAAAATGATTTTGTTTTTTTGTTTTTTCAAAAATGATTTTGTTTTTTTGTTTTTTCAAAAATGATTTTTTTAAATGATTTTTTTTTTCAAAAATGAAATTTTTTTTTTCAAAAATGATTTTTTTTTTAATTTTTTTTTTTTCAAAAGTAATTTTTTTTTCAAAAATATATTTTTTTTTTCAAAAATATTTTTTTTTTCAAAAATATTTTTTTTTTCAAAAATTAATTTTTATTTTTTTCAAAAATATTTTTTTTTTTACATGGGGCGGTCATAATGTTTTGGCTGATCATGGGGTGGTCATAATGTTTTGGCTGATCATGGGGTTGTCAGCTTTTGTCACTTCCCACTCTAGTTTTGAACATTTCGCCATTCATTCCTATGGGACCAATTTCGCCGCAAAAACGTCATTTCGTGGACCATTCGGCAAAACATTCCACAAAGTAATAACACACCAATCGGGAACAATCCGCTCGTTTCGGTATATTACTTGTCTCTGTAGTGTAAAAATAGTGGGAGGAGTCTACAAGCATTATCAAGTCTAGCAGATGAAGTCACATGCATTTGGGGTGTCTCAGCATCTTGTGTTTACAACCACTGTTTCCTAGCAACGCTCATGCCCTGTTTATGCTTCCCAAATACTACTTCATCAAAACTGCCCCATCAGAATTACCCCATCAAAACTGCCCCATCATATTCCTCTATTATAAATCAGTACATGGTGTGTCTGTCCCCTCCCCCGGGCTCTGTAATCAGAGCTGAGATGCTCCAGCCACCTTCCCCCCCTGTGTATAACAGAAGCTTTGGTAACCATGGCAACAAAACAAACACTAACAGTACACTCTGATTAATGGCTAAAATTTCCTGAAATGACCTCTAAACAAATGGCCGTATTTTAAAAACTATACATCCTACAGTGAAGATCTTTATATTGTGAGAATCACAAGACCCAGACCTAGATTTTGATGTATAGTATGTCTGTGAAATATTAAAAATGAAGGCACGGTCGCAGTTTAGAAATTGCCCTTCAAATTTGAAGGGGCTAGAGTGTAGTTTCAATGAATGTCAATGGACGGTGTGAGTTGCAAACAAATGGTCATATTGTGAAAACTATCAGGACTATGGCTTAGCCGTGGACATGTTTAGTGGCAGCAGGGATAGCTGAACGTTTTGATATAAGATTTGTGTAGGTGGGCTTGAAAATGAGGGAGTGGCGGCAGTTTAGAAATCATGTTCTGATTTTCCAGCTTTTGTCATCTCCCACTCTAGTTTCCCCATTCATTCCTATGGGACCAATTTCGCCGCAAAAATGACGATATTTCGTGAACCATTCGGCGAAACGTTCCACAAAGTAATAGCACACCATTCGGGAACAATCCGCACGTTTCGGTATATTACTTGTCTATGTAGTGTAAAAACTGTGGGAGGAGTTAGGGTGGTAAATTTGGCTATAATAATAAGAATAATATATATGTGAGATAACAGTAAGTGGTCTTGCTATGCAAGAACACTTAATAATAATATATATGTGAGATAACAGTAAGTGGTCTTGCTATGCAAGAACACTTAATAATAATAACTAGAAAAGCTACAATTTCTGGAGAAATTGAGAAAAGTGTTCTTGTCTCTACAACTGGAGTGGGCGGAGTAACTGGGTGGAGTGGCTTGAGTAACTGTTGTGTGGTTGGAGTGGCTGGAGTAACTGTGAAAAGTGTTAAAAAGCTTAATATTTTAAAAAGTATAAATAGTAGTAAAAAAAGTTGAAGTCTCATCATTCGCTGAAAGAGCTGAACATTTTTTTCAAAAATTATTATGATTTTTTTTTTTCAAAAATTATGAATTTTTTCTCAAAAATGATTTTTTTTTCAAAAATGATTTTTTTTTTAAATTATATATTTTTTTAAATGATATTTTTTTTTTCAAAAATGATTTTTTTTTCAAAAATGATTTTTTTTTTTTTAAAAATGATTTTTTTGAAAAAATAAGAAGAATAATATATATGTGAGATAACAGTAAATGGTCTTGCTATGCAAGAACACTTAAATAACTAGAAAATGCATTTCCTGGGGAAAATGCGTGGGAATGCTGAATAGCTAAATTGCTAAAACGGCTGCCATCAAAACTGCCCCATCATACTGCCATCAAAACTGCCCCATCAGAATTGCCCCATCAAAATTGTTCCCATTAAAACTGCCCCATCATATTGCCACCATCAAAACTGCCCCATCAGAATTGCTCCATCAAAACTGCCCCATCATATTGCCACCATCAAAACTGCCCCATCAGAATTGCCCCATCATATTACCACCATCAAAACTGCCCCATCATATTGCCACCATCAAAACTGCCCCCATCATATTGCCATCAAAACTGCCCCATTAGAATTGCCCCATCAAAATTGTCCCCATCAAAACTGCCCCATCATATTGCCACCATCAAAACTGCCCCATCATATTGCCACCATCAAAACTGCCCCATCATATTGCCACCATCAAAACTGCCCCATCAGAATTGCCCCATCAGAATTGCCCTATCAAAACTGCCCCATCATATTGCCACCATCAAAACTGCCCCATCAGAATTGTCCCATCAAAACTGCCCCATCATATTGCCACCATCAAAACTGCCCCATCAGAATCGCCCCATCAAAACTACCCCATCAGAATTGCCCCATCAAAACTGCCCCATCATATTGCCACCATCAAAACTGCCCCATCATAATTGCCCCATTAAAACTGCCCCATCAGAATTGCCCTATCAAAACTGCCCCATCATATTCCTCTATTATAAATCAGTACATGGTGTGTCTGTCCCCTCCCCCGGGCTCTGTAATCAGAGCTGAGATGCTCCAGCCACCTCCCCCTCTGTGTATAACAGAAGCTTTGGTAACCATGGCAACAAAACAAACACAGTACACTCTGATTAATGGCTAAAATTTCCTGAAATGACCTCTAAACAAAAAGCTTTTTCCCAAAAACTATAAAACCTACAGCGAAGATCTTTTATATTGTGAGAATCACAAGACCCAGACCTAGATTTTGATTTATAGTATGTCTCTGAAATATTAAAAATGGAGGCACAGTCGCAGTTTAGAAATTGCCCTTCAAATTTGAAGGGGCTAGAGTGTAGTTTCAATGAATGTCAATGGACGGCGTGAGTTGCAAACAAATGGTCATATTGTGAAAACTATCAGGACTATGACTTAGCCGTGGACATGTTTAGTGGCAGCAGGGATAGCTGAACGTTTTGATATAAGATTTGTGTAGGTGGGCTTGAAAATAAGGGAGTGGCGGCAGTTTAGAAATCATGTTCTGATTTTTCAGCTTTTGTCACCTCCCACTCTAGTTTCCACATTCATTCCTATGGGACCAATTTTGCTGCAAAAACGACGATATTTCGTGAACCATTTGGCGAAACATTCCACAAAATAATAGCACACCATTTGGGAACAATCCGCACGTTTCGGTATATTACTTGTCTATGTAGTGTAAAAATTGTGGGAGGAGTTAGGGTGGTAAATTTGGCTATAATAATTAGAATAATAAGAATAACTAGAAAAGGTACAATTTCTGGGGAAATTGTGAAAAGTGTTCTTGCCTCTACAACTGGAGTGGGCGGAGTAACTGGGTGGAGTGGCTTGAGTAACTATTTTAAAAAATATCAATAGTAGTAAAAAAGTTGAAGAAGTCCCATAATTAGCTGAAAGAGCTGAACATTTTTTTCAAAAATGAATTTTATTGTTTTTTCAAAAATGATTTTTTTTCAAAAATGAATTTTTTTTTTCAAAAATTGTTTTGTTTTTTAAATGATATTTTTTTTTCAAAATTTTTTTTTTAAATGAATTTTATTTTTTTTTTCAAAAATGAATTTAATTTTTTTTTTTCAAAAATGATTTTTTTTTCAAAAATGATTTTTTTTTTTTCAAAAATTTTTTTTTTTTTTTCAAAAATGATTTTTTTTTTTTTCAAAAATGAATTTTTTCTTTCAAAAATTGTTTTTTTTTTAAATGATTTTTTTTTCAAAATTTTTTTTTAAATTTTTTTTTCTTTAAATGAATTTTATTTTTTTTCAAAAATTAATTTTATTTATTTTTTTTTCAAAAATGATTTTTTTTTTCAAAAATGATTTTTTTTTTTTTTTTCAAAAATATATATTTTTTTTTATTAGGTGGTCATAATGTTTTTTCTGATCATGGGTGGTCATAATGTTTTGGCTGATCATGGGGTTGTCAGCTTTTGTCACCTCCCACTCTAGTTTTGAACATTTCACCATTCATTCCTATGGGACCAATTTCGTCCCAAAAACGACGATATTTCGTGAACCATTCGGTGAAACGTTCCACAAAGTAATAGCACACCAATCGGGAACAATCCGCACCTTCGGTATATTACTGTCTATGTAGTTTAAAAGCTGTGGGAGGAGTTATTGTGGTATGATCATGGGGTTGTCAGCTTTTGTCACCTCCCACTCTAGTTTTGAACATTTCGACATTCATTCCTATGGGACCAATTTCGCTGCAAAAACGACGATATTTCGTGAACCATTCGGCGAAAAAAGTTCCACAAAGTAATAGCACACCAATCGGGAACAATCCGCACGTTTCGGTATATTACTGTCTATGTAGTGTCAAAACTGTGGGAGGAGTTAGGGTGGTAAATTATCAGCATTATCAAGCCTATCAGAGGAAGGTATGACCAAATGCATTTGGGGGGTTTCAGCATATTGTGTTTACAACCACTGTTTCCTAGCAACACTCATATACTGTTTATGCTTCACACCCACTGCTCATACACAATACAAAGGATCATAGCTGTAACAACTGTGCAGTAATTCAAACGGTCGTATTTTAAAAACTATAAATCCTACAGCGAAAAGCTTTATATTGTGAGAATCACAAGACCCAGACCTAGATTTTGATACATAGTATGTCTCTGAAATATTAAAAATGGAGGCACAGTCGCAGTTTAGAAATTGCCCTTCAAATTTGAAGGGGCTAGAATGTAGTTTCAATGAATGTCAATGGACGGCGTGAGCTGCAAACAAATGGTCATATTGTGAAAACTATCAGGACTATGGCTTAGCCGTGGACATGTTTAGTGGCAGCAGGGATAGCTGAACGTTTTGATATAAGATTTGTGTAGGTGGGCTTGAAAATGAGGGAGTGGCAGCAGTTTAGAAATCATGGTCTGATTTTTAATGCTTTTGTCATCTCCCACTCTAGTTTCCCCATTCATTCCTATGGGACCAATTTCGCCGCAAAAACAACGATATTTCGTGAACCATTCGGCGAAACGTTCCACAAAATAATAGCACACCATTCGGGAACAATCCGCACGTTTCGGTATATTACTTGTCTATGTAGTGTAAAAATTGTGGGAGGAGTTAGGGTGGTAAATTTGGCTATAATAATAAGAATAATAAGAACTAGAAAAGGTACAATTTCTGGGGAAATTGTGAAAGTGTTCTTGCCTCTACAACTGGAGTGGGCGGAGTAACTGGGTGGGGTGGAGTGGCTTGAGTAACTGTGAAAAGTGTTAAAAAGCTTAATATTTTATAAAGTATAAATAGTAGTAAAAAAGTTCCATCATTCGCTGAAAGAGCTGAACATTTTTTTCAAAAGTAATTTTTTTTTTCAAAAATATTTTTTTTTTTCAAAAATAATTTTTTTTTTTCAAAAATAATTTTTTTTTTTTCAAAAATAATTTTTTTTTTTCAAAAAAATTTTTTTTTTTCAAAAATATATTTTTTTTTTTTCAAAAATGATTTTTTTTTTTCAAAAATTATTTTTTTACTTTTTTCAAAAATTTTTTTTTTTTTTCAAAAATATTTTTTTTTTTACATGGGGCGGTCATAATGTTTTGGCTGATCATGGGGTGGTCATAATGTTTTGGCTGATCATGGGGTTGTCAGCTTTTGTCACTTCCCACTCTAGTTTTGAACATTTCGCCATTCATTCCTATGGGACCAATTTCGCCGCAAAAACGTCATTTCGTGGACCATTCGGCAAAACATTCCACAAAGTAATAACACACCAATCGGGAACAATCCGCTCGTTTCGGTATATTACTTGTCTCTGTAGTGTGAAAACTGTGGGAGGAGTCTACAAGCATTATCAAGTCTAGCAGATGAAGTCACATGCATTTGGGGTGTCTCAGCATCTTGTGTTTACAACCACTGTTTCCTAGCAACGCTCATGCCCTGTTTATGCTTCCCAAATACTGCTTCATCAAAACTGCCCCATCAGAATTACCCCATCAAAACTGCCCCATCATATTCCTCTATTATAAATCAGTACATGGTGTGTCTGTCCCCTCCCCCGGGCTCTGTAATCAGCTGAGATGCTCCAGCCACCTTCCCCCCTGTGTATAACAGAAGCTTTGGTAACCATGGCAACAAAACAAACACTAACAGTACACTCTGATTAATGGCTAAAATTTCCTGAAATGACCTCTAAACAAATGGCCGTATTTTAAAAACTATACATCCTACAGCGAAGATCTTTATATTGTGAGAATCACAAGACCCAGACCTAGATTTTGATACATAGTATGTCTCTGAAATATTAAAAATGAAGGCACGGTCGCAGTTTAGATATTGCCCTTCAAATTTGGAGGGGGCTAGAGTGTAGTTTCAATGAATGTCAATGGACGGCGTGAGTTGCAAACAAATGGTCATATTGTGAAAACTATCAGGACTATGGCTTAGCCGTGGACATGTTTAGTGGCAGCAGGGATAGCTGAACGTTTTGATATAAGATTTGTGTAGGTGGGCTTGAAAATGAGGGAGTGGCGGCAGTTTAGAAATCATGTTCTGATTTTCCAGCTTTTGTCATCTCCCACTCTAGTTTCCCCATTCATTCCTATGGGACCAATTTCGCCGCAAAAACGACGATATTTCGTGAACCATTCGGCGAAACGTTCCACAAAGTAATAGCACACCATTCGGGAACAATCCGCACGTTTCGGTATATTACTTGTCTATATAGTGTAAAAACTGTGGGAGGAGTTAGGGTGGTAAATTTGGCTATAATAATAAGAATAATATATATGTGAGATAACAGTAAGTGGTCTTGCTATGCAAGAACACTTAATAATATATATGTGAGATAACAGTAAGTGGTCTTGCTATGCAAGAACACTTAACTAGAAAAGCTACAATTTCTGGGGAAATTGTGAAAAGTGTTCTTGCCTCTACAACTGGAGTGGGCGGAGTAACTGGGTGGAGTGGCTTGAGTAACTGTTGTGTGGTTGGAGTGGCTGGAGTAACTGTGAAAAGTGTTAAAAAGCTTAATATTTTAAAAAGTATAAATAGTAGTAAAAAAGTTGAAGTCTCATCATTAGCTGATAGAGCTGAACATATTTTTCAAAAATTATGATTTTTTTTTTCAAAAATTATGATTTTTTTTTTTTCAAAAATTATGATTTTTTTTTCAAAAATAATTTTTTTTTTCAAAAATAATTTTTTTTTCAAAAATATTTTTTTACTTTTTTCAAAAATTTTTTTTTTTTTTCAAAAATATTTTTTTTTTTACATGGGGCGGTCATAATGTTTTGGCTGATCATGGGGTGGTCATAATGTTTTGGCTGATCATGGGGTTGTCAGCTTTTGTCACTTCCCACTCTAGTTTTGAACATTTCGCCATTCATTCCTATGGGACCAATTTCGCCGCAAAAACGTCATTTCGTGGACCATTCGGCAAAACATTCCACAAAGTAATAACACACCAATCGGTAACAATCCGCTCGTTTCGGTATATTACTTGTCTCTGTAGTGTGAAAACTGTGGGAGGAGTCTACAAGCATTATCAAGTCTAGCAGATGAAGTCACATGCATTTGGGGTGTCTCAGCATCTTGTGTTTACAACCACTGTTTCCTAGCAACGCTCATGCCCTGTTTATTCTTCCCAAATACTGCTTCATCAAAACTGCCCCATCAGAATTACCCCATCAAAACTGCCCCATCATATTCCTCTATTATAAATCAGTACATGGTGTGTCTGTCCCCTCCCCCGGGCTCTGTAATCAGCTGAGATGCTCCAGCCACCTTCCCCCCCTGTGTATAACAGAAGCTTTGGTAACCATGGCAACAAAACAAACACTAACAGTACACTCTGATTAATGGCTAAAATTTCCTGAAATGACCTCTAAACAAATGGCCGTATTTTAAAAACTATACATCCTACAGCGAAGATCTTTATATTGTGAGAATCACAAGACCCAGACCTAGATTTTGATACATAGTATGTCTCTGAAATATTAAAAATGAAGGCACGGTCGCAGTTTAGATATTGCCCTTCAAATTTGGAGGGGGCTAGAGTGTAGTTTCAATGAATGTCAATGGACGGCGTGAGTTGCAAACAAATGGTCATATTGTGAAAACTATCAGGACTATGGCTTAGCCGTGGACATGTTTAGTGGCAGCAGGGATAGCTGAACGTTTTGATATAAGATTTGTGTAGGTGGGCTTGAAAATGAGGGAGTGGCGGCAGTTTAGAAATCATGTTCTGATTTTCCAGCTTTTGTCATCTCCCACTCTAGTTTCCCCATTCATTCCTATGGGACCAATTTCGCCGCAAAAACGACGATATTTCGTGAACCATTCGGCGAAACGTTCCACAAAGTAATAGCACACCATTCGGGAACAATCCGCACGTTTCGGTATATTACTTGTCTATATAGTGTAAAAACTGTGGGAGGAGTTAGGGTGGTAAATTTGGCTATAATAATAAGAATAATATATATGTGAGATAACAGTAAGTGGTCTTGCTATGCAAGAACACTTAACTAGAAAAGGTACAATTTCTGGGGAAATTGTGAAAGTGTTCTTGCCTCTACAACTGGAGTGGGCGGAGTAACTGGGTGGGGTGGAGTGGCTTGAGTAACTGTGAAAAGTGTTAAAAAGCTTAATATTTTAAAAAGTATAAATAGTAGTAAAAAAGTTCCATCATTCGCTGAAAGAGCTGAACATTTTTTTCAAAAGTAATTTTTTTTTTCAAAAATGAATTTTTTTTAATCAAAAATTATTATTTTTTTCTTCAAAAATGATTTTTTTTTTCAAAAGTAATTTTTTTTTTCAAAGGTAATTTTTTTTTTTCAAAAATGAATTTTTTTATTTCAAAAATAATTTTTTTTTTGAAATTATTATTTTTTTTAAAGTAATTTTTTTTTCAAAAATATTTTTTTTTTTCAAATATATTTTTTTTTCAAAAATATTTTTTTTTTTAAAAGAAATTTTTTTTTCAAAAATATTTTTTTTTTTTCAAAAATAATTTTTTTTTTTCAAAAATATTTTTTTTTCAAAAATATTTTTTTTTTTTTTTTCAAAAATGATTTTTTTTTTTCAAAAATTATTTTTTTACTTTTTTCAAAAATTTTTTTTTTTTTTCAAAAATATTTTTTTTTTTACATGGGGCGGTCATAATGTTTTGGCTGATCATGGGGTGGTCATAATGTTTTGGCTGATCATGGGGTTGTCAGCTTTTGTCACTTCCCACTCTAGTTTTGAACATTTCGCCATTCATTCCTATGGGACCAATTTCGCCGCAAAAACGTCATTTCGTGGACCATTCGGCAAAACATTCCACAAAGTAATAACACACCAATCGGGAACAATCCGCTCGTTTCGGTATATTATTTGTCTCTGTAGTGTGAAAACTGTGGGAGGAGTCTACAAGCATTATCAAGTCTAGCAGATGAAGTCACATGCATTTGGGGTGTCTCAGCATCTTGTGTTTACAACCACTGTTTCCTAGCAACGCTCATGCCCTGTTTATGCTTCCCAAATACTGCTTCATCAAAACTGCCCCATCAGAATTACCCCATCAAAACTGCCCCATCATATTCCTCTATTATAAATCAGTACATGGTGTGTCTGTCCCCTCCCCCGGGCTCTGTAATCAGCTGAGATGCTCCAGCCACCTTCCCCCCTGTGTATAACAGAAGCTTTGGTAACCATGGCAACAAAACAAACACTAACAGTACACTCTGATTAATGGCTAAAATTTCCTGAAATGACCTCTAAACAAATGGCCGTATTTTAAAAACTATACATCCTACAGCGAAGATCTTTATATTGTGAGAATCACAAGACCCAGACCTAGATTTTGATACATAGTATGTCTCTGAAATATTAAAATTGAAGGCACAGTCACAGTTTAGAAATTGCCCTTCAAATTTGGAGGGGGCTAGAGTGTAGTTTCAATGAATGTCAATGGACGGCGTGAGTTGCAAACAAATGGTCATATTGTGAAAACTATCAGGACTATGGCTTAGCCGTGGACATGTTTAGTGGCAGCAGGGATAGCTGAACGTTTTGATATAAGATTTGTGTAGGTGGGCTTGAAAATGAGGGAGTGGTGGCAGTTTAGAAATCATGTTCTGATTTTCCAGCTTTTGTCATCTCCCACTCTAGTTTCCCCATTCATTCCTATGGGACCAATTTCGCCGCAAAAACGACGATATTTCGTGAACCATTCGGCGAAACGTTCCACAAAGTAATAGCACACCATTCGGGAACAATCCGCACGTTTCGGTATATTACTTGTCTATGTAGTGTAAAAACTGTGGGAGGAGTTAGGGTGGTAAATTTGGCTATAATAATAAGAATAATATATATGTGAGATAACAGTAAGTGGTCTTGCTATGCAAGAACACTTAACTAGAAAAGGTACAATTTCTGGGGAAATTGTGAAAGTGTTCTTGCCTCTACAACTGGAGTGGGCGGAGTAACTGGGTGGGGTGGAGTGGCTTGAGTAACTGTGAAAAGTGTTAAAAAGCTTAATATTTTAAAAAGTATAAATAGTAGTAAAAAAGTTCCATCATTCGCTGAAAGAGCTGAACATTTTTTTCAAAAGTAATTTTTTTTTTCAAAAATGAATTTTTTTTCTTCAAAAATGAATTTTTTTTTCTTCAAAAATGATTTTTTTTTCAAAAGTAATTTTTTTTTTTTCAAAGGTAATTTTTTTTTTCAAAAATGAATTTTTTTTCGAAATTATTTTTTTTTAAAGTAATTTTTTTTTCAAAAATAATTTTTTTTTTCAAAAATATTTTTTTTTTTCAAATATATTTTTTTTTTTCAAATATATATTTTTTTTAAAAGTAATTTTTTTTTCAAAAATATTTTTTTTTTTTTCAAAAATAATTTTTTTTTCAAAAATATTTTTTTTTTTTCAAAAATTATTTTTTTATTTTTTTCAAAAATTATTTTTTTTTTTCAAAAATATTTTTATTTTTACATGGGGCGGTCATAATGTTTTGGCTGATCATGGGGTGGTCATAATGTTTTGGCTGATCATGGGGTTGTCAGCTTTTGTCACCTCCCACTCTAGTTTTGAACATTTCGCCAGTCATTCCTATGGGACCAATTTCGCTGCAAAAACATCATTTCGTGGACCATTCGGCGAAACATTCCACAAAGTAATAACACACCAATCGGGAACAATCCGCACGTTTCGGTATATTACTTGTCTATGTAGTGTAAAAACTGTGGGAGGAGTTAGGGTGGTAAATTTGGCTATAATAATAATAAGAATAATATATATGTGAGATAACAATAAGTGGTCTTGCTATGCAAGAACACTTAATAATATATATGTGAGATAACAGTAAGTGGTCTTGCTATGCAAGACCACTTAATAAGAATAAGAATAATAATATATATGTGAGATAACAGTAAGTGGTCTTGCTATGCAAGAACACTTAATAATATATATGTGAGATAACAGTAAGTGGTCTTGCTATGCAAGAACACTTAATAATATATATGTGAGATAACAGTAAGTGGTCTTGCTATGCAAGAACACTTAATAAGAACTAGAAAAGGTACAATTTCTGGGGAAGTTGTGAAAAGTGTTCTTGCCTCTACAACTGGAGTGGGCGGAGTAACTGGATGGAGTGGCTTGAGTAACTGTGAAAAGTGTTAAAAAGCTTAATATTTTAAAAAGTATAAATAGTAGTAAAAAAGTTGAAGTCCCATCATTAGCTGAAAGAGCTGAACATTTTTTTTCAAAAGTTTTTTTTTTTTCAAAAATGAATTATTTTTTTTCAAAAATGATTTTTTTTTTAAATGAAATTTTTTTTTTTTAAATAATTTTTTTTTCAAAAATGATTTTTTTTTTTTTGAAAATTTTTTTTTTTCAAAAAAATATTTTTTTTTTCAAAAATGATTTTTTTTTTTCAAAAATGATTTTTTTTTTTCAAAAATGATTTTTTTTTTTCAAAAATGATTTTTTTTTTCAAAAATTAATTTTTTTTTTCAAAAATGATTTTTTTTTTTTCAAAAATGATTTTTTTTTTTCAAAAATTATTATTTTTTTTTTCAAAAATATTTTTTTTTTCATGGGGCGGTCATAATGTTTTGGCTGATCATGGGGTTGTCAGCTTTTGTCACCTCCCACTCTAGTTTTGAACATTTCGCCATTCATTCCTATGGGACCAATTTCACCGCAAAAACGACGATATTTCGTGAACCATTTGGCGAAACGTTCAACAAAGTAATAGCACACCAATTAAATGACATTGAGGCCGGATTCACACTGGTATATTTCAGCTTTTCACAAAGTTCCACAAGGTAATAGCGCACCAATCGGGAACAATCCGCTCGTTTCGGTATATTACTTGTCTCTGTAGTGTAAAAACTGTGGGAGGAGTCTACAAGCATTATCAAGTCTAGCAGATGAAGTCACATGCATTTGGGGTGTCTCAGCATCTTGTGTTTACAACCACTGTTTCCTAGCAACGCTCATGCCCTGTTTATGCTTCCCAAATACTACTTCATCAAAACTGCTCCATCAGAATTACCCCATCAAAACTGCCCCATTATATTCCTCTATTATAAATCAGTACATGGTGTGTCTGTCCCCTCCCCCGGGCTCTGTAATCAGAGCTGAGATGCTCCAGCCACCTCCCCCTGTGTATAACAGAAGCTTTGGTAACCATGGCAACAAAACAAACACAGTACACGCTGATTAATGGCTAAAATTTCCTGAAATGACCTCTAAACAAATGGCCGTATTTTAAAAACTATACATCCTACAGCGAAGATCTTTATATTGTGAGAATCACAAGACCCAGACCTAGATTTCGATACATAGTATGTCTCTGAAATATTAAAAATGAAGGCACGGTCGCAGTTTAGAAATTGCCCTTCAAATTTGAAGGGGCTAGAGTGTAGTTTCAATGAATGTCAATGGACGGCGTGAGTTGCAAACAAATGGTCATATTGTGAAAACTATCAGGACTACGGCTTAGCCGTGGACATGTTTAGTGGCAGCAGGGATAGCTGAACGTTTTGATATAAGATTTGTGTAGGTGGGCTTGAAAATGAGGGAGTGGCGGCAGTTTAGAAATCATGTTCTGATTTTCCAGCTTTTGCCATCTCCCACTCTAGTTTCCCCATTCATTCCTAAGGGACCAATTTCGCCGCAAAAACTACGATATTTCGTGAACCATTCGGCGAAACGTTCCACAAAGTAATAGCACACCATTCGGGAACAATCCGCACGTTTCGGTATATTACTTGTCTATGTAGTGTAAAAACTGTGGGAGGAGTTAGGGTGGTAAATTTGGCTATAATAATAATAAGAATAATATATATGTGAGATAACAATAAGTGGTCTTGCTATGCAAGAACACTTAATAATATATATGTGAGATAACAATAAGTGGTCTTGCTATGCAAGAACACTTAATAATATATATAAGAGATGACAGTAAGTGGTCTTGCTATGCAAGAACACTTAATAAGAATAATAAGAATAATATATATGTGAGATAACAGTAAGTGGTCTTGCTATGCAAGAACACTTAACAATATATATGTGAGATAACAGTAAGTGGTCTTGCTATGCAAGAACACTTAACTAGAAAAGGTACAATTTCTGGGGAAATTGTGAAAAGTGTTCTTGCCTCTACAACTGGAGTGGGCGGAATAACTGGATGGAGTGGCTTGAGTAACTGTGAAAAGTGTTAAAAAGCTTAATATTTTAAAAAGTATAAATAGTAGTAAAAAAGTTGAAGTCCCATCATTAGCTGAAAGAGCTGAACATTTTTTTCAAAAGTTTTTTTTTTCAAAAATGAATTATTTTTTTTCAAAAATGATTTTTTTTTTTTTTAAATGAATTTTTTTTTTTCAGAAATGAATTTTTTTTTTTCAAAAATGATTTTTTTTTTCAAAAATGATTTTTTTTTTCAAACATAATTTTTTCTTTTAAAAAATGTATTTCCTGACAGACTCCATGGCAGCCTATGTGTGGGTTAACCCCGCCTCCTCTCCAATGCTATAGGACCCCCTACCCTATAAGAATGAGCTCACCTGTACAGACTGTGTTCCTTTTTTGTCCTCCATGGACCTACATCACGATTGTTCCTGTTGGCGTCCGGTCGGATTGTTCCAGAATCTAGCATACCATGGTACGGTTTGGCTCAGGGCCCAGCTATGAGCGGGCGAGTAGCTTTCATGGCACTAAAATACCCCACTCCTGTAGGGTGGATGCCTCATTATGCTTGAAGGTGGACGCATCATCGGCTGGCAAGGTCTGCAAATTTCTTACTTCTTCCATGGCAGTTGTTTCTTTGTATATACTATTATGTTGTTTGTCTCCCGGTTCTCCGCGGTACCTCCCGGTACCTCTGTGTCCCCTCATGGCATTCGGAACGCTTCTGCATTCCAGGCCGCTGCGGTGCTTCCGGGTAGCGGCCCCCGCAGTCGTTCTGCGCACGCGCGGGGCCTTTGTGAAAACGAGGCTTGGCTCGCGCATGCGCGGAGTGGCGAATCTTCCGGCGGCCGCACAGGCGCCGTATGGCTGTCTCCTACGGCGCAGGCGCGTGGGGGAGGAGCGGTGACGTCACTCAGGCGGGGGACTTGATTGTCTGTCATCGCCTGTCAAGGACGGGTTTTCCCACAGACAGTGAGCGGCAACTTCCCCCAGCCTGGTCAGTGTTGGTCTAACTGAGTTTTCTCCCCTTAAAGGGGAAAATTGAAGATAAAATAAATAAAAAATTATAAACATATATGCATATATTGAAGAAAATAAATAAAGAAATTAAAGAGGACTTTATACTTCTATATACTCGTTCTTACTTTATACAGCATGTATCTACACTCCTGTTTGGATTGTGAGTAAAAAAAAATATATATAATAATAATCATAAATAAAATATATATGGAAATATATATATATCTTATATATATATATATATATATATATATATATATATATATATATATATATATATATATATATATATATAATATTTCCGGTTGGCTCGGTTTGTGTAGCATTTCCGGGTCATCTGTAGACCATCAGTGTCATGGTGACGTTCTGTCCAGCGGTTATGGATAGGTCACTGCCTTCATACAGCCAGCCCTCATGCACAAGGTACGTGCAGGCGAGGGGAGGGGCCGAGGTTGAAGTCTCAAGGGATTGAGATTGCGTTTTGTCCCCCCCCATTCTTTTTTCAGCCCTTTTTGAGATCAGATGACAGAGACCTTGCCAGGCCACAACATTTACAAGAGGAGATGTCACCATTACTCCTCCAACTAGAGGAGATGTTGCCATTCCTCCTACAACTAGAGGAGACGTTGCCATTCCTCCTCCATCCAGAGGAGACATTGCCATTCCTCCTCCATCCAGAGGAGACGTTGCCATTCCTCCTCCATCCAGAGGAGACGTTGCCATTCCTCCTCCATCCAGAGGAGACGTTGCCATTCCTCCTCCATCCAGAGGAGACGTTGCCATTCCTCCTCCATCCAGAGGAGATGTTGCCATTCCTCCTCCATCCAGAGGAGATGTTGCCATTCCTCCTCCATCCAGAGGAGATGTTGCCATTCCTCCTCCATCCAGAGGAGATGTTGCCATTCCTCCTCCAGTCACCGTACCCACCGCCCTATCAGCCGCTCGGTTGGCAGAGCCTGCTGGAGATGTGGGACACGAGTCTCGGAAGGCAAGTCTGTATGTGTCCACTGTTGTGCCTGGGCGGTTGGGGATAAGAAACAGAAAACAAGATTATGGAGTCTCTTGTGAAAGGGGTGAGGAAGCAATCCCTAGGAGATGGGAGACATCCCTCACATGAAGCCAGTTGTCCATCCCACCCGGCTCCTTGGCTGGTATGGCCCAAAGGTTTCAGGTCCTTCCCAGCCCTACGCTGCTTCTCCGGATTCTTCTGACATCAAGTTGGAAAGGGATGAATGTGTCAGAAGCTCTGATGTCTCTCTGATTCCTCCACAAGTCAAAGCGATTAAGGAAGCTCTTAAGTGAGTAGACCCTTCCTCCCCCCCTAAGCATAGTAGTTCTTTAAGCACCTGGGGGAAGGGCGCTCTCTCTCTTTCTCTTTCTGCTCCTCACGGATGAAAGGATGAGGAGTGCAACTAAGTGGACGAGAAAACTTCCACATCAAACTATACCTCCAGAGTGTATCCCTTCAGGACAGAAGAAGTGGAGTGTCGGGGAAACACTCCCCTTATAAATGCAGCGTTGTTGCGTCTGACATTACAGGTTGCTCTACCTTAGAAGATGCCGTGTCCTGCAGGACAGGCTCGAGAGAGAAGTCAGATCAAGATCTCAAGGAAGCTTACAGGTTTGCCAGTATGGCTTGTAACCCTGCCCTAGCAGCTATGTCCAAAGGTTATGGAAGCCTGGACAGAGATTGCAGTCTTCGTACTCAGGGGAGCTTCGGAAGAGTTCTCCAGAAGTTTAGCAGTGAAGGAGCTGAAGCCGGCGTCAATCTGCTTCACCTGTTGGCCTGGACTAAATGATCCTCGGTCATGGTTCAACGGGCCTTATAGTTGCGCCTTCCCCAGATTAAGCGTCTGCTCGGTCGGAAGAGTCCCCAGTATGGGAGGTGTTGAACGCTCGTGAGAAGCTTGTGTTTTAAGTCCGGGCTGGGTCTTCATAAAGAACTGGAGCAGAGTGCAAGCATCCTTCTGTAAAACCCGCTAAGAGTAGGGTGTCTGATGGTCGGGAACCAGCCGAAACTTTTGGGTTACACCCGCCCAGGGGTGCCTGGGCGGGGAGGCTCGTCTGCTCCTCTTTCGGCACGTCTGGGTGGCCTCCATCACTGATTACTGGGCTGTCAAGATGGTTTTATCGAGCCACACATGGTCCTTCACTAATACCCCTTTCCCCAGATTTATTCCACTCTGCTAACTCAGTTGGAAGAGCAGGAGCAGGTGTTACTGTACATGCCCCGAGGGATGTAGAATTCCAGGGGTATACTTTCCCCTCTTCTCAACACAAAAGTAACAGTTTTGGTGTCTAGTATTAGATCTATCTTACCTATACAAGTATATAAAATTTGTAGATACGTTGGAAGGCTCTGTCGACCTTCTATACGGCCAGGACATTGGCTAATCCCAATTGACTTAAAAGATGTTTACCTCTAGTTCCAAATTGGGCGAGACCATCTACAGTTCTTCTTCTTCCTTATTGGGCTGATGACCTCACACGTGTCTTCTTAAAAAAAAAAAAAAAAATTTCTCCGGCCATAGTGGCCCTCATTTAAACGAGAGGGGGACGTCTTTATCACTATTTCAGTGACCTCGTCTTGCTATCCTAACACAAAGACCAGTTGCTGGTAGTCAGGGAACTGGTTATCTCCACCCTGACCAGCTTCAGGTGGCTCCTAAAAAGAAAAAAAAAAAAAAAAGAACTACCGCCTCGACGGTCTTCACGACCCCTATGGTCAAGTGGTCTCTGCAGAGGTTATACCCGCTCCAGTCAGGTTTTCTGCAGTGAGGGAGATCAAGGGGCAACAGTCAACCTATTTACATATCAACGACGTGGAGCAGCCTCTTCTGTTGTCTTCAGCACAAAATCTGCTCAATTGCCACTTTGTTGCCCCATCTCATGGTCAAGGTCACGACTGATGCCAGCGGTTCCGGTTGGGGAGCCCTCTGCAGTTAGGATCTGGCTTAAGGCAAGTTGGGTACGCGTCTTCTCAACCCGGGCTAGAATGTCCCGGATCTTCGGACAGCCTAGTGTGCCCTTCAGTTCTTCTCCCATCTCCGGAAGGGAGAGTCAGTATTATAAGGAATGAATGACACAATGGCGATCTTCTATGTGAAGAGTCATAGGGGCACTCGAAGCTCCACACTATGCCGGAAGATCGAGCCCATCATATCTTGGGCCCAGTAGACCCTGAGCGGCATTTCAATGGCCTATATTCCTCGAATCTAGATCGTCTGATCGTATTTCTATGCGCAGACACTAAAGAATGGTCTTCTCGTGTGCAGACATTCAAGTGGATTCTGTTCCTGGGAGTCAATCTTGAAGTGGATCTTTTTCTTTTTCTTCACAGGCAAACTCAAGCTGGTGAGGTGTTACAACCCGGGGTCATTACAGCTAGGCCTCTGGAGTGGATGCCCTGACAGATTGTTTTTAGCTTCAAGAGGGCATACGCCTTTTCTATCAATCCCAATAATTCTCAGGTTCTTACGAAGATCTCATGAGGAAGCAGTCAAAGTGGTGGCAGTAGCCCCTTACTGGCCAATCGCCCTTGACTCCCCCTCCTGAGCCAGCTCAGCTTCCGGGATCCGGTGTCTCTCCCTCTCAGGCTGGTCCTTCTTTCTCAAGGGACAGTTCTGCACCCTTGTCCGGCTCGGATGCGCTTCAAGGGTGATTGCCACTCTCATGAACTCTACTGGGACGAGCATGAATTAGGTCGACAGGAGAATTCCGGACAATTCGGTTGAGTTCTCATTCTCTGAGCAGGTCATGTAGAAATCCAAAAGCTCAGGATATCTTCAGCTTTTTCGGCCTAGATTTATCTCTATCCATCAGCTCTCTTAGGGTCCAAGTCTCAGCCTTGTTGGCCTTCTCCAGAACTTCGTGGGCTGTTTACCCTTTAGTCCACCAGTCATTCCATGGGCAGCTAAAGCTTAGCCCTCAAAAAGGAGACCAAGATTTCCCAATTGAGACCTTCCCCTTGTCATTGGCTCACTGTCTGAACTCAGTAATACGGGGTCCTCCCCGCTTTCTATTGGAGGCCTTTTTAACTAAAATCAATGTCATAGTAGCCATTACCTTGGCTAGATAGTCTCGGAGGTCACGTCCCTAAGTTACGAATAGGGATGAGCTTCGTGTTCGAGTCGAACCCATGTTCGACTCGAACATCGGCTGTTCGATCGTTCGCCGAATTGCGAACGTTATGGGCCGTTCGCGCTAAATTCGTGTGGCGCGTCACGGCCCATAATTCACTGCGGCATCGCAGTGCATTGCTGGCTGATGATTGGCCAAGCATGCACTATGACCCGCATGCTTGGCCAATCACAGCGCCGTCAGTAGAGAGAGCTGTAATTGGCCAAAGCCAGGGTGGCTTTGGCCAATTATGGCTCAGGGGATTTAGTACACACCCCACACTATATAAGGCCGCCTGCACGGCGGCCCTGTGTAGTGTGTGTTCCGGTGTGCTGAGAGATAGAGAGAGAGAGAGACAGTGTCATTTGATTTGAGTTAGATAGATTAGGCAGAACAGTCAGTCAGTTAGCTGCACTTACAGTGTATTGTGTATATATATGCATCCCAGGTGTTGCATATATATATATATATATATACACTGTATTCAGTTTAGCTAGATCCGTTCCTGTTATCTTCTATCTAGACTATTTACATTTAATGCAGTGCGTCCTGCTCACAGTGTTCAGCTAGATCCGTTCCTGCTATTTACATTTAGTGCAGTGCGTCCTGCTCACAGTGTTCAGCTAGATCCGTTCCTGTTATCTTCTAGACTATTTACATTTAGTGCAGTGCGTCCTGCTCACAGTGTTCAGCTAGATCCGTTCCTGTTATCTTCCTACTGACAGGCAGGCTTGTCTGGTTACAGTATATAAAGCTACCTGAAGAAAATTACAGGTGTTCTATTTGATCCTATTAGTACCACGGTCAGGCAGCTAGACTATTTACATTTAGTACAGTGCGTCCTGCTCACAGTGTACAGCTAGATCCGTTCCTGTTATCTTCCTACTGACAGGCAGGCTTGTCTGGTTACAGTATATAAAGCTACCTGAAGAAAATTACAGGTGTTCTATTTGATCCTATTAGTACCACGGTCAGGCAGCTAGACTATTTACATTTAGTACAGTGCGTCCTGCTCACAGTGTTCAGCTAGATCCGTTCCTGTTATCTTCCTACTGACAGGCAGGCTTGTCTGGTTACAGTATATAAAGCTACTTGAAGAAAATTACAGGTGTTCTATCCCAGCTTAGTGCAGCTACAGGCCATTAGTATGTCTGGAAGGCCAAGAAGGAGAGGGACAAAAAAGTGAGGTGAAATCTTCTGAAGAGGAGGAAAGACAGCAAAACAAATGTCACAGGGGTGATAACCCTTCCCTATGTTTTCCAAAAAGCTTAGAAAAGATTTTTTGGCTGGAGCTAAACACGTTAAAAATGTTCAAAATTACAAACAGATTCTGCTTAACAACAAACCTACAGTCCCTGTCTTGTTTGCACCGCCTGTATACTGCTGTTCAGAGTATATAGGGCCTGGTGGCCCCACACCTTTCCTTATTTTAATTTGGGTGCGGGGTTCCCCTTAATATCCATACAAGACCCAAAGGGCCTGGTAATGGACTGGGGGGTACCCATGCCGTTTGTCTCACTGATTTTCATCCATATTGCCATGACCCGACATGACATTAAACCCGCAAGCAGTTTTAAATGAGATTTTTTCCTTTAAAAATGACATTTGGTGCAGGGACTGTTCTAAACATGGGAAACACGCGTCACTTTACAGGCATACTATAGACACCCCCCAGGTACGATATTTAAAGGAATATTTCACTTTTTTTTTTTTACTTTAAGCATCATTAAAATCACTGCTCCCGAAAAAACGGCCGTTTTTAAAAGTTTTTTTTGCATTGATACATGTCCCCTGGGGTAGGACCCGGGTCCCCAAACCCTTTTTAGGACAATACCATGCAAATTAGCCTTTAAAATGAGCACTTTTGATTTCGAACGTTCGAGTCCCATAGACGTCAATGGGGTTCTAACGTTCGTGCGAACTTTCGGTCCGTTCGCGGGTTCTGGTGCGAACCGAAGCGGGGGGTGTTCGGCTCATCCCTAGTTACGAAGAACCTTTTTTCTGTCCTTCTTCCCGGACCAGATGGTCCTTTTTCCCATGCTCAGCTCAAATCCAAGAATCCAGGAAATCGTCCTATCCTCTGGTCATAGACGAAATTCTGAAGGTATACCTGCAAGCTACTTCCTTCCTTTTGGACATTCTGTCTACCTGTCCTGCATTTCGGCAGTAACAAACTGAATCAAGCCTCGTCCAGAACTGTACAGTTTGTTCATCAGCCTTATAGAGATAGGATCCTGACTCCTCCGGAAGCGGTGACGGCAAGTTCCACCAAGGGTATAGCGGCTTCATGGGCAGCAGCCCGGTACGTGTGTTCAGACGTTATCTGCAAGCGGCCTCAAGGGCCCCTATTAAAACGTTAATGTCAGATTACTTTACTGAGCCTGCTTCGCTTTCTTCTGTCAGCTTTGGTTTATAAATCCTGTCGGTTGACGGGTCAAATTATATTTATTGCTGTTCAGCATACCCACCCGTGTGGAATGGCTAGTTATTTCCCACACGTAGGCTGCCATGGAGTCTGTCAGGAAAAAGGAAAATTTATTATCAAATACTTACCGTAATTTTCCTTTCTTGATGGACTACATGGCAGACGGAGTTCCCACCCATTGGTCAAAGAGTAGGCTAGTTACGGAACACAGTCTGTACAGGTGAGCTCATTCTTATAGGGTAGGGGGTCCTATAGCATTGGAGAGGAGGCGGAGTTAACCCACACATAGGCTGCCATGGAGTCCATCAGGAAAGGAAAATTACGGTAAGTATTTGATAATAAATTTTCCTTTTTTTTTTTTTTTTTTTCAAAAATGAATTTTTTTTTTCAAAAATGAATTATTTTTTTTCAAAAATGAATTTTATTTCAAAAATTATTTTTTTTTTTCAAAAATATTTTTTTTTTATGGGGCGGTCATAATGTTTTGGCTGATCATGGGGTTGTCAGCTTTTGTCACCTCCCACTCTAGTTTTGAACATTTCGCCATTCATTCCTATGGGACCAATTTTGTCGCAAAAACGACGATATTTCGTGAACCATTCGGCAAAACGTTCCAGAAAGTAATAGCACACCAATTAAATGACATTGATTCTGGATTCATACTGGTATATTTCAGCTTTTCACAAAGTTCCACAAGGTAATAGCACACCAATTAAATGACATTGAACATTTCACCATTCATTCCTATGGGACCAATATTGCCGCAAAAATGACGATATTTCATGAACCATTCGGCGAAAAAAGTTCCACAAAGTAATAGCACACCAATTAAATGACATTGAACATTTCGCCATTCATTCCTATGGGACCAATTTCGCCGCAAAAACTACGATATTTCGTGAACCATTCGGTGAAACGTTCCACAAAGTAATAGCACACCAATCGGGAACAAACCGCACGTTTCGGTATATTACTTGTCTCTGTAGTGTAAAAACAGTGGGAGGAGTCTACAAGCATTATCAAGTCTAGCAGATGAAGTCACATGCATTTGGGGTGTCTCAGCATCTTGTGTTTACAACCACTGTTTCCTAGCAACGCTCATGCCCTGTTTATGCTTCACAAATACTGCTCCATACACAGTACACAGGACCATGATAGATGTAGTAACTATGCAGTAATTCAAATGGCCGTATTTTAAAAACTATAAATCCTACAGCGAAGATCTTTATATTGTGAGAATCAGAAGACCCAGAGCAGACCTAGATTTTGATGTATAGTATGTCTCTGAAATTATAAAAATTGAGGCACGGTCGCAGTTTAGAAATTGCCCTTCAAATTTGAAGGGGCTAGAGTGTAGTTTCAATGAATGTCAATGGACGGCGTGAGTTGCAAACAAATGGTCATATTGTGAAAACTATCAGGACTATGGCTTAGCCGTGGACATGTTTAGTGGCAGCAGGGATAGCTGAACGTTTTGATATAAGATTTGTGTAGGTGGGCTTGAAAATGAGGGAGTGGCGGCAGTTTAGAAATCATGTTCTGATTTTTCAGCTTTTGTCACCTCCCACTCTAGTTTCCCCATTCATTCCTATGGGACCAATTTCGCCACAAAAATGATGATATTTCGTGAACCATTTGGCGAAAGGTTCCACAAAATAGTAGCACACCATTCGGGAACAATTCGCACGTTTCGGTATATTACTTGTCTATGTATTGTAAAAACTGTGGTAGGAGTTAGGGTGGTAAATTTGGCTATAATAATAATAAGAATAATAAGAATAACTAGAAAAGCTACAATTTCTGGGGAAATTGTGAAAAGTGTTCTTGCCTCTACATCTGGAGTGGGCGGAGTAACTGGGGGGGAGTGGCAGGAGTAACTGTTATGTGGTTGGAGTAACTGTGGAAAGGTTGAACTGGGCAGATGGGCAGAGTAACTGTGTGGAGTGTTTGTAGTGAGTAAAGATAGTAAACATTACACTAACCAATTGATTGATCAAATTTAAAAAATGCACAAGTGCTAATGATGTAGAAGGTAGAAATATCGGTAAATGACTTTGTCGGACACAGACTTAAGGGTTACCAGGATTTATTCCGCCCCAGCCAAAGCATAGCACCTGACGGACTCGCGTCCCAAAATCAAGTGTGTCAAAAACAGTTTACACAGTGTACATATAATTTCAATATATTGCATCACAAGCGAACTGGCGGTATATTTCCGTTATACATTGTATTAACATTCTGAACAGTCAACTTTTTGAACTTTTTGGATACAAGGCAATTCATTAAAGCATATACTTTAAACCCTTACAAATTTTCAGTTTCTCTGCAGTTTTGCTCCTTGCTGTTTCTTTATCTGTCTTACTAATCAGCAAGCAGGCTATAGCACAGGAAGGAGAGGGTGAGTGTGATGAGGACAGATGTCTGTGATGGATGGGGGGGAGTAAGTGAGTTCAGTGTCTAACAAGTACACCGAACATGAAATATAGAGAATAATTTTTAGCTAATTGTAAATGGTCCCACATAACTAAAACTGACATAAAACTCACATAACATAAACTGACCCTCATTGCCACTTTATTATCTGTTTGATGACCACTGTCTCACAACCACTGTTTCCTGGCATCACTCATGCCCTGTTTATGCAGGCTCTAAGCGTGTTCACAACCACTGTTCAAAACACAATACACAGGATCATGATAGCTGTAATAACTGTGCAGTACTCCTGACTGGAGACAGTGCTGCACCCTGGAGATGTAAATGTGATCCAACAGTGTGTTTTTTTTCTGTGGTGGCTGCCCAGACCAGTTGGGTATATCCTCTTGAGTGAAGAAGGTCAGATATTGGCTTCTTTTCTCTGCACAGAAAATCTTCATTGAAATCTCCACAGAGTATTATAGGTTGGCAATCCATTATTTCCAAAGATTCCAAGAGGCCCAGCAGGTTAGTAAGGAATTGGCCAATACTGTAATCCGGTGGCCTGTAAACAACAGCGATCAAAGCTTGTACAGGGGACTCCAGTTTGACAACCAAGAACTCCAAGTCAGTCACATTGTGATGATACTGCTTTTCAAAGGTCTTGAAATGGTTTCTGACATACAAGGCGACACCTCCACCACTTTTACTTGCAATGTCAGGAAGGTTCGTGTACGAGAGGTGTCTGTTGCGTTTGAACAGGTTGTAGCCCTCCAGCTGGAGACTTTCAGCAACAGAAGAGCCTGAGAGATGAGTTTCAGTGAAACATAAAACATCTCCAAGTGTCAACTCATGGTGAGATTTGATATCTTCAATGTGAACTCGTAATCCTTCCATGTTGTGATGGATAATTGTTAATGTTTGCTGTTTGTCTGTTGTCTGTAGAAACTTTGAGAGGGGCATAACACTTTCCAGTGATGCATTCTTCATTGAATCCAGGGAGGCTGTGGTTTCAGGATCAGCAAAGATCTTCTTCTCATCAAAGTCGGTTATGTACAGTCCTTGCAGTGTAGTCGTTCTACTCAGAGCAACATAGGCCATTCCCGGTTGGAAGACCCGTTTCAATGAGACCACTGCTGACTGTATCGACATCCCCTGACACTTATGAATCGTACATGCAAAAGCCAACTTCAGGGGGAACTGCCTGCGAACAACTCCTTTCTGTCTCAGGTTTTCCTCTACCCTTTCTATGTACACCAAGTTGTCAGCATCACAAGACGACTTGTTACGGTATCTCTCTCCTGCATTTGGATTGTCCAGCATAAGCCCAAGCTTGTTTACCGTAGTAGTACCATTCTCAGTCTGGATGATTATTCTTGCAATCTTGCCAAATGTCCCATTAACAAGCCCGTCTTCTACATCAATGTTTCTTGTGATCATGATACGGGCACCTTCAGCTGCTTGCAGTGTGTCAATCAGATTGTCTTTGTGTCCTTTGAAAGGTTGGTGTTGCCTCAGCATCACTCCTGTCTTAGGGTCTTTTCTGTAATCGTCGGCATCTATGTTGGTGACGTTTGAATGGAGAACAGACACAGTTGCAGCATTATGTTTGTGAACCTCTTTGTTGGTGGCAAATATGTGTAGCACGTCATTAGGGCAGTGGGTGGGATCTGTAAAAGCCTGAGCAAGCAGAGCTTTGTCATCATTGCTTAAGGTGACAGTCTTCTGCTTGACTCTGATTCTATTCAAAAGCTCAGCAAATGAAATGTCATCCTTCTGTCGCATGATCTCTGTCAGCGTGATCATCTGAAAGTTGTCTTTCCAGAGGTCATTGGTATTTTTCTCAAACACGCAGAGTGGCTTACTTTTTCCCAGCGGGGGACCTGGTAAAAGTCTCCTACTGCTAGTACTGACATACCACCAAAAGGTTTCTTACTGCCTTTGATTTGCTGTAATCTCCAGTTGATGTAGGCAAACAGGGGCTTTGAAATCATTGACACCTCATCAATAACAATGATCTCCGCATTTGACAGCTATGCCCTCACTTCATCTATTAGATTTCCAAGTCCTTGGTAGGGTGGCTTCAAGCTTCTTGGCAACTTCAGCAGAGAATGCAAAGTGTTGCCTGAAATGTTGAAAGCTGCTGTTCCTGTAAATGCAGTTAGTAAAACGCTGGGCATGGATATGTCTGCTTCCTCACGTAGTCTGGTAAGTTTACAGAGTATCTTTGTCGCCTCAGCATAGATGCACTTTATCAGGTGTGATTTGCCTGTCCCTGCACCACCAGTGACAAAGTAATAGAATGGGTCAGGATTTAGGCCACGCACACGGTTAGTGCACCAGTCACAAACTGTGTAGAATGTCTGAGCTTGTGTCCGGTTAAGGTTTCTGTACATTTTCTGAAGGAAATCAGGGCACATTTGTGGGGCCTTCACAGTAAGCGCAATTCCACCTGTTTGTTTGTGACGTGTATACTCCGGAACATCATCTTGTTCATTCTCATGAAGTGGCTCCCCTTCTTTGCGTTCCTCTATACATTCCAACCTATCCAACTCAGCTTCTGGGGCAAAGGTGTTCCAAGCATCTTCAACAGGGCCGTTTTTTACAAAGTCATCCAAGACTTGTTCCACAATTTTGTTGTGTTGTTCGAACTTCTTTTGGTTGCTGGTAACAATTGCAGACACTGCTCGGATTGCTTCTTCCCCTGGTAAGCTCACACAGGCGCCTTTGTAAAAATCCTGGTGTGTTGGGAACCTTACAGTTTTCAGTGATAACTCTGAACGGTGGGGGAGGTAGAGTTTAAGCAGTCTGCCGTAGTAGTTCTCGGGGTCCTTCTTCTCTGAGAAGCGTGCGTACCTGATGATTGCAGGCTTCCCTCTCGTGCGTTTTTGAATCATTCCCATTTCATTCAATAGGCTGACACGCTTGCTGTCTTCCTTTTGCTTGCCATATTCCTTCTGCTTGCCATAGACAACCCTGTAATGGGATGCAAAGTCTGCCAGACACATGGACTCAAACTCTGGTGTTTCGGGTCTGGCTCTGTATTTGTCGACAAAACTCGTCATCCACACATTAAGAGAATCGTCAGGTTTGTTCTGCAATGCACTGAGCGGGAGACTCATTTTCAGTGCGTTGTCACCAGTTGGCAGAAAAACAACCTCACGTGAGCAAGACTTCATTTTCAGGCTGCACGTACGGGCCACAGACTCCTGGGCGCTGACCTCTCTGTGTTTTGAATAAGCCTGAAGAACCTCTTTCATTTCTTCTCGTTCTGTCGCTGTTTCTGGGCTCATTTCTTTGACTATTGCTTTGAGATAGTCACTCAGCTCCCGTTCTGGCTTGGATATGTAGGACAACATGTACATGATGCAACCATACTCATCAAGAATGTACTGAATGTCCATGTTGGCGTTCCAGGCCGTCAGCAAATGTGGATTGTAGTTGTTCACCCAGCAGTCCTTGACATCACGCTTCATTAGAATCACGCTTGAGGAGGTCAATGCCTGAATGTACGAGTTGTACTGATTCAAAGTCATATCACACTGTGCCAGTGGCTGTGACATGTCTTCAAGCTGCACTTTTGGGTTATTAAGCAAATCCCAGACTGGTTTCAGTTTGTTTTTGGCTGCTTGTGGTTTCATTGCACAATCTCCTTGTTCTTCTGGCATCGGGTAAGTTATCCTCATTTTTCTAATAGGTGGCTTTGGAAATCCAAATCTGCATACTCTGTTACCTTTCTTGCATGATTTTGAATGAGACCTGCTGTGCATTTGAAGTTCTGTTACAAATCTGTGAAGTAAGGCCTGTTTGGCTTCATCAGGCAGCTGGCATGAGATGTTATGATCTATAAAGGCACACACCTTGTCATCACTGTCTTATCCAAATATAGGAGCTCCTGCTACCCAACAGAGACAATGTATATGAGGGCTCCCTCTCGCCTGAAATTCAACCCGGTAAAAGTAATCGATAACTTCACCAATTGGCTGTGCAGGACCCAACAGCAGCTCTCGCATCAGAGCATCAACCCATTTGTCAAACATGCGCATGGTGGTCACTGGGTTGTCTCGAAGAATGTCACACTTTTCAGCCCAGTCTAGCCCCGCAAAATCCACCTTTTGACCTTGTTGTGCCTTTATTGCCGTTATTACCTCTGGCCATCTGAATTCTGCAGCAGAGAAGGTAAGAAAAAATGTTGGCTTACCCAATTGTCTGACCATGGCTAGCAAATTCTTCAGATTTTTATCCCAGTAAGCTGGACTCCCTCTCAGTGGTTGCATGAACCTTGTGGCATCTCGGTTTCGCACCAACCTCTCAACCTCACACTTGTCCTGTAGCAGCTTGTTGGATATTTTCCGTCCATCCCTGGTATTGGGTTTTCCTTTCCTTAACTGGATGGACATGCTGCTTTTGGCCATGTGTGTTTCTGTGACAAACTGCGCAAAGAAGAGGTAGCTTGTGTCTCTTGCAAAACGAGTATCAACACAAAAAAGCCTTGCATTGAAATACATGCTCGGGGACAGTTTGACTTGTCTTGCCTGGTCCAATGTATTCTGTCCAGTAGGGAACTGAACAGGGAAAGCCATTGCCTCAAGCCTAGGAACTTTAAAGAAGCTGACAGGTGTGTTTCCTTGTGCAGGTGCAATGCTGAATATTCCATCACCGTGTGTCAGTGCTTCCTCTCCAAGGTCAGATGGCTGCAAACAACTGTATAGGCCAATTCCAGGTCTTAGTGCATCCTTCTCATCCTCTGCATTGGGAGGTTGTTGGTCATGGCCTTCCTGTTGCTCAGAAGCAGCCAGTAAACATGCAGACTGTACCTCTGATGGATCACAATTTTCGATGCGTTCAAGTATCTCCATCATTTCAGTTTCGTCACAACTGTCGAGTTCCATCCCATCATCATCATCATTATCATCATCATCATTAGCGATTGTCTCATCCACTCTAATTGAAATGTCACTGTAGTCGGGGTGTGTGTCAATGAGTTTTGACAGACCTGCTACTACATTTCCCATGTTGACATAATGAAACAGCTGGTGACCTTTGTAAGTCAGACGTCTTTTCAGCTTCACTCTGTGTAACTGGGATGTGCTGTGCGATCTTGGTAGAGTATTGACCGTGGTTTCCACCTCGGATGGCACACACACTACAGCGCCATGTATAGCTGCCTGTCGACCTTTGGGAAGTGTGATGATCTTGGCAAATGGCAGTATTTTGGCCAAAAGTTGTCTTTCCAGCACATTCAAATCACAGAGCTCTGGGGAAATGGGCGCCAGCTCCATGTTAGCTACAGCAATGGATGATTTGTGTCCTGCTTTTAAATGTGAATCACAGTTGTGACAAATCCATTCTTTGGTCCTTTCATCTGGTACGGTGCATTGTTCAGGTCCTTGACAGTGATTGTTGCACACATGGACATATTTCCCTGTCAAACAGGCAGCAACAATGTGTAGATTCTTCTTGTAATTGCTGTGAATGCAATGTTTCACTTGGTTAGGGAAAAGGGTGCGATGACACATCGTGCACACAAATGTTGGCCCAGCTTTAATGCATTCATGGAAAGTGGATATAGCTGTCTGCATTAGGCTGTTGTCCACTGGTTGACTGCATTCCCGCATGACACGAGTCCATCGTCTGTATTTCATTCTTATTTTGAAGGCACATTGCATCTTATGGGTTATGCGAAAATCTGCTTGAGTTTGACGCTTCATTTTCATGTAACTCATGCAATGTTGCAAGTGACGTTTTCTGAAAGCAGGATCATTATGATATTTTCTGGTGATGTATTGCTTCTGCTTCAAGTTGAAATCGACATTTGTGGCATATTTTCTGGTGATGTATTGCTTCTTCTTCAAGTTGTAATCTGCATTTGTCGCATATTTTCTGGTGGTGTACTGCTTCTGCTTCAAGTTGAAATCTGCATTTGTCGCATATTTTCTGGTGATGTACTGCTTCTGCTTCAAGTTGAAATCTGCATTTGTCGCATATTTTCTGGTGATGTATTGCTTCTGCTTGAAGTTGAAATCTGCATTTGTCGCATATTTTCTGGTGATGTATTGCTTCTGCTTCAAGTTGAAATTGGCATCTGTTGCATATTTGCGAATGATATATTGCTTCTGCTTCAACTTAAAATCAGCATCTGCTTTGTATCGGCTGGTGATGTATGTCCTTTTCTTATTGGTGACAAACATCTTTGTAGCCTTGGAATCACGCCTTCTTTCATTTCTGTGTCTTGTCTTCAGTTTTTGTTGTCTCTGTGCATTTAATTTGGAAAATGCCTTACTGTCCTTCCATATGCCCTGTGAGGATTTTGCATCAAGTGACCGTGGAGAATGCTTGCTGGCTGGGAATCCAGTGTGTGTTGCATCTTTGGTCATCTGTGTCACTTTGTTCTCCACATGCTTTGCATTATCTGGTTTGTCAGATTGCACCGGTGGGGACAGCAAACCATCTGACAGACGTCTTGCACGATGAAATGAGACTGGCATGAAGTCATACTGCAGTCCATCAATAGGGCCTCTGATGTCTGTAAGGAGCAATTCATACAACTTATAAATCCTTGCCCCCATATCACTCAAATGTGTAAAAGTAATCATAACAGCTTTTCCTTTTCCAGTGGCAGGAAGTCCATCCTTATTTCGACCATGAGAATCAAACAGTCCATATCTCCCAGACTTGTCTCTGAACAATGCAATGCAATATGGCACTACTATAAAAAGTGCATGTGTAACATCTGCATTGAGGCACTGAAGTCTTGTGGAGAGGTCAACAAACCAACCTTGGTTGTCACCGTCTACCATGTCTCTCATACATCCCGATAACACTGGAGATTTAACAACGTTATACTCATATTTGTCAGTGTTGACTCTGAGGGGCACTTCTTCCATTGTCAAGTGCTGATGCTGATAGACATTTCTTTGTTTTAGCTGTTTTATTGTTGAGCCATACAAGCTGTTGCCCTTCTTCAGTATTTGATCAAGATCACCCTTTCTCACATCATCAAGCTCACTGTGGTATGCCAAAAATGTCAGAGCCATGCATGTACACTGTTTGTTCCTTAACCTTCCATAGCCATGATGACCCTGATGAAATGATGCCTGCACAGAAATCTCACTTGGTACACATGGTTCTTGCATGCCATGGTTTTCAGAAGTGCCCATCACACTGTCACTGTGCTCTTGAACTTGACACTGAGTTGAACATGAAAATGACACCACAGGTTCACTATGTACCTCCTGGGCACATTCACTGTCACAATCCTCCATATCCACTATGCTACTGTGGGGCTCCGGATCCAGTTTAGTCCAGCATATCTTTGCAGCTTTAGATCTCTTTCCTTTAGATGGCATGATGATATTTGTGGAAGGAGCTATAATTCCCCTCAGAGCTTTGTTCGAAGAGCTATAATTCTCCTCAGAGTTGTGTGGGAGGAGCTATAATTCACCTCACAGCGGTGTGGGAGAAACTATAATTCCCCTCAGAGTTGTGTGGGAGGAGCTATAACTTCCCTCCAAGATGTGTGGGAGGAGCTATAATTCCCCTCAGAGCTGTGTGGGAGGAGCTATAATTCCCCTCACAGCGGTGTGGGAGAAACTATAATTCCCCTCAGAGTTGTGTGGGAGGAGCTATAATTCTCCTCAGAGTTGTGTGGGAGGAGCTATAATGCTAAGCTATAATGCTATAATTCCCCTCTGAGCTGTGTGGGAGGAGCTATAATTCCCCTCAAAGCTGTATTGGAGGAGCTATAACTTCCCTCCAAGCTGTGTGGGAGGAGCTATAATGCTATAATTGTCCTTAGAGCTGTGTGAGAGGAGCTATAATTCCCCTCAGAGCTTTGTGATTTTTTTTTTCAAAAATGTTTTTTTTTTTCAAAAATGTTTTTTTTTCAAAAATGATTTTGTTTTTTTGTTTTTTCAAAAATGATTTTTTTTTAAGATTTTTTAAATGATTTTATTTTTTCAAAAATGATTTTTTTTTTAAATGATTTTTTTTTTCAAAAATATATATTTATTTTTTCAAAAAAGTTTTTTTTTTCAAAAATGATTTTTTTTTTTTTTTATTTATTTTTTTTTTAAATGATTTTTTTTTTCAAATTTTTTTTTTTTTTTGATGGGGTGGTCATAATGTTTTGGCTGATCATGGGGGGGGGGGTCATAATGTCAGCTTTTGTAACCTCCCACTCTAGTTTTGAACATTTCACCATTCATTCCTATGGGACCAATTTCACCGCAAAAATGATATTTTGTGAACCATTCGGTGAAACGTTCCACAAAATAATTTTTTTTTTCATGGGGCGGTCATAATGTTTTGGCTGATCATGGGGTTGTCAGCTTTTGTCACCTCCCACTCTAGTTTTGAACATTTCGCCATTCATTCCTATGGGACCAATTTCACCGCAAAAACGACGATATTTCGTGAACCATTCGGTGAAACGTTCCACAAAGTAATTGCACACCAATTAAATGACATTGAGGCCGGATTCACACTGGTATTTTTCAGCTTTTCACAAAGTTCCACAAGGTAATAGCACACCAATTAAATGACATTGAACATTTCACCATTCATTCCTATGGGACCAATTTCGCCGCAAAAACTACGATATTTCGTGGACCATTCGGCGAAATGTTCCACAAAGTAATAGCACACCAATCGAGAACAATCCGCACGTTTCGGTATATTACTTGTCTCTGTAGTGTAAAAACTGTGGGAGGAGTCTACAAGCATTATCAAGTCTAGCAGATGAAGTCACATGCATTTGGGGGGTCTCAGCATCTTGTGTTTACAACCACTGTTTCCTAGCAACGCTCATGCCCTGTTTATGCTTCACAAATACTGCTCAATACACAATAGACAGGATAATGAAAGATTTAACAACTGTGCAGTAATTCAAATGGCCGTATTTTAAAAACTATAAATCCTACAGCGAAGATCTTTATATTGTGAGAATCACAAGACCCAGACCTAGATTTTGATATATAGTATGTCTCTGAAATATTAAAATTGAAGGCACAGTCGCAGTTTAGAAATTGCCCTTCAAATTTGAAGGGGCTAGAGTGTAGTTTCAATGAATGTCAATGGACGGTGTGAGTTGCAAACAAATGGTCATATTGTGAAAACTATCAGGACTATGGCTTAGCCGTGGACATGTTTAGTGGCAGCAGGGATAGCTGAACGTTTTGATATAAGATTTGTGTAGGTGGGCTTGAAAATGAGGGAGTGGCGGCAGTTTAGAAATCATGTTCTGATTTTTCAGCTTTTGTCACCTCCCACTCTAGTTTCCCCATTCATTCCTATGGGACCAATTTCGCTGCTAAAACAACGATATTTCGTGAACCATTCGGCGAAACGTTCCACAAAATAATAGTACACCATTCGGGAACAATCCGCACGTTTTGGTATATTACTTGTCTATGTAGTGTAAAAACTGTGGGAGGAGTTAGGGTGGTAAATTTGGCTATAATAATAATAATAACTAGAAAAGCTACAATTTCTGGGGAAATTGTCAAAAGTGTTCTTGCCTCTACAACTGGAGTGGGCGGAGTAACTGGGTGGAGTGGCTTGAGTAACTGTGAAAAGTGTTAAAAAGCTTAATATTTTAAAAAGTATAAATAGTAGTAAAAAAGTTGAAGTCTCATCATTAGCTGAAAGAGCTGAACATTTTTTTCAAAAATTATGATTTTTTTTTTCAAAAATTATGATTTTTTTTTCAAAAATGTATGAATTTTTTTTCAAAAATGATTTTTTTTTTCAAAAATGATTTTTTTTTTTCAAAAATGATTTTTTTTTTCAAAAATAATTTTTTTTTTTTCAAAAATGATTTTATTTTTATTTTTTTCAAAAATTATTTATTTTTTTTTTCAAAAATTATTTTTTTTGTTTTCAAAAATTATTTTTTTTTTCAAAGTTTTGCATAGTTTTGGCTGATCATGGGGTGGTCATAATGTTTTGGCTGATCATGGGGTTGTCAGCTTTTGTCACCTCCCACTCTAGTTTTGAACATTTCGCCATTCATTCCTATGGGACCAATTTTGCTGCAAAAACGACATTTCGTGGACCATTCGGCGAAACGTTGCACAAAGTAATAGCACACCAATCGGGAACAATCCACACGTTTCGGAATATTACTTGTCTCTGTAGTGTAAAAACTGTGGGAGGAGTCTACAAGCATTATCAAGTCTAGCAGATGAAGTCACATGCATTTGGGGTGTCTCAGCATCTTGTGTTTACAACCACTGTTTCCTAGCAACGCTCATGCCCTGTTTATGCTTCACAAATACTACTTCATCAAAACTGCCCCATCAGAATTACCCCATCAAAACTGCCCCATCATATTCCTCTATTATAAATCAGTACATGGTGTGTCTGTCCCCTCCCCCGGGCTCTGTAATCAGAGCTGAGATGCTCCAGCCACCTCCCCCCTGTGTATAACAGAAGCTTTGGTAACCATGGCAACAAAACAAACACAGTACACTCTAATTAATGGCTAAAATTTCCTGAAATGACCTCTAAACAAATGGCCGTATTTTAAAAACTATACATCCTACAGCGAAGATCTTTATATTGGAGGAGTTAGGGTGGTAAATTTGGCTATAATAAGAATAATAAGAATAAGAATAAGAATAATAATATATATGTGAGATAACAGTAAGTGGTCTTGCTATGCAAGAACACTTAACTAGAAAAGCTACAATTTCTGGGGAAATTGTGAAAAGTGTTCTTGCCTCTACATCTGGAGTGGGCGGAGTAACTGGGGGGAGTGGCTGGAGTAACTGTTGTGTGGTTGGAGTAACTGTGGAAAGGTTGAACTGGGCAGATGGGCAGAGTAACTGTGTGGAGTGTTTGTAGTGAGTAAAGATAGTAAACATTACACTAACCAATTGATTGATCAAATTTAAAAAGTGCACAAGTGCTAATGATGTAGAAGATAGAAATATCGGTAAATGACTTTGTCGGACACAGACTTAAGGGTTACCAGGATTTATTCCGCCCCAGCCAAAGCATAGCACCTGACAGACTCGCGTCCCAAAATCAAGTGTGTCAAAAACAGTTTACACAGTGTACATATAATTTCAATATATTGCATCACAAGTGAACTGGCGGTATATTTCCGTTATACATTGTATTAACATTTTGAACAGTCAACTTTTTGAACTTTTTGGATACAAGGCAATTCATTAAAGCATATACTTTAAACCCTTACAAATTTTCAGTTTCTCTGCAGTTTTGCTCCTTGCTGTTTCTTTATCTGTCTTACTAATCAGCAAGCAGGCTATAGCACAGGAAGGAGAGGGTGAGTGTGATGAGGACAGATGTCTGTGATGGATGGGGGGGAGTAAGTGAGTTCAGTGTCTAACAAGTACACCGAACATGAAATATAGAGAATGATTTTTAGCTAATTGTAAATGGTCCCACATAACTAAAACTGACATAAAACTCACATAACATAAACTGCCCCTCATTGCCACTGTATTATCTGTTTGATGACCACTGTCTCACAACCACTGTTTCCTGGCATCACTCATGCCCTGTTTATGCAGGCTCTAAATGTGATCCAACAGTGTGTTTTTTTCTGTGGTGGCTGCCCAGACCAGTTGGGTATATCCTCTTGAGTGAAGAAGGTCAGATATTGGCTTCTTTTCTTTGCACAGAAAATCTTCATTGAAATCTCCACAGAGTATTATAGGTTGGCAATCCATTATTTCCAAAGATTCCAAGAGGCCCAGCAGGTTAGTAAGGAATTGGCCAATACTGTAATCCGGTGGCCTGTAAACAACAGCGATCAAAGCTTGTACAGGGGACTCCAGTTTGACAACCAAGAACTCCAAGTCAGTCACATTGTGATGATACTGCTTTTCAAAGGCCTTGAAATGGTTTCTGACATACAAGGCGACACCTCCACCACTTTTACTTGCAATGTGAGGAAGGTTCGTGTACGAGAGGTGTCTGTTGCGTTTGAACAGCTTGTAGCCCTCCAGCTGGAGACTTTCAGCAACAGAAGAGCCTGAGAGATGAGTTTCAGTGAAACATAAAACATCTCCAAGTGTCAACTCATGGTGAGATTTGATATCTTCAATGTGAGCTGGTAATCCTTCCGTGTTGTGATGGATAATTGTTAATGTTTGCTGTTTGTTTGTTGTCTGTAGAAACTTTAAGAGGGGCATAACACTTTCCAGTGATGCATTCTTCATTGAATCCAGGGAGGCTGTGATTTCAGGATCAGCAAAGATCTTCTTCTCATCAAAGTCGGTTATGTACAGTCCTTGCAGTGTAGTCGTTCTACTCAGAGCAACATAGGCCATTACCGGTTGGAAGACCCGTTTCAATGAGACCACTGCTGACTGTATCGACATCCCCTGACACTTATGAATCGTACATGCAAAAGCCAACTTCAGGGGGAACTGCCTGCGAACAACTCCTTTCTGTCTCAGGTTTTACTCTACCCTTTCTATGTACACCAAGTTGTCAGCATCACAAGACGACTTGTTACGGTATCTCTGTCCTGCATTTGGATTGTCCAGCATAAGCCCAAGCTTGTTTACTGTAGTAGTACCATTCTCAGTCTGGATGATTATTCTTGCAATCTTGCCAAATGTCCCGTTAACAAGCCCGTCTTCTACATCAATGTTTTTTGTGATCATGATACGGGCACCTTCAGCTGCTTGCAGTGTGTCAATCAGATTGTCTTTGTGTCCTTTGAAAGGTTTGTGTTGCCTCAGCATCACTCCTGTCTTAGGGTCTTTTCTGTAATCGTCGGCATCTATGTTGGTGACGTTTGAATGGAGAACAGACACAGTTGCAGCATTATGTTTGTGAACCTCTTTGTTGGTGGCAAATATGTGTAGCACGTCATTAGGGCAGTTGGTGGGATCTGTAAAAGCCTGAGCAAGCAGAGCTTTGTCATCATTGCTTAAGGTGACAGTCTTCTGCTTGACTCTGATTCTATTCAAAAGCTCAGCAAATGAAATGTCATCCTTCTGTCGCATGATCTCTGTCAGCGTGATCATCTGAAAGTTGTCTTTCCAGAGGTCATTGGTATTTTCCTCAAACACGCAGAGTGGCTTACTTTTTCCCAGCGGGGGGACCTGGTAAAAGTCTCCTACTGCTAGTACTGACATACCACCAAAAGGTTTCTTACTGCCTTTGATTTGCTGTAATCTCCAGTTGATGTAGGCAAACAGGGGCTTTGAAATCATTGACACCTCATCAATAACAATGATCTCCGCATTTGACAGCTGTGCCCTCACTTCATCTATTAGATTTCCAAGTCCTTGGTAGGGTGGCTTCAAGCTTCTTGGCAACTTCAGCAGAGAATGCAAAGTGTTGCCTGAAATGTTGAAAGCTGCTGTTCCTGTAAATGCAGTTAGTAAAACGCTGGGCATGGATATGTCTGCTTCCTCACGTAGTCTGGTAAGTTTACAGAGTATCTTTGTCGCCTCAACATAGATGCACTTTATCAGGTGTGATTTGCCTGTCCCTGCACCACCAGTGACAAAGTAATAGAATGGGTCAGGATTTAGGCCACGCACACGGTTAGTGCACCAGTCACAAACTGAATAGAATGTCTGAGCTTGTGTCCGGTTAAGGTTTCTGTACATTTTTCCGAAGGAAATCAGGGCACATTTGTGGGGCCTTCACAGTAAGCGCAATTCCACCTGTTTGTTTGTGACGTGCATACTCCGGAACATCATCTTGTTCATTCTCATGAAGTGGCTCCCCTTCTTTGCGTTCCTCTATACATTCCAACCTATCCAACTCAGCTTCTGGGGCAAAGGTGTTCCAAGCATCTTCAACAGGGCCGTTTTTTACAAAGTCATCCAAGACTTGTTCCACAATTTTGTTGTGTTGTTCGAACTTCTTTTGGTTGCTGGTAACAATTGCAGACACTGCTCGAATTGCTTCTTCTCCTGGTAAGCTCACACAGGCGCCTTTGTAAAAATCCTGGTGTTTTGGGAACCTTACAGTTTTCAGTGATGACTCTGAACGGTGGGGGAGGTAGAGTTTAAGCAGTCTGCCGTAGTAGTTCTCGGGGTCCTTCTTCTCTGAGAAGCGTGCGTACCTGATGATTGCAGGTTTCCCTCTCGTGCGTTTTTGAATCATTCCCATTTCATTCAATAGGCTGACACGCTTGCTGTCTTCCTTCTGCTTGCCATAGACAACCCTGTAATGGGATGCAAAGTCTGCCAGACACATGGACTCAAACTCTGGTGTTTCGGGTCTGGCTCTGTATTTGTCGACAAAACTCGTCACCCACACATTAAGAGAATCGGCTGGTTTGTTCTGCAATGCACTGAGCGGGAGACTCATTTTCAGTGCGTTGTCACCAGTTGGCAGAAAAACAACCTCACGTGAGCAAGACTTCATTTTCAGGCTGCACGTACGGGCCACAGACTCCTGGGCGCTGACCTCTCTGTGTTTTGAATAAGCCTGAAGAACCTCTTTCATTTCTTCTCGTTCTGTCGCTGTTTCTGGGCTCATTTCTTTGACTATTGTTTTGAGATAGTCACTCAGCTCCCGTTCTGGCTTGGATATGTAGGACAACATGTACATGATGCAACCATACTCATCAAGAATGTACTGGATGTCCATGCCGTCAGCAAATGTGGATTGTAGTTGTTCACCCAGCAGTCCTTGACATCACACTTCATTAGAATCACGCTTGAGGAGGTCAATGCCTGAATGTACGAGTTGTACTGATTCAAAGTCATATCACACTGTACCAGTAGCTGTGACATGTCTTCAAGCTGCACTTTTGGATTATTAAGCAAATCCCAGACTGGTTTCAGTTTGTTTTTGGCTGCTTGTGGTTTCATTGCACAATCTCCTTGTTCTTCTGGCATCGGGTAAGTTATCCTCGTTTTTCTAATAGGTGGCTTTGGAAATCCAAATCTGCATACTCTGTTACCTTTCTTGCATGATTTTGAATGAGATCTGCTGTGCATTTGAAGTTCTGTTACAAATCTGTGAAGTAAGGCCTGTTTGGCTTCATCAGGCAGCTGGCATGAGATGTTATGATCTATAAAGGCACACACCTTGTCATCACTGTCTTGTCCAAATATAGGAGCTCCTGCTACCCAACAGAGACAATGTATATGAGGGCTCCCTCTCGCCTGAAATTCAACCCGGTAAAAGTAATCGATAACTTCACCAATTGGCTGTGCAGGACCCAACAGCAGCTCTCGCATCAGAGCATCAACCCGTTTGTCAAACATGCGCATGGTGGTCACTGGGTTGCCTCGAAGAATGTCACACTTTTCAGCCCAGTCTAGCCCCGCAAAATCCACCTTTTGACCTTGTTGTGCCTTTATTGCCGTTATTACCTCTGGCCATCTGAATTCTGCAGCAGAGAAGGTAAGAAAAAATGTTGGCTTACCCAATTGTCTGACCATGGCTAGCAAATTCTTCAGATTTTTATCCCAGTAAGCTGGACTCCCTCTCAGTGGTTGCATAAACCTTGTGGCATCTCAGTTTCGCACCAACCTCTCAACCTCGCACTTGTCCTGTAGCAGCTTGTTGGATATTTTCCGTCCATCCCTGGTATTGGGTTTTCCTTTCCTTAACTGGATGGACATGCTGCTTTTGGCCATGTGTCTTTCTGTGACAAACTGCGCAAAGAAGAGGTAGCTTGTGTCTCTTGCAAAACGAGTATCAACACAAAAAAGCCTTGCATTGAAATACATGCTCGGGGACAGTTTGACTTGTCTTGCCTGGTCCAATGTATTCTGTCCAGTAGGGAACTGAACAGGGAAAGCCATTGCCTCAAGCCTAGGAACTTTAAAGAAGCTGACAGGTGTGTTTCCTTGTGCAGGTGCAATGCTGAATATTCCATCACCGTGTGTCAGTGCTTCCTCTCCAAGGTCAGATGGCTGCAAACAACTGTCTAGGCCAATTCCAGGTCTTAGTGTATCCTTCTCATCCTCTGCATTGGGAGGTTGTTGGTCATGGCCTTCCTGTTGCTCAGAAGCAGCCGGTAAACATGCAGACTGTACCTCTGATGGATCACAATTTTCAATGCGTTCAAGTATCTCCATCATTTCAGTTTCGTCACAACTGTCGAGTTCCATCCCACCATCATCATCATCATCATCATTATCATCATCATCATCAGCGATTGTCTCATCCACTCTAATTGAATGTCACTGTAGTCGGGGTGTGTGTCAATGAGTTTTGACAGACCTGCTACTACATTTCCCATGTTGACATTATGAAACAGCTGGTGGCCTTTGTAAGTCAGACGTCTTTTCAGCTTCACTCTGTGTAAATGGGATGTGCTGTGCGATCTTGGTAGAGTATTGACCGTGGTTTCCACCTCGGATGGCACACACACTACAGCGCCATGTATAGCTGCCTGTCGACCTTTGGGAAGTGTGATGATCTTGGCAAATGGCAGTATTTTGGCCAAAAGTTGTCTTTCCAGCACATTCAAATTGCAGAGCTCTGGGGGAATGGGCGCCAGCTCCATGTTGTTAGCCACAGCGATGGAAGATTTGTGTCCTGCTTTTAAATGTGAGTCACAGTTGTGACAAATCCATTCTTTGGTCCTTTCATCTGGTACGGTGCATTGTTCAGGTCCTTGACAGTGATTGTTGCACACATGGACATATTTCCCTGTCAAACAGGCAGCAACAATGTGTAGATTCTTCTTGTAATTGCTGTGAATGCAATGTTTCACTTGGTTAGAGAAAAGGGTGCGATGACACATCGTGCACACAAATGTTGGCCCAGCTTTAATGCATTCATGGAAAGTGGATATAGCTGTCTGCATTAGGCTGTTGTCCACTGGTTGACTGCATTCCCGCATGACACGAGTCCATCGTCTGTATTTCATTCTTATTTTGAAGGCACATTGCATCTTATGGGTTATGCGAAAATCTGCTTGAGTGTGACGCTTCATTTTCATGTAACTCATGCAATGTTGCAAGTGACGTTTTCTGAAAGCAGGATCATTATGATATTTTCTGGTGATGTACTGCTTCTGCTTCAAGTTGAATTCAGCATTTGTCGCATATTTTCTGGTGATGTATTGCTTCTGCTTCAAGTTGAAATTGGCATCTGTTGCATATTTGCGAATGATATATTGCTTCTGCTTCAACTTAAAATCAGCATCTGCTCTGTATCGGCTGGTGATGTATGTCCTTTTCTTATTGGTGACAGACATCTTTGTAGCCTTGAAATCATGCCTTCTTTCATTTCTGTGTCTTGTCTTCAGTTTTTGTCTTCTCTGTGCATTTAATTTGGAAAATGCCTTACTGTCCTTCCATATGCCCTGTGAGGATTTTGCATCAAGTGACCGTGGAGAATGCTTGCTGGCTGGGAATCCAGTGTGTGTTGCATCTTTGGTCATCTGTGTCACTTTGTTCTCAACATGCTTTGCATTATGTGGTTTGTCAGATTGCACCGGTGGGGACAGCAAACCATCTGACAGACGTCTTGCACGATGAAATGAGACTGGCATGAAGTCATACTGCAGTCCATCAATAGGGCCTCTGGTGTCTGTAAGGAGCAATTCATACAACTTATAAATCCTTGCCCCCATATCACTCAAATGTGTAAAAGTGATCATAACAGCTTTTCCTTTTCCAGTGGCAGGAAGTCCATCCTTATTTCGACTATGAGAATCAAACAGTCCATATCTCCCAGACTTGTCTCTGAACAATGCAATGCAATATGGCACTACTATAAAAAGTGCATGTGTAACATCTGCATTGAGGCACTGAAGTCTTGTGGAGAGGTCAACAAACCAACCTTGGTTGTCACCATCTACCGTGGCTCTCATACATCCCGATAACACTGGAGATTTAACAACGTTATACTCATATTTGTCAGTGTTGAGTCTGAGGGGCAATTCTTCCATTGTCAAGTGCTGATGCTGATAGACATTTCTTTGTTTTAGCTGTTTTATTGTTGAGCCATACAAGCTGTTGCCCTTCTTCAGTATTTGATCAAGATCACCCTTTCTCACATCATCAAGCTCACTGTGGTATGCCAAAAATGTCAGAGCCATGCATGTACACTGTTTGTTCCTTAACCTTCCATAGCCATGATGACCCTGATGAAATGATGCCTGCACAGAAATCTCACTTGGTACACATGGTTCTTGCATTCCATGGTTTTCAGAAGTGCCCATCACACTGTCACTGTGCTCTTGAACTTGACATTGAGTTGAACATGAAAATGACACCACAGGTTCACTATGTACCTCCTGTGCACATTCACTGTCACAAACCTCCATATCCACTATGCTGCTGTTGGGCTCCGGATCCAGTGTAGTCCAGCGTATCTTTGCAGCTTTAGATCTCTTTCCTTTAGATGGCATGATGATATTTGTGGAAGGAGCTATAATTCCCCTCAGAGCTTTGTTTGAAGTGCTATAATTCCCCTCAGAGTTGTGTGGGAGGAGCTATAATTTACCTCAGAGCTGTGTGGGAGGAGCAATAATGCTATAATTTCCCTTAGAGCTTTGTGGGAGGAGCTACAATTCCCCTCAGAGCTGTGTGGGAGGAGATACAATTCCCCTCAGTGTTGTGTGGGAGGAGCTACATTTCCCATCAGAGTTGTGTGGGAGAAGCTATAATTCCCCTCAGAGCTGTGTGGGAGAAACTATAATTCCCCTCAGAGTTGTGTGAGAGGAGCTATAATTCCCCTCAGAGCTTTGTGATTTTTTTTTTTCAAAAATGTTTTATTTTTTCAAAAATGTTTTATTTTTTTCCAAAAATGATTTTGTTTTGTTTTTTTTTTGTTTTTTTAATGATTTTTTTTTTTTTATGATTTTATTTTTTCAAAAATTATTTCTTTTTAATGATTTTTTTTCAAAAATAATGTTTTTTTTCCAAAAACAAAATTTTTCAAAAATGATTTTTTTTTTCAAAAATGATTTTTTTTTTTTATTTTTTTTTTTTCAAAAATGATTTTTTTTTTTACATTTTTTTTTTTAATTATTTTTTTTTTCAAAAAATATAGTAGTAGTAGTAGTATAGTAATAGCACACCAATCGGGAACAATCTGCACGTTTCAGTATATTACTGTCTATGTAGTTCAAAAGCTGTGGGAGGAGTTAGGGTGGTATGATCATGGGGTTGTCAGCTTTTGTCACCTCCCACTCTAATTTTGAACATTTCGCCATTCATTCCTATGGGACCAATTTTGCCGCAAAAACGACGATATTTCGTGAACCATTTTGCGAAAAAAGTTCCACAAAGTAATAGCACACCAATCGGGAACAATCCGCACGTTTCGGTATATTACTTGTCTCTGTAGTGTAAAAACTGTGGGAGGAGTCTACAAGCATTATCAAGTCTAGCAGAGGAAGGTATGACTACATGCAGTTGGGGGATCTCAGCATCTTGTGTTTACAACCACTGTTTCCTAGCAACGCTCATGCCTTGTTTATGCCTCACAAATACTGCTCAATACACAATACACAGGAGAATGATAGATGTAAAAACTATGCAGTCATTCAAATGGCCGTATTTTAAAAACTATAAATCCTACAGTGAAGATCTTTATATTGTGAGAATCACAAGACTCAGACCTAGATTTTGATACATAGTATGTCTCTGAAATATTAAAATTGAAGTCACGGTCGCAGTTTAGAAATTGCCCTTCAAATTTGAAGGGGCTAGAGTGTAGTTTCAATGAATGTCAATGGACGGTGTGAGTTGCAAACAAATGGTCATATTGTGAAAACTATCAGGACTATGGCTTAGCCGTGGACATGTTTAGTGGCAGCAGGGATAGCTGAACGTTTTGATATAAGATTTGTGTAGGTGGGCTTGAAAATGAGGGAGTGGCGGAAGTTTAGAAATCATGGTCTGATTTTTCAGCTTTTGTCAACTACCACTCTAGTTTCCCCATTCATTCCTATGGGACCAATTTCGCCGCAAAAACAACGATATTTCGTGAACCATTTGGCGAAACGTTCCACAAAATAATAGCACACCATTCAGGAACAATCCGCACGTTTTGGTATATTACTTGTCTATGTAGTGTAAAAACTGTGGGAGGAGTTAGGGTGGTAAATTTGGCTATAATAATAATATATATGTGAGATAACAGTAAGTGGTCTTGCTATGCAAGAACAATTAATACTAGAAAAGCTACAATTTCTGGGGAAATTGTGAAAGTGTTCTTGCCTCTACAACTGGAGTGGGCGGAGTAACTGGGTGGAGTGGCTTGAGTAACTGTGAAAAGTGTTAAAAAGCTTACTATTTTAAAAAGTATAAATAGTAGTAAAACAGTTGAAGTCCCATCATTAGCTGAAAGAGCTGAACATTTTTTTCAAAAATTATTTATTTTTTTTTAAATGATTTTTTTTTTCAAAAATGATTTTTTTTTTTTTTTTCAAAAATAAATTTCTCAATTTTTTTTTCCAAAAATAATTTTTTTTTCAAAAATTTTTTGTTCAAAAATTATTTTTTTTTTCAAAAATTATGAATTTTTTTTTTAATTTTTTTTTCATAAATGATTTTTTTTTTCAAAAATGATTTTTTTGATTTTTTCAAAAAAATATATATTTTTTTCAAAAAATATTTTTTTTATTGTTTCAAAAATATTTTTTTTTTAAATGATTTTTTTTTCAAAAAATATTTTTTTTTATTGTTTCAAAAATATATTTTTTTTTTCATGGGGTGGTCATAATGTTTTGGCAGATCATGGGGTTGTCAGCTTTTGTCACCTCCCACTCTAGTTTTGAACATTTCGCCATTCATTCCTATGGGACCAATTTCACCGCAAAAACAACGATATTTCGTGAACCATTCGGCGAAACGTTCCACAAAGTAATATCACACCAATTAAATGACATTGAGGCCGGATTCACACTGGTATTTTTCAGCTTTTCACAAAGTTCCACAAGGTAATAGGACACCAATTAAATGACATTGAACATTTCACCATTCATTCCTATGGGACCAATATTGCCACAAAAACGACGATATTTCGTGAACCACAAAGTAATAACACACCAATCGGGAACAATCCGCTCGTTTCGGTATATTACTTGTCTCTGTAGTGTAAAAACTGTGGGAGGAGTCTACAAGCATTATCAAGTCTAGCAGATGAAGTCACATGCATTTGGGGTGTCTCAGCATCTTTCGTTTACAACCACTGTTTCCTAGCAACGCTCATGCCCTGTATATGCTTCCCAAATAATACTTCATCAAAACTGCCCCATCAGAATTACCCCATCAAAACTGCCCCATCATATTCCTCTATTATAAATCAGTACATGGTGTGTCTGTCCCCTCCCCTGGGCTCTGTAATCAGAGCTGAGATGCTCCAGCCACCTCCCCCCTGTGTATAACAGAAGCTTTGGTAACCATGGCAACAAAACAAACACAGTACACGCTGATTAATGGCTAAAATTTCCTGAAATGACCTCTAAACAAATGGCCGTATTTTATAAACTATACATCCTACAGCAAAGATCTTTATATTGTGAGAATCACAAGACCCAGACCTAGATTTTGATATATAGTATGTCTCTGAAATATTAAAATTGAAGGCACGGTCGCAGTTTAGAAATTGCCCTTCAAATTTGAAGGGGCTAGAGTGTAGTTTCAATGAATGTCAATGGACGGCGTGAGTTGCAAACAAATGGTCATATTGTGAAAACTATCAGGACTCTGGCTTAGCCGTGGACATGTTTAGTGGCAGCAGGGATAGCTGAACGTTTTGATATAAGATTTGTGTAGGTGGGCTTGAAAATGAGTGAGTGGCGGCAGTTTAGAAATCATGTTCTGATTTTCCAGCTTTTGTCATCTCCCACTCTAGTTTCCCCATTCATTCCTATGGGACCAATTTCGCCGCAAAAATGACGATATTTCGTGAACCATTCGGCGAAACGTTCCACAAAGTAATAGCACACCATTCGGGAACAATCCGCACGTTTCGGTATATTACTTGTCTATGTAGTGTAAAAACTGTGGGAGGAGTTAGGGTGGTAAATTTGGCTATAATAATAATAATAAGAATAGAAAAGGTACAATTTCTGGGGAAATTGTGAAAGTGTTCTTGCCTCTACAACTGGAGTGGGCGGAGTAACTGGGTGGGGTGGAGTGGCTTGAGTAACTGTGAAAAGTGTTAAAAAGCTTAATATTTTAAAAAGTATAAATAGTAGTAAAAAAGTTCCATCATTCGCTGAAAGAGCTGAACATTTTTTTCAAAAGTAATTTTTTTTTTCAAAAATGAATTTTTTTTAATCAAAAATGATTTTTTTTTCTTCAAAAATGATTTTTTTTTTCAAAAGTAATTTTTTTTTTCAAAGGTAATTTTTTTTTTCAAAAATGAATTTTTTTATTTCAAAAATAATTTTTTTTTCGAAATTATTATTTTTTTTAAAGTAATTTTTTTTTCAAAAATAATTTTTTTTTTTCAAAAATATTTTTTTTTTCAAATATATTTTTTTTTCAAAAATAATTTTTTTTTTAAAAGAAATTTTTTTTTCAAAAATATTTTTTTTTTTCAAAAATTGTTTTTTTAATTTTTTCAAAAATTTTTTTTTTTTTTCAAAAATATTTTTTTTTTACATGGGGCGGTCATAATGTTTTGGCTGATCATGGGGTGGTCATAATGTTTTGGCTGATCATGGGGTTGTCAGCTTTTGTCACTTCCCACTCTAGTTTTGAACATTTCGCCATTCATTCCTATGGGACCAATTTCGCCGCAAAAACGTCATTTCGTGGACCATTCGGCAAAACATTCCACAAAGTAATAACACACCAATCGGGAACAATCCGCTCGTTTCGGTATATTATTTGTCTCTGTAGTGTGAAAACTGTGGGAGGAGTCTACAAGCATTATCAAGTCTAGCAGATGAAGTCACGTGCATTTGGAGTGTCTCAGCATCTTGTGTTTACAACCACTGTTTCCTAGCAACGCTCATGCCCTGTTTATGCTTCCCAAATACTGCTTCATCAAAACTGCCCCATCAGAATTACCCCATCAAAACTGCCCCATCATATTCCTCTATTATAAATCAGTACATGGTGTGTCTGTCCCCTCCCCCGGGCTCTGTAATCAGCTGAGATGCTCCAGCCACCTTCCCCCCCTGTGTATAACAGAAGCTTTGGTAACCATGGCAACAAAACAAACACTAACAGTACACTCTGATTAATGGCTAAAATTTCCTGAAATGACCTCTAAACAAATGGCCGTATTTTATAAACTATACATCCTACAGCAAAGATCTTTATATTGTGAGAATCACAAGACCCAGACCTAGATTTTGATACATAGTATGTCTCTGAAATATTAAAATTGAAGGCACGGTCGCAGTTTAGAAATTGCCCTTCAAATTTGAAGGGGCTAGAGTGTAGTTTCAATGAATGTCAATGGACGGCGTGAGTTGCAAACAAATGGTCATATTGTGAAAACTATCAGGACTATGGCTTAGCCGTGGACATGTTTAGTGGCAGCAGGTATAGCTGAACGTTTTGATATAAGATTTGTGTAGGTGGGCTTGAAAATGAGGGAGTGGCCACAGTTTAGAAATCATGTTCTGATTTTCCAGCTTTTGTCATCTCCCACTCTAGTTTCCCCATTCATTCCTATGGGACCAATTTCACCGCAAAAACTACGATATTTCGTGAACCATTCGGCGAAACGTTCCACAAAGTAATAGCACACCATTCGGGAACAATCCGCACGTTTTGGTATATTACTTGTCTATGTAGTGTAAAAACTGTGGGAGGAGTTAGGGTGGTAAATTTGGCTATAATAATAATAAGAATAATATATATGTGAGATAACAATAAGTGGTCTTGCTATGCAAGAACACTTAACTAGAAAAGGTACAATTTCTGGGGAAATTGTAAAAGTGTTCTTGCCTCTACAACTGGAGTGGGTGGAGTAACTGGATGGAGTGGCTTGAGTAACTGTGAAAAGTGTTAAAAAGCTTAATATTTTTAAAATTATAAATAGTAGTAAAAAAGTTGAAGTCCCATCATTAGCTGAAAGAGCTGAACATTTTTCATTTTTTTCAAAAGTTTTTTTTTTAAATGAAATTTTTTTTTTCAAAAATATTTTTTTTCTTCAAAAATGAATTTTTTTTTTCAAAAATGATTTTTATTCAAAAATATTTTTTTTTTCAAAAATGATTTTTTTTTCCAAAAATTTTTTTTTTTTTTTCAAAAATTATTTTTTTTTTCAAAAATTATTTTTTTTTTTCAAAAATATTTTTTTTTTCATGGGGCGGTTATAATGTTTTGGCTGGTCATGGGGTTGTCAGCTTTTGTCACCTCCCACTCTAGTTTTGAACATTTCGCCATTCATTCCTATGGGACCAATTTCACCGCAAAAACGATGATATTTCGTGAACCATTCGGCGAAACTTTCAACAAAGTAATAGCACACCATTAAATGACATTGAGGCCGGATTCACACTGGTATATTTCAGCTTTTCACAAAGTTCCACAAGGTAATAGCGCACCAATTAAATGGCATTGAATATTTCGCCATTCATTCCTATGGGACCAATTTCGCCGCAATAACGATGATATTTCGTGGACCATTCGGCGAAACGTTCCACAAAGTAATAGCACACCAATCTGGAACAATCCGCACGTTTCGGTATATTACTTGTCTTTGTAGTGTAAAAACTGTGGGAGGAGTCTACAAGCATTATCAAGTCTAGCAGATGAAGGTATGACAACATGCATTTGGGGGGTTTCAGCATCTTGTGTTTACAACCACTGTTTCCTAGCAACGCTCATGTTCTGTTTATGCTTCACAAATACTGCTCAATACACAATAGACAGGATAATGAAAGATTTAACAACTGTGCAGTAATTCAAATGGCCGTATTTTAAAAACGATACATCCTACAGCGAAGATCTTTATATTGTGAGAATCACAAGACCCAAACCTAGATTTTGATGTATAGTATGTCTCTGAAATATTAAAAATGGAGGCACAGTCGCAGTTTAGAAATTGCCCTTCAATTTTGAAGGGGCTAGAGTGTAGTTTCAATGAATGTCAAAGGACAGTGTGAGTTGCAAACAAATGGTCATATTGTGAAAACTATCAGGTCTATGGCTTAGCCGTGGACATGTTTAGTGGCAGCAGGGATAGCTGAACGTTTTGATATAAGATTTGTGTAGGTGGGCTTTAAAATGAGGGAGTGGTGGCAGTTTAGAAATCATGGTCTGATTTTTCAGCTTTTGTCACATCCCACTCTAGTTTCCCCATTCATTCCTATGGGACCAATTTCGCCGCAAAAATGACGATATTTCGTGAACCATTCGGCGAAACGTTCCACAAAATAATAGCACACCATTCGGGAACAATCCGCACGTTTTGGTATATTATTTGTCTATGTAGTGTAAAAACTGTGGGAGGAGTTAGGGTGGTAAATTTGGCTATAATAATAATAATAATATATATGTGAGATAACAGTAAGTGGTCTTGCTATGCAAGAACACTTAATAAGAATAATAAATATGTGAGATAACAGTAAGTGGTCTTGCTATGCAAGAACACTTAATAATAATATATATGTGAGATAACAGTAAGTGGTCTTGCTATGCAAGAACACTTAATAAGAACTAGAAAAGGTACAATTTCAGGGGAAATTGTGAAAAGTGTTCTTGCCTCTACAACTGGAGTGGGCGGAGTAACTGGGTGGAGTGGCTTGAGTAACTGTTGTGTGGTTGGAGTGGCTGGAGTAACTGTGAAAAGTGTTAAAAAGCTTAATATTTTAAAAAGTATAAATAGTAGTAAAAAAGTTGAAGTCCCATCATTAGCTGAAAGAGCTGAACATTTTTTTCAAAAATTATGATTTTTTTTTTCAAAAATTATGAATTTTTTTTTCAAAAATGATTTTTTTTTTCAAAAATAATTTTTTCAAAAATATATTTTTTTTTCAAAAATGATTTTATTTTTTTTTTTCAAAAATGATTTTATTTTTTTTTCAAAAAATTTTTTTTTTTACATGGGGCGGTCATAATGTTTTGGCTGATCATGGGGTGGTCATAATGTTTTGGCTGATCATGAGGTTGTCAGCTTTTGTCACCTCCCACTCTAATTTTGAACATTTCGCCATTCATTCCTATGGGACCAATTTCGCCGCAAAAACGACAATATTTCGTGGACCATTCGGCGAAACCTTCCACAAAGTAATAGCACACCAATCGGGAACAATCCGCACGTTTCGGTATCGGTATATTACTTGTCTCTGTAGTGTAAAAACTGTGGGAGGAGTCTACAAGCATTATCAAGTCTAGCAGATGAAGTCACATGCATTTGGGGTGTCTCAGCATCTTGTGTTTACAACCACTGTTTCCTAGCAACATTTCCTTTTGAACATTTTGCCATTCATTCCTATGGGACCAATTTCGCCGCAAAAACGACGATATTTCGTGAACCATTCGGCGAAACGTTCCACAAAGTAATAGCACACCATTCGGGAACAATCCGCACGTTTCGGTATATTACTTGTCTATGTAGTGTAAAAACTGTGGGAGGAGTTAGGGTGGTAAATTTGGCTATAATAATAAGAATAATATATATGTGAGATAACAGTAAGTGGTCTTGCTATGCAAGAACACTTAACTAGAAAAGGTACAATTTCTGGGGAAATTGTGAAAGTGTTCTTGCCTCTACAACTGGAGTGGGCGGAGTAACTGGGTGGGGTGGAGTGGCTTGAGTAACTGTGAAAAGTGTTAAAAAGCTTAATATTTTAAAAAGTATAAATAGTAGTAAAAAAGTTCCATCATTCGCTGAAAGAGCTGAACATTTTTTTCAAAAGTAATTTTTTTTTTCAAAAATGAATTTTTTTTAATCAAAAATGATTTTTTTTTCTTCAAAAATGATTTTTTTTTTCAAAAGTAATTTTTTTTTTCAAAGGTAATTTTTTTTTTCAAAAATGAATTTTTTTATTTCAAAAATAATTTTTTTTTCGAAATTATTATTTTTTTTAAAGTAATTTTTTTTTCAAAAATAATTTTTTTTTTTCAAAAATAATTTTTTTTTTTCAAAAATATATTTTTTTTCAAATATATATTTTTTTCAAAAATAATTTTTTTTTTAAAAGAAATTTTTTTTTCAAAAATATTTTTTTTTTTCAAAAATAATTTTTTTTTTCAAAAAAATATATTTTTTTTTTTCAAAAATGATTTTTTTTTTTCAAAAATTATTTTTTTACTTTTTTCAAAAATATTTTTTTTTTTTCAAAAATATTTTTTTTTTTACATGGGGCGGTCATAATGTTTTGGCTGATCATGGGGTGGTCATAATGTTTTGGCTGATCATGGGGTTGTCATCTTTTGTCACTTCCCACTCTAGTTTTGAACATTTTGCCATTCATTCCTATGGGACCAATTTCGCCGCAAAAACGTCATTTCGTGGACCATTCGGCAAAACATTCCACAAAGTAATAACACACCAATCGGGAACAATCCGCTCGTTTCGGTATATTATTTGTCTCTGTAGTGTGAAAACTGTGGGAGGAGTCTACAAGCATTATCAAGTCTAGCAGATGAAGTCACATGCATTTGGAGTGTCTCAGCATCTTGTGTTTACAACCACTGTTTCCTAGCAACGCTCATGCCCTGTTTATGCTTCCCAAATACTGCTTCATCAAAACTGCCCCATCAGAATTACCCCATCAAAACTGCCCCATCATATTCCTCTATTATAAATCAGTACATGGTGTGTCTGTCCCCTCCCCCGGGCTCTGTAATCAGCTGAGATGCTCCAGCCACCTTCCCCCCTGTGTATAACAGAAGCTTTGGTAACCATGGCAACAAAACAAACACTAACAGTACACTCTGATTAATGGCTAAAATTTCCTGAAATGACCTCTAAACAAATGGCCGTATTTTAAAAACTATACATCCTACAGCGAAGATCTTTATATTGTGAGAATCACAAGACCCAGACCTAGATTTTGATGTATAGTATGTCTCTGAAATATTAAAAATGAAGGCACAGTCGCAGTTTAGAAATTGCCCTTCAAATTTGGAGGGGGCTAGAGTGTAGTTTCAATGAATGTCAATGGACGGCGTGAGTTGCAAACAAATGGTCATATTGTGAAAACTATCAGGACTACGGCTTAGCCGTGGACATGTTTAGTGGCAGCAGGGATAGCTGAACGTTTTGATATAAGATTTGTGTAGGTGGGCTTGAAAATGAGGGAGTGGCGGCAGTTTAGAAATCATGTTCTGATTTTCCAGCTTTTGTCATCTCCCACTCTAGTTTCCCTATTCATTCCTATGGGACCAATTTCGCCGCAAAAACGACGATATTTCGTGAACCATTCGGCGAAACGTTCCACAAAGTAATAGCACACCATTCGGGAACAATCCGCACGTTTAGGTATATTACTTGTCTATGTAGTGTAAAAACTGTGGGAGGAGTTAGGGTGGTAAATTTGGCTATAATAATAAGAATAATATATATGTGAGATAACAGTAAGTGGTCTTGCTATGCAAGAACACTTAATGAGATAACAGTAAGTGGTCTTGCTATGCAAGAACACTTAACTAGAAAAGGTACAATTTCTGGGGAAATTGTGAAAGTGTTCTTGCCTCTACAACTGGAGTGGGTGGAGTAACTGGATGGAGTGGCTTGAGTAACTGTGAAAAGTGTTAAAAAGCTTAATATTTTTAAAAGTATAAATAGTAGTAAAAAAGTTGAAGTCCCATCATTAGCTGAAAGAGCTGAACATTTTTCATTTTTTTCAAAAGTTTTTTTTTTAAATGAAATTTTTTTTTTCAAAAATATTTTTTTTCTTCAAAAATGAATTTTTTTTTTCAAAAATGATTTTTATTCAAAAATATTTTTTTTTTTCAAAAATGATTTTTTTTTTCAAAAATGAATTTTTTTTTTCAAAAATGAATTATTTTTTTTCAAAAATGATTTTTTTTTCCAAAAATTTTTTTTTTTTTCAAAATATTTTTTTTTTTCAAAAATTATTTTTTTTTTCAAAAATTATTTTTTTTTTTCAAAAATATTTTTTTTTTCATGGGGCGGTTATAATGTTTTGGCTGGTCATGGGGTTGTCCGCTTTTGTCACCTCCCACTCTAGTTTTGAACATTTCGCCATTCATTCCTATGGGACCAATTTCACCGCAAAAACGATGATATTTCGTGAACCATTCGGCGAAACGTTCAACAAAGTAATAGCACACCATTAAATGACATTGAGGCCGGATTCACACTGGTATATTTCAGCTTTTCACAAAGTTCCACAAGGTAATAGCGCACCAATTAAATGGCATTGAATATTTCGCCATTCATTCCTATGGGACCAATTTCGCCGCAATAACGATGATATTTCGTGGACCATTCGGCGAAACGTTCCACAAAGTAATAGCACACCAATCTGGAACAATCCGCACGTTTCGGTATATTACTTGTCTTTGTAGTGTAAAAACTGTGGGAGGAGTCTACAAGCATTATCAAGTCTAGCAGATGAAGGTATGACAACATGCATTTGGGGGGTTTCAGCATCTTGTGTTTACAACCACTGTTTCCTAGCAACGCTCATGTTCTGTTTATGCTTCACAAATACTGCTCAATACACAATAGACAGGATAATGAAAGATTTAACAACTGTGCAGTAATTCAAATGGCCGTATTTTAAAAACGATACATCCTACAGCGAAGATCTTTATATTGCGAGAATCACAAGACCCAGACCTAGATTTTGATACATAGTATGTCTCTGAAATATTAACCACTTGAGCCCCGGACCATTATGCTGCCTAAGGACCAGAGGTCTTTTTCCAATTTGGCACTGCGTCGCTTTAACTGCTAATTGCGCGGTTATGCAATGCTGTACCCAAACGAAATTTGCGTCCTTTTCTTCCCACAAATAGAGCTTTCTTTTGATGGTATTTGATCACTTCTGCAGTTTTTATTTTTTGCGCTATAAATGGAAAAAGACCGAAAATTTTGAAAAAAAATGATATTTTCTACTTTTTGTTATAAAAAAAATCCAATAAACTCAATTTTAGTCATACATTTAGGCCAAAATGTATTCGGCCACATGTCTTTGGTAAAAAAAATGTCAATAAGCGTATATTTATTGGTTTGCGCAAAAGTTATAGCGTCTACAAACTAGGGTACATTTTCTGGAATTTACACAGCTTTTAGTTTATGACTGCCTATGTCATTTCTTGAGGTGCTAAAATGGCAGGGCAGTACAAACCCCCCCCAAATGACCCCATTTTGGAAAGTAGACACCCCAAGGAAATTGCTGATAGGCATGTTGAACCCATTGAATATTTATTTTTTTTGTCCCAAGTGATTGAATAATGACAAAAAAAAAAAAAAAATATTTACAAAAAGTTGTCACTAAATGATATATTGCTCACACAGGCCATGGGCCTATGTGGAATTGCACCCCAAAATATATTCAGCTACTTCTCCTGAGTACGGGGATACCACATGTGTGGGACTTTTTGGGAGCCTAGCCGCGTATGGGACCCCGAAAACCAATCACCGCCTTCAGGATTTCTAAGGGTGTAAGTTTTTGATTTCACTCTTCACTGCCTATCACAGTTTCGGAGGCCATGGAATGCCCAGGTGGCACAACCCCCCCCCAAATGACCCCATTTTGGAAAGTAGACACCCCAAGCTATTTGCTGAGAGGCATATTGAGTCCATGGAATATTTTATATTTTGACACAAGTTGCGGGAAAGTGACACTTTTTTTTTTTTTGCACAAAGTTGTCACTAAATGATATATTGCTCACACAGGCCATGGGCATATGTGGAATTGCACCCCAAAATACATTTAGCTGCTTCTCCTGAGTATAGGGATACCACATGTGTGGGACTTTTTGGGAGCCTAGCCGCGTACGGGGCCCCGAAAACCAATCACCGCCTTCAGCGTTTTTAAGGGCGTGAATTTTTGATTTTACTCTTCACTGCCTAACACCGTTTCGGAGGCCATGGAATGCCCAGGTGGCACAAACCCCCCCCCAAATGACCCCATTTTGGAAAGTAGACACCCCAAGCTATTTGCTGAGAGGCATGGTGAGTATTTTGCAGTTCTCATTTGTTTTTGAAAATGAAGAAAGACAAGAAAAAACTTTTTTTTTTTTTCTTTTTTCAAATTTCAAAACTTTGTGACAAAAAGTGAGGTCTGCAAAATACTCACTATACCTCTCAGCAAATAGCTTGGGGTGTCTACTTTCCAAAATGGGGTCATTTGGGGGGGTTTTGTGCCACCTGGGCATTCCATGGCCTCCGAAACTGTGATAGGCAGTGAAGAGTGAAATCAAAAATTCACGCCCCTTAGAAAACCTGAAGGCGGTGCTTGGTTTTCGGGGTCCCGTACACGGCTAGGCTCCCAAAAAGTCTCACACATATGGTATCCCCGTACTCAGGAGAAGCAGCAGAATGTATTTTGGGATGTAATTTCACATATTCCCATGGCATGTTTGAGCAATATATCATTTAGTGACAACTTTGTGCAAAAAAAAAAAAAAAAAAAAAAAAAAAAAAAATTTGTCTCTTTACCGCAACTTGTGTCGCAATAAAAAATATTCCATGGACTCGACATGCCTCTCAGCAAATAGCTTGGGGTGTCTACTTTCCAAAATGGGGTCATTTGGGGGGGTTTTGAACTGTCCTGGCATTTTATGCACAACATTTAGAAGCTTATGTCACACATCACCCACTCTTCTAACCACTTGAAGACAAAGCCCTTTCTGACACTTATTTTTTACATGAAAAAGTTTTTTTTTTTTTGCAAGAAAATTACTTTGAACCCCCAAACATTATATATTTTTTAAAGCAAATGCCCTACAGATTAAAATGGTGGGTGTTTCATTTTTTTTTTTCACACAGTATTTGCGCAGCGATTTTTCAAACGCATTTTTTGGGGAAAAAACACACTTTTTTAAATTTTAATGCACTAAAACACACTATATTGCCCAAATGTTTGATGAAATAAAAAAGATGATCTTAGACCGAGTACATAGATACCAAACATGACATGCTTTACAATTGCGCACAAACGTGCAGTGGCAACAAAATAAATACATTTTTAAAAGCCTTTAAAAGCCTTTACAGGTTACCACTTTAGATTTGCAGAGGAGGTCTACTGCAAAAATTACTGCCCTCGATCTGACCTTCGCGGCGATACCTCACATGCATGGTGCAATTGCTGTTTACGTTTGACGACAGACCGCCGCTTGCGTTCGCCTTAGCGCAAGAGCAGGGGGCGACAGGGGTGCTTTTTTTTTTTTTTTTTTTTTTTCTTTATTATTTTTTTGCTTTTTTATCTTATTTTTAAACTGTTCCTTTCATTTTTTTTTTTTTTAAATCATTTTTATTGTTATCTCGGGGAATGTAAATATCCCCTATGATAGCAATAGGTAGTGACAGGTACTCTTTTTTGAAAAAATTGGGGTCTATTAGACCCTAGATCTCTCCTCTGCCCTCAAAGCATCTGACCACACCAAGATCGGTGTGATAAAATGCTTCCCCAATTTCCCAATGGCGCTATTTACATCCGGCGAAATCTAAGTCATAAAATGCTCGTAGCTTCCGGTTTCTTAGGCCATAGAGATGTTTGGAGCCACTCTTGTCTCTGATCAGCTCTATGGTCAGCTGGCTGAATCACCGGCTGCATTCTCAGGTTCCCTGTTGAGACAGGAGAGCCAGAGAAAAACACGGAAGACGGTGGGGGGGGGGCATTCCCTCCCACGGCTTGTAAAGGCAGTCTAGAGGCTAATTAGCCGCTAGGATTGCGTTTACATGAAAGCCGACCGCTGGCTGAAAAGAATGATACCAAGATGATACCTAAACCTGCAGGCATCATTCTGGTATAACCACTCAAAGTTGTGAATGGCGTACCTGAAGACAAAAAAATGGTTAACAATAAAGCACAGTAAACAGTAAAGTATAAATAATTACATACCTGAAAAACAAACATGATAAAACATAATAACAATAACAATAACAATAACAATAAAACACTGCAGAATAGAATACAGTAAAAAAAGAGCAGAACAATAGAGAGAGAGAATAGAGAGAGAGAACAATAAAACGACAACTATTTTTTTTTATTTTATATATATATATTTTTTTTTTTTTTTACACTTTTTTTGTAACTAACTTTTATAACTGTAACCGGTTCCAGGTTCGGGTCTCTCAAAATGCGATGGCATCTTGGGAGACCCTGTGAAAGTGTGCCTAGTCTGTGCAATGCTGTACCCTACGCTAATACTCAACTAGTGTATGGTAGCGTTCAAAACATTCACCAATGCAAAGACCAGGATTGTCAGGACAGGAGGGACAATAATAGCGGGTGTCACGCCTATATCCGCGTTTGCTGCAGACACAACATCTTTTTGGGGGGGTTCGTTGGGTAGGGGTACTCGGGAGGACATAAAAATGCCTCTCATGCAGCCGACTGCATTTGGTTGGGGATGTGAATGGGGGAAGTACGGGCGCTGCAGAAGTGGTGGGTTCCCAATTAGGATTGGCGAATGCAGCAGGAAGGGCACTATGGGCACGACGGGCCTGTGTTTGTCTTTTTGGTGGCAGCGGGACACTACTTGTGCTTGCCACCTCACCAGCTTGAACTGCACTTATGGGACTCGCCACGTCACCAAGTGTTACTGCAGCGCTGGTTTGACTACGACCGGGGTGTACTAGGCCGCTGGTGCTTGCCAGTTCAATAAAAAGCTTCCAAAAAAACTGTTAGCGATCGCAGGGATCAGGCCTGACTCTGCGAACGCTGCAGTTATGCGTTTAGTGTTTTGTAAGTGTCAGTGATCGATCGATACTGCACTTGGGTGGGCTGGACTGGGCCGGGCGGAGGGGCAAAACGCAGGTGCTAGCAGGTATCTGGGTTGATCCCGCTAACACTGCGTTTTTGGGAACCCTAAACTGCTGGGGACGCTAGTATAGATCTGATCTGATCGGATCAGATATTGATCCGTTCAGATACTATACCACTAAAGGAGGCGTATGCTGCGTGCGTGGGTGTTAGTGGTACTGGCGCTAACCTGACGCTGCCTGGGGCCGGTGCTTGCTAGTTCACCAAAATGCTACCAAAAAAACTGTTAGCGATCGCAGGGATCAGGCCTGACTCTGCGAACGCTGCAGTTATGCGTTTAGTGCCTTGTAAGTGTCAGTGATCGATCGATACTGCACTTGGGTGGGCTGGGCTGGGCCGGGCGGAGGGGCACAACGCAGGTGCTAGCAGGTATCTGGGCTGATCCCGCTAACACTGCGTTTTTGGGAACCCTAAACTGCTGGGGACGCTAGTATAGATCTGATCGGATCAGATATTGATCCGATCAGATACTATACCACTAAGGGAGGTGTACGGTGCGTGCGTGGGTGTTAGCGGTACTGGCGCTAACCTGACGCTGCCTGGTGCTTGCTTGCCAGTTCACCAAAATGCTACCAAAAAAACTGTTAGCGATCGCAGGGATCAGGCCTGACTCTGCGAACGCTGCAGTTATGCGTTTAGTGTTTTGTAAGTGACAGTGATCGATCGATACTGCACTTGGGTGGGCTAGGCGGAGGGGCAAAACGCAGGTGCTAGCGGGTATCTGGGCTGATCCCGCTAACACTGTGTTTTTGGGAACCCTAAACTGCTGGGGACGCTAGTATAGATCTGATCAGATCAGATATTGATCCGTACAGATACTATACCACTAAGGGAGGCGTATGCTGCGTGCGTGGGTGTTAGCGGTACTGGCGCTAATCTGACGCTGCCTGGGGCGACGCATATCACCGCCGGGCGATCAGGGGGCTAAACCTTTATTAGGTAATAAACGGCGGGTGCCCTGACACTATAAAAAATAAACGAACTAACCTGCGTCACCCGTAACGGTTATACGGTGATCAGTGGGTTAACTAGGGGGCAATCAAGGGGTTGAACATTTATTAGGTAGTATATGGGGGTCCCTGTCACTATAAAACGCTGACGGCGAACCTAAATATTTACCTCACTAACTAGCGTCACCAGCGACACTAATACAGCGATCAGAAAAATGATCGCTTAGCGACACTGGTGACAGGGGGTGATCAAGGGGTTAAAACTTTATTAGGGGGGGTTAGGGGGGTACCCTAGACCTACAGGGGGGTAATACTCACTGTCCCAACACTGTAACTGTCACAAACTGACACTATGCAGTAATCAGAAAAAAAAAAAAAACCTGCTGGTGTCAGTTTGTGACAGGGGGGGGTGATTGGGGGGGGATCGGGGGGCGATCGGGGGGGGATCGGGGTGTTTTGTGTGCCTGGCATGTTCTACTGTGTGTGTGTGTGTTGTGCACTCACATTGATGTCTTCTCCCCTCGGCGCTGGAACGGAAACTACCGAGCCGAGGGGAGATGACATCATTTCCTTTGCTGCTGTTTAGCATACAGCAGCAAAGGAATGTTCCCATTGGCCGGCGGCGATCGCGAGGGGGGGGCCACGAACGGATGGCCTCCCCCTCATCTCGGATCGCCGGGGAACAGAACGGGACCGCTTCGGGCACCGGGGGGGGTCCGATCGGACCCCCCACCCGCGAGAGGCAAATCACGTACATGTACGTGATTTTGCCTGCCCGTGCCGCCTTGCCGATGTAAATCGGCGTTAGGCGGTCCTTAAGTGGTTAAAATTGAAGGCACAGTCACAGTTTAGAAATTGCCCTTCAAATTTGAAGGGGCTAGAGTGTAGTTTCAATGAATGTCAAAGGACAGCGTGAGTTGCAAACAAATGGTCATATTGTGAAAACTTTCAGGACTATGGCTTAGCCGTGGACATGTTTAGTGGCAGCAGGGATAGCTGAACGTTTTGATATAAGATTTGTGTAGGTGGGCTTTAAAATGAGGGAGTGGTGGCAGTTTAGAAATCATGGTCTGATTTTTCAGCTTTTGTCACCTCCCACTCTAGTTTCCCCATCCATTCCTATGGGACCAATTTCGCCGCAAAAATGACGATATTTTGTGAACCATTCGGCGAAACGTTCCACAAAATAATAGCACACCATTCGGGAACAATCCGCACGTTTTGGTATATTATTTGTCTATGTAGTGTAAAAACTGTGGGAGGAGTTAGGGTGGTAAATTTGGCTATAATAATAATAATAATATATATGTGAGATAACAGTAAGTGGTCTTGCTATGCAAGAACACTTAATAAGAATAATATATATGTGAGATAACAGTAAGTGGTCTTGCTATGCAAGAACACTTAATAATAATATATATGTGAGATAACAGTAAGTGGTCTTGCTATGCAAGAACACTTAATAAGAACTAGAAAAGGTACAATTTCAGGGGAAATTGTGAAAAGTGTTCTTGCCTCTACAACTGGAGTGGGCGGAGTAACTGGGTGGAGTGGCTTGAGTAACTGTTGTGTGGTTGGAGTGGCTGGAGTAACTGTGAAAAGTGTTAAAAAGCTTAATATTTTAAAAAGTATAAATAGTAGTAAAAAAGTTGAAGTCCCATCATTAGCTGAAAGAGCTGAACATTTTTTTCAAAAATTATGAATTTTTTTTTCAAAAATGATTTTTTTTTTCAAAAATAATTTTTTCAAAAATATATTTTTTTTTCAAAAATATATTTTTTTTTCAAAAATATATATTTTTTTCAAAAATATATTTTATTTTCAAAAATGATCTTATTTATTTTTTTCAAAAATGATTTTATTTTTTTTTTTCAAAAATGATTTTATTTTTTTTTCAAAAAAATTTTTTTTTTACATGGGGCGGTCATAATGTTTTGGCTGATCATGGGGTGGTCATAATGTTTTGGCTGATCATGAGGTTGTCAGCTTTTGTCTCCTCCCACTCTAGTTTTGAACATTTCGCCATTCATTCCTATGGGACCAATTTCGCCGCAAAAACGACAATATTTCGTGGACCATTCGGCGAAACCTTCCACAAAGTAATAGCACACCAATCGGGAACAATCCGCACGTTTCGGTATCGGTATATTACTTGTCTCTGTAGTGTAAAAACTGTGGGAGGAGTCTACAAGCATTATCAAGTCTAGCAGATGAAGTCACATGCATTTGGGGTGTCTCAGCATCTTGTGTTTACAACCACTGTTTCCTAGCAATGCTCATGCCCTGTTTATGCTTCACAAATACTGCTCAATACACAATACACAGGTTAATGATAGATTTAACAACTGTGCAGTAATTCAAATGGCTGTATTTTAAAAACTATACATCCTACAGGGAAGATCTTTATATTGTGAGAATCACAAGACCCAAACCTAGATTTTGATGTATAGTATGTCTCTGAAATATTAAAAATGGAGGCACAGTCGCAGTTTAGAAATTGCCCTTCAATTTTGAAGGGGCTAGAGTGTAGTTTCAATGAATGTCAATGGACGGCATGAGTTGCAAACAAATGGTCATATTGTGAAAACTATCAGGACTATGGCTTAGCCATGGACATGTTTAGTGGCAGCAGGGATAGCTGAACGTTTTGATATAAGATTTGTGCAGGTGGGCTTGAAAATGAGGGAGTGGCGGCAGTTTAGAAATCATGTTCTGATTTTTCAGCTTTTGTCACCTCCCACTCTAATTTCCCCATTCATTCCTATGGGACCAATTTCGCCGCAAAAATGACTATATTTCGTGAACCATTCGGCGAAACGTTCCACAAAGTAATAGCACACCATTCGGGAACAATCCGCACATTTCGATATATTACTTGTCTATGTAGTGTAAAAACTCTGGGAGGAGTTAGGGTGGTAAATTTGGCTAGAATAATAAGAATAACTAGAAAAGGTACAATTTCTGGGGAAATTGTGAAAGTGTTCTTGCCTCTACAACTGGAGTGGGCGGAGTAACTGGGTGGGGTGGAGTGGCTTGAGTAACTGTGAAAAGTGTTAAAAAGCTTAATATTTTAAAAAGTATAAATAGTAGTAAAAAAGTTCCATCATTCGCTGAAAGCTGAACATTTTTTTCAAAAGTCATTTTTTTTTTCAAAAATGAATTTTTTTTAATCAAAAATTATTTTTTTTCTTCAAAAATGATTTTTTTTTTCAAAAGTAATTTTTTTTTTCAAAGGTAATTTTTTTTTTCAAAAATGAATTTTTTTTAATCAAAAATGATTTTTTTTTTCTTCAAAAATGATTTTTTTTTTCAAAAGTAATTTTTTTTTTCAAAGGTAATTTTTTTTTTCAAAAATGAATTTTTTTATTTCAAAAATATTTTTTTTTTCGAAATTATTATTTTTTTTAAAGTAATTTTTTTTTCAAAAATAATTTTTTTTTTTCAAAAATATTTTTTTTTTCAAATATTTTTTTTTTCAAAAATAATTTTTTTTTTAAAAGTATTTTTTTTTTCAAAAATATTTTTTTTTTTTTTCAAAAATGATTTTTTTTTTTTCAAAAATAATTTTTTTTTTAAAAGTAATTTTTTTTTCAAAAATATTTTTTTTTTTTTCAAAAATGATTTTTTTTTTCAAAAAATATTTTTTTACTTTTTTCAAAAATTATTTTTTTTTTCAAAAATATTTTTTTTTTTACATGGGGCGGTCATAATGTTTTGGCTGATCATGGGGTGGTCATAATGTTTTGGCTGATCATGGGGTTGTCAGCTTTTGTCACTTCCCACTCTAGTTTTGAACATTTCGCCATTCATTCCTATGGGACCAATTTCGCCGCAAAAACGTCATTTCGTGGACCATTCGGCAAAACATTCCACAAAGTAATAACACACCAATCGGGAACAATCCGCTCGTTTCGGTATATTATTTGTTATTTGGAGGAGTCTACAAGCATTATCAAGTCTAGCAGATGAAGTCACATGCATTTGGGGTGTTACAGCATCTTGTGTTTACAACCACTGTTTCCTAGCAACGCTCATGCCCTGTTTATGCTTCCCAAATACTGCTTCATCAAAACTGCCCCATCAGAATTACCCCATCAAAACTGCCCCATCATATTCCTCTATTATAAATCAGTACATGGTGTGTCTGTCCCCTCCCTCGGGCTCTGTAATCAGCTGAGATGCTCCAGCCACCTTCCCCCCTGTGTATAACAGAAGCTTTGGTAACCATGGCAACAAAACAAACACTAACAGTACACTCTGATTAATGGCTAAAATTTCCTGAAATGACCTCTAAACAAATGGCCGTATTTTAAAAACTATACACAATACAAAGGATCATAGCTGTAACAACTGTGCAGTAATTCAAACGGTCGTATTTTAAAAACTATAAATCCTACAGCGAAAAGCTTTATATTGTGAGAATCACAAGACCCAGACCTAGATTTTGATGTATAGTATGTCTCTGAATTATTAAAAATGAAGGCACAGTCGCAGTTTAGAAATTGCCCTTCAAATTTGGAGGGGGCTAGAGTGTAGTTTCAATGAATGTCAATGGACGGCGTGAGTTGCAAACAAATGGTCATATTGTGAAAACTATCAGGACTATGGCTTAGCCGTGGACATGTTTAGTGGCAGCAGGGATAGCTGAACGTTTTGATATAAGATTTGTGTAGGTGGGCTTGAAAATGAGGGAGTGGCGGCAGTTTAGAAATCATGTTCTGATTTTCCAGCTTTTGTCATCTCCCACTCTAGTTTCCCCATTCATTCCTTTGGGACCAATTTCCCCGCAAAAACGACGATATTTCGTGAACCATTTGGCGAAACGTTCCACAAAGTAATAGCACACCATTCGGGAACAATCCGCACGTTTCGGTATATTACTTGTCTATGTAGTGTAAAAACTGTGGGAGGAGTTAGGGTGGTAAATTTGGCTATAATAATAAGAATAATATATATGTGAGATAACAGTAAGTGGTCTTGCTATGCAAGAACACTTAATAATAATATATATATGTGAGATAACAGTAAGTGGTCTTGCTATGCAAGAACACTTAACTAGAAAATGCATTTCCTGGGGAAAATGCGTGGGAATGCTGAATAGCTAAATTGCTAAAACGGCCGCCATCAAAACTGCCCCATCATACTGCCATCAAAACTGCCCCATCAGAATTGCCCCATCAAAATTGTCCCCATTAAAACTGCCCCATCATATTGCCACCATCAAAACTGCCCCATCAGAATTGCTCTATCAAAATTGTCCCATCATATTGCCACCATCAAAACTGCCCCATCAGAATTGCTCCATCAAAATTGTCCCATCATATTACCACCATCAAAACTGCCCCATCATATTGCCACCATCAAAACTGCCCCATCATATTGCCATCAAAACTGCCCCATTAGAATTGCCCCATCAAAATTGTCCCCATCAAAACTGCCCCATCAGAATTGCCCCATCAAAACTAAAAGTATTTTTTTTTCAAAAATAATTTTTTTTTTTTTTCAAAAATAATATTTTTTTTTTTTTCAAAAATAATTTTTTTTTTTCAAAAATATATTTTTTTTTTCAAAAATATATTTTTTTTTTTTCAAAAATGATTTTTTTTTTCAAAAATAATTTTTCTTTTCAAAAATATATTTTTTTTTTTCAAAAATGATTTTTTTTTTTTTTCAAAAATATTTTTTTTTTCAAAAATAATTTTTTTTTTTCAAAAATAATTGCTGAATAGCTAAATTGCTAAAACGGCCGCCATCAAAACTGCCCCATCATACTGCCATCAAAACTGCCCCATCAGAATTGCCCCATCAAAATTGTCCCCATCAAAACTGCCCCATCAGAATTGCTCCATCAAAATTGTCCCATCATATTGCCACCATCAGAATTGCCCCATCAAAACTGCCCCATCATATTGCCCCATCAAAACTGCCCCATCATATTGCCACCATCAAAACTGCACCATCAGAATTGCCCCATCAGAATTGCCACCATCAAAACTGCCCCATCAGAATTGCCCCATCAAAACTGCCCCGTCATATTGCCACCATCAAAACTGCCCCATCAGAATTGCCCCATCAAAACTGCCCCATCATAATTGCCCCATTAAAACTGCCCCATAATAATTGCCCCATCAAAACTGCCCCATCATATTGCCACCATCAAAACTGCCCCATCAGAATTACCCCATCAAAACTGCCCCGTCATATTGCCACCATCAAAACTGCCCCATCAGAATTGCCCCATCAAAACTGCCCCATCATAATTGCCCCATCAAAACTGCCACATCAGAATTGCCCCATCAAAACTGCCCCATCATATTGCCACCATCAAAACTGCCCCATCAGAATTACCCCATCAAAACTGCCCCATCATATTCCTCTATTATAAATCAGTACATGGTGTGTCTGTCCCCTCCCCCGGGCTCTGTAATCAAAGCTGAGATGCTCCAGCCACCTCCCCCCTGTGTATAACAGAAGCTTTGGTAACCATGGCAACAAAACAAACACAGTACACTCTGATTAATGGCTAAAATGTCCTGAAATGACCTCTAAACAAAAAGCTTTTTCTCAAAAACTGTAAAAGATATCAAACTGAAAAGATATAGCCAGATAGCTGAATATTTTGTGAACATTTTAAAGTTTGTTTGGTGTCTGTATGTGAAAGTATGAAGGAGCTGAAACTTTTGGGAGCGGAAGAAGAATTTAAGGATTTCAAGCATGCTCTTATAGACTTCAATGTTAAAAAAAAGTGATAAAAAGCTTAATATTTTAAAAAGTATAAATGGTAGAAAAAAAGTTGAAAAAGAGCACACCTCAGCTAAAAGAGACGAACATTTTGATAGTTGAATGGTTTTAATAGCTGAAAGTATGCAGAAGTTACGCAGAACCAAAAAACGTACGGAATAAGAAGAAAAATAATAAAAAAACGTATAACAATAGTGGGACTGCTAAAGCATTCCCACTAATAACTAGAAAAGCTACAATTTCTGGGGAAATTGTGAAAGTGTTCTTGCCTCTACAACTGGAGTGGGTGGAGTAACTGGGTGGGGTGGAGTGGCTTGAGTAACTGTGAAAAGTGTTAAAAAGCTTAATATTTTAAAAAGTATAAATAGTAGTAAAAAAGTTCCATCATTAGCTGAAAGAGCTGAACATTTTTTTCAAAAGTAATTTTTTTTTTCAAAAATGAATTTTTTTTTTTCAAAAATGATTTTTTTTTTTTCAAAAATGATTTTTTTTTTCAAAAATGTATTTTTTTTTTTTTCAAAATTATTTTTTTTTTCAAAAATGATTTTTTTTTTCAAAAATGATTTTTTTTTTTAAAAATGATTTTTTTTTTCAAAAATAATTTTTTCTTTTCAAAAATAATTTTTTCTTTTCAAAAATAATTTTTTCTTTTAAAAAATGTATTTTTTTTTTGAAAAATGAATTTTTTTTTTCAAAAATGAATTATTTTTTTTCAAAAATGAATTTTTTTTCAAAAATGATTTTTTTTTTTCAAAAATATTTTTTTTTATGGGGCGGTCATAATGTTTTGGCTGATCATGGGGTTATCAGCTTTTGTCACCTCCAACTCTAGTTTTGAACATTTCACCATTCATTCCTATGGGACCAATTTCATCGCAAAAACGACGATATTTCGTGAACCATTCGGCGAAACGTTCCAGAAAGTAATAGCACACCAATTAAATGACATTGATTCCGGATTCACACTGGTATATTTCAGCTTTTCACAAAGTTCCACAAGGTAATAGCACACCAATTAAATGACATTGAACATTTCACCATTCATTCCTATGGGACCAATATTGCCGCAAAAACGACGATATTTCGTGAACCATTCGGCGAAAAAAGTTCCACAAAGTAATTGCACACCAATCGGGAACAATCCGCACGTTTCGGTATATTACTGTCTATGTAGTGTAAAAACTGTGGGAGGAGTTAGGGTGGTAAATTATCAGCATTATCAAGCCTATCAGATGAAGGTATGACCAAATGCATTTGGGGGGTTTCAGCATCTTGTGTTTACAACCACTGTTTCCTAGCAACTCTCATGTACTGTTTATACTTCACACTCACTGCTCAATACACAATACAAAGGATCATAGCTGTAACAACTGTGCAGTAATTCAAACGGTCGTATTTTAAAAACTATAAATCCTACAGCGAAGATCTTTATATTGTGAGAATCACAAGACCCAGACCTAGATTTTGATACATAGTATGTCTCTGAAATATTAAAATTGAAGGTACGGTCGCAGTTTAGAAATTGCCCTTCAAATTTGAAGGGGCTAGAGTGTAGTTTCAATGAATGTCAATGGACGGTGTGAGTTGCAAACAAATGGTCATATTGTGAAAACTATCAGGACTATGGCTTAGCCGTGGACATGTTTAGTGGCAGCAGGGATAGCTGAACGTTTTGATATAAGATTTGTGTAGGTGGGCTTGAAAATGAGGGAGTGGCGGCAGTTTAGAAATTATGTTCTGATTTTTCAGCTTTTGTCACCTCCCACTCTTGTTTCCCCATTCATTCCTATGGGACCAATTTCGCCACAAAAACAACGATATTTCGTGAACCATTTGGCGAAACGTTCCACAAAGTAATAGCACACCATTCGGGAACAATCCGCACGTTTCGGTATATTACTTGTCTATGTAGTGTAAAAATTGTGGGAGGAGTTAGGGTGGTAAATTTGGCTATAATAATAATAACAGGAAAAGGTACAATTTCAGGGGAAATTGTGAAAAGTGTTCTTGCCTCTACAACTGGAGTGGGCGGAGTAACTGGGTGGAGTGGCTTGAGTAACTGTGAAAAGTGTTAAAAAGCTTAATATTTTAAAAAGTATAAATAGTAGTAAAAAAGTTGAAGTCCCATCATTAGCTGAAAAAGCTGAACATTTTTTTCAAAAGTTTTTTTTTTTCAAAAATGAATTTTTTTTTTCAAAAATGATTTTTTTTTTTAAACGAAATTTTTTTTTCAAAAATATTTTTTTTTTTCAAAAACTGCCATCAACACTGCCCCATCAGAATTGTCCCATCAAAACTGCCCCATCATATTGCCACCATTAAAACTGCCCCATCAGAATTGCCCCATCAAAACTGCCCCATCATATTGCCACCATGAAAACTGCCCCATCAGAATTGCTCTATCAAAACAGCCCCATCATATTGCCACCATCAAAACTGCCCCATCAGAATTGCCCCATCATATTGCCACCATCAAAACTGCCCCATCAGAATTGCCCCATCAAAACTGCCCCATCAGAATTGCCCCATCAAAACTGCCCCATCATATTGCCACCATCAAAACTGCCCCATCAGAATTGCCCTATCAAAACAGCCCCATCATATTGCCACCATCAAAACTGCCCCATCAGAATTGCCCCATCATAATGCCACCATCAAAACTGCCCCATCATAATTGCCCTATCAAAACTGCCCCATCATATTGCCACCATCACAACTGCCCCATCATAATTGCCCCACCAAAACTGCCGCATTATATTGCCACCATCATAACTGCCCTATCATAATTGCCCCATTAAAACTGCCCCATCAGAATTGCCCTATCAAAACTGCCCCATCATATTCCTCTATTATAAATCAGTACATGGTGTGTCTGTCCCCTCCCCCGGGCTCTGTAATCAGAGCTGAGATGCTCCAGCCACCTCCCCCCTGTGTATAACAGAAGCTTTGGTAACCATGGCAACAAAACAAACACAGTACACTCTGATTAATGGCTAAAATTTCCTAAAATGACCTCTAAACAAAAAGCTTTTTCTCAAAAACTATAAATCCTACTGCGAAGATCTTTATATTGTGAGAATCACAAGACCCAGACCTAGATTTTGATGTATAGTATGTCTCTGAAATATTAAAAATGGAGGCACAGTCGCAGTTTAGAAATTGCCCTTCAAATTTGAAGGGGCTAGAGTGTAGTTTCAATGAATGTCAATGGACGGCATGAGTTGCAAACAAATGGTCATATTATGAAAACTATCAGGACTATGGCTTAGCCGTGGACATGTTTAGTGGCAGCAGGGATAGCTGAACGTTTTGATATAAGATTTGTGTAGGTGCGCTTGAAAATGAGGGAGTTGCCACAATTTAGAAACCATTTGGCGAAACATTCCACAAAGTAATAGCACACCAATCGGGAACAATCCGCACGTTTCGGTATATAACTTGTCTATGTAGTTTAAAAACTGTGGGAGGAGTTAGGGTGGTAAATTTGGCTATAATAAGAATAATAATATATATGTGAGATAACAGTAAGTGGTCTTGCTATGCTAGAACACTTAATTACAGAGCCTGGAGTAGGGGACAGACACACCATGTACTGATTTATAATAGAGGAATATGATGGGGCCGGTTTTGATGGGGCAATTATGATGGGGCAGTTTTGATGGTGGCAAAATGATGGGGCAGTTTTGATGGGAGAATTCTGATTGGGCAGTTTTGATGGTGGCAATTCTGATGGGGCAGTTTTGATGGGGCAGTTTTGATGGAGCAATTCTGATGGTGGCAATATGATGGGGCAGTTTTGATGGGGCAATTCTGATGGAGCAGTTTTGATGGTGGCAATATGATGGGGCAGTTTTGATGGGGCAATTCTGATGGGGAAGCTTTGATGGGGCAATTCTGATGGGGCAGTTTTGATGGTGGCAATATGATGGGGCAGTTTTGATGGGGCAATTCTGATGGGGAAACTTTGATGGTGGCAATATGATGGGGCAGTTTTGATGGGGCAATTCTGATGGGGCAGTTTTGATGGTGGCAATATGATGGGGCAGTTTTGATGGAGACAATTTTTATGGGGTAATTCTGATGGCGCAGTTTTGGTGGCAATATGATGGGGGCAGTTTTGCTGGGGGCCATTTTAGCAATTCAGCTATTCAGCATTCCCACACATTTTCCCCAGGAAATGCATTTTCTAGTTTTTATTATCATTTCTTTATTATTCCGTACGTTTTTTGACTCTGCGTAACTTCTGCATACTTTTAGCTATTAAAACCATTCAACTATTAAAATGTTCGTCTCTTTCAGCTGATGATGGGACTTTTTCAACTTTTTTTCAACTATTTATACTTTTTAAAATATTAAGCTTTTTATCATTTTTTTAACATTGAAGTCAATGGGAGCATGCTTCAGATCCTTAAAATCTTCTTCCGCTCCCAAAAGTTTCAGATCCTTCATACTTTCACCTACAGATGCCAAACTAACTTTAACATGTTCACAAAATATTCAGCTATCTGGCTATATTTTTTCAGTTTGATATCTTTTACAGTTTTTGTGAAAAAGCTTTTTGTTTAGTGGTCATTTCAGGAAATTTTTGCCATTAAACAGAGTGTACTGTGTTGCTTTTGTTGCCATGGTTACCAAAGCTTCTGTTGTACACAGGGGGGAGGTGGCTGGAGCATCTCAGCTCTGATTACAGAGTCCGGGGGAGGGGACAGACACACCATGTACTGATTTATAATAGAGGAATATGATGGGGCAGTTTTGATGGGGCAGTTTTGATGGTGGCAATATGATGGGGCAGTTTTGATGGGGCAGTTTTGATGATGGCAATATGATGGGGCAGTTTTGATGGGGACAATTTTGATGGAGCAGTTTTAAAGGGGACAATTCTGATGGAGCAGTTTTGATGGTGGCAATATGATGGGGCAGTTTTGACGGTGACAGTTTTGATGGTGGCAGTATGATGGGGCAATTCTGATGGGGCAGTTTTGATGGTGGCAATATGATGGGGCAGTTTTGATGGGGACAATTTTGATGGAGCAGTTTTGATGGGGACAATTCTGATGGAGCAGTTTTGATGGTGGCAATATGATGGGGCAGTTTTGATGGGGGCAGTTTTGATGGTGGCAATATGATGGGGCAGTTTTGATGGGGCAATTCTGATGGGGCAGTTTTGATGGCAATATGGAGGGGGGAAGTTTTGATGGTGGCAATATGATGGGGCAGTTTTGATGCAGCAATTCTGATGGGGCAGTTTTGATGGGGACAATTTTAATGGAGCAGTTTTTATGGTGGCAATATAATGGGGCAGTTTTGATGGGGGTAGTTTTGATGGGGCAGTTTTGATGGTGGCAATATGATGGTGCAGCTTTGATGGGGCAGTTTTGATGGGGCAGTTTTGATGGGGCAATTCTAATGGGGCAGTTTTGATGGTGGCAATATGATGGGGCAGTTCTGATGGGGCAGTTCTGATGGGGCAGTTTTGATGGTGGCAATATGATGGGGCAGTTTTGATGGGGACAATTTTGATGGGGCAATTCTGATGGGGCAGTTTTGAGGGCAGTATGATGGGGCAGTTTTAGCAATTCAGCTATTCAGCATTCCCACACATTTTCCCCAGGAAATGCATTTTCTAGTTAATTTTATTGTTATTTAATTTTATTCTGTGCGTTTTTTGGCTCTGTGTAACTTCTGCATACTTTCAGCGATTAAAACCATTCAACTATTAAAATGTTTGTCTCTTTCAGCTGATGATGGAACTTTTTCAACTTTTTTTCTACTATTTATACTTTTTAAAATATGAAGCTTTTTAACACTTTTTTTAACATTGAAGTCAATGGGAGTATGCTTGAAATCCTTAAAATCTTCTTCCGCTCCCAAAAGTTTCAGCTCCTTCATACTTTTATCTAAAGAGGCCAAACAAACTTTTAAATGTTCACAAACTTTTCAGCTATCTGGCTATTTATTTTCAGTTTGATATCTTTTACAGTTTTTGTAAAAAAGCTGTTTGTTTAGTGGTCATTTCAGGAAATTTTAGCTATTAAACAGAGTGTACTGTGCTGATTTTGTTGCCATGGTTACAAAAGCTTCTGTCATACACAGGGGGAGGTGGCTGGAGCATCTCAGCTCTGATTACAGAGCCCGGGGAGGGGACAGACACACCATGTACTGATTTATAATAGAGGAATATGATGGGGCAGTTTTGATGGTGGCAAGATGATGGGGCAGTTTTGATGGGGCAATTCTGATGGGGCAGTCTTGATGGTGGCAATATGATGGGGCAGTTTTGATGGGACAATTTTGATGGAGCAGGTTTGATGGGGACAATTCTGATGGAGCAGTTTTGATGGTGGCAATATGATGAGGCAGTTTTGATAGGGGCAGTTTTGATGGTGGCAATATGATGGGGCAGTTTTGATGCAGCAATTCTGATGGGGCAATTTTGATAGTGGCAATATGATGGGGCAGTTTTGATGGGGACAATTTTAATGCAGCAGTTTTTATGGTGGCAATATGATGGGGGTAGTTTTGATGGGGGTAGTTTTGATGGTGGTAGTTTTGATGGGGCAGTGTTGATGGTGGCAATATGATGGGGCAGTTTTGAAGGGGACAATTTTGATGGAGCAGGTTTGATGGGGACAATTCTGATGGAGCAGTTTTGATGGTGGCAATATGATGGGGCAGTTTTGATGGGGGCAGTTTTGATGGGGGCAGTTTTGATGGGGCAGTTTTGATGCAGCAATTCTGATGGGGCAGTTTTGATGGTGGCAATATGATGGGGCAGTTTTGATGGGGACAATTTTAATGCAGCAGTTTTTATGGTGGCAATATGATGGGGTAGTTTTGATGGTGGTAGTTTTGATGGGGCAGTTTTGATGGTGGCAATATGATGGGGTAGTTTTGATGGGGCAATTCTAATGGAGCAGTTTTGATGGTGTCAATATGATGGGGCAGTTTTGATGGGGCAGTTCTGATGGGGAAGTTTTGATGGTGGCAATATGATGAGGCAGTTTTGATAGGGGCAGTTTTGATGGTGGCAATATGATGGGGCAGTTTTGATGGGGCAGTTTTGATGGGGACAATTTTGATGGGGCAATTCTGATGGGGCAGTTTTGAGGGCAGTATGATGGGGCAGTTTTAGCAATTCAGCTAGTCCGCATTCCCACGCAGGAAATGCATTTTCTAGTTAATTTTATTATTATTTATTTTTATTCAGTGCGTTTTTTGGCTCTGCGTAACTTCTGCATACTTTCAGCGATTAAAATCATTCAACTATTAAAATGTTCGTCTCTTTCAGCTGATGATGGGACTTTTTCAACTTTTTTTCTACTATTTATACTTTTTAAAATATTAAGCTTTTTAACACTTTTTCTTAACATTGAAGTCAATGGGAGCATGCTTGAAATCCTTAAAATCTTCTTCCCCTCTTAAAAGTTTCAGCTCCTGCATACTTTCATCTACAGACGCCAAACAAACTTTTAAATGTTCACAAAATGTTCAGCTATCTGGCTATATATTTTCAGTTTGATATCTTTTACAGTTTTTGTGAAAAAGTTGTTTGTTTAGTGGTCATTTCAGGAAATTTTAGCTATTAAACAGAGTGTACTGTGCTGATTTTGTTGCCATGGTTACCAAAGCTTCTGTTATACACTGGGGGAGGTGGCTGGAACATCTCAGCTGTGATTACAGAGCCCGGGGGAGGGGACAGACACACCATGTACTGATTTATAATAGAGGAATATGATGTGGCAGTTTAGATGGGGCAGATTTGATGGGGACAATTTTGATTGAGCAGTTTTGATGGGGACAATTCTGATGGAGCAGTTTTGATGGTGGCAATATGATGGGGCAGCTTTGATGGGGGCAGTTTTGATGGTGGCAATATGATGGGGCAGTTTTGGTGGGGCAATTCTGATGGGGCAGTTTTGATGGCAATATGGAGGGGGCAGTTTTGATGGTGGCAATATGATGGGGCAGTGTTGATGGTGGCAATATGATGGGGCAGTTTTGATAGGGCAATTCTGATGGGGCAATTTTGATAGGGCAATTCTGATGGGGCAGTTTTGATGGTGGCAATTCTGATGGGGCAGTTTTGATGGTGGCAATATGATGGGGCAGTTTTAATGGTGGCAATATGATGGGGCAGTTTTGATGCAGCAATTCTGATGGGGCAGTTTTGATGGTGGCAATATGATGGGGCAGTTTTGATGGTGGCAATATGATGGGGCAGTTTTGATGGGGACAATTTTAATGGAGCAGTTTTTATGGTGGCAATATGATGGGGCAGTTTTGATGGGGGTAGTTTTGATGGGGCAGTTTTGATGGTGGCAATATGATGGGGCAGTTTTGATGGGGCAATTCTAATGGGGCAGTTTTGATGGTGGCAATATGATGGGGCAGTTTTGATGGGGCAGTTTTGATGGGGCAGTTTTGATGGGGACAATTTTGATGGGGCAATTCTGATGGGGCAGTTTTGAGGGCAGTATGATGGGGCAGTTTTAGCAATTCAGCTATTCAGCACTCCCACGCCTTTTCTCCAGGAAATGCATTTTCTAATTAATTTTATTATTATTTAATTTTATTCCGTGCGTTTTTTGGCTCTGTGTAACTTCTGCATACTTTCAGCTATTTAAGCCATTCAACTATTAAAATGTTCGTGTCTTTCAGCTGATGATGGAACTTTTTCAACTTTTTTTTCTACTATTTATACTTTTTAAAATTTTAAGCTTTTTAACACTTTTTAACATTGAAGTCAATGGGAGCATGCTTGAAATCCTTAAAATCTTCTTCCGCTCCTAAAAGTTTCAGCTCCTTCATACTTTAATCTACAGACGCCAAACAAACTTTTAAATGTCCACAAAATTTTCAGCTATCTGGCTATATATTTTCAGTTTGACATCTTTTACAGTTTTTGTGAAAAAGCTGTTTGTTTAGTGGTCATTTCAGGAAATTTTAGCTATTAAACAGTGTACTGTGCTGATTTTGTTGCCATGGTTACCAAAGCTTCTGTTATACACAGTGGGGGAGGTGGCTGGAGCATCTCAGCTCTGATTACAGAGCCCGGGGGAGGGGACAAACACACCATGTACTGATTTATAATAGGGGAATATGATGGGGCAATTCTGATGGGGCAGTTTTGATGGTGGCAATATGATGGGGTTGTTTTGATAGGGCAATTCTGATAGGGCAGTTTTGATGGAGCAATTCTGATGGGGCAGTTTTGGTGGTGGCAATATGATGGGGCAATTTTGATAGGGCAATTCTGATGGGGCAGTTTTGATGGTGGCAATCTGATGGGGCAGTTTTGATGGGGCAATTCTGATGAGGCAGTTTTAATGGTGGCAATATGATGGGGCAGTTTTGATGGGGCAATTCTGATGGGGAAGCTTTGATGGGGCAATTCTGATGGGGCAGTTTTGATGGTGGCAATATGATGGGGCAGTTTTGATGGGGCAATTCTGATGGGGAAACTTTGATGGTGGCAATATGATGGGGCAGTTTTGATGGGGCAATTCTGATGGGGCAGTTTTGATGGTGGCAATATGATGGGGCAGTTTTGATGGAGACAATTTTTATGGGGTAATTCTGATGGCGCAGTTTTGGTGGCAATATGATGGGGGCAGTTTTGCTGGGGGCCATTTTAGCAATTCAGCTATTCAGCATTCCCACACATTTTCCCCAGGAAATGCATTTTCTAGTTTTTATTATCATTTCTTTATTATTCCGTACGTTTTTTGACTCTGCGTAACTTCTGCATACTTTTAGCTATTAAAACCATTCAACTATTAAAATGTTCGTCTCTTTCAGCTGATGATGGGACTTTTTCAACTTTTTTTCAACTATTTATACTTTTTAAAATATTAAGCTTTTTATCATTTTTTTAACATTGAAGTCAATGGGAGCATGCTTCAGATCCTTAAAATCTTCTTCCGCTCCCAAAAGTTTCAGATCCTTCATACTTTCACCTACAGATGCCAAACTAACTTTAACATGTTCACAAAATATTCAGCTATCTGGCTATATTTTTTCAGTTTGATATCTTTTACAGTTTTTGTGAAAAAGCTTTTTGTTTAGTGGTCATTTCAGGAAATTTTTGCCATTAAACAGAGTGTACTGTGTTGCTTTTGTTGCCATGGTTACCAAAGCTTCTGTTGTACACAGGGGGGAGGTGGCTGGAGCATCTCAGCTCTGATTACAGAGTCCGGGGGAGGGGACAGACACACCATGTACTGATTTATAATAGAGGAATATGATGGGGCAGTTTTGATGGGGCAGTTTTGATGGTGGCAATATGATGGGGCAGTTTTGATGGGGCAGTTTTGATGATGGCAATATGATGGGGCAGTTTTGATGGGGACAATTTTGATGGAGCAGTTTTAAAGGGGACAATTCTGATGGAGCAGTTTTGATGGTGGCAATATGATGGGGCAGTTTTGACGGTGACAGTTTTGATGGTGGCAGTATGATGGGGCAATTCTGATGGGGCAGTTTTGATGGTGGCAATATGATGGGGCAGTTTTGATGGGGACAATTTTGATGGAGCAGTTTTGATGGGGACAATTCTGATGGAGCAGTTTTGATGGTGGCAATATGATGGGGCAGTTTTGATGGGGGCAGTTTTGATGGTGGCAATATGATGGGGCAGTTTTGATGGGGCAATTCTGATGGGGCAGTTTTGATGGCAATATGGAGGGGGGAAGTTTTGATGGTGGCAATATGATGGGGCAGTTTTGATGCAGCAATTCTGATGGGGCAGTTTTGATGGGGACAATTTTAATGGAGCAGTTTTTATGGTGGCAATATAATGGGGCAGTTTTGATGGGGGTAGTTTTGATGGGGCAGTTTTGATGGTGGCAATATGATGGTGCAGCTTTGATGGGGCAGTTTTGATGGGGCAGTTTTGATGGGGCAATTCTAATGGGGCAGTTTTGATGGTGGCAATATGATGGGGCAGTTCTGATGGGGCAGTTCTGATGGGGCAGTTTTGATGGTGGCAATATGATGGGGCAGTTTTGATGGGGACAATTTTGATGGGGCAATTCTGATGGGGCAGTTTTGAGGGCAGTATGATGGGGCAGTTTTAGCAATTCAGCTATTCAGCATTCCCACACATTTTCCCCAGGAAATGCATTTTCTAGTTAATTTTATTGTTATTTAATTTTATTCTGTGCGTTTTTTGGCTCTGTGTAACTTCTGCATACTTTCAGCGATTAAAACCATTCAACTATTAAAATGTTTGTCTCTTTCAGCTGATGATGGAACTTTTTCAACTTTTTTTCTACTATTTATACTTTTTAAAATATGAAGCTTTTTAACACTTTTTTTAACATTGAAGTCAATGGGAGTATGCTTGAAATCCTTAAAATCTTCTTCCGCTCCCAAAAGTTTCAGCTCCTTCATACTTTTATCTAAAGAGGCCAAACAAACTTTTAAATGTTCACAAACTTTTCAGCTATCTGGCTATTTATTTTCAGTTTGATATCTTTTACAGTTTTTGTAAAAAAGCTGTTTGTTTAGTGGTCATTTCAGGAAATTTTAGCTATTAAACAGAGTGTACTGTGCTGATTTTGTTGCCATGGTTACAAAAGCTTCTGTCATACACAGGGGGAGGTGGCTGGAGCATCTCAGCTCTGATTACAGAGCCCGGGGAGGGGACAGACACACCATGTACTGATTTATAATAGAGGAATATGATGGGGCAGTTTTGATGGTGGCAAGATGATGGGGCAGTTTTGATGGGGCAATTCTGATGGGGCAGTCTTGATGGTGGCAATATGATGGGGCAGTTTTGATGGGACAATTTTGATGGAGCAGGTTTGATGGGGACAATTCTGATGGAGCAGTTTTGATGGTGGCAATATGATGAGGCAGTTTTGATAGGGGCAGTTTTGATGGTGGCAATATGATGGGGCAGTTTTGATGCAGCAATTCTGATGGGGCAATTTTGATAGTGGCAATATGATGGGGCAGTTTTGATGGGGACAATTTTAATGCAGCAGTTTTTATGGTGGCAATATGATGGGGGTAGTTTTGATGGGGGTAGTTTTGATGGTGGTAGTTTTGATGGGGCAGTGTTGATGGTGGCAATATGATGGGGCAGTTTTGAAGGGGACAATTTTGATGGAGCAGGTTTGATGGGGACAATTCTGATGGAGCAGTTTTGATGGTGGCAATATGATGGGGCAGTTTTGATGGGGGCAGTTTTGATGGGGGCAGTTTTGATGGGGCAGTTTTGATGCAGCAATTCTGATGGGGCAGTTTTGATGGTGGCAATATGATGGGGCAGTTTTGATGGGGACAATTTTAATGCAGCAGTTTTTATGGTGGCAATATGATGGGGTAGTTTTGATGGTGGTAGTTTTGATGGGGCAGTTTTGATGGTGGCAATATGATGGGGTAGTTTTGATGGGGCAATTCTAATGGAGCAGTTTTGATGGTGTCAATATGATGGGGCAGTTTTGATGGGGCAGTTCTGATGGGGAAGTTTTGATGGTGGCAATATGATGAGGCAGTTTTGATAGGGGCAGTTTTGATGGTGGCAATATGATGGGGCAGTTTTGATGGGGCAGTTTTGATGGGGACAATTTTGATGGGGCAATTCTGATGGGGCAGTTTTGAGGGCAGTATGATGGGGCAGTTTTAGCAATTCAGCTAGTCCGCATTCCCACGCAGGAAATGCATTTTCTAGTTAATTTTATTATTATTTATTTTTATTCAGTGCGTTTTTTGGCTCTGCGTAACTTCTGCATACTTTCAGCGATTAAAATCATTCAACTATTAAAATGTTCGTCTCTTTCAGCTGATGATGGGACTTTTTCAACTTTTTTTCTACTATTTATACTTTTTAAAATATTAAGCTTTTTAACACTTTTTCTTAACATTGAAGTCAATGGGAGCATGCTTGAAATCCTTAAAATCTTCTTCCCCTCTTAAAAGTTTCAGCTCCTGCATACTTTCATCTACAGACGCCAAACAAACTTTTAAATGTTCACAAAATGTTCAGCTATCTGGCTATATATTTTCAGTTTGATATCTTTTACAGTTTTTGTGAAAAAGTTGTTTGTTTAGTGGTCATTTCAGGAAATTTTAGCTATTAAACAGAGTGTACTGTGCTGATTTTGTTGCCATGGTTACCAAAGCTTCTGTTATACACTGGGGGAGGTGGCTGGAACATCTCAGCTGTGATTACAGAGCCCGGGGGAGGGGACAGACACACCATGTACTGATTTATAATAGAGGAATATGATGTGGCAGTTTAGATGGGGCAGATTTGATGGGGACAATTTTGATTGAGCAGTTTTGATGGGGACAATTCTGATGGAGCAGTTTTGATGGTGGCAATATGATGGGGCAGCTTTGATGGGGGCAGTTTTGATGGTGGCAATATGATGGGGCAGTTTTGGTGGGGCAATTCTGATGGGGCAGTTTTGATGGCAATATGGAGGGGGCAGTTTTGATGGTGGCAATATGATGGGGCAGTGTTGATGGTGGCAATATGATGGGGCAGTTTTGATAGGGCAATTCTGATGGGGCAATTTTGATAGGGCAATTCTGATGGGGCAGTTTTGATGGTGGCAATTCTGATGGGGCAGTTTTGATGGTGGCAATATGATGGGGCAGTTTTAATGGTGGCAATATGATGGGGCAGTTTTGATGCAGCAATTCTGATGGGGCAGTTTTGATGGTGGCAATATGATGGGGCAGTTTTGATGGTGGCAATATGATGGGGCAGTTTTGATGGGGACAATTTTAATGGAGCAGTTTTTATGGTGGCAATATGATGGGGCAGTTTTGATGGGGGTAGTTTTGATGGGGCAGTTTTGATGGTGGCAATATGATGGGGCAGTTTTGATGGGGCAATTCTAATGGGGCAGTTTTGATGGTGGCAATATGATGGGGCAGTTTTGATGGGGCAGTTTTGATGGGGCAGTTTTGATGGGGACAATTTTGATGGGGCAATTCTGATGGGGCAGTTTTGAGGGCAGTATGATGGGGCAGTTTTAGCAATTCAGCTATTCAGCACTCCCACGCCTTTTCTCCAGGAAATGCATTTTCTAATTAATTTTATTATTATTTAATTTTATTCCGTGCGTTTTTTGGCTCTGTGTAACTTCTGCATACTTTCAGCTATTTAAGCCATTCAACTATTAAAATGTTCGTGTCTTTCAGCTGATGATGGAACTTTTTCAACTTTTTTTTCTACTATTTATACTTTTTAAAATTTTAAGCTTTTTAACACTTTTTAACATTGAAGTCAATGGGAGCATGCTTGAAATCCTTAAAATCTTCTTCCGCTCCTAAAAGTTTCAGCTCCTTCATACTTTAATCTACAGACGCCAAACAAACTTTTAAATGTCCACAAAATTTTCAGCTATCTGGCTATATATTTTCAGTTTGACATCTTTTACAGTTTTTGTGAAAAAGCTGTTTGTTTAGTGGTCATTTCAGGAAATTTTAGCTATTAAACAGTGTACTGTGCTGATTTTGTTGCCATGGTTACCAAAGCTTCTGTTATACACAGTGGGGGAGGTGGCTGGAGCATCTCAGCTCTGATTACAGAGCCCGGGGGAGGGGACAAACACACCATGTACTGATTTATAATAGGGGAATATGATGGGGCAATTCTGATGGGGCAGTTTTGATGGTGGCAATATGATGGGGTTGTTTTGATAGGGCAATTCTGATAGGGCAGTTTTGATGGAGCAATTCTGATGGGGCAGTTTTGGTGGTGGCAATATGATGGGGCAATTTTGATAGGGCAATTCTGATGGGGCAGTTTTGATGGTGGCAATCTGATGGGGCAGTTTTGATGGGGCAATTCTGATGAGGCAGTTTTAATGGTGGCAATATGATGGGGCAGTTTTGATGGGGCAATTCTGATGGGGAAGCTTTGATGGGGCAATTCTGATGGGGCAGTTTTGATGGTGGCAATATGATGGGGCAGTTTTGATGGGGCAATTCTGATGGGGAAACTTTGATGGTGGCAATATGATGGGGCAGTTTTGATGGGGCAATTCTGATGGGGCAGTTTTGATGGTGGCAATATGATGGGGCAGTTTTGATGGAGACAATTTTTATGGGGTAATTCTGATGGCGCAGTTTTGGTGGCAATATGATGGGGGCAGTTTTGCTGGGGGCCATTTTAGCAATTCAGCTATTCAGCATTCCCACACATTTTCCCCAGGAAATGCATTTTCTAGTTTTTATTATCATTTCTTTATTATTCCGTACGTTTTTTGACTCTGCGTAACTTCTGCATACTTTTAGCTATTAAAACCATTCAACTATTAAAATGTTCGTCTCTTTCAGCTGATGATGGGACTTTTTCAACTTTTTTTCAACTATTTATACTTTTTAAAATATTAAGCTTTTTATCATTTTTTTAACATTGAAGTCAATGGGAGCATGCTTCAGATCCTTAAAATCTTCTTCCGCTCCCAAAAGTTTCAGATCCTTCATACTTTCACCTACAGATGCCAAACTAACTTTAACATGTTCACAAAATATTCAGCTATCTGGCTATATTTTTTCAGTTTGATATCTTTTACAGTTTTTGTGAAAAAGCTTTTTGTTTAGTGGTCATTTCAGGAAATTTTTGCCATTAAACAGAGTGTACTGTGTTGCTTTTGTTGCCATGGTTACCAAAGCTTCTGTTGTACACAGGGGGGAGGTGGCTGGAGCATCTCAGCTCTGATTACAGAGTCCGGGGGAGGGGACAGACACACCATGTACTGATTTATAATAGAGGAATATGATGGGGCAGTTTTGATGGGGCAGTTTTGATGGTGGCAATATGATGGGGCAGTTTTGATGGGGCAGTTTTGATGATGGCAATATGATGGGGCAGTTTTGATGGGGACAATTTTGATGGAGCAGTTTTAAAGGGGACAATTCTGATGGAGCAGTTTTGATGGTGGCAATATGATGGGGCAGTTTTGACGGTGACAGTTTTGATGGTGGCAGTATGATGGGGCAATTCTGATGGGGCAGTTTTGATGGTGGCAATATGATGGGGCAGTTTTGATGGGGACAATTTTGATGGAGCAGTTTTGATGGGGACAATTCTGATGGAGCAGTTTTGATGGTGGCAATATGATGGGGCAGTTTTGATGGGGGCAGTTTTGATGGTGGCAATATGATGGGGCAGTTTTGATGGGGCAATTCTGATGGGGCAGTTTTGATGGCAATATGGAGGGGGGAAGTTTTGATGGTGGCAATATGATGGGGCAGTTTTGATGCAGCAATTCTGATGGGGCAGTTTTGATGGGGACAATTTTAATGGAGCAGTTTTTATGGTGGCAATATAATGGGGCAGTTTTGATGGGGGTAGTTTTGATGGGGCAGTTTTGATGGTGGCAATATGATGGTGCAGCTTTGATGGGGCAGTTTTGATGGGGCAGTTTTGATGGGGCAATTCTAATGGGGCAGTTTTGATGGTGGCAATATGATGGGGCAGTTCTGATGGGGCAGTTCTGATGGGGCAGTTTTGATGGTGGCAATATGATGGGGCAGTTTTGATGGGGACAATTTTGATGGGGCAATTCTGATGGGGCAGTTTTGAGGGCAGTATGATGGGGCAGTTTTAGCAATTCAGCTATTCAGCATTCCCACACATTTTCCCCAGGAAATGCATTTTCTAGTTAATTTTATTGTTATTTAATTTTATTCTGTGCGTTTTTTGGCTCTGTGTAACTTCTGCATACTTTCAGCGATTAAAACCATTCAACTATTAAAATGTTTGTCTCTTTCAGCTGATGATGGAACTTTTTCAACTTTTTTTCTACTATTTATACTTTTTAAAATATGAAGCTTTTTAACACTTTTTTTAACATTGAAGTCAATGGGAGTATGCTTGAAATCCTTAAAATCTTCTTCCGCTCCCAAAAGTTTCAGCTCCTTCATACTTTTATCTAAAGAGGCCAAACAAACTTTTAAATGTTCACAAACTTTTCAGCTATCTGGCTATTTATTTTCAGTTTGATATCTTTTACAGTTTTTGTAAAAAAGCTGTTTGTTTAGTGGTCATTTCAGGAAATTTTAGCTATTAAACAGAGTGTACTGTGCTGATTTTGTTGCCATGGTTACAAAAGCTTCTGTCATACACAGGGGGAGGTGGCTGGAGCATCTCAGCTCTGATTACAGAGCCCGGGGAGGGGACAGACACACCATGTACTGATTTATAATAGAGGAATATGATGGGGCAGTTTTGATGGTGGCAAGATGATGGGGCAGTTTTGATGGGGCAATTCTGATGGGGCAGTCTTGATGGTGGCAATATGATGGGGCAGTTTTGATGGGACAATTTTGATGGAGCAGGTTTGATGGGGACAATTCTGATGGAGCAGTTTTGATGGTGGCAATATGATGAGGCAGTTTTGATAGGGGCAGTTTTGATGGTGGCAATATGATGGGGCAGTTTTGATGCAGCAATTCTGATGGGGCAATTTTGATAGTGGCAATATGATGGGGCAGTTTTGATGGGGACAATTTTAATGCAGCAGTTTTTATGGTGGCAATATGATGGGGGTAGTTTTGATGGGGGTAGTTTTGATGGTGGTAGTTTTGATGGGGCAGTGTTGATGGTGGCAATATGATGGGGCAGTTTTGAAGGGGACAATTTTGATGGAGCAGGTTTGATGGGGACAATTCTGATGGAGCAGTTTTGATGGTGGCAATATGATGGGGCAGTTTTGATGGGGGCAGTTTTGATGGGGGCAGTTTTGATGGGGCAGTTTTGATGCAGCAATTCTGATGGGGCAGTTTTGATGGTGGCAATATGATGGGGCAGTTTTGATGGGGACAATTTTAATGCAGCAGTTTTTATGGTGGCAATATGATGGGGTAGTTTTGATGGTGGTAGTTTTGATGGGGCAGTTTTGATGGTGGCAATATGATGGGGTAGTTTTGATGGGGCAATTCTAATGGAGCAGTTTTGATGGTGTCAATATGATGGGGCAGTTTTGATGGGGCAGTTCTGATGGGGAAGTTTTGATGGTGGCAATATGATGAGGCAGTTTTGATAGGGGCAGTTTTGATGGTGGCAATATGATGGGGCAGTTTTGATGGGGCAGTTTTGATGGGGACAATTTTGATGGGGCAATTCTGATGGGGCAGTTTTGAGGGCAGTATGATGGGGCAGTTTTAGCAATTCAGCTAGTCCGCATTCCCACGCAGGAAATGCATTTTCTAGTTAATTTTATTATTATTTATTTTTATTCAGTGCGTTTTTTGGCTCTGCGTAACTTCTGCATACTTTCAGCGATTAAAATCATTCAACTATTAAAATGTTCGTCTCTTTCAGCTGATGATGGGACTTTTTCAACTTTTTTTCTACTATTTATACTTTTTAAAATATTAAGCTTTTTAACACTTTTTCTTAACATTGAAGTCAATGGGAGCATGCTTGAAATCCTTAAAATCTTCTTCCCCTCTTAAAAGTTTCAGCTCCTGCATACTTTCATCTACAGACGCCAAACAAACTTTTAAATGTTCACAAAATGTTCAGCTATCTGGCTATATATTTTCAGTTTGATATCTTTTACAGTTTTTGTGAAAAAGTTGTTTGTTTAGTGGTCATTTCAGGAAATTTTAGCTATTAAACAGAGTGTACTGTGCTGATTTTGTTGCCATGGTTACCAAAGCTTCTGTTATACACTGGGGGAGGTGGCTGGAACATCTCAGCTGTGATTACAGAGCCCGGGGGAGGGGACAGACACACCATGTACTGATTTATAATAGAGGAATATGATGTGGCAGTTTAGATGGGGCAGATTTGATGGGGACAATTTTGATTGAGCAGTTTTGATGGGGACAATTCTGATGGAGCAGTTTTGATGGTGGCAATATGATGGGGCAGCTTTGATGGGGGCAGTTTTGATGGTGGCAATATGATGGGGCAGTTTTGGTGGGGCAATTCTGATGGGGCAGTTTTGATGGCAATATGGAGGGGGCAGTTTTGATGGTGGCAATATGATGGGGCAGTGTTGATGGTGGCAATATGATGGGGCAGTTTTGATAGGGCAATTCTGATGGGGCAATTTTGATAGGGCAATTCTGATGGGGCAGTTTTGATGGTGGCAATTCTGATGGGGCAGTTTTGATGGTGGCAATATGATGGGGCAGTTTTAATGGTGGCAATATGATGGGGCAGTTTTGATGCAGCAATTCTGATGGGGCAGTTTTGATGGTGGCAATATGATGGGGCAGTTTTGATGGTGGCAATATGATGGGGCAGTTTTGATGGGGACAATTTTAATGGAGCAGTTTTTATGGTGGCAATATGATGGGGCAGTTTTGATGGGGGTAGTTTTGATGGGGCAGTTTTGATGGTGGCAATATGATGGGGCAGTTTTGATGGGGCAATTCTAATGGGGCAGTTTTGATGGTGGCAATATGATGGGGCAGTTTTGATGGGGCAGTTTTGATGGGGCAGTTTTGATGGGGACAATTTTGATGGGGCAATTCTGATGGGGCAGTTTTGAGGGCAGTATGATGGGGCAGTTTTAGCAATTCAGCTATTCAGCACTCCCACGCCTTTTCTCCAGGAAATGCATTTTCTAATTAATTTTATTATTATTTAATTTTATTCCGTGCGTTTTTTGGCTCTGTGTAACTTCTGCATACTTTCAGCTATTTAAGCCATTCAACTATTAAAATGTTCGTGTCTTTCAGCTGATGATGGAACTTTTTCAACTTTTTTTTCTACTATTTATACTTTTTAAAATTTTAAGCTTTTTAACACTTTTTAACATTGAAGTCAATGGGAGCATGCTTGAAATCCTTAAAATCTTCTTCCGCTCCTAAAAGTTTCAGCTCCTTCATACTTTAATCTACAGACGCCAAACAAACTTTTAAATGTCCACAAAATTTTCAGCTATCTGGCTATATATTTTCAGTTTGACATCTTTTACAGTTTTTGTGAAAAAGCTGTTTGTTTAGTGGTCATTTCAGGAAATTTTAGCTATTAAACAGTGTACTGTGCTGATTTTGTTGCCATGGTTACCAAAGCTTCTGTTATACACAGTGGGGGAGGTGGCTGGAGCATCTCAGCTCTGATTACAGAGCCCGGGGGAGGGGACAAACACACCATGTACTGATTTATAATAGGGGAATATGATGGGGCAATTCTGATGGGGCAGTTTTGATGGTGGCAATATGATGGGGTTGTTTTGATAGGGCAATTCTGATAGGGCAGTTTTGATGGAGCAATTCTGATGGGGCAGTTTTGGTGGTGGCAATATGATGGGGCAATTTTGATAGGGCAATTCTGATGGGGCAGTTTTGATGGTGGCAATCTGATGGGGCAGTTTTGATGGGGCAATTCTGATGAGGCAGTTTTAATGGTGGCAATATGATGGGGCAGTTTTGATGGGGACAATTTTAATAGGGCAAATTTTGATGGGGCAATTCTGATGGGGCAGTTTTGATGGCAATATGATGGGGCAGTTTTTGTGGTGGCAATTGTGATGGGGCAGTTTTCATGGTGGCAATATGATGGGGCAAATTTCATGGTGGCAATATGATGGGGCAGTTTTCATGGTGGCAATATGATGGGGCAGTTTTCATGGTACACTACTGATGGGGCAGTTTTGATGGTGGAAATATGATGGGGCAGTTTTGATGGGGCAGTTTTGATGGTGGCAATATGATGGGGCAGTTCTGATGGGACAATTCTGATGGGGCAGTTTTGATGGTGGCAATATGATGGGGCAGTTTTGATAGGGCAATTCAGATGGGGCAGTTTTGATGGGGCAGTTTTGATGGGGCAATTCTGATGGGGCAATTCTGATGGGGCAGTTTTGATGGTGGCAATATGATGGGGCAGTTTTGATGGGGTAATTCTGATGGGACAGTTTTTATGGTGGCAATATGATGGGGCAGTTTTGATGGTGGCAATATGATGGGGCAGTTTTGATGGGCACAATTTTTATGGGGCAATTCTGATGGGGCAGTTTTGATGGCAATATGATGGGGGCAGTTTTGCTGGGGGCCGTTTTAGCAATTCAGCTATTCAGCATTCCCACGCATTTTCCCCAGGAAATGCATTTTCTTGTTAATTTTATTATTATTTACTTTTATTCAGTGCGTTTTTTGGCTCTGCGTAACTTCTGCATACTTTCAGCTATTAAAACCATTGAGCTATTAAAATGTTCGTCTCTTTCAGTTGATGATGGGACTTTTTCAACTTTTTTTTCTACTATTTATACTTTTTTAAATATTAAGCTGTTTAACACTTTTTCTTAACATTGAAGTCAATGGGAGCATGCTTGAAATCCTTAAAATCTTCTTCCCCTCCCAAAAGTTTCAGCTCCTGCATACTTTCATCTACAGACGCCAAACAAACTTTTAAATGTTCACAAAATATTCAGCTATCTGGCTATATATTTTCAGTTTGATATCTTTTACAGTTTTTGTGAAAAAGGTGTTTGTTTAGTGGTCATTTCAGGAAATTTTAGCTATTAAACACAGTGTACTGTGCTGATTTTGTTGCCATGGTTACCAAAGCTTCTGTTATACACAGGGGGAGGTGGCTGGAGCATCTCAGCTCTGATTACAGAGCCCGGGGGAGGGGACAGACACACCATGTACTGATTTATAATAGAGGAATATGATGTGGCAGTTTAGATGGGGCAGTTTTGATGGTGGCAATATGATGGGGCAGTTTTGATTGGGCAATTCTGATGGGGCAGTTTTGATGGCAATATGGAGGGGGGCAGTTTTGATGGTGGCAATATGATGGGGCAGTTTTGATGGTGGCAATATGATGGGGCAGTTTTGATGCAGCAATTCTGATGGGGCAGTTTTGATGGTGGCAATATGATGGGGCAGTTTTGATGCAGCAATTCTAATGGGGCAGTTTTGATGGTGGCAATATGATGGGGCAGTTTTGATGGGGCAATTCTAATGGGGCAGTTTTGATGGTGGCAATATGATGGGGCAGTTTTGATGGGGCAGTTTTGATGGGGCAGTTTTGATGGGGCAGTTCTGATGGGGCAGTTTTGATGGTGGCAATATGATGGGGCAGTTTTGATGCAGCAATTCTGATGGGGCAGTTTTGATGGGGACACTTTTAATGCAGCAGTTTTTATGATGGCAATATGATGGGGCAGTTTTAATGGGGGTAGTTTTGATGGGGAAGTTTTGATGGTGGCAATATGATGGGGCAGTTTTGATGGGGGTAGTTTTGATGGGGCAGTTTTGATGGTGGCAATATGATGGGGCAGTTTTGATGGGGCAATACTAATGGGGCAGTTTTGATGGTGGCAATATAATGGGGCAGATTTGATGGAGCAGATTTGATGGGGGAATTCTAATGGGGCAGTTTTGATGGTGGCAATATGATGGGGCAGTTCTGATGGGGCAGTTCTGATGGGGCAGTTTTGATGGTGGCAATATGATGGGGCAGTTTTGATGGGGCAGTTTTGATGGGGACAATTTTGATGGGGCAATTTTGATGGGGCAATTCTGATGGGGCAGTTTTGATGGTGGCTATATTTCAGCTGATGATGGGACTTTTTCAACTTTTTTTCTACTATTTATACTTTTTAAAATATTAAGCTTTTTAACACTTTTTTTTAACATTGAAGTCAATGGGAGCATGCTTGAAATCCTTAAAATCTTCTTCCGCTCCCAAAAGTTTCAGCTCCTTCATACTTTCACCTACAGACGCCAAACAAACTTTAAAATGTTCACAAAATATTCAGCTATCTGGCTATATCTTTTCAGTTTGATATCTTTTACAGTTTTTGTGAAAAAGCTTTTTGTTTCGAGGTCATTTCAGGAAATTTTATCCATTAATCAGAGTGTACTGTGTTGCTTTTGCTGCCATGGTTACCAAAGCTTCTGTTATACACAGTGGGGAGGTGGCTGGAGCATCTCAGCTCTGATTACAGAGCCCGGGGGAGGGGACAGACACACCATGTACTGATTTATAATAGGGGAATATGATGGGGCAGTTTTGATGGTGGCAATCTGATGGGGCAATTCTGATGAGGCAGTTTTGATGGTGGCAATATGATGGGGCAGTTTTGATGGGGACAATTTTAATAGGCAAATTTTCATGGGGCAATTCTGATGGGGCAGTTTTGATGGCAATATGATGGGGGCAGTTTTTGTGGTGGCAATATGATGGGGGCAGTTTTTGTGGTGGCAATATGATGGGGGCAGTTTTTGTGGTGGCAATATGATGGGGCAGTTTTCATGGTGGCAATATGATCGGGCAATTTTCATGGTGGCAATTTGATGGGGCAGTTTTCATGGTGGCAATATGATGGGGCAGTTTTCATGGTGCAATTCTGATGGGGCAGTTTTTATGGTGGCAATATGATGGGGCAGTTGTGATGGGGACAATTTTAATGGAGCAGTTTTAAAGGTGGCAATATGATGGGGCAGTTTTGATGGTGGCAATATGATGGGGCAGTTTTGATGGGCACAATTTTTATGGGGCAATTCTGATGGGGCAGTTTTAGCAATTCAGCTATTCAGCATTCCCACACATTTTCCCCAGGAAATGCATTTTCTAGTTAATTTTATTATTATTTAATTTTATTCAGTGCGTTTTTTGGCTCTGCGTAACTTCTGCATACTTTCAGCTATTAAAACCATTCAGCTATTAAAATGTTCGTCTCTTTCAGCTGATGATGGGACTTTTTCAACTTTTTTTTCTACTATTTATACTTTTTAAAATATTAAGCTGTTTAACACTTTTTCTTCACATTGAAGTCAATGGGAGCATGCTTGAAATCCTTAAAATCTTCTTCCCCTCCCAAAAGTTTCAGCTCCTGCATACTTTCATCTACAGACGCCAAACAAACTTTTAAATGTTCACAAAATATTCAGCTATCTGGCTATATATTTTCAGTTTGATATCTTTTACAGTTTTTGTGAAAAAGGTGTTTGTTTAGTGGTCATTTCAGGAAATTTTAGCTATTAAACAGAGTGTACTTTGCTGATTTTGTTGCCATGGTTACCAAAGCTTCTGTTATACACAGGGGGAGGTGGCTGGAGCATCTCAGCTCTGATTACAGAGCCCGGGGGAGGGGACAGACACACCATGTACTGATTTATAATAGAGGAATATGATGTGGCAGTTTAGATGGGGCAGTTTTGATGGTGGCAATATGATGGGGCAGTTTTGATTGGGCAATTCTGATGGGGCAGTTTTGATGGTGGCAATATGATGGGGCAGTTTTGATGGGGACAATTTTGATGAAGTAGTTTTGATGGGGACAATTCTGATGGAGCAATTTTGATGGTGGCAATATGATGGGGCAGATTTGATGGGGGCAGTTTTCATGGTGGCAATATGATGGGGCAGTTTTGATGGGGCAATTCTGATGGGGCAGTTTTGATGGCAATATGGAAGGGGGCAGTTTTGATGGTGGCAATATGATGGGGCAGTTTTGATGGGGCAATTCTGATGGTGCAGTTTTGATGGGGCAATTCTGATGGGGCAGTTTTGATTGTGGCAATATGATGGGGCAGTTTTGATGCAGCGATTCTGATGGGGCAGTTTTGATGGTGGCAATATGATGGGGCAGTTTTGATGCAGCAATTCTGATGGGGCAGTTTTGATGGTGGCAATATGATGGGGCAGTTTTGATGGGGCAATTCTAATGGGGCAGTTTTGATGGTGGCAATATGATGGGGCAGTTTTGATGGGGCAGTTTTGATGGGGCAGTTTTGATGGTGGCAATATGATGGGGCAGTTTTGATGCAGCAATTCTGATGGGGGAGTTTTGATGGGGACAATTTTAATGGAACAGTTTTTATGGTGGCAATATGATGGGGCAGTTTTAATGGGGGTAGTTTTGATGGGGCAGTTTTGATGGTGGCAATATGATGGGGCAGTTTTGATGGGGGTAGTTTTGATGGGGCAGTTTTGATGGTGGCAATATGATGGGGCAGTTTTGATGGGGCAATACTAATGGGGCAGTTTTGATGGTGGTAATATAATGGGGCAGATTTGATGGAGCAGATTTGATGGGGGAATTCTAAAGGGGCAGTTTTGATGGTGGCAATATGATGGGGCAGTTCTGATGGGGCAGTTCTGATGGGGCAGTTTTGATGGTGGCAATATGATGGGGCAGTTTTGATGGGGCAGTTTTGATGGGGACAATTTTGATGGGGCAATTTTGATGGGGCAATTCTGATGGGGCAGTTTTGATGGTGGCAATATGATGGGGCAGTTTTGATGCAGCAATTCTGATGGGGCAGTTTTGATGGTGGCAATATGATGGGGCAGTTTTGATGGGGACAATTTTAATGGAGCAGTTTTTATGGTGGCAATATGATGGGTCAGTTTTAATGGGGGTAGTTTTGATGGGGCAGTTTTGATGATGGCAATATGATGGGGCAGTTTTGATGGGGCAATTCTAATGGGGCAGTTTTGATGGTGGCAATATGATGGGGCAGTTATGATGGGGCAGTTATGATGGGGCAGTTCTGATGGGGCAGTTTTGATGGTGGAAATATGATTGGGCAGTTTTGATGGGGCAGTTTTGATGGGGACAATTTTGATGGGGCAATTTTGATGGAGCAATTCTGATGGGGCAGTTTTGGTGGTGGCAATATGATCGGGCAATTTTGATAGGGCAATTCTGATGGGGCAGTTTTGATGGTGGCAATCTGATGGGGCAGTTTTGATGGTGGCAATCTGATGGGGCAGTTTTGATGGGGCAATTCTGATGAGGCAGTTTTGATGGTGGCAATATGATGGGGCAGTTTTGATGGGGACAATTTTAATAGGGCAAATTTTGATGGGGCAATTCTGATGGGGCAGTTTTGAGGGCAGTATGACGGGGCAGTTTTAGCAATTCAGCTATTCAGCATTCCCACGCAGGAGATGCATTTTCTAGTTAGTGGGACTGCTTTAGCAGTCCCACTATTGTTATTCGATTTTATTTTTTTTATTCCGTACGTTTTTTGGCTCTGCGTAACTTCTGCATACTTTCAGCTATTAAAACCATTCAACTATTAAAACGTTTGTCTCTTTCAGCTGATAATGGGACTTTTTCAACTTTTTTTCTACTATTTATACTTTTTAAAATATTAAGCTTTTAACACTTTTTTTAACATTGAAGTCAATGGGAGCATGCTTGAAATCCTTAAAATCTTCTTCCGCGGGGGCGTGGCCTGGACGGGACCCGAGATGGCTGCTTGAAAAGACAGCTCCCGCACAGTGAGGACGAAAGAAGCTGAATCGGGGGTATCTACGACTTGTCCCACGATGGGAAAGTCAAACAGGAGCACCTCCACACCCCGCACACAGAAAGAGCCCACACCGCAACTCAGCGGCAGTATCCCAGACATCTTCCGGACCCGCCAGTCCGCACTGCTAGAGGCGTCACAGGCCTCATCGCAGGCCGCGCACGCCGTACAGGCCGCATCCCCGGACTCGATTAGGAGCGCCACAGACCCGCTGATGGACAGCGGCGACCACACCGATCCGCACCCAAGCCTGCTGGACCTCCAAAGAGACCTCCAGAAGGTCGCTCTGGACATCAAACACACCATGATGTCCGCAATCTCTGATCTCAAAGAAGATATTCATGCTATAACCCACCGGATCAATGATGTGGAGGAAAACGCTAGATTGCAAGCCTCAGCTATCAGGCAAGTACAAAAAACGTACGATCTCCACCTGCCCCACATGTTTGAGCTACACAGACAGGTGGAAGATTTAGACAACAGGGGACGCAGGCATAACATTCGGGTGAGGGGGGTCCCGGAGGGAATTGACCAGGCCGCACTTCCCCACACAGTCAGTACCATCTTTAATGACTTACTTGAACGCCCGGCAGACTCCCCCATAGAAATGGAGCGTCTACACCGAGCCCTGCGTCCTCCCCCCCGGGACAACGAAGCACCCAGAGACATTATCTGCTGTATTGTCAATTTCCCCCTCAAAGAGGAAATTCTTAGGAAGGCGAGAGAAAAGGGACGTATAACCTTTAATGGAACTGAGGTGAAACTATTTCAGGACTTATCACAAATCACACTGCAGAATAGACGCACCCTACGCCCCCTACTGGATGTGCTTCGCTCCCGCAACATCCAATATAGATGGAAATTCCCTTTCTGTCTCTCTGCATCAACCAGAGGCCGCACAGCTTTATTAAGAACCCCGGAAGACCTTCCCAATTTCTGCGAGCAGCTGGACATTCCACTGGTGGATATCCCTGATTGGCACTCATTCTATTTCCCCACGGAACCGTGGAAGCCAGTATCTACCAATTCCTCCCCCAAAGCCCAAAGGCACCACTCGAGACGCCGCAGGCTGGATCCTACCTCTCCTGGAGACCGCCTATCACGCCGAGACATGCCTGTACCCAGCCCCGGGCGACATGACACCCCGCGACGAAACCTCCCGCTGGCATGATAGCCGCCTGAACATTCTATCCACGCTTGCACGGGCAACACTAACTTTTTCCTTTTTTTCCAGCACCAACCTAGCCCTACTCTATAGAAGTTGTCTTTCAGATACCGTACCCCACAAGCTCCAATGAAGAACGTCGGAGATCAATGGGACTTTACACCTCTTACCTTCTACAGGAAGAAGAAGAAACTTTTCACGGACTTCTGTTTATATAACCTACTTTCCCTATTCCCAGGTATTGTTTACCAGCAAACACACACATGCTGACAGAGATAACCTCTCTACCTCACTTTGGTCACCCTCTTGGAACGTGGGTATCCACTCCCGTGGGGGGCCCACAGGGTCCTGGAGGGTCACCAAACCAGTCCCATCCACCTTATATTTTACCAAACCAGACTAGGTGCATTCTAAGACACTTGTTCACAGATAACCTTAGCCTACTGGGACACTGTACTTACGAGCCCGAAAGGCCTGCTTCCACAACACATTGTCTATTACTCTAGGATTCAATTAATACCCTGTTGCGACAACATGACCTATAACGTGATGTTGTAAAGCTAATGCCCTAGCCAAACCGGAATGCTCTCCTTCACTAAAAATAACAATGATTGATTCCTGGGTTACACTTACAAAATGTCTCATAGAATGTTTCAGTGCGGTATCGACATACGCGATCCCCACTTACATAAAGTAATTTAGCCTTGCTGGAGAAAGAGTCTACACCATGCTGTCCGGAATGTTACTGTTACTGTTACAACTGCTGTTACTAATAGGCTAAAGTCTATGTTTTTGTCTAGGTTTATGTTTTTGTTTCCTCTCAGTTCAATCTGGTATAGATAGCCCTGTTGCTCTTAGTCAACATTGACCCAGATCCTTATTCACTACTATAGTGCCTAAGACCCGTCCACCCTAGATACAGTAACCTACTTATATCCCACACCCCCTTCTTAATCGCCATATGGTTCTTCGTATCCCGAAACTTAGTCTACTATAGTCTTTCACTATGTACACCCCACCCAGCCTAGACATTTCTCTACACTCGTCCTCACCAGTGTAACGGATCTCATACCCGCTCAATCCTACGTACCCCACATAGCTGTCCGTACGGACTTGAGCTACCCATCCGGAAATTCTTATTAGGTGGATAGGCACGCCTACGACCACCTCCGGTAACTGACTCGCCCAGTTCATTAACTGGTGTTTACCCCCCCCCCCTTTTTTTTTTTTTTTTAAGTGTTTTCTACCTTCTCTCCCCCTCTTCTTGTTTCATACTACCCCCACCCACACACCTCACCCTGCCCCTTTCTTTCTTTTCCTTCTCTCTCCTCTCTCCTCTCTCTCTTCTCTCCTCTCATACTTATCCTCCTTCCATTCTATTTCCTCGAGGGGGCCGCCCCTCCGTCCGGCTCCTGGTCGTCGATCCCTGAACCCCCTCGTTCAGGCAGACAATACTGGAGGGCAGGCTAACACCTATTTAAACTTCTTTCATTATTCACAACATTAACACAATGCAGAAGACTGCCACCAGCAACCATCAACTCTCACTTAAATGCCTGTCGCTTAATGTAAGAGGCCTAAACCTCCCTGAAAAGAGATCTCAGGTTCTCTCAGAACTCACGAAACACAAAGCTCACTTCCTGTTACTGCAAGAGACACACTTCCGAACCAATGCCATACCTAAACTGACGAACCATGTATACAAACAGGCCTTACACTCCTCAAATCCATCTTCTAAGACAAAAGGAGTTTCTATACTTATCTCTAAACATGCAGACTTTCACTTATCAGACACATTGATCGACCAGGAAGGCAGATACATTTTCGTCAAAGGCACGTATGCGTCCAAACCCATCACTATAGCGAATATATACTGCCCAAACGACCATCAAGTCCCTTTCCTCCGGAAAATCTGTGACTTACTCTCATCCTTCCAAACAGGCATTTTGATACTGGGAGGAGACTTTAATGTTCCACTGAACCCTTGCCTAGATTCCTCTACTGGCACTTCCACACTCCCATTCCGGGCCTTAAAACAAATCAAACTCCAACTACAAAACCTCACCCTACACGACGCATGGCGCACTTTATATCCAACAGACAGAGATTACACGTACTTCTCTCCCCCACACCAGAAATATTCTAGAATTGATTATTTATTTTTATCCCAACCAGACCTCTCATACCTCACGCAAGCCACAATAGAAAACATGTTTTTATCCGACCACCACCCCATTACGATTACCCTCTCATTCCCGGAATCGCGTAAGACTACCAAAACTTGGAGATTGAACCCATCTCTCCTAAAAGATCCTGAAACAATCCGGCAACTGAACACCCAAATCCAACTGTACTTCCAGGAAAATTCAACCCCTGATATCACTCCGGTGACGCTGTGGGAAGCACATAAGTGCGTTTTAAGAGGTAAACTCATAGCCTTAGCCACGGGGGAAAAAAAGAGACACCAAGAACAGATCAAAGCCCTTACCGAAACGATCCACAGACTTGAAACATCTCACAAAAAGTCCATCTCCCAATCCACACTACAAGCTCTCTCACAAGCAAGAGCATCTCTGTTGGACGAACTAGGGAAACGCACTAGGCGAAGATATATCCTAGGCCAAAAAGTGTTTTATGAACATGGCAACAAGAGCGGGAGACTTCTCGCTCGCACAATCCAGGCAGCTAAAACATCTACCACTATACACCACCTCCGCACTGCAAAAGGCAAACTTCTCTCCAAAAATGAGGAAATAGCCAAACACTTTGAGGAGTTTTATTCCAAGCTGTACAACCTACCTCAAAACCCACCAGACTCCTCTTCCGCACATGACAGGTCTTTACAAATTCAGGAGTTTCTGTCCCAATATTGCCCCAAGCCAATACCAACACAAAAAGCTAAGGAATTAGAACTCCCCATGAGCATAGAAGAACTCAATCTTGCCATTAAACAAACGAAGGCGGGTAAAAGCCCAGGCCCTGATGGCCTACCTCTCATATACTACAAAACTTTCCTAGAAGCACTAACACCCAAAATGTTGTCGGCCTTTAACTTCCTTTCAAATCCACTCGCCACATCTGGACACATGTTAGAAGCCCAGATAGCAGTGATCCCCAAAACAGACAAAGACCCAATGATAGTTTCTAATTACAGACCCATATCGCTGCTCAATGTAGACATTAAATTGTATGCCAAAATTATAGCAAATAGGTTACTACCCCTGATTCCAGACCTAGTTTTGCCCGATCAAGTAGGGTTTATCCCAGGCAGAGAGGCAAAAGACAATACCATCCGCACCCTGAACCTACACCACTGGCTTAACACATCCAACACCAAGGGATTTCTCTTATCCCTGGATGCTGAGAAGGCGTTCGACAGGGTGGCCTGGGATTACATGCAGGAAGTACTCAAAGGAATTGGCCTTCTTCCACGCATGTTTGCTCACATCTGTGCCCTATATACTACTCCAACAGCAAGAGTTAAAGCAAATGGCCTCCTGTCGAACGCCTTCCACATCAGCAATGGTACCCGTCAAGGATGCCCTCTGTCCCCCCTAATTTTCGTCCTGTCTCTTGAACCCCTTCTTAACAGAATAAGAGCCAACCCAGATATCCAGGGTATACCCATGAACCGCAGGGAATTTAAGGTTGCCGCCTTTGCAGACGACATCCTATTATCATTGCAAACACCGCACACATCTCTTCCTAACCTACTGAAAGATATTACCCACTTTGGAATATTGTCCAACTTTAAAATTAACTATTCTAAATCCCAGGCCCTCAATGTCTCTCTACCACCATTAGAAGTTACTCGCTGCCAAGCTTCGTTCCCTTTTCAGTGGAAAAATGACTATATCACCTACCTAGGCATTAGAATCCCCCGGCATCTATCAGAGCTTTATGATCGCAACTTTCTCAATGCCTTGACGAAGATCCAAACAGACCTTCAAAGCTGGAATACCCTGAATGTCTCCTGGTTTGGTCGCTCGGCATTGATAAAGATGATAATCCTTCCCCGTCTTTTATATTTTATGCAAACAATCCCAATCCACTTACCCCCAACTTTCTTCTTGGCCTATAAAAAAGCCTGCTCAAAATTTATCTGGAAAGGTGGTCCCCCCCGCATCAAATATACGAAACTGACATGCTCCAAAACGAAAGGGGGGATTGCCTTGCCAGATCTACATAAATACTACCTGGCTTGCCACCTCACTAGAGTGGTAAACTGGAAAACTCATAAACTAAGCAAACTTTGGACCATTTTGGAAAATGCCTTTAGTACTATACCCTTGCACACCTTAACATGGGTCCCAACGAAACACTACCCTCAGGCTGTAAAATCACATCCGTTTATATACCCGTCACTGCGAGCTTTCTCTACAGCAAAAAACTTATACCACATAGCCTCAACGCCAGGACCGTTGACCCCTCTTAGGGCCAACCCTGAGTTTACTCCTGGAGAATCAAACTCTTTCCTAACACAAGAGTGGCCACATGACGATATCTATGCTCGTCATTTTTTTGTTGACGGGAGGACACGCACATATAACGAATTAAAATCCGTCTCACGCACAAAAGAGTTCCCCTTTTGGTCAGACAGCTAAGACACTTCCTTGCATCGACCAACACAAACGACATTTGGACAAGACCACTTACTCCATTCGAAACAATGTATTCTCAGTCCACCCCACAAAGTCACCTAATATCCATGATTTATTCCTTCCTCCAAGATGACACGCTTCGCCCACAGACGGAAACCTCAAGATTATCTTGGGGGAAAGACCTACAAATCAATTTTTCAGACGATGACTGGGAATCTATCCTTACATACGCTCACAAGGGGTCTATGAATGTTGCAATCCAAGAAAATGGGTACAAAATTGCCACGAAATGGTATAGAACTCCCGCTCGATTACACCAATTCTCGCCCTCTATACCCAATATTTGCTGGAGATGCAATAAGGCAATAGGCAACATGCTACATATCTGGTGGGAATGCCCACTACTTCAGCCATTCTGGAAAGAGGTACACTCCATTATTACACATGTAACAACTTATTCCTTAAATTTTAATCCGGCCCAATATCTCCTCCATCATTCGACCCTGCCCAAAAAAGTTTACCATAAATCACTTGCAATGCACATGGTAAATGCCGCCAGAGTGTGCATCCCCGCACACTGGCGCTCAATTACTCCCCCGACCATTACAGAATGGTTAATCAGGGTTGCAAAGTTCGAGGAGATGGAAGAACTGATTCATACTTCCCAAGACCGTATCCAAAAATTTACTGCCATATGGGCCTGCTGGTCCCATTTTAAAACCACTGATTACTATAAATCCTTTTTCCCGTCCTAAACACACTCCCTTCTAAAGTTTCACATTGTATGTCTTGTAACAAGTGATGGAACATGTGGTTCTATTATGTTTCCAGACAGAGAAACTGGCAAATAAACCTAACTTTATACTGTATGTTACAATTCAGGACTCAAAAAAATTAAAAAGCGGGGGCGCTCGGGGGGCTTGGGTCGAGGGGCGGTCCCTCCCTCTCTTTCTCTTTTTCTGCTTTTTTCTTCCTCTCTGCCATCTCTTTCTTCCCCCCTCCTTCCCCTATATCTTCCCCCTAACCCCTACCCCTTTGTTTTAACAATCCCTCCCCACCTATCCCCCTATTCTTATTTATTTTGTTTTCTAATATTTGGGGTTATGCTCTACGTAAGACCGTCATAATGTGTCTAATCCCCCACCAACAGACACTCAAACCTATCTCCTTATATGTAATTTACTCAAGGGACAGGACGGGCATTGGACCTCCCTGTACCAGAGACACTGGAATACCTTCACTACTGTATTAATATCACTGATGCATTTCTTGCTATCAAAATTGCCCCCTTTTGGGTGTATATTTTAAATGTTACATATACATTCTGTAAATACAAACGTGTCACAACAATAATCTTTATGACGTACCACTGTCATATGAGTGTACTGTATGATTCTTTTTGATACTCTTTCGATGTATTGTACTTGCTATCTTGTTATTTTTTCAATAAAATCTTTTCTTGTGGAAAAAAAAAAAAAAAAAAAATCTTCTTCCGCTCCCAAAAGTTTCAGCTCCTTCATACTTTCACCTACAGACGCCAAACAAACTTTAAAATGTTCACAAAATATTCAGCTATCTGGCTATATCTTTTCAGTTTGATATCTTTTACAGTTTTTGTGAAAAAGCTTTTTGTTTAGAGGTCATTTCAGGAAATTTTAGCCATTAATCAGAGTGTACTGTGTTGCTTTTGTTGCCATGGTTACCAAAGCTTCTGTTATACACAGGGGGGAGGTGGCTGGAGCATCTCAGCTCTGATTACAGAGCACAGGTGAGGGGACAAACACACCATGTACTGATTTATAATAGGGGAATATGATGGGGCAGTTTTGATGGGGCAATTCTGATGGGGCAGTTTTGATGGTGGCAATATGATGGGGTAGTTTTGATAGGGCAATTCTGATAGGACAGTTTTGATGGTGGCAATATGATGGGGCAATTCTGATGAGGCAGTTTTGATGGTGGTAATATGATGGGGCAGTTTTGATGGGGACAATTTTGATGGGGCAAATTTTGATGGGGCAATTCTGATGGGGCAGTTTTGATGGCAATATGATGGGGGCAGTTTTCATGGTGGCAATATGATGGGGCAGTTTTATATGGTGGCAATATGATGGGGCAGTTTTCATGGTGGCAATATGATGGGGCAGTTTTCATGGTGCAATTCTGATGGGCCAGTTTTCATGGTGGCAATATGATGGGGCAGTTTTGATGGGGCAATTCTGATGGGGCAATTCTGATGGGGCAGTTTTGATGGTGGCAATATGATGGGGCAGTTTTGATGGGCACAATTTTTATGGGGCAATTCTGATGGGGCAGTTTTGATGGCAATATGATGGGGGCAGTTTTGCTGGGGGCCGTTTTAGCAATTCAGCATTCCCACGCATTTTCCCCAGGAAATGCATTTTCTAGTTAATTGTATTATTATTTAATTTTATTCAGTGCGTTTTTTGGCTCTGCGTAACTTCTGCATACTTTCAGCTATTAAAACCATTCAACTATTAAAATGTTTGTCTCTTTCAGCTGATAAAAATATTCAGCTTTCTGGCTATATATTTTCAGTTTGATATCTTTTACAGTTTTTGTGAAAAAGGTGTTTGTTTAGTGGTCATTTCAGGAAATTTTAGCTATTAAACAGAGTGTGCTGTGCTGATTTTGTTGCCATGGTTACCAAAGCTTCTGTTATACACAGGGAGAGGTGGCTGGAGCATCTCATCTCTGATTACAGAGCCCGGGGGAGGGGACAGACACATCATGTACTGATTTATAATAGAGGAATATGATGTGGCAGTTTAGATGGGGCAGTTTTGATGGTGGCAATATGATGGGGCAGTTCTGATGGGGCAGTTTTGATGGTGGCAATATGATGGGGCAGTTTTGATGGGACAATTTTGATGAAGTAGTTTTGATGGGGACAATTCTGATGGAGCAATTTTGATGGTGGCAATATAATGGGGCAGTTTTGATGGGGGAAGTTTTGATGGGGCAATTCTGATGGGGCAGTTTTGATGGTGGCAATATGATGGGGCAGTTTTGATGGTGGCAATATGATGGGGCAGTTTTGATGGTGGCAATATGATGGGCAGTTTTGATGGTGGCAATATGATGGGGCAGTTTTGATGCAGCAATTCTGATGGGGCAGTTTTGATGGTGGCAATATGATGGGGCAGTTTTGATGCAGCAATTCTGATGGGGCAGTTTTGATGGTGGCAATATGATGGGGCAGTTTTGATGGGGATAATTTTAATGGAGCAGTTTTTATGGTGGCAATATGATGGGGCAGTTTTGATGGGGGTAGTTTTGATGGTGGCAATATGATGGGGCAGTTTTGATGGGGCAATTCTAATGGGGCAATTTTGATGGTGGCAATATGATGGGGCAGTTTTGATGGGGCAGTTTTGATGGGGCAGTTCTGATGGGGCAATTTTGATGATGGCAATATGATGGGGCAGTTTTGATGAGGACAATTTTGATGGTGGCAATATGATGGGGCAGTTTTGATGGGGCAGTTCTGATGGGGCAGTTTTGATGGTGACAAAAGGCAAATGCCTGAAAAATGATGTGAATGTGGAGATTGAATGTGGGTCATTGAGTGGAAGTGTCAAACACTATGAAAGAAATTAAAAATGCTATTAAGTGAATAAAATATAAATGAGAATAATTGTGTATATGACAAAAAACAAATATTGCATATCACAATCAATAAACAATATGTACCTCTAGTGTCAATATATACATTAATACAGCTTAACTGTAACCACAGAGCTAAACCATAGTAGTGTAACAACATAAGAAACTGAAAAACTAAAGAAAGTCCGTGATTCAAAAGAGCAGTATTAAATAAAGTCCATCCATATTACATTGACATGCATAGATTAAAACTGATCTCCAGGTGCTCTGTGAGGTAATGTAACAGGATCTCGCTGTGATAGGATATAAGGTGCGTAGATAAACCTCCACCTCCAAGAAAAATTGCTGCCTCTTACCAGATGGAAATGGTCTCTAAATTACAGGAGACCCAGGAGGCAGATGGCTGTACCCCAGCCAGGGATCCTTAAGCAGGCACTCAGCGTACGGGACCTGGGACTCACTCCACACAGCCTCAGCATTTATGGAAATATTGCCATGTAAAAGATAAATTGCTCCACATAGTGAAAAATCCAGCGATTTATTGTATAAAAAGTATAAAGGTTGCACTTACAAAAGCATCGTAAATTGCAGGCATGGTCACGTCCAGTTGTGACGAAACGGCGTAGGGAGGAGGAGCTACGTCCCGACGACACCGCGATACACAGACTCGTAGGACACGGGTTTTCTTGGAGCCGGCCGGCTTTCTATTTTACATGCCTGCAATTTACGATGCTTTTGTAAGTGCAACCTTTATACTTTTTATACAATAAATCGCTGGATTTTACACTATGTGGAGCAATTTATCTTTTACATGGCAATATTTCCATAAATGCTGAGGCTGTGTGGAGTGAGTCCCAGGTCCCGTACGCTGAGTGCCTGCTTAAGGATCCCTGGCTGGGGTACAGCCATCTGCCTCCTGGGTCTCCTGTAATTTAGAGACCATTTCCATCTGGTAAGAGGCAGCAATTTTTCTTGGAGGTGGAGGTTTATCTACGCACCTTATATCCTATCACAGCGAGATCCTGTTACATTACCTCACAGAGCACCTGGAGATCAGTTTTAATCTATGCATGTCAATGTAATATGGATGGACTTTATTTAATACTGCTCTTTTGAATCACGGACTTTCTTTAGTTTTTCAGTTTCTTATGTTGTTACACTACTATGGTTTAGCTCTGTGGTTACAGTTAAGCTGTATTAATGTATATATTGACACTAGAGGTACATATTGTTTATTGATTGTGATATGCAATATTTGTTTTTTGTCATATACACAATTATTCTCATTTATATTTTATTCACTTAATAGCATTTTTAATTTCTTTCATAGTGTTTGACACTTCCACTCAATGACCCACATTCAATCTCCACATTCACATCATTTTTCAGGCATTTGCCTTTTGTCACTTTAGTTTTCAGCGCGACTTTTTTTTGACTTACACTATTTTCAGCTTACTACTTTCTAGTCGCAGCTTTTCTTTAATCAGTGTAAGCGCAGTATTTATTTTTTACCAGTTTTGATGGTGGCAATATGATGGGGCAGTTTTGATGGGGCAGTTTTGATGGGGCAATTCTAATGGGGCAGTTTTGATGGGGCAGTTTTGATGGGGCAGTTCTGATGGGGCAGTTTTGATGGTGGCAATATGATGGGGCAGTTTTGATGGGGCAGTTTTGATGGGGCAGTTTTGATGGGGACAATTTTGATGGGGACAATTTTGATGGGGCAATTTTGATGGGGCAATTCTGATGGGGCAGTTTTGAGGGCAGTATGATGGGGCAGTTTTAGCAATTCAGCTATTCAGCATTCCCACGCAGGAAATGCATTTTCTAGTTAGTGGGAGTGCTTTAGCAGTCCCACTATTGTTATTCGAATGCATTTATTTTTACTCCATACGTTTTTTGGCTCTGCGTAACTTCTGCGTACTTTCAGCTATTAAAACCATTCAACTATTAAAATGTTTGTCTCTTTCAGCTGATGATGGGACTTTTTAAACTTTTTTTCTACTATTTATACTTTTTAAAATATTAAGCTTTTTAACACTTTTTCTTAACATTGGAGTCAATGGGAGCATGCTTGAAATCCTTAAAATCTTCTTCCGCTTCCAAAAGTTTCAGCTCCTGCATACTTTCATCTACAGACACCAAACAAACTTTTAAATGTTCACAAAATATTCAGCTATCTGGCTATATATTTTCAGTTTTATATCTTTTACAGTTTTTGTGAAAAAGCTGTTTGTTTAGTGGTTATTTCAGGAAATTTTAGCTATTAAACAGAATGTACTGTGCTGATTTTGTTGCCATGGTTACCAAAGCTTCTGTTATACACAGGGGGAGGTGGCTGGAGCATCTCAGCTCTGATTACAGAGCCCGGGGGAGGGGATAGACACACCATGTACTGATTTATAATAGAGGAATATGATGGGGCAGTTTTGATGGGGCAATTCTGATGGGGCAGTTTTGATGGTGGAAATTTGATGGGGCAGTTTTGATGGTGACAATTTTGATGAAGTAGTTTTGATGGGGACAATTCTGATGGAGCAGTTTTGATGGGGCAGTTTTCATGGTGGCAATATGATGGGGCAGTTTTGATGGGGCAATTCTGATGGGGCAGTTTTGATGGTGGCAATATGATGGGGGGCAGTTTTGATGGTGGCAATATGATGGGGTAGTTTTGATGGTAGCAATATGATGGGGCAGTTTTGATAGGGCAATTCTGATGTGGCAGTTCTGATGGGGCAATTCTGATGGGGCAGTTTTGATGGTGGCAATATGATGGGGCAGTTTTGATGGTGGCAATATGATGGGGCAGTTTTGATGCAGCAATTCTGATGGGGCAGTTTTGATGGTAGCAATATGATGGGGCAGTTTTGATGGGGACAATTTTAATGGAGCAGTTTTTATGGTGGCAATATGATGGGGCAGTTTTGATGGGGCAATTCTAATGGGGCAGTTTTGATGGTGGCAATATGATGGGGCAGTTTTGATGGTGGCAATATGATGGGGCAGTTTTGATGGGACAATTTTGATGGGGCAATTCTGATGGGGCAGTTTTGAGGGAAGTATGATGGGGCAGTTTTAGCGATTCAGCTATTCAGCATTCCCACGCATTTTCTCCAGGAAATGCATTTTCTAATTAATTTTATTATTATTTAATTTTATTCCGTGCATTTTTTGGCTCTGCATAACTTCTTCATACTTTCAGCTATTAAAACCATTCAAGTATTAAAATGTTCGTCTCTTTCAGCTGATGATGGAACTTTTTCAACTTTGTTCTACTATTTATACTTTTTAAAATATTAAGCTTTTTAACACTTTTTTTAACATTGAAGTCAATGAGAGCATGCTTCAGATCCTTAAAATCTTCTTCCGCTCCCAAAAGTTTCAGCTCCTTCATACTTTCACCTACCGACGCCAAACAAACTTTAAAATGTTCACAAAATATTCAGCTATCTGGCTATATCTTTTCAGTTTGACATCTTTTACAGATTTTGTGAAAAAGCTGTTTGTTTAGTGGTCATTTCAGGAAGTTTTATCGCTTAACCTCCCTGGCGGTATGATTATTTCTGATTTTAGGTGCTGAAAGCGGTACAATTATTTTGCACAGAAATTTGGCGTTTTATATTGTAGGCCTGTAATTCTTAGGAATAGTTCACTTGAATCTGTCCAAACAAGAGTCTAGTAGACATCCCGGGTATGATAAAGTTTGAAAAACGAAATAAAAAATTATAATATAATAAATAACTATAAATAATTATAACAAATAATAATATAATAATAATAAAAATTATTCAATAATGTAATCAAATCAAAAACACTGAAATTTGCTCAGTTGCAGAATTTTAGCTTTTGTTACTTTTAGTGTTTGATGACGGATCTCCTCACAAATCACTATCGCTCAATTCTGCGAGTGATTCTAATTTATTATCGCTTTTTTCTAGCTGCTCTAAAACCACTTTTGATGTAAAGAGACAGTTTTGGTTGCTATGGACAATCTCCAGTTTCCTGGCAGAAAGAACAGTTTTATATATATAAAACTGCATGCAGGACACTGGGCAGACCACTAGGGACAAAGGGGATGTGTAGTTATTTAATACAGTACTGTAATCTGTAAGATTACAGTATGCTGTATCTATACTGTGTGTTTCACTTTTGAATTTACCGCCGAACTCCGTCCCCGTGCGTCGCAACGCTCGCAGGGAACGGAGCTCGGCACTGTGAATCGAGCGAGACACAGCGGCTCGCCGATCACAGCGGGGAGACATCGCAGGAACCAGGGGACAAGGTAAGTATGCTCTTCCTGGATCCTGCGATGCAAGCCCGAGTCTGGCTCGGGGTTACCGCTTTTGGTATGAAAAATCCAACCCGAGCCAGACTCGGGAATACCGCCAGGGGGGTTAAACAGAGTGTACTGTGTTGCTTTTGTTGCCGTGGTTACCAAAGCTTCTGTTATACATAGTGATGGTCGGTGGGGGAGGTGGCTGGAGCATCTCAGCTCTGATTTCAGTGCCCGGGGGAGGGGACAGACACACCATGTACTGATTTATAATAGAGGAATATGATGGGGCAGTTTTGATGGGGCAGTTTTGATGGTGGCAATATGATGGGGCAGTTTTGATGGGGCAATTCTGATGGGGCAGTTTTGATGGTGGCAGTATGATGGGGCAGTTTTGATGGGGACAATTTTGATGGAGCAGTTTTGATGGTGGCAATATGATGGGGCAGTTTTGATGAGGGCAGGTTTGATGGTGGCAAAATGATGGGGCAGGTTTTGATGGGGCAATTCTGATGGGGCAGTTTTGATGGCAATATGGAGGGGGCAGTTTTGATGGTGGCAATATGATGGGGCAGTTTTAATGGTGGCAATATTATGGGGCAGTTTTGATAGGGCAATTCTGATGGGGCAGTTTTGATAGGGCAATTCTGATGGGGCAGTTTTGATGGGGCAATTCTGATGGGGCAGTTTTGATGGTGGCAATATGATGGGGCAGTTTTGATGGTGGCAATATGATGGGGCAGTTTTGATGGAGCAATTCTGATGGGGCATTTTTGATGGTGGCAATATGATGGGGCAGTTTTGATGGGGACAATTTTAATGGAGCAGTATTGATGGTGGCAATATGATGGGGCAGTTTTGATGGGGGTAGTTTTGATGGGGCAGTTTTGATGGGGCAGTTTTGATGGGGCAATTCTAATGGGACAGTTTTGATGGTGGCAATATGATGGGGCAATTCTGATGGTGCAGTTTTGATGGTGGCAATATAATGGGGCAGTTTTGATGGGGCAGTTTTGATGGGGACAATTTTGATGGGGACAATTTTGATGGGGCAATTCTGATGGGGCAATTCTGATGGGGCAGTTTTGAGGGCAGTATGATGGGGCAGTTTTAGCAATTCAGCTATTCAGCATTCGCACGCATTTTCCACAGGAAATGCATTTTCTAGTTATTTATTATTTAATTGTATTCCGTCCTTTTTTGTCTCTGCTTAACTTCTGCATACTTTCAGCTATTAAAACCATTCAACTATTAAAATGTTCGTCTCTTTCAGTTGATGATGGGACTTTTTCAACTTTTTTTCTACTATTTATACTTTTTAAAATATTAAGCTTTTTAACACTTTTTTTAACATTAACAGGAAATTTTAGCCATTAAACTGAGTGTACTGTGCTGGTTTTGTTGCCATGGTTACCAAAGCTTCTGTTATACACTGGGGGAGGTGGCTGAAGCATCTCAGCTCTGATTACAGAGCCCGGGGGAGGGGACAGACACACCATGTACTGATTTATAATAGAGGAATATGATGGGGCAGTTTTGATGGGGCAATTCTGGTTGGGTAGTTTTGATGGTGGCAATATGATGGGGCAGTTTTGATGGGGCAATTCTGATGGGGCAGTTTTGATGGTGGCAATATGATGTTGCAGTTTTGATGGGGCAATTCTGATGGGGCAGTTTTGATGGGGACAATTTTGATGGGGAAATTCTGATGGGGCAGTTTTGATGGCAATATGATGGGGGCAGTTTTGATGGTGGCAATATGATGGGGCAATTTTGATGGGGCAATTCTGATGGGGCAGTTTTGATGGAGGCAATATGATGGGGTAGTTTTAATGGGGCAATTCTGATGGGGCAGTTTTGATGGTGGCAATTCTGATGGGGCAGTTTTGATGGGGCAATTCTGATGGGGCAGTTTTGATGGGGTAATTCTGATGGGGCAGTTAGTTTTAATGGGGCAATTCTGATGGGGCAGTTTTGATGGTGGCAATTCTGATGGGGCAGTTTTGATGGGGCAATTCTGATGGGGCAGTTTTGATGGGGTAATTCTGATGGGGCAGTTTTGATGGGGACAATTTTGATGGGGAAATTTTGATGGGGCAGTTTTGATGGCAATATGATGGGGGCAGTTTTGATGTTGGCAATATGATGGGGCAATTTTGATGGGGCAATTCTGATGGGGCGGTTTTGATGGAGGCAATATGATGGGGTAGTTTTAATGGGGCAATTCTGATGGGGCAGTTTTGATGGTGGCAATATGATGGGGCAGTTTTGATGGGGCAGTTTTGATGGGGCAATTTTGATGGGGCAGTATGATGGGGGCAGTTTTGATGGGGGCCGTTTTAGCAATTCAGCTATTCAGCATTCCCACGCATTTTCATCAGGAAATGCATTTTCTACTTGCCCTTAAAGTATTATTTCAAAACTGAATTTTAAAACTTTTTTTGCTTTGCTACAAGGTCCCTAGGACAGTGCCCAGCACACATGCCATTGACAATTCCCTGCCTATTAACCAAAAAAGTGACCAATGCTCTGTTTGACTTCTTAGGGGTTTGGATTTGACTCATTAACTTTACTTCTGCAAACTTGTCTCAAACTGAACCCAGGTAAGTTTTGCTCATCGCTAGTGTTTTCCTCATTTACATGTTATCTATAAGATTAGAGTGGTAAATCATATATAATTGATATAAACTGAGGTGTTTTAGGCACATGCTGCTTTTTACTTATGCCCTGCACACACGATCGCACATTCCGACAACAAAATCCATCGGATTTTTTCCGACAGATGTTCGCTCAAACTTGTTTTGCATACACACGGTCACACAAATTTGGCCAGAAATTCCGAACGTCAAGAATGCAGAGACGTACAACACGTATGACGAGCCGAGAAAAATTAAGTTCTTTAGCCAGTGCTGCTCTTCTGCTTGATTCTGAGCATGCGTGGCACTTTGTGCGTCGTAATTGTCTACAGACGATTGGAAATTACACAAACGGATTTTGTTGTCGGAAAATTTTAGAGCCAGCTGTCAAACTTTGTGTGTCGGAAATTCCGATGGAAAAAGTCCGAAGGAGCCCACACATGGTCAGAATTTCCGACAACAAGCTCCGATCGCACATTTTCCGTCGGAAAGTCCAACCATGTGTACGGGGCCCATGTGGGCTCCATCAGACATTTTCCATCGGATTTTCCGACACACAAAGTTGGAGAGCAGGAGATAAAATTTTCCGACAACAAAATCCGATCGCGTCAATTCCAACCATGTGTGGCCTGTTCCGACACACAAAGTGCCACGCATGCTCAGAAGAAATTCCGACACGGAACAGCTCGGTCTGGTAAACTTAGTGTTCACAATGGATACAGCACTTTCGTCATGCTGCAATGTTAAAAATGGTTTAATACAGCGCACTCTCTTCTTCTTTATAATGTGACAAGAATTAAGTAGTTTTGCTGCTCATATTCACACACACTTCTCACAAACTTATTTGTTTACTATATATCGGGATTCCCGCAATATATTTTGATTTGTCACATCTGACATCATTATTTTGGTGTTTTTTTGTTTTTGTTTTTAAGGCCGAATAATTTATTTTTGGTTTGTATTTTTTTCAAGGCGTATTTTTTGTTTTTGGGATTTTTATTTGTACTCCAGAAAATTTTTGTGTGTGTTTTTTGTGTCAAGTTACCACAACACCATTGATATGTTGTTCTATTTAATCTGTAGGAGATTGTTTGGTGTTGTTGTTCCTTGTTAATTTCACATTTTATGTTAGAAATGTACCTGAATCGTCACCAACAAACTGTCCTTTTTGGATGAAAACACACAGGAGAGTATAATTTCCCCAAAAAATAACTTTTATTAAGGGCTCACAACTAAACAAAGAGGGAGGCAATGCTGGAGAAACTGCAGAAATGGGTGAAGCCTTGGACCCCCAGGGCACACATCAACTATTTTCAAGCAAAATTGGGGGCCTGAGGAGTCCTTATCTAAGGGAGTGCAGTCTGGTCCAGAAGTCCCAGAGATCCGGAAAGCAGCAGATGACATCTGTGTCCCCAGGCTGTGGTCATATGAGAGACTGCAGCTTTTGTCAGACCAGACTGAACCCAGGGCCATCACTCTCTTGTCTTCCTTCCACGCTTCCTTCCATGCGGTGGCTCTGGTGGTGGAGTTGTGGCAGCAGGAGGAGGAGGATGGTCCAACTCAATCACGTCGGTCTTGGGTGTTAGTTCCCCACTCACCCCCTTACTTAGGACTTTATAAAGCAGGTCCTCACACAGCTTGCGTTGACCCTCCTGCATGCCCTGTAGTTTGGTGGCAGCCATGCAGGCAAAGGCCTCTTCAGGAGTGGGTAAGGCTCGGAGGGACGCAGAAGCCTCCTGAATTAGCCTGAGCACTGAATCCTGCACGGGAGTCGTCTTCCTTGCTCTTTTATATGGAAGGCGGAGGGGAGGAACCTGCGATTCAGTCAGGCTGCGACTGGTCCCAGGCTTCTCTTGGCTGACACTTAGCCCCGCCTCCTCCTGGCTGCCACTAACCCCCGCCTCCTCCTGACTGCCACATTCTACAACCTCCTCCTGGCTGAGGTCTTCCTGTGTATGAAAAAGGGACATAGTTTTAGTTTTTTATTCATCAATCACACACAATTTTCACCTCCTGACTGTTGCAAATTGAATGTTAACAAATATAACAGACTATCATTCTGAGCCCAGCATTTTTCATTCTTGTCCCAATTTTGGGTGCCCACTACTGTCTATTGATATGTAAAACACTTTTTTCAATCAACAATTAGTGATCAATAATAACATCTAGTAAACATCATTTTATTTATTGACCAGAAATCTGTAGAAGAATGCTATACCTGGCTCCAGCTGGGCTCCTCCACTTCTTCCTGGCTGAAAGGCCCAGGTTGGACATCGGAAGCCTCAGCTGGGGTGGAAGGAAGAGTGGAAGGAAGAGTAGAGAGGGATTCCCTGACTTCAGTGTGGTCTGATAGAAATCGCAGTCTCTCATAGTACCACAGCCTGGGGACATAAACATCATCTGCTGCAGCTCCGGACCTCTGGTAATCCGTGACCTTCTTGCGCTCCCTAAGATAAGTGCTCCTCAGGCCACCAATTTTGGTTTTTAAATAGGGGATGGTTGCTGTGGGGACCACCGGCTTCACCAACTCCAGCAGTTTCTCCAGCGCTGCCTGCCTCTTTTGTTTATTATTGTAATGGGGGTGTCTCACCTGCCACAGACAGGGCAGCTCCCTGTATTTGTCTATGAACAGGGGGAGGAAATTGTGGTCATTGAAGCCATCCATTTTCTCTGCAAGACACAACACAAGACAAACCCTAAGGTCAGGCCAAACTCTCCTAATCTTGTTACAATATAGGCTTCAATTTCGAAGCAGTATAGGCCCAAGTTTAGATCTTACCTTCGTTATCACGATCGGTGCTTTTGATGCTCCTTTCTCCGCTCACAGATCGCACGTAATACGCACGCGTGTTACGCTTTATACACACTGTGCATGCGTGTAACTCCGCCCGCCCCTGACGTTCTTTCTAGTCTATTCCCCACCCCTTTTTGTTCGGCGCAGTGGGGGAAGAGCACATGGCGGAGACACAGCAGGTGCGTGCTAATTATAGCAACGAGGAGGAGGAGGAGGACAGCCCGGAGCCTGAAACGTCCCGATCCAGAAGGAGATTTAAGGCCTCAAATATGTTCTTTGGGGAGATGTTGGAGATGGTGGACATCCTGAAGAAGGCCGACTATGAGGGGAAGTATGGACCTTACCCCAACCCCAAAGTCCGAAAGGCCAAGATCATGGCGAAAGTGGTCAAGAGTCTGCACCGGCATTTCGGGGTACGACGATCGAAAGATCAGCTCAGGAAGCGGTGGTCGGACCTGAAATTACGAGAACATGAGCAGTACAGAAAGATCTGGAGAGTGCTGCAAAAAAGTAAGTAGTTGTCCTGTGTTCCTATTCTTTATGTTTATTACGTTCGTGCTGCTCCATGTACTTTTCTTACAAGTCTACATTTTTACATGGCAAATTTCATGTTCATGGGTACATTATTCGTTCGTATCAAACATTTTTCTTTCGGCCTATAAAACACCATTGTTTAGGCTATATGCATTTGGCCACAATTTTTACGCCCTACTTGTCAGAAACTATTTTGGTTGGGTATATGGCTTTGTTACTAGAATGAAATGCAAACTAGATTCTGTGTAAGGAGAGGACACTCAGCAGCTGTTTTCACATCTGGACACTGGAGCACTAGTGTGGGACAGCAGAACACCGTTTTTATTAGTGGGCCACACAGGTGCTCCAGTGTATACTATAGGGGGGCTACATCTGTGAAGCTTGTACAAAACAGGTAAAGTTTTGAAGCTTGACAAAGGACACAGAAAATGCCACATTTTGGAACTATGCCAAAATAGACAATTGTACCCCACTTCCAAGCAATGTTTTATATTTATAGTTCTGCCATCAAATCACTGTGTGCTAAGTATAGCATTTTTGTTTGACATAGGGGAGAAAAGACTCGGAGGACACCCCTCATCCGAGGAGAACACAGACCCCCCACCTCTGGAAGAAGGTGAAATCCCACCAACCCAAGAAGTGCAGGAGGAGGAAGAAGATGTGGTGGAAATTGTCACCACAACAGGTGAGTGTCTGCGACCACAGGCTCAAGTAAGAGATGGATGCCGACATATTTTTGATACCTTTTTTTTGGGTTTCTCTCTTTTTAGGTGATCGTGATGTTGTGGATCCAGATCCTTTCACATCAGAAAGTGCACAGATCCTGATCGGGGAGATCATGGGGTGTAATTTAGAATTGGAAAACCTCAATAAAAACACCAATGATGTTATTAAAAAAAATAAAAACATCATTGATGTTTTGGGGCGAGTTTAAAACCCCTCCCAATATCTTTGTTTTTTGTGTGCTCCAATGTTCAAAATGTTTGAAAGATTTGTCGATAAGCCTAATTTGGAGGATGCACACAGTGTGCCAACATGTGCTATCTGCCATCACGGGAGATCAATGGATGAGTTTTGGGGGTGCAACCCCTTCCTCAATAATAAATTAGCTGAGAGGAAGGGGTTGCTCCCCCAAAACACGTCCCTTGATCCCCTGTGATGGCAGCTAGCACATGTTGACATTCGTAAATTGGTGTGCATCTTCCAAATTTGGCTTTTCCTGGGGTGACTTCACCCCGTCTGAACGCAATATCAAACACAGTTCCTAAATACTCATGTCTGATATTGCCTTCAAGTTCTACCAAATGTGAACTTTGTAAGTTCAAGATTTGTGGCTTTCTTGTTGGTTTTACACATGCCTGTTTTAGCTTAAATGGACATTTATCTGTTTGATAATGCTACCCCAAACATTGTTTTACCAAAACATGTTGTTTTGTTTGAAAAAACTTTTCTAAATGCACATGTGATTGTGCAGGTATTAAAGAGATTGTTAAGCAAGAATGTGTGGATTATTGTGTCAACGCTAAAACACTTTGTTGGTGATGTCATTGCTGTTTTCTGTGAAAATGGGGGATATTTCCTAAGGGCAAATCCTCTTTGCACTACAAGTGCAGTTTCAGTGCACTTGTAGTGCAAAGTGTCTTTGCCTTTAGTAAATAACACCCAACAGTGCTTTGTATAAGGTTACACAATCACGCCATTTTCAGGACTCAACACATTTCTGTCATGGTCAGCTAAAACAAACACAAGCAGTAAATGTCCACAAAGATTTTCTTTTTTTTTGCTTTTTTATTTGATAAAGGCTTCACAAATTTGCTGGCATATTGATGGCCCCCCTACCCGCAAAAAACTCCAGGTATTGTAACCGGACATCACGGGCACTCAGGGAGGGCAAGCCAGGACGGAAACTTTCAAGCGCCGTCAGTGTTGTTTCATGGATCATTCGGGCCTCAGGCCCAACTGAGCCAGCATAGTTGGCGGAATGTTTGCGTAAAAAGTTATGGAGAATACAGCACGCCAGGATTATATGATTAAGTTTATACTCCGCCATATGGATGGGTGTCAGAAATAGACGGAACCGGCTGGCCAGGATTCCAAATGTGTTCTCCACCACTCTTCTGGCTCTGGCCAGCCGGTAATTAAAAACCCTCTGTTCTCGGGTGAGAGTCCTCATAGGGAATGGCCGCATAATATGGTCCCCCAGCGCAAAGGCTTCATCAGCAACGAACACGAATGGGAGTCCTTCCACATTGTCCTCTGGAGCTGGCAAGTCCAAGCTGCCATTCTGGAGATGCCTGTAGAACTCCGTCTGGGCGATGACTCCACCATCTGACATCCGGCCATTCTTCCCCACGTCCACATACAAGAAGTCGTAATTAGCCGACACCACCGCCAACATCACAATACTATTGAACCCCTTATAGTTGAAATAGTACGACCCCGAGTTGGGTGGTGGGACGATGTGGACGTGTTCCCCATCAATTGCCCAGTTAGGAAAGTCCCAACGCTCGGCAAAGTGGGAGGCCACAGTCTGCCATTCCTGTGGCGTGGAAGGAAACTGTTGAGGAAAACAAAAATGAATTAATATTTTTGCACATAAACATGGCAAGCAGATTAGACACAAACATTCTTGGCCAACCTCCAGATAGCATTTATTAAGGGAATTTTACAAAACCAAAGTATAAGGTACACCTATCATATTACCCCTCCCCCCTCCCCCTCTCATGGGCCATTTCTAACATTATGGGGGGTGGGGAAATCTTGGACAGGTAACTCTCTTCACTTCATTGAGAGATGAATGCCTAAATACAGGGTATTACTTGGAACAGCGCCTCCTTAGTTACACTATTGGCAGCGCACTGGACAGGTAAGAAGTGTCATAATACAAAGATATAAATACACACTGTACACATTTGAGGACATTTGGACATTCTGCTATTACCTGTCAAGATAATAATAGGATATAAAAAGTTTAAACAGTACCATTTGAAAGTATTCAGGCAGGCCCTTGCACTACATGCTTTGGGGAATTCATCCATAAATCTGACCACAAAAGAGGTGGGTATAGTGTGTATGGGTTTTGCAAAGTCAGCAGATAGATGATTGAGGATAAATAGAGAATTGGGATCAGCTGACTTAGCAGTTGGGGGGAGGGAGGGTTACTAAAAATGATTTGGGGACACCACAAAAAAAAGCCTCTGGAACTCTGCCTGAATTTAAAGCACAAATCACATTTAAAAACATTTTAGGGGGTGTTTGGGGTAAAGCACTACTATGGAGCTGACAAAATACATTCTTAAGTGACTACATGAGGTGAATATAGGGCAGGAGAGCATGCTGGGGAGGTTATTGAAGGGCAATCTGTATGAAGGACTAAAAAAATAATTACATAAAAATCCTGCATGCATGAGGACAAAGGGGACACTCACAGCATATTACAATCATGGTAATTAGGGAATGAGGAAAGAAATAAAATATATTATCAAACATTAAATACAATAAAATGTGATATTAAAGGATAAAAATCTTACCTTCATATACTCCTTCTGCAGGACCTGTATGATGGCAGAACAGGTCTCCGGGATAATGATCCCCAGAGCCTGGGGGGAGATGCCTGTTGAGAACTTCAAGTCCTGCAGGCTTCTCCCTGTGGCCAAGTACCGCAGGGTAGCGACGAACCTCTGCTCCGGAGTGATGGCTTGCCTCATGCAGGTATCCTGCCTGCTGATATAGGGGGTCAGCGAAGCCAGCAGACGGTGAAATACGGGGTCCGTCATCCTGAGAAAGTTCCTGAAATCATCAGGATTATTCTCACGGATCTCACGGAGCAAAGGCATATGAGAGAACTGGTCACGCTAAAGCAACCAATTCTTGGTCCATGAACTCCTCCCCACCCTGTTCATGGACTGGACTTGTGTCAAGGTCAGGACCCCAACACCAAGCCCTCGCACAGCACGAACTCTACGAGGAGTACGTATACGCAACATGGCTAGAAAACGGGCGGCTGCTCAGAACGAAGTAACAGAACGCACTGAAGAACAGCAAGGCCTGTGAAGAGCGACCTGAAAAACAGTAAAGAATGAACAAGAACACAATGACTACTTAAAGTCACGCGGAACTTGCTTGCACGCACTGAAGAGCAGATACAAACCCACAAGCACAAACTGAACGGCAGAAAACGATCTGAAAACCACGAGTCTGAAAAAGCGCGAATCGTCTCTCACCAAACTTTTACTAACACGAGATTAGCAAAAGGAGCCCAAAGGGTGCCGCGCTTGGTTCTGAACTGGCCTTTTCTAGTCTCGTCCCACGTGCTTGACGTCACCACGTTGCTGGCGATCGGAAATTCCGACAACTTTGTGCGACCGTGTGTACGCAAAACAAGTTTGAGCCAACATCCGTCGGAAAAAATCCTAGGATTTTGTTGTCGGAATGTCCGAACAAAGTCCGACTGTGTGTATGAGGCATTAGTGTTATCTTTCTTTCAAATGATACACCTGTGTGCTGTGTACAAATAGCAAGTTCAAGAAAAAGATGGTCAGGAATGCTTTTGAGCATTAAGCACCCTAAAATGAAAAAAAAAAAAAGGTCCTATCACAATAAAATAAAAACTAAGCATCTCCAAAAGAACACATAACACCAAAATACCCCCCCCCCCCCCCCCCAAAAAAAAAAGAGAACAGAACAAAAGCACCCTATTAAAGGGAAGCCTTGCAAACTTTTTTTTCAAAAGAAAAAAAAAGTTTACTAATATCCCAAAATAAAGGGGAGCCTTGAAGAAAAAAAGAAGTTTGATATGGATAGGTCAGCAACCGTTAAATGATCCATAGAAATAAAATTAAAAATCTCTAAATAATAAGAAAAAAAGCAGCAAAGGGGTTCCATGAATAAAGCAGCTATCAATCTAAAAAAATCTCATTCTATGCAATTTGAAAACTCTCCCTATCGTTTCTCTACAGCAGATTCCAGTACACTAATGCTTTGGCTGCATGCTTTTATATTGAGGGGGCTGGCAAAATACAAACACAAATATTGTAATGCAAGATCTAGCACAATATACTTGTAATCTGAGCAATGTGTGCAAAATTATTGAAACTAACATATTAAACTGGAGGATGCTAGGAGTGTCCTTAGCAATCAATCTATAAGAAAAATGGGAAGTCATACATTTTGAATGTATTAACTAATAGCTACTATAAGAGTGTAATAATATTTAAAGGAAGACAGGTGGCGACATTGTATCAGAAGAGCTAGAGAAAGACTAAGCACAAATTCTAAAAACGTTGAGAGCAGAAATAGTAACAAAAAGTATTTGGTTGGAGAAAGACAGTAGCAAGGTGGTGGAGCTTTAAAGAGATTTCCACCACCCATGCATTAAAAGACACATTTGTCAAGTAAATGTACTTATATGACAACAAACTCAGACCACCTTTTTGCTCCCTCCTACCCCGGTTGTCCTGCAAAAAGAACTTTTATTTTTAATCACTTCCAACATTTGTGGGAATGTTGGATCACAGAAAGAAGCAGCTGTTCCTCCTCCCCTGCTGTGATGTCCACAAAAGTCCTACTAAACCTGATTTAAGCTTTAGGCTTCTGACAAAGTAAATTATTTATTCTCTCTCTGTCAATCTAACATCTTACTAATATATCCGGGACTTAAAACAGACATTTCCCCCCTTTACATAAATTAAACATCAGCATGCATCTCTGCATAATGTTGTGAGAGCCCCTAACATGTTTAACCACCTCAATACAGGGCACTTAATTCCTGCCCAGGCCATTTTTCAGCCTTCAGTGCGGTCACACTTTGAATGACAATTGAGCAGTCATGCTACACTGTAACCATGTGAAATTTGTATAATTTTCTTCACACAAATAGAGCTTTCTTTTGGTGGTATTTAATCACTCCTGTTTTTCTTTATTTTTTCCTAAAAAAAAAAAAGACCAAAAATTTTGAAAAAAAATAGTTTTTCTTAGTTTCTTTTTCTTTTTCTTTATTTTGTAAATAAGTAATTTTTATCCTTCACTGATAGGCACTGATGAGGTGGCACTTATGGGCACTGATTAGGTGACACTGATGAGGAGGCACAAATATGCCACACTTATGGGCACCGATAGGCGGCACTGATATGTGGCACTGATGAGCACTGGTGGGTGGCACTGGTGGGCACTGGGCACAGATAGGTGGCACTGGTGGGCATGGATAGGTGGCACTGGTGGGCGGCATTGATGGGCACTGATGGGCATTGATGGGTGGCATTGATGAGCAGCAGAAATGAGCATTGATGGGCAGCAGTGATGGGCATTGATGGGCAGCACTGATAGCCAGCACTGACTGGCATCACTAATGGCCACTGATTGCTGGCACTTGTGCACACTGATTGCTAGTACTTGTGGGCACTGATTTCTGCCACTAGTGGGCACAGATTGGTGGCAATTGTGGGCACAGATTGGCACTGATGGCTGGCAGTGGTGAGCACACAGTTTTGGCACTGGTGGCACTTAATTCTAATCAGGGCACTGATGATCAGTGCCCTGATTACATTCCTAGATGTCCTCTGTGAGGAGATGCCGCTGATCGGCTCTCCTCTCCTCACCCTCTGTCAGTGTGAGGCGAGGAGCGTCGATTACCGGCATCTCCGTGTTTACATGTGATCAACATGGCGCAGCCGTGATCGCCACGCTGCACGCCCCCGGGGGCACACAAGAGCAGTCGTTCTGGGTGGCCGTCATATGACATTGACCCAGAATGAGAGCCACGCTGCCCAGCCATCATTTGACAGCCAGCGGGTGGAAAGTGTGTAATGCCGCATACACATGATCGGGATTTTGGTCAGAAAAAGGCATGATGGCTTTTCCGACGGGATTCCGCACAAGCTTGTCTTGCATACACACAGTCACACCAAATTCTGACCATCAAGAACGCGGTGACGTACAACACATACGATGGGACTAGAAAAAGGAAGTTCAATAGCCAGTGTACGACCCTTTGGGGTCCTTCTGCTAATCTTGTGTTAGTAGAAGTTTGGTGAGAGACGATTTGCGCGTTTTTAAGCTTTTGTGCTTTTCAGTCCGTTACTGCTCTTCAGTTTGTGCTTGTTGGTTTGTATTTGTTTTTCAGTGCATGTAGTCAATTCGTATCTGCTATTCAGTGTGTTCTTGTCTGCTCGTTTCTGATTTTCGGCTCGCTCTTAATAGGCCTTGCTGTTCTTCAGTGCGTTCTGTTAAGTTTGTTCTGACCAGCCGACTGTTTTCTAGCCATGTTGCAGTTACGTACTTGTCGTAGAGTTTGTGCTGTGCGAAGGCTTGGTGTTGGGGTTCTTACTTTGACCCAAGCCCAGTCCATAAACAGGGTGTTGAGTTCATGGACCAAAAATTGGTTGCTCCAGCGTGACCAATTCTCTCATATGCCTTTGCTGCATGAGATCCAGGAGAATAATCCTGATGATTTCAGGAATTATCTCCGGATGACGGACCCCATTTTTCACCGTCTGCTTTGCTGTCCCCTTATATTACGAAGCAGGACACCTGCATGCGGCAAGCCATCACTCTGGAGCAGAGGCTAGTGGACACGTTGCGGTACTTGGCGATAGGGAGAAGTCTGCAGGACTTCTCGACAGGCATCTCCCCCCAGGCTCTGGGGATCATTATCCCAGAGACCTGTTCTGCTATAATTCAGGTCCTGCAGAAGGAATATATTAGGGTAAGTTTTCTCCTTTAACATCACATTCTATGTATTTAATGTTTGCTAATGTATTTTATTTCTTTCATCATTCCACAATTACCATGATTGTAATATGCTGTGAATGTCCTCATGCATGCTGGATTTTCTTGATGGTCCATTATTGTTCTTTATGCATATTTGCCTTCACAAACCTCCTCAGTATGCTATCCTGGGCCCATATACACCTAGCCTAGTCACTTAACAATGTATTTTGTCAACTTCATTGTAGTGCTTTACCCTAAACACCCCCTAAAATGTGTACAAATGTTATTTGTGTGCTTAAATTCAGGCAGCGTGCCAGAGGCTTTTTTTCTCATTTGGAACCCTCCCTCCCCCAACCGCTAAGTCAACCGATACCAATTCTCTATCTGCTGACTTTGCCAAACCCATACACACTATACCTATCTCTTTTGTGGTCAGATTTATGGATGAATTCACCAAAGCATGTAGTGAAAGGGCCTGCCTGAATACTTTCAAATGTTACATAGTTACATAGTAGGTGAAGTTGAAAAAAGACACAAGTCCATCAAGTCCAACCTATGTGTGTGATTATGTGTCAGTATTGCATTATATATCCCTGTATGTTGCGGTCATTCAGGTGCTTATCTAATAGTTTCTTGAAGCTATCAATGCTCCCTGCTGAGACCACCGCCTGTGGAAGGGAATTCCACATCCTTGCCGCTCTTACAGTAAAGACCCCTCTACGTAGTTTAAGGTTAAACCTCTTTTCTTCTAATTTTAATGAGTGGCCACGAGTCTTGTTAAACTCTCTTCTGCAAAAAAGTTTTATCCCTATTGTGGGTTCACCAGTACGGTATTTGTAAATTGAAATCATATCCCCTCTCAAGCGTCTCTTCTCCAGAGAGAATAAGTTCAGTGCTCGCATCCTTTCCTCATAACTAAGATCCTCCAGACCCTTTATTAGCTTTGTTGCCCTTCTTTGTACTTGCTCCATTTCCAGTACATCCTTCCTGAGGACTGGTGCCCAGAACTGGACAGCATACTCCAGGTGCGGCCGGACCAGAGCCTTGTAGAGTGGGAGAATTATCGTTTTATCTCTGGAGTTGATCCCCCTTTTAATGCATGCCAATATTCTGTTTGCTTTGTTAGCAGCAGCTTGGCATTGAATGCCATTGCTGAGCCTATCATCTACTAGGACCCCCAGGTCCTTTTCCATCCTAGATTCCCCCAGATGTTCTCCCCCCAGTGTATAGATGACATTCATGTTTACTGTTTACTGTTTAACATTTTGTTCTCCTATTATTATCTTGATAGGTAATTGCAGATTGTAAAAATGTGCTTCAATTTGTACAGTGTGTATTTTAGTATTATGACACTTCTTACCTGTCCAGTGGGCTACCAATAGTGTAAGTAAGGAGTGGCTAGCCAAAGTAACACACATTATTTATGCATTCAGCTCTCAATGAAGTGTAGAGGGTTACCTGTCTAAAACATCTCCCCCCCTAAAATTTTTTCAATGGGCCATCAGAGGGGGGGAAGAATCCGATAAGTGGACCTTATACTTTTTTCTTTAAATACTCCTTAAAATAAAAGTTATACTGATTTTGACCAAGAATGTTTGTGTCTAATCTGCTTGCAATGTTATGTGCAAAATTACAAATTTTATTTTTTCTGTTTTGACTCCACAGTTTCCTTCAACGCCACAGGAATGGCAGACTGTGGGTTCCCACTTTGCCGACCGTTGGGACTTTCCCAACTGTGGAGGGGCAATTGATGGGAAACACGTCCACATAGTCCCACCACCCCATTTGGGGTTATACTATTTTAACTATAAGGGGTTTCATAGTATCGTGTTGATGGCGGTGGAGTCAGCGACATATGAGTTCCTCTATGTGGACATGGGGAAGAATGTCTGGATGTCGGATGGTGGAGTCTTTGCCCAGACGGAGTTCTATGGAACGTCTCCAGAGGGGTGGCTTGGGATTGCCACCTGCGGAAGAGAACATTGAAGGACTCCCGTTTGTCTTTATTACTGATGAAGGATTTGGTCTGGGCGATCACCTGATGAGGCCATTCCCCCAGAGGACCCTCACCCCGGAGAAGAGGGTTTTTAATTACTGGCTGGCCAGAACCTGAAGAGTCGTGGAGAATACCTTTGGGAAAATGGCCAGCCGGTTCCGCCTATTTCTAATGGCTATAAATATGGTGGAGTACAAACTGAACCACATTATATTATCCTGCTGCATACTGCACAACTTTTTAAAAAGAAATGCTCCAAATTATGTTTCCTTTAGTTGGGCCTAAGGCCGGACTTCAAGAAAATGCAATGACAGCCCTGGAGACTGGCCACCTGGCTTGCCCCCCCAAAGTGCCCGTGAAGTGTGGGAAAAATACGTTCAATATTTTACGGGTAGGGGGCCATTGCTATGCCAGAAAATTTTTTAATATTTTCCAAATAAAAAAAAATGATCTGATAAAATCTTGATTTTGATTTACTGTTTTATTTGTTTTAAGCTGTCTCCTAGGTTCTCCTAGTGCTGTTGTAGTTCCAAGTGTTTTTTACAATATTAACTAACCCCCATTGTCACTGTAAACACCAACTTAATACAAAAAGTGGTATTGAGCATTGAAAGAAGAAGCCATGCATTGTTGAGTATAAAACCTTTTACTCCATGCACATTCACATGTGCGTTATAAAACATTTTGTGTTAAAAAAAAAATCTTGTTTTTTTAAAGTTTTACCTTGAATTTTTTAGAAAAGTATATAAACAGGCATGTTTCTAAACATAACATACACAACTCTGGAACTCACAAAGTTCAACACTGAAAAACTGAAGTCAATATCAGACATTATAGTGTCAAAAATGTCTTGATCTTGCCTTCGTCAGATGGGGTGATGTAACCCCTGTAAAAGCCAAATTTAGAAGATGCACACAAATTGGGTTTAAAACTGCGGATTTCCTTTCATCCCATACCTAATGTCAACATGTGCTATCTCCCATCATGGGAGATAAATGGACGTGTTTTGGGGGTGCAACCCCTTCCTCTCATAAAGTTAACACGCCCGTGTCATAGGTACGTTCTGTGTGCGGAGGAAGGAGGACTGGAAGCGACGAACGTTATAACGAAGGTAACATTTTAACTTGGGACATCAGTGGCCTATACTGATTATAGATTGAGGCCTATATTGGGATAAGATTAGGAGAGTTTAGCCTGATATTTTGTGTTTTTGTCTTGTGTTTGGTCTTTCAGCAAAGATGAAACAATTCAAAGACCCGGATTTCATGGGCCAGTTCATTGACAAATACAGGGATATGAGAAATTTATGGGAGGTTAAAAACCCCTTATATTGCAACAAACCAGCAAGGAAGGCATCGCTGGAGAAACTGCTGCAATTTGTGAAGACGCAGGTCCCCAACGCAGACATCGAGTTTGTGGAGAGGAAAATTGGTAGCTTGAGAAGCACGTATAGGAAGGAGCTTAATAAGATCCAGGCTTCCATGAGGTCAGGAGTAGGGATGAGCTTCGTGTTCGAGTCGAACCCATGTTCGACTCGAACATCGCATGTTTGACTGTTCGTTGAATTGCAAATGTTACGGGCCGTTCGCACCAAATTCGAGTGGCGCGTCACGGCCCATAATTCACTGCGGCATCGCAGTGCATTGCTGGCTGATGATTGGCCAAGCATGCACTATGACCCGCTTGCTTAGCCAATTACAGCGCCATCTGAACAGAGAGCCGTAATTGGCCAAAGCCAGGGTGGACAGCTGCAGCTGCAGTATTTACAGTCAGTGTAGTGCGTCCTCTGCACAGTGTGCACCTAAAGCTACCTGAAGACAATCGGTGGTGTTCTTCTGATCCTATTAGTACCACAGGCAGGCAGCTACAGTATTTACAGTTAGTGTACTGTGTCCTCTGAACAGTGTGCACCTAAGCTACCTGAAGAAAATTGGTGGTGTTCTTCTGATCATATTAGTACCGTAGGCAGCTGCAGGATTTACAGTTAGTGTATTGCGTGCTCTGCACAGTGTGCACCTAATGCTACCTGAAGACAATTGCTGTTGTTCTGATCCTATTAATACCACAGGCAGGCAGCTACAGTATTTACAGTTAGTGTACTGTGTCCTCTGCACAGTGTGCACCTAAAGCTACAGTATTTACAGTTAGTGTACTGCGTCCTCTGCACAGTGTGCACGTAAAGTTACCTGAAGACAATTGCTGTTGTTCTGATCCTATTAATACCACAGGCAGGCAGCTGCAGTATTTACAGTTAGTGTAGTGCGTCCTCTGCACAGTGTGCACCTAAAGCTACCTGAAGAAATTTGGTGGTGTTCTTCTGATCCTATTAGTACTGCAGACAGCTGCAGTATTTACAATTAGTGTAGTGCGTCCTCTGCGCAGTGTGCACCTAAAGCTACCTGAAGACAATTGGTGGTGTTCTTCTGATCCTATTAGTACCACAGGCAGGCAGCTACAGTATTTACAGTTAGTGTACTGTGTCCTCTGAACAGTTTACACCTAAGCTACCTGAAGAAAATTGGTGGTGTTCTTCTGATCATATAAGTACCGCAGGCAGCTGCAGTATTTACAGTTAGTGTATTGCGTGCTCTGCACAGTGTGCACCTAAAGCTACCTGAAGACAATTGGTGTTGTTCTGATCCTATTAATACCACAGGCAGGCAGCTACAGTATTCACAGTTAGTGTACTCTGTCCTCTGCACAGTGTGCACCTAAAGCTACCTGAAGACAATTGCTGGTGTTCTCATACTAATAATACTAGGGGCAGGCAGTTGATTCTGCTAGCTGCAGTATCAGTATATATATATATATATATATATATATATATATATATATATACACATCCCAGCTTTGTGCAGCTACATCTCACTGCAGGCAATTAGTATGTCTGGAAGGCCAACAAGGAGAGGCAGACAGTCATAAGCCAATACAAGAGGGTAAGCAGACTCTGTGTCTAGAGGCAACAGTGCTTGTTGTGGAGACAGTGCATCCTCATCAGCACATGGCCGTAGGACATGCTTGTCCTTTTTTTTGGCAGCTGGTCGCGTTGAGCCGCAACATGCGGAAGACTTGGTCAAGTGGATGACCATGCCATTCTCATCCTCCTCATCCTCTCTTACCCAGGCTCAAGGTACTTTGTCTGGCAAAGCAGCTGCCAACGCGGCCTCTTCCCTCGGCTCAATGGCATCAGTCACTCCTTCCCTAGCCCCACCATGTCCTCCTGAGGAGTCCCCCGAACTGTTTGACCACAGTGTTGGGTACATGCTCCAGGAGGATGCCCAGCATTTTGAAGGCTCCGATGATGGCACCCAGCTAGAGAAAGGCAGTAACATGAGCCCAGACAGAGGGGGTGCCCAAGAAGGAAAGCAATCTGGCAGTCATGTTCCCCCAGCTGCAGCATACTGCCAGCTTTGCTCCAGTGATGATGAGGGAGGGGATGATGAGGTCACTGACTCCACGTGGGTGCCTGATAGGAGAGAGGAGGAGGCACATCTCCAACAAGGCAGGATGCCCTCCGGGGGCCAGCTTAAGGGCAGCACACCGACTGCATCACACCGCAGAGCTCCGCATGTGCAGGGTGCTGCTGTCTCTGTGCGTTATTCCAAAAGTTCTTTGGTGTGGGCCTTTTTTGAGATGAGTGCATCAGATCCCGCCACTGCTATTTGCAACATATGTCTCAAGCGTATCTCGTGTGGCCAAAACATCACCCGCTTGGGCACCACATTCTTGACCAGACATATGTTGACCTGCCATGCAGTTCGTTGGCAAACGTACCTAAAAGACCCACACCAAAGAACAAAGCGGACCTCTCCTTGCTCCTCATCAGCTTGGATCTCCAACCACTCTATGCCTTCAGTCCTCTCTGAAACCTGCACTGAAAGGTGAACGTTGCTCCGTTCCGTCACCCCCCATCGCTGTTGTGTACCAGCAAGACGGGCTGTCTGTGGGCATCCGGCGGTGCCCCAGACTTCTCTTCAGTCGTTCAACATTCTGATATTACATGTGAGTGTTTAAATACTATTACTTAATAAAACCTTATGATTTTACACTATTGGAGCTCTCTTTTCCATTTATGGTCAACCACGTTGCTGAGAGTTTGATGTCCTGCCATTGTGCCATTTATCCATCTGACATCGAGGCCCCTAATATCTCATCATAGTGATACTATCTGGTTCCTTGATGGTGGTCCGGAGCAACCATTTTTAACAGCTTACCCAGACCCTCTGTAGTGGGGGGTCATGGGTCTCTGGTAAGCGGCCAATATCTTCATTGGTGGTGGTGGATCAAACACTTTATCCTTAGTTATCAGGATTTTTCCAATCTCAATCAACACTTGGGTGGTTTATCCCATTAATTTTATGGACTTTATTACAATACTTTGTAATTTTCACTGTTGCACATGAAAATGCACTTTTGTATGTCCATTTAATGCATATGTTTAGTGATGTGTACTATATATAGGTTTCATATACCTTTCACTTGGTTTTGCACTATATGATGGCTAGTTGTCATTTGTATAGCTTGTTCCATTAGCGCAGTTCCATTTTTTCCAATTGGCCATCAATGAGTACCTATGCGACTATGGCACCAGGACAGGGTCAGGGGACCTTGGTATTTTTCCCCATGCCAGTGGACTATGATCAGAGATGCATGCACTGTCCTGTCACCATTTGAGGAGGCCATGAGGATGGTGAGCAGTAACAGTGCATGCATCAGTGACACTGTCCCTCTTGTCCACCTGTTGGAGCACACGCTGCATGGAATAATAGACAGGGCACTTGAGGCAGAACAACCGGGAGGAAGAAGAGGAGGACTTCCTTACCTCTCAAGGCCCCCTTTATCCAGACAGCGTTCCTGCGTGCCCACCGATCACACAGGAAGAGGAGGAGGAGGATTGTGTCAGCATGGAGGTGGAGCCTGGCACTCAGCATCAGCGGCAGTCTTCAAGGGATCATTTACAGTACGAAGAAACCCATGGACTTGTACGTGGCTGGGAGGAGGTGGCTGCTGATCATGTCGTCCTTAGTGACCCAGAGGACTCTGGACTGAATGCCTCAGCAAACCTATGCTGCATGGCCTCCCTGATCCTGCAAAGCCTGCGGAAGGATCCTGGTATTCGTGGTATCAAGGGGAGGGATGATTTCTGGCTGGCAACCCTCCTTGATCCATGTTAAAAGGGTAAGGTTGTGGACCTTATCTTGCTGTCGCAGAGGGAGCAGAGGATGAAACATCTTCGGGAGGCCTTGCAGAAAGGTTTGTACAACGCGTTTCCAGAGCCTTGGAGGTTACAATTTCCTGGTCCTCCTGGACAACGTGTTGCTTTGGTCAGTCACAGAAGGAGTGGTGGAGAAGGTGGCCGTCTGACTGATGCGTTCAGACAATTTTTTAGCCTGCAGCCCCAAGGTCTGATCGGTTCCAGCAACCATCGCCAGTGTCAGATTCACATGGTGCAAGATTACCTAGGGGCAAGATCAGACTTGGACACCTTTCCCACCGAAAATCCTCTGGGTTACTGGGTCTTGAGGATGGATCACTGGCCAGAGCTTTCACAGTATGCAATTGAGCTACTGGCCTGTCCTGCATCCAGCGTTCTCTTGGAACGCATATTCAGTGCTGCTGGAGGCTTTGTAACCGATCACAGGTGCGCCCGTCCACCGAATTGGTCGATCGGCTGACTTTCATAAAAATGAATCAGTCTTGGATCACCAGCTACCAAGCACCTGATGCTGATGTAACTGTCTGATTTTTTTTTTAATGTGAGATCCCTTCAAGACTGCCTATGCTGATGCTGAGTGACTATCCTGTTATGCTGAGTGACAATCCTCTTCCTCCACAATTTTCATGCTGATAGCTTGTAAGAACATTTTTGGTTCTGGGCACCGCCACCAGTGGCCAAGGCCCAATTTTTCAGCCCCTGTTTAACAGGGGCGTGTAATTACAATTTTTGATGCAATACTTTGCAGCAGGGCTCATTCCTGTGCTCCAACTATTGCATCTGTGAAGGGTTGCAGTGTTGTGGCACCAGTGCCTAAGGCCCAATTTTTCTGCCCCTGTTCAACAATGGCATGTAATTACAATTCTTGATCTAATATTTCACAGCAGGGCCCATTCCTGCACCCACCAAGAGTAACTGTGAGGGCTTACAGTGTTGTGGCAACACCAACACCTAAGGCCCCAATTTCTGCAGAGTATACAGGGCAGGCCCCTACTTTTAAACATCCAACTTACAAAAGGAGACAACACGAAGTGAGATGAAATCTACCCCTAGGAAGGGAAATTCTCTCCTGTAAGAGTTAATATGGGAAAAACATGTCTCCTCTCCACTGATGCTTTATCACCAATCCTTGTTTCACTAAAAAACCCAAATTTTCAAAAAACATTTGTCATTGGGACAGAAAGTGAGGTGAAATCTTCTGAAGAGGTGAACAGACAGCAAAACAAATGTTACAGGGTGATAACCCTTCCCTATGTTTTCCAAAAAGCTTAAAAATAGATTTTTTGGCTGGAGCTACACTTTAAAAATGTACCAGTTCAAAATTACAAACAGATTCTACTTAACAACAAACCTACAGTCCCTGTCTTGTTTGCACTGCCTGTATACTGCTGTTCAGAGTATATAGGGCCTGGGGGCCCCACGCCTTTCCCTTTTTTAATTTGGATGCGGGGTTCCCCTTAATATCCATACAAGACCCAAAGGGCCTGGTAATGGACTGAGGGGGTACCCATGCCGTTTATCTCACTGATTTTCATCCATATTGGACCCGACATTACATTAAAGCCGCAAGCCGTTTTGAAATGACTTTTTTCCTTTAAAAATGTAATTTTGTGCTCGGACTGTTCTAAGCATGGGAAACACGTGCCACTTTAATGGGGTTCTAAAGTTTTCTCAAAGTTTCGGTCCATTCGCAGGTTCTGGTGCGAACTGAACCGGGGGGTGTTCGGCTCATCCCTAGTCAGGAGCAGCAGCAGAGGATGTGTATGTACCCAGTCTGTTGTACTACACCAGGATGCGGTTTCTGGAAGACCAGATGGAAGTCAGGGAATCACTTTCTATACTTCCATCCAGTCTTCACTCCACCCTTCCCTCAACCCCAGCTGAGGCTTTCGAGGACCAACCTGGACCTTCCATCCTGGAAGAAGTTGAGAAGCCCAGCTGGAGCCAGGTATAGTATTTTTTTACATATTTATTGTCCTAAAATTATTGTTGTTAACTAGATGTTATTATTGATAACAAATGAATAATTGAAAAAAAAAGTGTTTTACATACAATACATACAATAGACAGTAGAGGCCAAAAATGATTAGGACAAGAATGAAAAATGCTGGGCTCAGAATGAAAGTCTTTTCTGTTTATTAACATTCAATTTGCGATAGTCATGAGCTGAAAATTGTGTGTGATTGATGGACCAACAACTAAAACTATGTCCCTTTTCATACACAGGAAGACCTCAGCCAGGACGAGGCTCTGGAATGTGGCACACAGGAGGAGGCAGGGGTAAGTGGCAGCCAGGAGGTGGCGGGGGTTAGTGGCAGCCAGGAGGTGGCCAGGCTCAGTAGGAGCCTCACCCAATCCCAGGTGCCTCCCCTCCGCCTTCCAACAAAAAGGGCCAGGAAGGGGAGTAATTTGGAGGAGGCAGCACTGGGCCTCATTAAGGAGGCTAATGCGGCCCTGAAACCCCCCCTGATGCTAAAGAGGTCTATCCCTACTATATAGCTTCCAAATTGCTGCAAATGGAGGAGGGCCAATGCCACAACTGTGAAAAACTTTTTGTTGAGGCCATTCACAAGTGGTTGAGGGGCCAATGACTGATGATGTACACTTATGTGCGCTCGCCCATCCTCCTCCTGCCACAAGTCCACCTCCAGAGCCACAGCCTCCAAGGAAGGCTGCAGGGAAGGCTGCTGCTGTTCGTGATCTCTGGGAATCCAGGACCAGATTGTGCTCCCTATTATATGGACTTCTCAGGCTACCAAATTTAATTTACAAAGAGTTGATGTCTGCCCTGGGGGCCAAAGGCTTCGCAAATTCAAGCAGTTTCTCCAGCATTGTCTTCCTCTTTTTTTTTTCTGAGCCAGAATAAATGTTTTTTTTTTTTCTTTTTATATGAAAATACTTGCCTATGTGTTTTTCTTCAAATAGGACAGTTTGTTTGTGAGTAGGCAGGTACATTTCAAAAATGCAATGTCTAATTAACAAAGGACACCAACACCAACCTTCTTGAGCTTTAAAAATACAAGATAATAATGTTGTTGCGGAAAATTGACACACCAAAAAAAAATATGGAGATCACTAGAAAATAATTTAAAAATAATCCAAAAAAAAGGGGTTCTTGATTAAAAAAATAAATAAAAAAAAGATGACTATAAAAAATAATTCTAAACATTATTATGGAGATCTGGCTTTAAAAACAAAAAATATTATGCAGGAGATCACAAGAAATAATAAAGAAATACATTTGTGAGAACTCTGTGTGAATATCAGCAGCAAAACAAATTAATTATTCTAGCATTATAAAGAACTAAAGAATGCGCTGCATTAAAAGATCCAAAAATTTACAGCGTGACAAATGTGCTAGCTCAATTGCAAACGCTAGTTTTACCAGACTGAGCACTTCCCTCTCGTACTTGATTCTGAGCATGCGTCATTTTTGGCGCATTGGAATTGCATATAGATGATTGCATTTTGCATACAGACGATCGCTAGGAACTTTTTCCAACTGAAAAATTGAGAACCTGCTCTCAATCTTTTGCTGGCTGGATTTTGCTGGCAAAAGTCTGATGGAGCATATACACGGTCGCATTTTCGGACCAAAAGCTCTCATCAGACTTGTGCTGGCTGCATTTCCGATCGTGTACGCGGCATAAGAATTATTTTGCTTTACTTACCTTTTTTACTTCTACTTTCTGGTTTCACTGAAGACAGTGGTGTCATAGCACTGATTGCACACATGCTCAGGGAAGGCAACATTGTCATTATCTTCAGGGAGATCCTATATTTAAACTGCAAGATCTTGTAAAATATTGCACTATTTACTTACTGTGCGTGTGCAAGTTGAAGTGCATGACATCATGCGCTTCATTTTGTGCATGTGCCATACAACACTACAGACATCTGTTGGGGGAAAACCCCATTCCCTGTGCTCTTGCGAGATCTCAGGGAAGGAGGATTTTTTCCTTAACAGAGGCCTGAAGTGTCATCTGGGGCACGTACAAGATTAAAAGCTCATGACACCATGTGCTTTACCTTATGCATGCACTGTATTACGGGAATTTTAAAAATGGTGACATGAACTAGGGAACTCAGGCAGCACAAGAGCAGGAGAAAAATAGGTATTTATGAAGAAAAAGTCACAAGGACATACGTAGGTAAATGTAATTGTTTATTTCCCCCTAGTAAGATTAAAATGTTTATAGAGTAGGGATGGGGATCCTCTTAAAGTTCTCTCACTGCCTATGTATGCATCTTTTTCCAGTGTGTTACTTGTTCTATCAATACCATTTTTATTACACTTTTCTTAGTCCTCATTTCAAATATTCTGATATTATGCCACCACTAGAGATGTCCCGAACGAACTCCCTGTTCAGTTCGCAGCAGAACTCCCAAACAGAGAAAAAATTCTAACCCAAACAGCGAACTCCATTGAAGTCTAGAAAGCTGAACAGGAAAAATCAAAAGTGCCCATTTTGAAGGCTTATATGCAAGTACTTGGCCCTAAAAGGGGTATATGGGTCTGGGTACTGTTCTGGGGGACATGTATCAATACAAAAAATGTTTTTTTTTAAAAACAATCTTTATTTGAGGAGCAGTGATTTCAATGATTCTTAAAGTGCAAAAATAAAAATATTTTTTTTTTTTGTTAATCCATACCAGATTTTGTTTTTTATTTTTTTATTAAAGGAATTGTCAAAAACTAGTTTACTGTCTTTATTCACTTTTTACAAATTTTTGGTGAATGGATAGGGGTACAATTTACCCTATACTCATTCATATAGAGGGGGCGGGATCTGGGGTCCCCTTTGTTAAAGGGGGCTTCCGGATTCCGATAAGCCCCCTGCCCACAGACCCCCACAACCACTGGCCAGGATTGTGGGATCAGGCCCTTGTCTCCATCAGCATGGGGACAAAGTGGTTTGGGGTCAGGGGGGCAGAGCACCCCCCTTGTTGAGGACATGTGGCCTGGTATGGTTCAGGAGGGGGGCACTCGCTCGACCCCCCACCTCCTTTCCTGACCTGTCAGGCTGCATGCTCAGATAAGGGTCTGGATGGATTCTGGGGGGGACCCTACACAGGTTTTTTTTTTATTTAGCTGTCAGCGGGGAAGCCAGATTCCCAGCCCCACTTCTTAACAACCAACTTTGCCCAATAAGGGCACAGAATGCACTGTGCAGCGCACAGTGCATTGCAGGGTGTTTGGCAGGGCGAACACCCTGCAAACAGGCAAATGTTAAGCCCAGACTCATGCTTGGGCCAAACCGTTCACCCATGGCGTGTTATCAGTTTATGCATTCAGTTTTTATGCCTTTTTCTGTTAGATTGCTTGCTAAGGTCAGACGATTTATTTTGTCCAGATCTCCTCAAGTTAAACATTTTAAAGACATCTGATTATCTTCAGGTACTTTGAAAACTAATCAGAAAAAATGCATTAGAGAAGACTAGGGATGAGCCGAACACCCACCTGTTCGGTTCGCACCAGAACATGCGAACAGGAAAAAAGTTCGTTTCAAACACGCGAACACCGTTAAAGTCTATAAGACACGAACATGAATAATCAAAAGTGCTAATTTTAAAGGCTTATATGCAAGTTATTGTCTTAAAAAGTGTTTGGGGACCTCGGTCCTGCCCCAGGGGACATGGATCAATGCAAAAAAAAGTTTTAAAAACGGCCGTTTTTTCAGGAGCAGTGATTTTAATAATGCTTAAAGTCAAACAATAAAAGTGTAATATCCCTTTAAATTTCGTAGCTGGGGGGTGTCTATAGTATGCCTGTAAAGGGGCGCATGTTTCCTGTGTTTAGAACAGTCTGACAGCAAAATGACATTTCGAAGGAAAAAACCCATTTAAAACTACTCGCGGCTATTGCATTGCCGACAATACACATAGAAGTTCATTGATAAAAACGGAATGGGAATTCCCCACAGGGGAACCCCGAACCAAAATTAAAAAAAAAAATGACGTAGGATTCCCCCTAAATTCCATACCAGGCCCTTCAGGTCTGGTATGGATATTAAGGGGAACCCCGGACAACATTTAAAAAAAAAATGACGTGGGGTTCCCCCTAAAGTCCATACCAGACCCTTCAGGTCTGGTATGGATTTTAAGGGGAACCCCGCACCAAAAAAAAAAAAAAAAAAAGGCGTGGGGTCCCCCCAAAAATCCATACCAGACCCTTATCCGAGCACGCAACCTGGCAGGCCGCAGGAAAAGAAGGGGGGACGAGAGTGCGCCCCCCCCTCCTGAACCGTACCAGGCCACATGCCCTCAACATTGGGAGGGTGCTTTGGGGTAGCCCCCCAAAACACCTTGTCCCCATGTTGATGAGGACAAGGGCCTCATCCCCACAACCCTGGCCGGTGGTTGTGGGGGTCTGCGGGCGGGGGCTTATCGGAATCTGGAAGACCCCTTTAACAAGGGGACCCCCAGATCCCGGCCCCCCCCTGTGTGAAATGGTAAGGGGGTACTTACCCCTACCATTTCACTAAAAAACTGTCAAAAATGTTAAAAATGACAAGAGACAGTTTTTGAAAATTCCTTTATTTAAATGCTTCTTCTTTTTTCTATCTTCCTTCATCTTCTTCTTCTGGTTCTTCATCCGGCGTTCTCGTCCAGCATCTCCTCTGCGGCGTCTTCTATCTTCTTCTCCTCGGGCCGCTCCGCACCCATGGCATGGGGGGAGGCTCCCGCTCTTCTCTTCTTCATTTTCTTCTCCGGGCCGCTCCGCACCCATGCTGGCATGGAGGGAGGCTCCTGCTGTGTGACGGCGTCTCCTCATCTGACGGTTCTTAAATAACAGGGGGCGGGGCCACTCGGTGATCCCGCCCCCCTCTGATGCACGGTGACTTGACGGGACTTTCCTGTGACGTCACGGGGAATGCCACAGGGAAGTATCGTCATGTCCCGTGCGTCAGAGGGGGGCGGGGTCACCGGGTGGCCCCGCCCCCGTTATTTAAGAACCGTCAGACGAGGAGACGCCGTCACACAGCGGGAGCCTCCCTCCATGCCAGCATGGATGCGGAGCGGCCCGGAGAAGAAAATGAAGAAGAGAAGAAGGAAGAAGAGAACATAAAGAAGAAGAAGATGAAGAGAAGAGCGGAAGCCTCCCCCCATGCCATGGGTGCGGAGCGGCCTGAGGAGAAGAAGATAGAAGATGCCACAGAGGAGATGCTGGACGAGAATGCCGGAGGAAGAACCAGAAGAACCAGAAGAAGAAGGAAGATAGAAGAAAGAAGAAGAATTTAAATAAAGGAATTGTCAAAAACTGTCTCTTGTCATTTTTAACATTTTTGACAGTTTTTTAGTGAAATGGTAGGGGTAAGTACCCCCTTACCATTTCACACAGGGGGGGGCCGGGATCTGGGGGTCCCCTTGTTAAAGGGGGCTTCCAGATTCCGATAAGCCCCCCGCCCGCAGACCCCCACAACCACCGGCCAGGGTTGTGGGGATGAGGCCCTTGTCCTCATCAACATGGGGACAAGGTGTTTTGGGGGGCTACCCCAAAGCACCCTCCCAATGTTGAGGGCATGTGGCCTGGTACGGTTCAGGAGGGGGGGCGCCGCACTCTCCTGCGGTTGATTCCTCCCCCCTCCCTCTGCTCGCTGACACTGCATAATGCGAGCGCTCACACAACCACGGCCGCCCGATCTTCTCCTTCCCCTGCATCCTCATTGGCAGGGAGAAGAGCGAGTTGCAGGAAGGACTCCACCAGGACTCTCAGTTACTGAAAAAACAGACTGATTTCTCCCATCCTTAGGACAGGAGAACCAGCCTGTAAATTCCAAGAGATGCCAGACCAGCGCTGTCAATAGCAGAGGCAGGACAGCAAGAGGAGGCTGGGGAACCCCACAGTGGCAGAACACCAGGGCTCGGAGGCAAGACAACCTTTGCAACCCTGATAGTTCTCCCACTGTTTTGGATCCTTATATTTTCTTGGTATGCTGGTGACATATATCTCTTGTTTTCTGCCACCCTGGGGGGGCCCAATACAGTAGGAAGGGATCTCACTGCAGAACATGTGAAAGGGCCATTGTGGGGGGGGTCGTAGTAAAGGGCCCCAGGATATATATATATATATATATATATATATATATATAATTGCATTTTATAGTTGCCCCCCTACTTTTGTCCCTGTCCTCCCATGTGCCCCCCTAAATATGAAAGCTGGAGATGCCACTGTGCTCCAGGGCTTAATAAATGAGGGGGAGCTCTGCTGACTTCCATCATTCAATCATGTGCAAACAAAAATGCTGTTTTTTTATTTTCTTTGCATGTTATTGGGTGTTCTTTGTAAAGTGAAGCTTTACCTCATTTACCAAGTTTTGGAGCAACTGCACTTGCAAAAGTGCACAGTCTATTTGTCTTTTGTAAATCAACCCCATTGTCTCTGCTCTGTCCCGAAGCATTTCAGGAAAGGGTCAATCCTTTCTTCCAAGGGGGAGGTCTAGGTTAGATGCTTTCATACTGGCTATATGCCAGTATGCTCTTATGAAAATCCAATTTTGTTTTACCCACATAAATGCATCCACTTGTCATGTCAATAAGTATACTTCTCCGGGCATTTTGTAGTTTGCATAGTGTTGGGGTTTATAGGCCCTGTCATTAGGTAATACTATATTCTTTATGATGTTCATATACTGACAATATGGACCCCCCCCCCCACATGTAAAGGTTCCACGTAAGCTGCAGGGATTCTTTCTAAAACCCCCTACAAATTCACTGTGAACCAGATGGTCTTTCAGGGATTTGGTCCTTTGGTAGGTAATTGCTGGGGTGTCTGGTACATGGGGGGGCTTAATGCTGGATCGATTTTAAGCAGATGCCAATATTTTGCAATGATTTTAGTAACCGGCTTGTACTGTATAGTATACTTAGAGATGATATGAAGTGTTTGACAGGGCCGATCCCAGGCGGGTGCTCGGGGTGCAGTGCACCCAAGCGCCAGAGAGGTGGGGGCGCTGAAGCGCCAGAGTGCTCCCTTCCCTCCTCCTCCTCCTCTTGTTCGTGTCCAGTGGTGGCTCTCCGCTTGTGTTCTGAGGAGAAAGGCGCCGCTGTGTTTCCTGCTCAAGACCCTCCCCCCTCCCTCCTCCTGTCAGAGAAGGAGAGCAGCCAGCCGGAGGTGAAATCGGAGGTGGAGCGGCTGGTCTCTGTGTGTAGAGAGACCAGCCGCACAGTGACGTCGCGGGGGGCGGTCTATGCCTGACACGTTCTCCTCCTCTCTGTGTCTCTCACTCCTGCCTACTGTGAACTGCTCTCCACCCAGGCGGCGTGGCTGCACACTGTCCTCTCCTCTCCAGCTGCCGGGTGTTTTTATGTACCCTAATGAGGGGGTCTGTCCTGGGGGGTCTGTACTAATGGAGGGGGGTCTGTCCTGAGGGGTCTGTACTAATGGAGGGGGGGTCTGTCCTGGGGGGGTCTGTACTAATGGAGGGGAGGTTCTCTCCTGGGGTCTGTACTAATGGAGGGGGTTCTTTCCTGGGGGGTCTGTACTAATGGAGAGGGGCCTGTACTAATGTACTCATGGAGGGGGGCTCTGTACTAATGGAGGGGGTCTGTACTAATGGAGGGAGGTCTGTCTTGGGGGTCTGTACTAATGGAGATGAGGGGTCTGTACTAATGGGAGGGACTGTCCTGGGGGGGTCTGTACTAATGGAAGGGGTTTGTCATGGGGGTCTATACGGGTCTGTACTAATGGAGGGGGGTCTGTCCTGGGGGGTCTGTACTAATGGAGGGGGGTCTGTACTAATGGAGGGGGGCCTGTCCTGGGGGGTCTGTACTAATGTACTTGAGGGGGGTCTGTACTAATGGAGGGGGTCTGTACTAATGGAGAGAGGTCTGTCTTGGGGGTCTGTACTAATGGAGGGGGGTCTGTTCTAATGGGGGTCTGTCCTGGGGGGTCTGAACTAATAGAGGGGGTCTGTACTAATGGAGGTGGGTCTGAACTAATGGGGGTCTGTACTGATGGGGGGTCTGTCCTGGGGGTCTGCACTAATGGAGGGGGGTTCTGTCCTGGGGGGTCTGTACTAATGGAGGGGGGTCTGTACTAATGGAGGGGGGTCTGTCCTGGGGGGTCTGTACTAATGGAGGGGGTCTGTCCTGGGGGGTCTGTACTAATGGAGGGGGGTCTGTCCTGGGGGGTCTGTACTAATGGGGGGTCTGTACTGGGGGTCTGTACTAATGAAGGGGGGTCTGTCCTGGGGAGTCTATACTAATGGAGGGGGGTCTGTACTAATGGAGAGGGGTCTGCCCTGAGGTGTCTGTACTTATGGAAGGGGGTCTGTACTAATGGAGGGGGGTCTGTACTAAGGGGGAACTGTACTAATGGAGGGGGGTCTGTCCTGGGAGTCTGTACTAATGAAGGGGGGGTCTGTGATAATGGATGGGGGTCTGTACTAATGGAGGGGGGTTGTACTAATGGGGGGTCTGTCCTGGGGGGTCTGTACTAATAGAGGAGGGTCTGTCCTGGGGGTCTGTATAATGGAGGGTGGTTTGTACTAATAGAGGGGGAGGTCTGTCCTGGGGGTCTGTACTAATGGAGGGGGGTTCTGTACTAATGGGGGGTCTGTACTCATGGAGGAGGGGGGCTGTAATAATGGAGGGTGGGTCTGTACTAATGGGAGGGTCTGTACTAATGGAGGGGGGTGTGTCCTGGGGGGGTCTGTACTAATGGAAGGGGAGGTCTGTTCTGGGGGGGTCTGTACTAATGGAGGGTGGTTTGTCCTGGGGGTCTGTACTAATGTAGGGGGGTCTGTCCTATGGGGGCCTGTACTAATAGAGGGGGAGGTCTGTCCTGGGGGGTCTGTACTAATGGAGGGGGGAGGTTTGTCCTGGGGGGTCTGTATTAATGGAGGGGGGTCTGTACTAATGGAGGGGGGGTTTTCCTGGGGAGGTCTGTACTAATGGAGGGGGGTCTGTACTGAGGAAGGTCTGTACTAAGGGAGGGGTTTATACTTAGTGTGGTTTCTGCACTGACAGAGGGGGTCTATACTTAGTGGAGGGGGGTCTGTACTGAGGGGTGACTATAGATGGTGGAAGGGGGGTGACCCCAACCCTAGTGACACCAATGCAGCTGCAGGCTCTTCTTTCCCCCCTCCCTCTCCCCCTCCCTCTCCCTCTCCTCCTCGCGTGCGCTGCTGTACTAATGAGCAGCGCTTGCCAGCACAGCTGCCCATTATGTTTCTTACCCCGCCTTCATATCAGCCAGGGAAGAAATAGAATAGAAAAAGGAGCAGAGAAGAGGATTGTGGGACATATAGTCCAGAGGACTGGCAGCTCCACTGTAACATGGAAACTGCAGCCCACACAGCATGCTCAGCTGAATGGGAGAGAGAGAGAGAGAGAGACGGGAGCCTGGGAAAGCTTTCAGGGAAGTATACCCAGCACTCCAGAGGGAAAGGACAGTTCTGAGAGAACACCATCAGAGAGAGAACCCCAATGCCCTGCACCACCAGAGGGAAAGCCACACAGGAAAGGAATGGAGTCATTGCAGGAATACAGATCTGGGTGCTACCCAGCGGAGTCGCCATGGGAAATTCAGCGTAAGCTGACTCCTGATCAAAGGAACCATTGCTGTATCGCTGGGTCAGGTGAGAAGGCCGATCAGCCATTATCTACTAACATCCATAGGAACTGCAGTCTCTGACCATTTCCTGTACTATGTCTGCAGTCTCTGACCATCTCCTGTATAGGGATGAGTTTCCAGTTCGAGTCGTACTCATGTTCGACTCGAACATCGGCTATTCGGCAGTCCGCCGAAGAGCAAACAATTTGGGGTGTTCGCGGCAAATTCGAAAGCTGCGGAACACCCTTTAAAAGTCTATGGGAGAAATCAAAAGTGCTAATTTTAAAGGCTTATATGCAAGTTATTGTCATAAAAAGTGTTTGGGGACCTGGGTCCTGCCCCAGGGGACATGGATCAATGCAAAAAAATTTTTAAAAACGTCCGTTTTTTCGGGAGCAGTGATTTTAATAATGCTTAAAGTGAAACAATAATAGTGTAATATTCCTTTAAAATTTGTACCTGGGGGTCTTGGATGCGCCAAAATGCCTGGCTAACACATGGTCATGACAGAGTTCAAGTATGGTGACCTGGAGACTCTCAGGTATGAAGATTTTGTCATTGTGGCAAAACAGACCATCTTTTGCTAGTAACTTTGTTTCAAGAGGAGGAGTAACTTCAATGGAAGCCTGTTTGACCTGGGAAAGTAGATCTTCCTGTACCAAAAGAAAATTTTCTGCGGGCAGAATGGTATCTGGAGATACAGTTGTTTTAGAGTCATTGAACATGCGAGACAAGGCGTCTGGTTTTGTGTCCTTCGAGCCGGGCCGGTAGGTGACATGGAAGGAGAATCTGGAAAAGAATAATGCCCACCTGGCTTGACATGGCTTTAATCGTTTTGCAGTTCTCAGGTATTCCAGATTCTTATGGTCAGTATAAACTAGAATCGGGTGAGGTGTCCCTTTCAGCAGGTATCACCACTCCTCCAATGTGGCTTTTATCGCCAACAGTTCTCGGTCCCCCACGTCATAGTTCCTCTCAGCGACAGATAGCTTATGGGAGAAGAAGGCAATGGAGAACAGAAGAGCCTTGGATCTCTGTCGTTGCAAGAGCACTGCACCAACAGCAACTTCAGAAGCATCAACTTCCAGAACAAATGGCAAGGCAGGGTCAGGGTGTTTTAACACAGAAGCAGAGGTGAACAGTCTCTTGAGTGTATCAAAGGCTACTTGAGCCTCAGGAGTCCAGTGGAACTGGATTCCCTGCTTGGTCAACTGCTTAATGGGGGAGATGGCTGAGAATCCTTTAATGAACTTTCAGTAAAAGTTTGCAAATCCCACAAACCGTTGAATCCCCTTCTTATCTGTAGGGACTGGCCATTCTAAGATAGCAGAAATATTTTGGGGATCCATCTTAATGCCCTCAATTGAGATTATCAGTCCCAGAAATTGTATTCTTTGCTGCTCAAATTCGCTTTTTTCGGGTTTGGTGTATAGGCCGTGCTGCCGGAGTCGACCCAACACACACTTGACATGTTTGCGATGACTGTCAATGGAGGAGGAGAAGATTAGAATGTCATCCAGGTAGACAATGACAAACAGGTCTAGGTAGTCTCAAAAAATATCATTGATAAAGTGTTGGAAGGTGGCAGGGGCATTGCATAGTCCGAATGGCATCACCAGCTATTCAAAATGTCTGAATCGGGTGCGAAAAGCTGTCTTCCATTCGTCACCTTCCCTGATGTGAACCAAGTTATAGGCTCCCTGAAGGTCAAGTCTGGTAAAGATGGCTGCAGCCCCAAGTCTCTGGAATAATTCAGGTATTAAAGGGAGAGGGTAGCAATTCTTATTGGTGATTTTATTCAGTTTGTGATTATCAATACAAGGTCAAAGAGTGTGGTCATTTTTTTTCCACGAAGAAGATGCCAGCTCCTGCTGGGGATGTGGACCGGCGGATGAACCCTTCTTTAGATTGTCATCAATGTACTCTTTGAGTGTATCCAGCTCTTGTTCAGTTAGAGGGAAAATTCTTCCAAAAAGCACCTTGGCCCCTGGAAGGAGTTCAATAGGACAGTCATAGACTCGGTGTGGAGGAAGAGTCTCTGCACCTTTTTTACTGAAGACGTCCAAGAAGTCATGGTACGCCATTGGGACTGACTGGCGGGCTTCAGAGTCCAGACACATCAAAGAGGGAGAGTTATTGGCAATTTCTTGAAGGTAGTGTTGATGGCAATAAGGAGAAGGGAAGGTGACTTCTCTGGTGGCCCAATATATGTGAGGGTTGTGGACCTGTAGCCAGGGCATGCCAAGAATGACTGGAAACAGTGGGGATGTGATGATATCCAGACGTAACAGTTCTTGGTGGAGATTGGCAATGATGGCTGGTAGAGGGGTTGTCTCCTGTGTGACAGGACCTGACTTGATGGCAGACCCATCGGCTAAATGTACTAAGAGTCCTTGAACCCTGGGAAATAAAGGGATTGAATGTTTAGCTGCGAAGGTAGAGTCCATGAAGCAGCTGCATGCTCTCGAATCAATGATAGCAGATATCTGGATGTTCCTTCTGGGGTGCTACAACAGAACGGAAAGAGCAAAGTGAGAAGTGTTGGTTACAACAAGAGTTCAGTCAGCAGAATTTGAGAGACACTTATGAAGCCTGGCTGGACAGGATCTCACGTAGTGCCCTGGTTCCCCACAGTACATGCACAAGTTGTTCAGATGTCGTCGTTGGCATTCCTCTCCCATGAGTGAGGGATGTAGCATGCCCAACTGCATAGGTTTGGACGTCAGGAGTGGGTGCTGACTGCACCGGTGGAGCTGGATTGGAGAAGCTGGGAACTCTTGGCAACATCCAGGTAGGACTAGGTTGACCCATGGCCCTTTCAGATCTGCATTCTCGCAGACGTCGGTCAATCTGTATAGCCAGGTTAATGAGTGCATCTAGAGTTTGGGGCACCCCAACCCTGGCCAGTTCATCCTTTAGAGGATCTGACAGTCCCATGCGAAACTGGTAGTGAAGGGCTGCATCGTCCCAGTTGGTGTCAGCACTCCATTGTCTAAACCCTGTAACATACTCCTCTGCTGCCCTGCAACCTTGCTGTAATGCATGAAGTGCAGCTTCCGCAGTTGCAGCTAACTGTGGATCTTCATAAAGTTGAGCCATGGCATCAAAGAATGTAGTCAGGTTAGTCAGTTCTGCTGCCATTTGTTCAAGAAGACGGTGTGCCCAAGACTGAGGCTCATTCAGTAGCAGGGAGATCACAAAGCCTACTTTGGTATCCTCTAAGGAAAAGGAGCGTGGTTTCAGGGCAAAATAAAGTTCACAGGAGATACAGAAGGCCCTGAATTTGCTGCGTTCTCCCGAGAACCTTTCAGGTGTGGGTACACAAGGTTCAGTAGGTAGCATCACTAATGCAGATGGAGCAGATGTGCTGGCTGAGGCATGTGGAGATCCCTGGGTTGCAGCAGGGGATGAAAGTGCTTGAACACATCCTTCCAAGCGGGTATAGCCTTCCTGTAGGCTCTTGACAGCCTGTGTGAGGCCTGCTAGCTGTAAACAAAGTTCATCCATTAGAAAGGCCCCATGCTCGGGCTCAGACATGGATGTCTGATACTGTCACATACCTAGTAGATGAGCCCGATATGCAGAGGGAGGCCTCTCTTATGTCCCTGACTCACGGCCCCTGATAGAGTGAACAGAAGGTGCGGGAGTACAAGGTATCATGAGTACCAAAAAGAGAAAAGAGAAAGCGGGACTTTAATGAGACGTGTCAACGCATAAATATTAATAAATTGGCCAGGCACATATAGAGTTGGCCTGTATCCAATGTAAGTATAATCCGGACATAAATATTCTATAACCAGGGAAACACTGGGTGTAATCACAAAGGATTTACAGCAATATTCGTATAAAACATCGTTTAATACTTCATTAGACATAGAGAGAATTGTTAAAAATCAATCAATCAGGGGTATGGTGGATACAAAGCGTATACAGTTACAGTACAGGTAGTTAGATTATAGGCATCCTTAAGTTGTTAACTCTACACGTTTCTTGGCTTACAACCAATCATCAGGAGTTCAGATGCGTAATAACTAGAAAATAATAAAGCAGCCATTAATCTAATGATTGACATAAACATATAGAGAAAGCAAAGACTACAATAGTACTCACAAGTAAAATGGATAGATGATAAAATGAGAAGGTGGTCCGGCCTGTAAAGTCTCACCCGGGGTTGAGGCAAGGACCAGCCCCCCAGAGGTAAACCCCGAAGGGGAGGAGGCTGCCATCAAAACCAGGACACCCCACACAGTATGGCCCAACGAGAAGGGGGAACCTGGCAAGCGCATATGGAGTGCTATGGGGGGAGAAAAAGAAGTGTGAGTGGAATTGAGAGTGAAGTGAAAAAACCATCCATGAATAGACAGATGAAAGTGATAGGGGGGTATAGCAAAAAACGTGGAGTACAGGAGGGAAGTGGAGTGATGATGAATAGTGAGGGGAATATGAGTGTTAAGAATGGATGGCTATGAGCAGTGAGGGAGATTACCTGTGATGTGCAAGTGTAGCGTGTGCCGGTCATCCCTATACATGCCGGGACAGCATGTGGAGTGGGCTAGTCAGAGGCCGCCGCCATATACCCCAGGCCGGGGGCGTGTCCCCGCCAGCGTCATGAGGGGACGTCCGTGTGGCGCACAAGGAGGAGGGAAGGTCCACTCCCGATCATGTGATCTGGGCGGAGTGCCCTCCCCCTGTTGCCATGACTCCCAAAGAATGGAACAGAGACGCCCGCAGTGCGGCATCGTGAGACGCCGCACCAAGGGCGCAAACGCATGATGCTGATGCGTCGAGGTCACGGTCCGCCCCCACCGTGGTGTAGGGCGGGTGAGGGGCCGCGAACTGGGCGCATCACAACCCCGGGGATGAGACACGACCAGACCAAGGACCAACCTCCCAGTACCTATATTACAGTGAGTGGTAAAAAACACACATAATGGGGTGGTACAAGTAAAGGAGTGGAAGAGTATGCACTGAATTAAATCAGAATCAAGGTTGCATATAATGGTCAGCAAATGTTTAGCTGATGAATAGAAAAAAACAAGAAAAAGAAGCCGAAAGCTATGATAAATTGGAAAAATAAATAACAAAGATGATACAGTGGGTTCTGGAATATGGCTGGTCAGGTCACGGAAATGGGTGTTTTCCACCCTAAATTTAATTATGCACGTAAAGGGGGGGTTTTTTGTGACCTGTCCATACCAACATTATGAACGCTGACATGTCTCCATCCCAATTAGTAATACCAAAAAGAGAAAAGAGAAAGCGGGACTTTAATGAGACGTGTCAATGCATAAATATTAATAAATTGGCCAGGCACATATAGAGTTGGCCTGTATCCAATGTAAGTATAATCCGGACATAAATATTCTATAACCAGGGAAACACTGGGTGTAATCACAAAGGATTTACAGCAATATTCGTATAAAACATTGTTTAATACTTCATTAGACATAGAGAGAATTGTTAAAAATCAATCAATCAGGGGTATGGTGGATACAAAGCGTATACAGTTACAGTACAGGTAGTTGTTAGATTGTAGGCATCCTTAAGTTGTTAACTCTACGCGTTTCTTGGCTTACAACCAATCATCAGGAGTTCAGATGCGTAATAACTAGAAAATAATAAAGCAGCCATTAATCTAATGATTGACATAAACATATCGAGAAAGCAAAGACTACAATAGTACTCACAATTAAAATGGATAGATGATAAAATGAGAAGGTGGTCCGGCCTGTAAAGTCCGGAAAGTGAGTACTATTGTACAAAGGTGGTGCAACCTATATGCTATATGCTAAAGATGGTTTGCACCTAAATTGAAGGGTGTCTACTGTGCTAGGGGAGAGGTTTATGGGAAGGATGGAGGAGTATTTAAACTAGGGTTGTGGGGGGGAGGGTGAATTAGATTTTAATGGGGCAGACAGGTCAGACAGGGGCCAGCCCTTATTGGTGGGTGGAATGGGGAAAGATGTGGGGAGGGCTATGGCAGATGGTATGAAGGTTCCTATGTTACAATCAACCATTGGGAATTGGTACTATTTTTATTAAAATATGCAACATACATTTGCAACATGTGACAACAAATTAAACTGTTTACTAATGCCAGAAGTCTGCCAAGCAAAATAGGTGAGTTGGAAGCTCTGCTGCACGAAGAGAACTATGATCTAATTGGTATTGCTGAATCTTGGCTTCATTCTTCTCATGACTGGGCTATTAATATTCCTGGCTATGCTCTCTTTCGAAAAGACAGTGTAAAATGTAGGGGCAGGTGTGTCTGTCTCTATGTGAGAAGTGGTCTCAAAGCGAGTGTGAAAGAGGACCTAGTTGATGGAGAGTGTGATGAGTCTGAAGCATTAATGGGTGGAACTGTACATGGATGTGCGTACTACAAAGGTTATCATTGGAGTTTGTTATAGACCTCCCAGTGTTAATGAGGAGATGGAGACTCCGCTCCTTGCACAGATGGAAAGGGCTGCAAGGGCTGTAACGGTGATAATAATGGGGGATTTTAACTACCCGGAAATTGACTGGAGTAATGGAACTGCTGGAACAGTTAAAGAGCAAACATTTATAAACCTATTACAAGACAATTTTATGGTCCAGTTTATTGAGGCCCCCGACTAGGAATGATGCTCTGCTGGACCTGGTAATCTCAAACCATGCAGAGCTTATTATCAATATTCATATAAAAGAACACCTGGGTAGCAGTGACCATAACATGATTTAATTTAATGTAAGCAGTAAGCAACAAATACATATGGGTAAGATAAAAACACTTTATGACTGGGAGGGAATATTGGCATCAATATTGGCATTGGCATCAATGGACACAGAATAGAAATGGGAATTCTTCAAAGTGACTGTATGCAAACTCTTTGTAAAGTATATTCCAATGGGCAATAAGGCTAAAAAAAAAAAAACGAACGACAGATTGCAAAAGATAGTAGGACAAACCTCAAAAAATTCTTCAAATATATTAATAGTTAAAAGATCAGATCTGAGCATGTAGGCCCTTTACAAAATAAACTAGAGTGGGTGACTGGGGACAAAGAGAAGGCAAATGTATTCAATACTTTCTTCAGCTCTGTGTATACAAAGGAGCATAGGGGAACTCATGTCCATAATGGGGGTGGTAGTGACACAGCCCCAAATGATCCACAATGGCTCAAAAGTGATAAGGTCCAGAAATATTTAGACAGAATATAGGTGGATAAAGCACCTGGACCAGATGGAATCCACCCACTGATCCTAAAAGAATTGAGATCTCTCATTTCAAGGCATTAATGACTGGAATGGTACCACTGGATTGGCATGTGGCCAATGTGGTGTCCATATTTAAAAAGGAATCAAAGTCTTTACCAAGTAACTAGAGACCTGTTAGTTTAACTTCTATAGTCAGTAAGATACTGGAGAGTTTAATAAAAGGACACATAGACATGTTCTTGCTGGGAAAAAAAAATATTTTAAGCAACAGACAGCATAGATTCATGAAAGACAGAAGTTGTCAAACAAACCTAATTTCTTTTAATGAGGAGGTAAGTAAAACCTTGGACAGAGGAGTGGCTGTGGATGTGGTATACTTGGATTTTGCAAAAGCATTTGACACAGTTCCCCACACACGTCTAATGTGCAAGGTAAAGTCTACAGTCTTAGTAAGATCAATTTATAAATGGATAGAAAACTGGCTAAAATACAGAATTCAGAGAGCAGTGGTTAATAAATCGTACTCTGAATGATCTAAGGTTATCAGTGGTGTACCCCAAGGTTCAGTGCTGGGACCCTTACTTTTTAATATCTTATAAATGATATAGGTTCTGGTATTAAAAGTAACATTTCTGTCTTTGCAGATGGCACTAAGCTATGCAGTGGAATAATGTCCTTACAGGATGTCTCCAATTTACAAGCCAACCTCAATGCACTGTCTAATTGGAAAACTAAGTGGCAAATGAGGTTTAATGTTGATAAATGTGAAGTTATGCACTGGGGACTAAGAATATACATGCATCATACATACTAGGGGGGAGTAGGACTGGGGGAATCAATGGTGGAGAAGGATCTGGGGGTTTTGGTAGATCATAAGCTTAATAATAGCATGCAATGCCAAGCTGCAGTTTTCAAAGCGAGCAGGGTCCTTTCTTGTATTAAGAGAGGCATGGACACCAGAGAGTGATTTATTTTTTTCCCCTGTACAAATCATTAGTAAGTCCTCATCTGGAATATGCAGTTCAATTTTGGGCACCAGTTCTCAAAAAGGATATTGGGGAACTGGAGAAAGTGCAGAGAAGGGAAACTAAACTGATAAGAGGCATGGAGGAGCTCAGCTATGAGGAAAGATTAGAGGAACTGAATCTATTCCCTCTTGAGAAGAGGAGATTAAGGGGGAATATGATCAGCATGTACAAATACATAAGTGGTCCATTTAGTGAACTTGGTGTTGAGTTATTCACTTTAAGGTCATCACAGAGGACAAGGGAGCACTCTTTACGTCTAGAGAAAAAAAAGATTTAATCTCCAAATAGGGAAAGGTTTCTTCACAGTAAGAGCTGTGAAAACGTGGAATAGACTCCCTCCATAGGTGGTTCTGGCCAGCTCAGTAGAAGCCTGGATTCTTACCTAAATGTACAGAATATAACCGGGTACTAAGATTTATAGATAAAGTTGATCCAGGGAAAATCCAATTGCCTCTTGAATTTTTTCCCCTGCAGTAGCAAATTGGAGCATGCTTTGCTGGGGTTTTTGTCTTCCTCTAGATCAACTGTGGATATAAGTTTGTGTATATGGGATTATATTATTATTATTATTTAATTTTTATTTTTTTGGTTGAACTAGATGGACTTGTGTCTTTTTTCAACCTGACTAACTGTGTAACTATGTAACAATGGATGTTGCTCATCCCTTGTGGTAGCAGTAAAGTTGATAAAAAAAATAACGGGCCAATGTAAAAAAATTTTAAATAACATATAAAAATGAAAGTGCCCCCATCCGCCTGCGCCTACATGCAAATTTCAATTAGTTTTTCAATCACCTTTTTCTGTCACTTTTTAAATAGCTTTTTTTTTTTTCTCTGGTTCCTTCAGGCTATCAATTAAGGGGGGTGGTTAATTGCTCACAGGTGCATATATAACTGTGTGTAGGACTCATCCTGAGCCTGCTCAGTGTGAGGCTGTGGAACTTAGTCCAAATGGAATTGGTCTAAGTGGTGAGTTAAAAACCAGAGTTTAAAACAGGAGGTTATAACAGGGGTCATAGTACCTGTGTAGTGTGAGTACCTGAGTGTTTTCTGAGTAGTGTGTGTGGATCGTTAGTACTTGTGTATTGTGTACTGTATACTTGAGTATTGCGAGTGCACGTAGGTCTGCGACTGTTCTGCGATTGCACGTAGGTCTGTGAGTACCTCTGTATTGTCTTGTTGTGTACCTGTGTATTGTCTTGAGTATTAGTGCCAGGAAGCTAGCTGTTAGGTAATTTGGACAGGGTTAAATCCCCAAATCCTCACTAAATTTAATAGGTACGATGCCTGGCGTGTGTGGAGAGGCGACTCTTTGTACATCTTGCTGCATGTATGCGTTCCTTGATTATCCGATCGAGGGCGAATACTGCTGTGCAAAATGTAAGCACATTGTTTTCCTGGAAGCCCAGGTTCTGAATCTGGGGAAGCAACTGTCAGCACTGAGAAGTCCCTCCATACTAAAGAAGAGCCAGGAATGTACACGGCAGGTGCCGGCAGGGGCCAGCACAGAGGCAGGTGGAAACAAAGAGGTGCAGGCACTAGCAAAGAGTAGATGGGTGACAGTCAGGAGGGGTAGAGGGGGAAGTGCCAGGGAGGCCGATCCAGGACTGGAGCATCCCAATAAGTACTCTCCATTGAGTGACATTGGTGAAACCAGTCAGGGACCAGCACTGCTGGAGCTGAGGGACTCTCCTAGCTGCCGGGGGAAGAACTCCTCCAGTGAGAGTGGGGGGGCAGCAAAGGGAAAGGAAAGACAGATTCTGGTGGTAGGGGACTCAATTCTTAGAAGGACAGAGAGGGCAATCTGTAACCAAGACCTGAAGCGCCGAACAGTATGTTGTCTACTGGGCGCTCGGGTTCGGCACATCACGGATCTTGTGGACAGATTACTGGGAGGGGTTGGGGAAGACCCGGCTGTCATGGTGCATGTTGGCAAAGTCAGAGGCAGACGGAGTGTCCTAAAGAACGATTTTAGGGACTTAGGAGCTAAATTGAGGAAAAGGACCTCCAAGGTAGTATTCTCAGGAATACTACCGGTACATCGAGCCACACCAGAAAGGCAGAGGGAGATTAGGGAAGTAAACAAGTGGCTGAAGAGCTGGTGTAGTAAGGAGGGGTTTGGGTTCCTGGAGGACTGGGCCGACTTCTCAGTTGGTAACCGGTACTATAGAAGGGACGGACTGCACCTAAATGAGGAGGGTGCAGATCTGCTGGGAATGAAGATGGCCAAAAAGTTAGAGGGGTTTTTAAACTAGGCGATGGGGGGGAGGGTCCAGAGACAGAGATAGCCAGCGCGGAAGATATTCCAGAGGGTAGTATTGGGGGCATTAGTGGTAGGTTAACCAAAGCACAAAAACACAAGGTGAGTATAGTAGCAAGTCCTAGTTGCAATCTCGAAACACCCAATACGAGGACAATATGCGACCGGTCTAAACTATGTGGCATGTTCACCAATGCCAGGAGCATGGCAGACAAGATGGCTGAACTAGAGATACTGTTGTACAAGGAGGATTTGGATTTTGTGAGAATATCAGAGACCTGGTTCAACAGCTCTCATGATTGGCTGGCAAACATTCCAGGGTATACCCTATACCGCAAGGATAGAGAGGGTAAAAAAGGGGGAGGGGTATGCCTATATATCAAGAATAATGTACAAGTGAATGTGAGAGATGACATCACTAAGGGAGCTAGAGAGGAGGTGGAATCCTTATGGGTAGAGCTCCAAAGGGATGAAGCTAATGGGAAAATAATACTGGGAGTATGCTATAGGCCCCTAACCTGAGGGAGGAAGTGGAGACGGATCTCCTAACACAAATTGGATTAGCAGCAAGGATGGGAAGTGTTATCATAATGGGGGATTTTAATTATCCAGACATAGACTGGGCGGAGGGAACTGTGCATTCATTTAAGGCTCGCCAGTTCCTTAATGTCTTGCAGGACAATTTTATGGGTCAGATGGTAGACGCACCAACTAGAAATAAAACATTACTGGATCTACTGATTACCAACAATACAGACCTGATCATGGATGTGGAAATACAGGGCAATTTAGGTAACAGCGATCACAGGTTAATTTGTTTCAGTATAAATCCCACAAATAGGAAACATAAAGGGAATACAAAGACACTGAATTTCAAAAGAGCCAACTTCCCTAAGCTACAAACCTTGCTAAAAGGCATAAATTGGGATAAAATATTAGGAACAAAGAATACGGAGGAGAGATGGGTTTGCTTTAAGAGCATATTAAATAAGGGCATTAGCCAATGTATCCCATTGGGTAATAAATTTAAAAGACCGAACAAAAATCTTGGATGGCTTAACTCCAATATAAAAATGCATATAAAAGCAAAGGAGAAGGCCTTCAAAAAATACAAGGTTGAGGGATCATCCTCAGCATTCAGACTTTATAAATAATGCAACAAGAAATGTAATGGTGCAATTAGGACGGCTAAGATAGAACATGAAAGACACATAGCGGAGGAGAGCAAAAAAAAATCCCAAGAAATTCTTTAAGTATGTAAACAGTAAAAAAGGGAGGGCAGACCATATTGGCCCCATAAAGAATGAGGAAGGACATCTGGTTACAAAGGATGGGGACATGGCGAAGGTATTGAATTTATTTTTCTCCTCAGTCTTCACGAGTGAATCGGGGGGCTTCAGTAACCAAAACTGCAGTGTTTATCCTCATGACACAACACAGGAAGCACCTCCATGGTTAACAGAGGACAGAATTAAAATTAGACTTGAGAAACTTAACATTTCGCACCCGATTTTCATGGTGAAAAAGTGAATGTTATACGCCAATAAATACAGTATATTGTTTATGGGTTCGAAGTCATTTTCTAGCAAAAAAATGCTGATTTTTACGTGTGTGAGAAATGTCAAAATTGGCCAGGGAGTAAGGTGGTTAAGAGGGACAGTACTTTTGGGTTTTCCTTTTCTTGAGGGTTATCATTTTTTTTTCATTTTAACTGATATGGCCTTTAGTTTAAACAATTTTATCAATTTGAATTACTCTGTGAATATATTGTTTTTTATTGTATGCTGATTTGTCTTTTTTTATGTTACACTGCTTTTTCCTGGCTACCTCAGCTCCACCACTGATCCCACAAGGGACAACCCTTTCATAGCCTATAAAAAAAAACAAGTCTAGCCACCCCCTCTGTGTTCTTTTATTTGTCTCACTCAGGACTTCATGTGTTTATATTCAATGATTCCCCCTTCTATTTATCCACAGGTTCTTGCACACCATATGAAAAACTTTCAAGTTAAGAGAAAATGTCCTTCTTACAGAGTGCCCTCCTTTTCTGGGGCCCATTTAGTTTATTAAGCTTAAGTAAATTGTAATTTATGTGTGGGGACCCAAGGGGGGAGGGGAGGGTGGCTCTATTGGCTTCCTTATTTCTCTCTTCTTCTGCATTTGGCTGTGTCTGTTCTGACCTCCCTCCTCAACCCTGCAGTATGGTGTGCACACAATTTTCTGGCTTTTCTCTTTAGCTTTATGCATCACTTCCACTGCATCTAGAGTTGCCTTGCAACAGACAAAAAGCTTTTGATAGGGATACTTTGCTGGGGTTTGTCACATTCCTCCGACAAACAACTGTGTGTGAAGGATTGTGTATATGGGGTTGTAATTTTTTATTTATTTTTTGGTTGAACTGGATGGACTTGTGTCTTTTTTCAACCTGACTAACTATGTAACTATATAATTATGATAGCATCCTGCTGTTGTCTGGAGATGTGCAGAGGGAGTGTAAAAATAAGGATTATTTAGAGATTCTCCCCTTAGGCACATATTTTAGGGAGAAAACTTTTTTTCCTGGTATAGACAGAGATTCCATTATTTTTGCCATGGAGGAATTAAAGTTATCACCAAATTTGTAGTGGGAGCCACCATGAATATGGTCAGGTTGTCTGCATGTTTAATGTCCTTGTCAGCTGCAGCAAGGTGTGCCCTGTGGTTGAAACTCTAGATGACAGGTGCTGTGAAACAGGGAATTTGTATGATATCTTATGCCGGGATATCCTTCTTTGGTAAGATACTGGAGGAAGCGATCCTTAGAGCTATGGAAGTCATGGTTGACAAGGTCAAAAGTCAAGCTCGTCTCCCCAAGACAAGAGGATACCCCTCCTGGAAATGTACTCATATTTTTTTTCTTAGATAATGAAAATCCAAGGGTGTGCAGTTAAGTAAAGCTGTGATCCAACGTGGACCATAGGGTGAGTACATGGATTGAAAACTGGCTACAAGGGCAAGTTCAGAGGGTGGTGATGAATGGGGAGTACTCGGAATGGTCAGGGGTAGGAAGTGGGATACCACAGGGTTCAGTGCTGGGACCAATCCTATTTAATTTGTTCATAAACGACCTGGAGGATGGGGTAAACAGTTCAATTGCTATATTTGCGGACAATACTAAGCCATCCAGGGCAATAACTTCTCCGCAGGATGTGGAAACCTTGCAAGAAGATCTGAACAAATTAATGGCGTGGGCAACTACATGGCAAATGAGGTTAAATGTAGAAAAATGTAAAATAATGCATTTGGGTGGCAAAAATATGAATGTAATCTACTCACTAGGGGTGAACCTCTGGGGGAATCAAGGATGGAAAAGGACCTGGGGGCAGTGCTGTATTTTGGCCTAGGCCGACAAGGATTGCTATGGGGGGATGGACTGCACCTGGTTGACACCAGGAAGCGGTTGTAGTGTGTGTAGTCAGCCCCCCCGCCTCTTCCCATTGGCAAAGCAGTGCTGTGACAGGGAGAGGGGAGCTACACAGTGTCTGTGTATCTTCCCCGCTCACCCTCTCCTTTCTCCTGTCCGCTAAACAGGAGAGGAGAGAGAGCGACTCATATCGGGTTCCCCTAAGCGCCGCTCCTGGCTTCCTGCCCACTCTAAATCCCTCCCCATTGGCCACAACAGAGGGCCAATCAGAACACACTGAGGGTTGTGAGGCATCATGGGAAATGTAGTCCCGGAAGATTGGCAGTGTTTATGCGGCCCCAGTGTATCCACTGACAGCAGGCGGGCTACAGTCCCCCAGCATCCATGCACTCTGGGGAGGGGAGAACTTGGAACCCGGCAAAAAGCAGAGGGAGAAACCCTGTAACCACACCACCAGAGAGGGAGCCATGCTGTAACCACACCACCAGAGAGGAAGCCATGCTATAACCACACCACCAGAGAGGGAGCCACGCTGTAACCACACCACCAGTGAGGGAGCCACGCTGTAACCACACCACCAGAGAGGGAGCCACGCTGTAACCGCACCACCAGAGAGGGAGCCACGCTGTAACCGCACCACCAGAGAGGGAGCAATGCTGTAACCACACCATCAGAGAGGGAGCCACGTTGTAATTGCACCCGAGAGGGAGAAAAACCGAGCCACTGCCAGGGTACAGACATTCTACACTACTGACTAGAGTCACCCCGGGCAACCTAGAGTGAGCGAACGTTCAGCCAGAGAGATCACTGTTCGGTTTCACTGGGTCTGGTAAGAGGGCCTGTTGGCTATTATCCATTACTGTTCCTAGGTACTGAGCCATTAGGAAGTGCCTAACTTTCTATCCTCAAGGCCTTATTGACCACCACAACATCCCTCTGTCCTCTTCCCCCGGCATCCCTCTGTCCTTTTCCCCCAGCATCCCTTTGTCCTCTTCCCCCGGTGTCCCTCTGTCTTCCTCCCATGAAGATGACAGGACGGGTCTTAAAATGGAAGGGGTGTGGACTTGACAGGAAGGGGTGGGTCATATTTAAATTAGGGGCTGCACAAGTTTAGTCAGGCCTAGGGCAGCACAAAACCTAAATACACCATTGCCTGGGGGTCCTAGTAGATGATAGGCTCAGCAATGGCATGCAAGCTGCTGCTAACAAAGCAAGCAGAATATTGGCATGCATTTAAAAGGGATTAACTCTAGAGATAAAGAGATAATTCTCCCACTCTACAAGACTCTGGTCCGGCCTCACCTGGATTACGCTGTCCAGTTCTGGGCACCAGTCCTCAGGAAGGATGTACTGGAAATGGAGCGAGTCCAGAGAAGGGCAACAAAACTAATAAAGGGACTGGAGGATATTAGTTATGAAGAAAGGTTGCGAGCACTGAACTTATTCTGTCTGGAGAAAAGACGCTTGATATATGATATGATATGATTTCAATTTACAAATACCATACTGGTGACCCCACAATAGGGATAAAACTTTTTCACGGAAAGGAGTTTAATAAGACACGTGGCCACTCATTAAAATTAGAAGAAAAGAGGTTTAACCTTAAACTACGTAGAGGGTTCTTTACTGAAAGAGCGGCTAGGATGTGGAATTCCCTTATACAGACGGTGGTTTCAGAGGGGGCATCGATAGTTTCAAAAAACTATTAGATAAGCACCTGAACGACTGCAACATAGAGATATACAATGTAATACTGACATAAAATCACACACATAAGTTGGACTTGATGGACTTGAGTCTTTTTTTCAACCTCACCTACTATGTAAGTATGTAACTATGTAACATTGGGTACAAGGCACACCTTGTTTGGGGAGGTCTGTATTGACAGGATAAAGGATACATGGGTAAAAGATATAGTATGCAAGGGTTATCTCCTAAAGTTTGACAGAACTTCTTGGAGAGGTCTGTTCATGAAAACTACCATAGCAGCTGACCCATTAAAGCATGAGGTGATAAAACGTACAGTATATAGAATATTTTTAGAATGCTAAGCCATTTGTCCATTCCCAACACAAGAGAGAAGAAAAGGATTTTATTCCCCTTATTTTCTAGTCTGCAAGCCATTAGGGAAATGTTGGCCAATTCCAAAGCAATGGCTGACTAAAAGTGCTGTGATGGATAAACCAATATTAACCCAGGAGAGTCTATATATGTTGTATACAGAGTTGTACTGTAGCTTCAGGCAGATGGCAATGACAATCAACATGTTATATTCACTCTATCAATAAAATAACAGGATAGCGGGGCCATAACCACAACAAGTGAACAAGCTAAGGTTGCACTTTGAGTACCCAAACTTAAACGAAAGAGCCCTATCAACATAAAAAAATTAAAAAATGTACTCCCAAAAGAAATGAAAACCCCCCAAAAAAGCCCCAAAACTGATCACTACCCTCAACTTGACTGCAAACTAAAATGAAAAACAACCCCCCTCCCAATTTTAAGAAAAAAGGAAAAGGATGATTGCTGTTGCTGACACAGATAATATTCCTAATAAGGACTTTTGGGTTAAATGAAAATGTAACGAGCCCCTTGCTCGCTCGGTTCCGCTCTCCCGACACTCCTCTGCTGCTATAGAATCAGACTGCAGATCGCAACATCTGATTGCTCGGTCATCCAATGCTCCGGGACTAGAACTACAGCTCTGTGCCATTCTAGTCCAGTTGTGATAGCTCAGAACAAACACCAGGCATGCTGTATGTAAGTTCAAACAGGAATATCCTTTATTGCAAAATACAGGCTTTTATACACTCAAAGTGGAGGTGCAGACCTCCTGCTCATATTACTCTAACAATACAGCTGTAACCTAATTAACCTAATTAACATGAGCTAATTAACTAATCCCTTTAGACAGCCTAGATGACTCAGACATGACCGTTAGGCCAGACTGGCCGTCTTGTAGTTCAGAAAATCCAATCAACATTATCACAATCAACATAGACTCTTCTTCACACAATAGCAGAGTTAATTAACACAAATAACAATGGGGATATAATGACTCTTAGATCCCATAGTATAGACTTATTTACAATACACATTTTAGCAGACAATAGACAGACAGGTGTTGGAATTTACATCAGCATCTCCTAACAGTATCTGTCCCAGCATTATGAATCAGCCACTATTCCAATATGGCAAATCCAGGGTCCCCAGAGTCTGTGTGTCCTGGGGGACCAGGACCCGAATCCACAGTAATACCATCTCAAGGGTCCCCAGGCATACAGCTCACAAAGAGCACCGTTCCCCCAAATGCAAGGGCCCCCGATCGATCGGCAAGAGGCTAGCATACAGTCCCCTCAAAGTCTCTTTCCCGGCTAGGTCTGTCACAGAAAATAATGAATATGAAGAAGGGGACCCCTTTATTGCAATTCATAGAAGTAAATTATAGGTTGCTAAATAACCATAATCTCTCCCTATGCTGTTTTTCAGCTTTCCATGCAGCAATTCTCAGTACATAGACACACTATGACTGCTCTAATGCCACGTACACAGGACCGGACTTTACGGCATACTTGGTCCTGTGGACCGGAGTCTGGACAATTCGATCGTGTGTGGGCTTCAACTGACTTTTTTTCCCCAAAAGTTCGATGGACCTAGAAATGAAACATGTTTCAAATCTTTTCGACAGACTCGAGTCCGGTCGAAAAGTCCGCTTGTATGTATGCTAGTCCGACGGACAAAAACCGACGCTAGGGCAGCTATTGGCTACTGACTATAAACTTCCTTGTTTTAGTCCGGTCGTACGTCATCACGTACGAATCCGTCGGACTTTGGTTGATCATGTGTAGGCAAGTCCGTTCATTCAGAAAGTCCATTGTAAAGTCCGTTGAAAAGTCTGCAGGACAAAGTCTGCCGTAAAGTCCGCTCGTGTGTGCGCGGCATAAGTCTCTAATTTTCACTAATCTTGCTGTAAAACCAGGGTCCTACATCAAGATAATGCATACATTTATGTGCTTATATTCCTGTGTGCCTAGTAGATTTTAAAATGAATGCTTTTTTATTCCAATTTAAAAAGCTTTCTTTTTATTTAATTTTATAGTTTTGTTTCTACCCCCTGTTTAATTTGAAAGTCTAATGGATAAATTGCTTGGAAATATACGCACATCCATTTCTACATTTTCTTACATTTTATTGTTCCCACAAAAATGTATTTATATTATATCTGAAAAAGAGTCACGTATATGAAATCATTTAGAAAACAAAAATCCTGCAGCAGCCTTTCGCAAGTCGAGCAAGTGAGGAACCAACATCACCTACACCCATAGTTGCCAAGTGTCCTGGATTCTGCAGTGCACACCCACAAATCTGAACCCTGTCCCACATTCTCCTTGTCCTGTAGTCTGTTCCGCAAGATCCAGGAGCATTGCAGTCTTTTTGTCATGCAGACATGTGCAATTCAATGTGCTACAAATGTTGCACTTTGAATGACAATTGCGCAGTCAATGAAATTGTTATCATTTTCTTCCCACAAATAGAGCTTTCTTTTAGTGGTGTTTGATCACCATTCACCGCTGAGTTTGTTATTGTTTGCTAAAAAAACGAAAAAAGACAAAACATTTTGAAAAAAAAAAAGTTTCTTAGTTTCTGTCAGAACATTTTGTAAATAAGTAATTTTTCTCCAGTGCCAAATCAGCTGCACTGATGGGCACTAATAGGCTACTGAAAGACACTGATGGGGTGGCACTGATGAGGAGGCACTAATATGCAGCACTGATAAGCACTGATAGGTGGCATTGATATGCAGCACTGATGAGCACTAATAGGCGGCACTGATGGCCAGTGATAGGCGGCACTGATGGCCAGTGATAGGCGGCACTAATGGGCACTGATAGGTGGCACTAATGGGCACTGATAGGCAGCATGGATGGGCACTGATGGGTGGCACCGATGGGTGATACCGATGGTCACTGAAAGGCAGCACTGGTTGGTCTCACTGATGGACACAGACTGGTGTCATTGATGGCCACAGACTTTGGGTCTAGTATAGATTTTAAGGGGAACTCCATGCCAAATTAAAAAAAAAAAATTGGCATGGGGTCCCTCCCCAAAATCCATACCAGACCCTTATCCAAGCAAGCAGCCTGGCAGGCAGTGACTCAGCCCCCCGTCTGATATCATGTGACATCAGATGGGGCAAGGTCATCTGGTTACATCAGTGGGTGGCCCCACCCTTGCCTATGTAAGAGTTATCAAAGGAAAAGACAGCAGTCGGCGGGAGCCCTCCCACGGAGGTGGGTTTTTTAATTTTTTTCTATTTTTCGGATCCATCGGGTGACGTGATTGACGATGGTGAATGGGTAGGGGTACAATGTACCCGCTACCCATTCACATTAGGGGGGCAGGATCTGGGGGTCCCCTTGTTAAAGGGGGCTTCCAGATTCCGATAAGACCCCCACCTGCAGACCCCAACAACCAATGGCCAGGGTTGTTGGGAAGAAGCTTTTGTCCCCTGTATGGACTGAGGGGGGGACCGCACGCTGTTTTTTTCCTTGATTTTTTATCTATATTGCTGGAGCCAGCAATACATTACAGCTGCGAGCAAGTTTAACCACTTTAGCCACAAGCTTCTTTTGGAGATTTGTTGTTTACAAGTTAAAATGATTTTTTTGCTAAAAAATTACTTAGAATCCCCAAACACTATATATTTTTTTCAGACACAATAGAGAATAAATTAGCGGTCATTGCAATACTTTATGTCACACAGTATTTGCACAGCGGTTTTACAAGTGCAATTTTTTTGAAAAAATCACACTTTTTTGAGTTAAAAAATAAAACATCAGTAAAGTTAGCCCAATTTATTTCTATTTTGTGAAAGATAATGTTACGCCGAGTAAATTGATACCCAATATGTCACGCTTCAAAATTGCTCCCGCTCGTGGAGTTGCGACAAACTTTGTCACCTAAAAATCTCCATTGGCTACATTTAAAAATTTCTGCAGGTTATTAGTTTTGAATTACAGAGGAGGTCTTGGGCTAGAATTATTGCTCTCGCTCTAACAATCGTGGCAATATCTCGCATGTATGGTTTGAACACCGTTTTCATATGCGAGCGCGACTTACAGTACGTATGCATTCGCTTCTGCATGCAAGCTCGGCAGGATGGGGTGCTTTTAAATGTATTTATGTTTTTCTTATTTATTTTACTTTTTAATTTTTTTATTTTTACACTGTCCTTTTTTAAAAAAAAAATAATTTGGGTCACTTTTATTCATATTACAGGGAATGCAAACATCTTGTAATAGAAAAAAAAAGCATGACAGGACCTCTTAAATGTGAGATCTGGGGTCAAAAAGACCTCAGATGTCATATTTACACTTAAATGCAACAAAAATTAAAAAAATTAAATGTCATAAAAAAAACACAATTTAATGTTATGGAGCCAAGTGGGGGCCATCTTTCCCTCACTCGGCATCCAGGCTCAGAGGGGGAAGGAAGCGATCATCTCCGCCGCTACCAACAGCTCCGGTAAGTGGCAGAGATGACCAGAGCGAGGTGGGAGGGGGGGCCCTCTCCTACCACTGATAAAAGTGATCTTGCGGCAAATATGCGGCAGATACCACTTTTATCTGAAAGAGAAGCACACGCCGTTCCTGAAGATACCAGGGTTATGGCAGCTGGCTGCTGCCATACCAACGTTATTTAGCGTCAAAGCACCGATGTACAGGCACGGCGAAGTGGTTAAGTTAAATTTTTTTCCTTTATCAATGTCATTTGCTGCGGCACTGTTCTACACATCACACAGATGCGCCACTTTACAGGCAGACTAAGGGGACCCCCAGGCACGATATTTAAAGGAATATTTAATTTGTATTGTTTCACTTTAAGCATTATTAAAATCACTGCTCCTGAAAAAACGGTTGTTTTAAAAAAAAAAATTTGCATCACTACATGTCCCCTAGGGCAGTACCCGGGTCCCCATACACTTTTTTTTGACAATAACTTGCATATAAGCCTTTAAAATTAGCAGTTTTGATTTTTCATGTTTGTGTCCCATAGACTTTAATAGGGTTCACATGTTCACTGGAACTTTTGCCTGTTGGCATTTTCTGGTGTGATCCGCACCGAGGGGGTGTTTGGCTAATCCCTAGTCTGCAAAAGTGAAACAAAGCAAAAAACAATCAACTTTTTATTTCAACATTAATATAAACATAAAAAACAAAAAAATAATATAAACGGCATGTAAATGATGCTCCAGCTCTGCTCAAAAGAGCTTACAATCTACCAGGGTAGGATACTAAAAATTAGACACATTAAACAAATCGCATTAGAAAAGCAGGGATACAAATCAAGCTAATAACAACCCTGACAAACCCATGGTGATCAGAAGTCCTCGCCCCAAACCCCTAAAACGTTAAATGGCAGAATTATCATAAGCAAAAACAGACAAAATGAATATAAATGCCAAAAAGGCAGTGCACAAACTACATTGACACACACAACAGGAATTAATTAGCAAGAACCTTCCTTTTTCATCTAAACCAATATATAGCAGTTGTAAGTATAACATGTGAGATTTAGACAACAACAGATTTAGTGGGGTGTGGGTCAGGAATTATGCACCCCCCCAGAAATAATATCTATTTGTAACCCAATATACACAATGAAAAGAAATATTCAGGCCTGTTCTTAGGCCAAACACCCGCCACAAATGCAGGCCTTTAAATAACCTAGCTAGAATTGCTCACACACCCATCCAGTAAAGGATACACCCACCAGTGTAATTGATTCTTTCTCTTCATGTAGGCCTCAAGTGCTCACACCTATTCATTAGGAATTCACACTCTTTACAAACAAAAAAAATGCATCCACATAGATATGTGTGCAGGGTAAACCTCAAAATAACAAATGCCCAAGGCTCATGATCAGTGATCCCAAAAATCTCCAAATATAACTTGTACATTGTTGGGCATGTGGAGGGTCCAAAAGAGAAAATGACAACTTTGTGAGGGCTGCTTCGCACAAATTGGTGACAAAGAGCATTTGTCATTCATCATAAGCGAACAACATTAAAATATGTGTGCAGGATCACACCAGACTTATACATCCATATCTGGGCCAAAACACCACAGTTCTAGATTTGGTGCCAACCCACACTTGCTTGATTTATAATGTGATTTATTGGGGTTCCAATGTGAAATCCATCAAAAATGTCAGTTATTCTTCTTGATTTATTCTGTGATATTTGGTGGTTCGTGGTGTGTGAGTGTAGAATAGTGATGTTACCCTCTGATATTTGGGAATGACATTGTAAGGTACCTGTGGCAGGTAGTGTCCGAAGTGGAGGTTGTATGCTGAGGATTCAGACGAAAACGTAGTCAGGCTGGTCAAGTCGGCAACAGATCAAGCAAAGTGGTACAAAATCTAAATCCAAAGAATGGTCAGACAGGCGGAGGTCATACATGGGCCGGCGGTGAAGTACCAAATCAGCAGGCTGGAGAATGGTTAAGAATTCAGGCAGAGGTTCAATACACGGTAGTCCAAATCAAAGAGGTATCAATACACCCAGGGAGCTATTCCAAACAAACGGGCACTGAGTAACAGGAAGTGCTGCTATTTATGGGCTGCTTGATTCTACATTGTCCACAGCTGGCAGCAGGTGGGGCTAGTGAGTCCAAGGCAATGCATCAAGCCGGGAGAACATTGCAATAATTCCAGAGCTCCCCCGTGGCACAGCAGGTAAGACTGCAGCCGTGGGACCAGGAACATCCAGGTTCGAAGACAGCTAGGTACATGACAGAGCTCCCTCCCCAGTGGACCCCTCCAGGGGCCTAGCGGGGATTAGTGGGAAAGGAGGCATGGAAGTCTCGAATAAAAGCAGGGGCATGCAAATCTTTGGCTGGAACCCAGGAATGGTCTGTGATGGGATATCCCTTCCAATTAATCAGATACCATAGGCCATGACCCTGCCTTCTAGAATCAAGAATCTTAGAGATTTCAAACTCATTTTGTCCATCAACAAGAATAGGAGGTAGCTGTTGCATTCTGGAGTAGCGATTGAAAATTGCCTTTTTCAGGAGAGAAACGTGGAATACGGGAAGTATCCGGAGAGAGGAGGGCAATTTCAACCGAAAGGAGATTGGCCCGACTCGAGCAATAATTCTGTTAGGACAAATGAATCGAGGGCCCAATTTGATAGAAGGTTATTTCAGTCTCACGTATTTGGTTAATAGCCAAACTCTGTCCCCCACCACATATGGAGGTATATGGAGTCTTCGTGTTGGAGAAAAGCGCATACTTGCCTGCTGACTTCTGTAGTAATAAGCAAATCTTTTTTGCAGTGTAGCAGAATATTTTTCATCTGCTGATCTGGTGCTGGTAATCCAGAAGAAGGCTGAAGTAGGGGAAAATTCTGAGGGTGATAGCCTAGGGCTGCATAGAATGGTGTGGTATGAAGAGCACTGTGCCAATGGGAGTTAATGGTGAATTCAGCCAAAGGCAAATACTCAGACCAGTTGGAGTGTAATGCATTGACACAATGTCGAAGATAGGTTTCCAGGGTCTGGTTCATGCGTTTGATTTGACCATCTGTTTGAGGTTGAGGTAGCGAGTGAGAGTGTTACTCCCAGTTTCTTGCAGAACACTCTCCAGAATCGGGAAACAAACTGGGATCCACTGTCTAAGACAACATTGGTAGGTATGCCATGATGTTTCACAATATGGGAAAGGAAGAGGGTAGACAGTGCTTCCGCTGTAGGTAATCCAGGGAGCGGTACAAAAGAGACATTTTGGGGAAGCAATCCACAATGACCCATATAGCAGTCATGCCATCGGACTGTAATGTTTATGAAGTCCATAGTCAAAGGGGTCCAAGGCTGGCGAGGTGCAGGAAGTGGTTGTAACAGTCCAGTAGGCAATGTGCGGGGTACTTTATTAGCAGCACAAGTTGGAAAGGCAGCCACATGGTCAGTAACATCTTTTTTCATATGAGGCCACCAGACATGATGCTGCAAGATATTAAGAGTGATGGTGACACCAGAATGATCGGATAACACACCATCATGTGCCCAGAGGAGTATGGGTTTTCTGAGGCTAGAGGCTATGAACAGGCAACCTGGTGGTATCCTCAAGCCTTGGGGAACACGATTCTGGGTTTCTTGTAACTGTTGGGAAAGAGCGGTAGAGATCTGTGCAACAATTTTGTGAGGTGGGATTATATACTGCTCGGTAGGTCGATCTTCTTCAGAAATAGCGAACTGTCTGGAAAGAGCATCAGCTTTCTTGTTTTTGGACATAAGAAAGAACAACATTTAATTAAAACTGGAGAAAAACAGAGCCCGTCAAGCCTGACATAAATTCAAACATTTAGCAGTCTGAAGATACAGCAGGTTTTTATGGTCAGTCAAGATAGAAAAAAGGTTTGGGAGCCCCTTCCCGAAGATGTCACAGTTCAGACAATTCCAATTTAATGGCCAGTAGTTCTCGATTCCCAACATCATAATTCATCTCCGCTGGAGAAAACTTTCTAGAAAAAAACGCCACTGGATGGATTCTACTGGACTTAGGCTGACTCTGGGACAGCACAGCACCTGCTCCTACCTCGGAGGCATAAACCTCAACAATGTACTGGAGATCGGGATTTGTATGCTGAAGAACTGGAGCCTTGCTGAACATCTCTTTTAATTGGTGGAAAGCTGAGGGCCACACCTTGTAATTTGTTAGCCATAGCAGTAAGGGGGGCAGCAATGGAGACAAAACCTTTGATGAAGGGTCTGTAGTAATTTGTGAACCCTATAAAGCTTTGGAGCCCTCTTAAAGTGGTCGGTTGGGGCCATTGCAAGACAGCAGAAAGTTTTTGAGGGTCCATTTGGAAACCTACAGCACTTATAATGTATCCAAGGAAAGGTATACGGCTTTGATGGAAACTGCATTTCTCAATCTTTGCGTAAAGGTGGTTTTCTCTCAGTCGTTGTAATACCTGCTTTACATGTGAAATGTGCTCTAGCTGAGTCTTGGAAAAGATTAAAATGTCGTCCAAGTAGATGATCACAAAACTGTTGCTGAAATGACGAAAAATTTCATTCATGAAACATTGGAAGACAGCAGGAGCGTTACATAGTCCAAATGGCATATCCAGATACTCAAAATGTCCATTGCGGGTGTTGAATGCGATCTTCCACTCACCCCCCTCTCTAATTCAAATCCGATTATAAGCCCTCAGAGGTCCAGCTTAGAGAAGATAACGGCTCCCTTAAGTATGTCAAATAGTTCTAGAATGAGAGACAAAGGGTAGGAGTCTTTTATGGTGATTAGGTTTAACCCTCGATAGTCTATGCATGATCGAAGACCCCCATCTTTTTTTAACAAAGAAAAAACCTGCCCCTACTGAAGAAGAAGAGGGTCGGATAAAACCTCTTTCCAAGTTGTCTTTTACGTATTCCTCCATGGATTTTTGTTCAGGCAATGACAGGGGATAGGTCCTTCCTTTGGGAAGAGGTACTCCAGGAATTAAAATAATTGTCAAGAGTCAAAAGAACGATGTGGAGGTAAAACCTCTGCCTTTTGCTTACAAATACATCTTCAAACTCATGGCATTTGCAAGGCAAGGTAGGTGGGATGGCCATGGAGGCCAACAGACAACCAGAAAGTCTTTTGGGTTGAGACAAACAGTTTAGATAACAGGACGGCCCCCAAGAGGTTATTGCTCCATTTTCCCAATTAAAAGAAGGGCTGCCTACCTGAAGGGTGATTGTCGTAGTCTCAAACTTTGCAAGACCACCTCCCAATGGTTATCCATTCAGGTTGGTGATACTCAAAGGTCTAGAACAGGGGTCTTCAAACTACGGCCCTCCAGTTGTTCAGGAACTACAATTCCCATCATGCCTAGTCATGTCTGTGAATGTCAGAGTTTTGCAATGCCTCATGGGATGTGTAGTTCCGCAACAGCTGGAGGGCCGTAGTTTGAGGATCTCTGGTCTAGAATTAGGAACAAATGGTATGTTATTTTCCTTAGCAAAAGTGTAGTCCAGGAATATGCCAGCAGCTCCAGAATCCACAAAAGCCTCACAGGAGACAAGTTTAGCGGCTAAATTGCGGGAACGGTAATCTTTGTCTTGGAGTATATACCTGTAAGGTCTAACCCAGCTCCTCCAACACTGGTTAGACCCTGCCTTTTACTGTATGGGAAGGGCAGACAGATAACAAATGTCCTTAAAGTCCACAGTATAGGCAGAGGCTCAATGCACGCCTCCTTTGTTTCTCTGACTCTGTTATGTGGAGACGGCTGACTTTCATGGGTTCCACATGTGCCTGGGGTTCAACTGAGATTTCAGGTCCTGGCTGAGGTGATGCTTGGAAGTTATGGGCCAAACAGTAAACTGGCCTAGGAAGCTTGCGAGTTCTAAGTCTCTATTGGCACCTTTCATGATATCGGACATCCAGACGTACACACAGCTCTATGAATTTTTCAAGGTCTTCTGGGGAATCCTTATAGACTAATTCGTCCTTGATGCGATATGTAAGACCTTTTTGGAAGGCTGTACATAATGCCCTTGAGTCCCAATTAGTCTCAGCAGCCAAGGTACGGAACTCAATAGCATACTGTGCCCCAGACCTGGTACCTTGCTGTATGTCCAAAATAAGTATTCAGCTGCTGAAGCTCTATCTGGCTTGCTAAATTCAGTCTGGAGAGAAGCCAGAAATTTGGCAATGTCTTGCAGCACAGGCTCATTACATTCCAGGTAAGGAGAGACCCAGGCCAGGGCCTTCCCCTTTAACAAGGAGATTACAAAAGTCACTTTGGCATACAAAGTGCTATAAGTCCTAGGGTTGTTGTGGAAATGCAAACGGCAAACATTTAAAAAACCTCTTCAGTCCTCAATATCACAGCTAATTTTTTCAGTCAAGGGAAGTTTGGGTGGTACAGAAGAGGTGGGTTGGATTGGAGCAGGAGTAGGAGCTGGAGTCTGGACCGGTGCAGAGGTTCCGCCCAAATAATAAAAAATAAAAGCCAGCAGCTACACATACTGCAGCTGCTAGATTTTAACAATAGGACACTTACCTGTCTTGGAGTCCCATGATGTTGGCACCAGAGGTGATGTTTCCATCAGCTGTCAGGTGCCCCCACCGCCATTGAGGGTAAGGGAACCCGGCAGTGTAGCCTTATGGCTTCACACCGGGAACCCTACTGTGCATGCGCGAGGCCCCACTCCTCTCTCCTATTGGCCCTGCGACAGGGAGAGAAGGAGAAGGGAGCCCTGTGGGAAAGTCATGGGCCATGGCCCAGACTCCAGGAGGGGGGAAATGGATATCTGTCAAAGACAGGTATCCTGTCCCCCCTCCCCGCCGAAAGGTGCTAATTGTGGCACCAGAGGGGGAGAGGAGACAAATGAGAGGAAGTTCCACTTTTGGGTGGAACTCAGCTTTAACAATCTCAGCAGGGTCCACTGCCATTGTGGACCATTTGTAATGTAAGGTACCCGTGGCAGGTAGTGTCCAAAGTGGAGCTTGTATGCTGAGGATTCAGACGAAAACGTAGTCAGGCAATTCAAGTCAGCAACAGATCAGGCAAAGCGGTACAAAATCAAAATCTAAAGAATGGTCAGACAGGCGGAGGTGATACACAGGCTGGCGGTGAAGTACCAAATCAGCAGGCTGGTGAATGGTCAAGAATTCAGGCAGAAGTTCAATACATGATAATCCAAATCACAGAGCTATCAATACACCCAGGGAGCTAGTCCAAACAAACGGGCACTGAGTAACAGGAAGTGCTGCTATTTAGGGCTGCTTGATTGTACAGCTGGCAGCAGGTGGGGTTACTGAGTCCAAGGCATCAAGCTGGGAGAACATTGCAATAACTCCAGAGCTCCTCTGTGGCACAGGTAAGACTGCAGCTGTGGGACCAGGAACATCCCAGTTCGAAGACACCCAGGTACATGATGGACATTTTGATTTCTGATGTTGGTATACATATCACACATTGGGCTCAAATTATGATCATTTGAAAATAATAAAAAACACACAAAACTGTGATTTGTTTTAAATTTGCATCAGCAACGATATTGTTTGTGGTTTGTAAAGACACCTGTGTGAGCTTGAGTAAAGATTTTTGTGAGATGGACAGCAACAAGTGAGAGATACAGAAAAAAATATATTTTATCTAGTGCTGCTGGTGGTCCCGCCCACAATAACAGAATGTCATCTATATAGCGGAACCACCGCAGCACATAGGTAAAAAAGCTTTGAGTGTCTGTTGCTGGAAAACAAATCCCACCCCCCCAGGTACAGGTTTCCATAGGAAGGTGCACAACATGTGCCCATAGCGACCCCCAGTACCTGGAAAAGTGGGAACCATCAAAAGAAAAGACATCTTTAGAAAGAATATGTGACAGGAGTCGTAGTACGAAGCCATTAAGGTCCAAAAACGTGGGTCCTCTTTCAATTTCATTTAGAAATCTGGCAACTGTATTTAAACCCAGTTCATGTGGAATAGACGAGTATAGAGTTTCCACATCAATGGTTACCAAAAGGCACCCATAAGGAAAAGTTAGACCTTCCAGGTTTTTTAACAGATCTGAGGTATCTTTGACATAGGAGGGTAAAGTGGTGACATGAGGTCGTAGGTACGGATCTACAAAGATGCTCGCTCTTTCTGTTTTGGAACCTATACTTGAAACAATAGGATGTCCTAGTGTTTGTGAATTTTGGGAAGGGAGTAAAAAGTGGGTACTTTCGGGTGAGCAACTTGAATACCTTTAAAGATCTCTTGCGTAATCAAGCCGCTTGCAAGGGCAGATTGTAAAAGATCATCATACTGTTGATCAAATTTAGTCAGGACACTAGCAGCAATTGGTTTGTACCAGAGTCTATTCTGTAAGATGTCCCAACACATATTTTTGTATGATAAAGTATCCATCAATACCATGTTCCCGCACTTATCTGACGGCTTGATTATCAAGTCAGGATTGTTGCTTAAATTGATTAGGGCTGTTTGGTGAGCCTCACTCAGATTGGGATTGGTCATCTTTCTCATTGAGATAGTTTCGATGTCTTTAATGGTTTGGACCAAAAACGTCCATACATTAGAGTTGATATGTAGAGAAGGGAAATTAGTGGATTTTTTCTTGATTGCCTCTTCTGGTGACCTGATATCTTTTAAAAAAAGAGTTGTTTGTATACGTTGTCCACAGATTAAGTCCGATTCAGGGGTATCTTGAGTTGTTGGAAAAGGTTCGCTCTCTTCTAATGGCCCGTACACACGGTCGGATTTTCTGATGGAAAATGTCCGATCGGAGCGTGTTGTCGGAAATTCCGACCATGTGTGGGCTCCATCGGACATTTTCCATCGGATTTACTGACACACACAAAGTTGGAGAGCAGGAGATAAAATTTTCCGACAACAAAATCCGATCGCGTCAATTCCGTCCGTGTGTGGCCTGTTCCGACGCACAAAGTGCCACGCTTGCTCAGAAGAAATTCCAAGACGGAACAGCTCGTTCTGGTAAACTTAGCGTTCACAATGGATACAGCACTTTCGTCATGCTGCAATGTTAAAAATGGTTTACTACAGTGCAATCTCTTCTTCTTTATAATGTGACAAAAATTAAGTAGTTTTGCTGCTCATATTCACACACACTTCTCACAAACTTATTTCGTTACTATTTATCGTGATTCCATCAATATATTTTGATTTCTCACATCTGACAACATATTTTTGTATATTTTTAATATATTTTTTGGCTTTAATGTAGATTCTTTTTTTGTGTTTGTATTTTTTTTTTGGACGATTTTGATTTGTACTCCCGAAAATGTTTGTGTGTGTTTTTTGTGTCAAGTTCCCACAACACCATTGATATGTTGTTCTATTTAATCTGTAGGAGATTGTTTGGTGTTGTTGTCCCTTGTTAATTTCACATTGTACTTTAGAAATGTACCTGAATCGTCACCAACAAACTGTCCTTTTTGGATGAAAACAAACACAGGAGAGTAGAATTTACCTAAAAAATTTTATTAAGGGGTCACAACTAAACAAAGAGAGAGGCAACGCTGGAGAAACTGCAGAAGTGGGTGAAGCCTTGGACCCCCAGGGCAGACATCAATAATTTGAAAGCCAAATTGGTGGCCTGAGGAGTCCTTATCTAAGGGAGGGCAGTCTGGTCCCAAAGTCCCAGAGATCCGGAAAGCAGCAGATGACATCTGTGTCCCCAGGCTGTGGTCATACGAGAGACTGCAGCTTCTGTCAGACCAGACTGAACCCAGGGCCATCACTCTTTGGTCTTCATTCCACGCATCCTTCCACGCGGTGGCTCTGGTGGTGGAGTTGTGGCAGCAGGAGGAGGAGGAGGATGGTCCAACTCAATGACATCCGTCTTGGGTGTTAGTTCCCCACTCACCCCCTTACGTAGGACTTTGTACAGAAGGTCCTCACAGAGCCTGCGTTGACCCTCCTGCATGCCCTGCAATTTGGTGGCAGCCATGCAGGCAAAGGCCTCTTCAGGAGTTGGTAAGGCTCTGAGGGACGCAGAAGCGTCCTGGATCAGCCTGAATGCAGAATCCTGCACGGGACTCGGAGTGGCCTTCCTGGCTCGTTTATATGGCAGGCGGAGGGGAGGGACCTGAGACTCAGTCAGGCTGCGACTGGTCCCAGGCTTCTCCTGGCTGACACTTAGCCCCGCCTCCTCCTGGCTGCCACTAATCCCCGCCTTCTCCTGACTGCCACATTCCACAACCTTCTCCTGGCTGAGGTCTTCCTGTGTATGAAAAAGGGACATAGTTTGAGTTTTTTATTCATCAATCACACACAATTTTCACCTCCTGACTGTTGCAAATTGAATAATAACAAATATAACAGACTATCCTTCTGAGCCCAGCATTTTTCATTCTTGTCCCAATTTTGGGTGCCCACTACTGTCTATTGATATGTAAAACACTTTCAATCAGCACTTAGTGATCAATACTAACATCTAGTAAACATCATTTATTTATTGACCAGAAATCAGTAGAACAATGCTATACCTGACTCCAGCTGGGCTCCTCCACTTCTTCCTGGCTGGAAGTCCCAGGTTGGATATCGGAAGCCTCAGCTGGGGTGGAAGGAAGCGTGGAAGGAAGAGTAGAGAGGGATTCCCTGACTTCAGTGTGGTCTGACAGAAATTGCAGTCTCTCGTAGTACCACAGCCTGGGGACATAAACGTCATCTGCTGCAGCTCTGGATCTCTGGGAATCTGTGACCTTCTTGCGCTCCCTAAGATATGTGCTCCTCAGGCCACCAATTTTAGCTTTTAAATAAGGGATGGTTGCTGTGGGGACCACCGGCTTCACCAACTCCAGCAGTTTCTCCAGCGCTGCCTGCCTCTTCTGTTTGTGATTATAGTGGGGGTGTCTCACTTGCCACAGATAGGGCAGCTCCCTGTATTTGTCAATGAACAGGGGCAGGAAATTGTGGTCATTGAACCCATCCATTTTCTCTGCAAGACACAACACAAGACAAACCCTAATGTCAGGCCAAACTCCCCTAATCTTGTTACAATATAGGCTTCCATTTCGAAGCAGTATAGGCGCAAGTTTAGATCTTACCTTCGTTATCACGATCGGCGTCTCCGATGCTCCTTCCTCCGCTCACAGATCGTACGTAATACGCACGTGTGTTGCGCTTTATACACACTGCGCATGCGTATAACTCCGCCCGCCCCTGACGTTCTTTCTAGTCTATTCCCCGCCCCTTTTCGTTCGGCGCAGTGGGGAAGAGCACATGGTGGATAGACAGCAGGTGCATGCTAATTGTAGCAACGAGGAGGAGGGGGAGGAAAGGCCGGAGCCTGAAATATCCCGATCCAGAAGGAGATTTAAGGACTGAAATATGTCCTTTGGGGAGATGTTGGAAATGGTGGACATCCTGAAGAAGTCCGACTATGATGGAAAGTATGGGCCTTACCCCAACCCCAATGTCCGAAAGGCCAAGATCATGGCGAAAGTGGTCAGGAGTCTGCACCGGAATTTCGGGGTACGACGATCGAAAGATCAGCTCAGGAAGCGGTGGTCGGACCTCAAATTACGAGAACATGAGCAGTACAGAAAGATCCGGAGAGTGCTGCAAAAAAGTAAGTAGTTGTGCTGTGTTCCTATTCTTTTTGTGTTTATTACGTTCGTGCTGCTCCATGTGCTTTTAGGAACTGTTGTACAGTTTAAAATGGCAACTTTCATGTTCATGGGCACATTATTCGTTCGGATCAAACATTTTTCGTTCCAACTATAAAATACCATTGTTTAGGCCATATGCATTTGGCCACCATTTTGACGCCCTATACTTGTCTTAAAGAATTGGGTTGTGTAGATGGCTTTGTTACTAGAATGAAATGCAAACTAGATTCTGTGTAAGGAGAGGACACTCAGCAGCTGTTTTCACATCTGGACACTGGAGCACTAGTGTGGGACAAAAGAACACCATTTTTATTAGGGGGCCACACAGGTGCTCCAGTGTATACTATAGGGGGGTCTCCATCTGTGAAGCTTGTACCAAACAGGTAAAGTATTGCAGCTTGACAAAGGACACTAAAAAAGCTACATCTTGGAACTCTGCTAAAATAGACAATTGTACCCCACTTCCAAGCAATGTTTCATCTTTATAGTTCTGCCATCAAATATCTGTGTGCTAATTATACCATTTTTGCTTTACATAGGGGAGAAAAGACTCAGAAGACACCCCTCATCCGAGGAGACCAGAGACCCCCCCCCCTCTGGAAGAAGGGGAAATCCCCCCAACACAAGCTGAGCAGGAGGAAGAAGATGTGGTGGAACTAGTCACCACAACAGGTGAGTGTCTGCAACCACAGGCTCAGATAAGAGATGGATGGCAGCATTTTTTTTAGACCTAATTTATTTTGGGGTTCCTCTCTTTTTAGGTGATCGTGAGGTTGTGGATCCAGATCCTTTCACATCCGAAAGTGCCCAGATCCTGATCAGGGAGATCATGGGGTGTAATTTACAATTGGAACTCATCAAGCAAAACATCAATGATGTTATTCCAAAAAATAAAAAAATCACTTTCTTCTTTTGTGTGCTACAATGTGCTAAATGTTTTTGTGATTTTTCCCAAAGCCAAATTTGGAGGATGCACACAGTGTGTCAACATGTGCTATCTGCCATCACGGGAGATCAATGGACGCGTTTTGGGGGTGCAACCCCTTCCTCAATTATAAAGTAGCTGAGAGGAAGGGCTTGCTCCCCCAAAACACATCCTTTGATCCCCCGTGATGGCAGCTAGCACATGTTGACATTAGCAAAATTGTGTGCATCTTCCAAATTTGGCTTTTCCAGGGGTGATTTCCCCCCATCTGAACGCAATATCAAACACAGTTCCTAAATACTCATGTCTGATATTGCCTTCAAGTTCTACCAAATGTGATCTTTGTAAGTTCAAGATTTGTGTCTTTCTTGTTGGTTTTACACATACCTGTTTTATGTAAAATGGACATTTTGAGTTTTGATAATGCCACCACAAAAATTGGTATACCACAAACATGTTGTTTTTTTTTCAAAACCTTTGGTAAATGCACATGTGATTGTGCAGGTATTAAAAAGATTGTTAATCAAGAATGTGTGGATTATAGTCTCAACGCTACAACACTTTTGGGGTGATGTAATTGCTGTTTTCATTGCAAATGGGGGTTATTTACTAAGGGCAAATCCTCTTGGCACTACAAGTGCAGTTTCAGTGCATTTGCAAGTGCACTTGTAGTGAAATGTGTTTTTGCATTTAGGAAATAACAGCCAACAGTGCTTTGTATAAGGTTACACAATCACGACATTTTCTGCACTCAAAACATTTCTGTCAGGGTCAGCTAAAACAAACACAAGCAGTAGATGTCCCCCAAGAATTTCTTTTTTTATTCTAAAAAGGCTTGTCTGGCATATTGATAGCCACCCTACCCGCAAAGAACTCCAGGTAGCGTAACCAGACATCACGGGCACTCAGGGAGGGCAAGCCAGGACGGCCACTTTCAAGCGCCGTCAGTGTGGTTTGATGTAGCATTCCGGCCTCAGGCCCAACTGAGCCAGCATAGTTGGCCGAATGTCTCCTTAAAAAGTTATGGAGAACACAGCACGCCAGTATAATATGGTTCAGTTTATACTCCGCCATATGGATGGGTGTCATAAATAGGCGGAACCGGCTGGCCAGGATTCCAAATGTGTTCTCCACCACTCTTCGGGCTCTGGCCAGCCGGTAATTAAAAACCCTCTGTTCCGGGGTGAGGCTCCTCATTGGGAATGGCCGCATCAGGTGGTCCCCCAGCGCAAACGCTTCATCAGCAACGAACACAAATGGGAGTCCTTCAACATTGTCCTCTGGAGCTGGCAAGTCCAAGCTGCCATTCTGGAGATGCCTGTAAAACTCCGTCTGGGCGATGACTCCACCATCGGACATCCGGCCATTCTTCCCCACGTCCACATACAAGAAGTCGTAATTAGCCGACACCACCGTCAACATCACTATACTATTAAACCCCTTGTAATTATAATAGTATGACCCCGAGTTGGGTGGTGGGATGATGTGGATGTGTTTCCCATCAATTGCCCCTCCGCAATTAGGAAAGTCCCACCGCTGGGCAAAGTGGGAGGCCACAGTCTGCCATTCCTGTGGCGTGGAAGGAAACTGTTGAGGAAAAAACAATAAACATTACTATTTTTACTCAGAAAAATGGCAAGCAGATTATACACAAACATTATGGGGCAACCTCCAGATAGCATTTACTAAGGGGAATTTAACAAGGCCAAAGTATAAGGTACACCTATCATATCCCCCCCCCTCTCATGGGCCATTTCTAACATTATAGGGGGTGTGTGGAAATCTTGGACAGGCAACCCTCTTCACTTCATTGAGAGATGAATGCCTAAATAATGGGTATTACTTTGAACAGACCCTCCTTAGTTACACTATTGGCAGACCACTGGACAGGTAAGAAGTGTTATAATACAAAGATATAAATACACATTGTACACATTTGAGGACATTTGGACATTCTGCTATTACCTATCAAGATAATAATAGGATACAAAAACTTTAAACAGTACCATTTGAAAGTATACAGGCTGGCCCTTGCACTACATGCTTTGGGGAATTCATCCATAAATCTGACCACAAAAGAGATGGGTATAGTGTGTATGGGTTTGGCAAAGTCAGCAGATAGATGATTGAGGATAGAGAATTGGGATCAACTGACTTAGCAGTTGGGGGAGGGAGGGTTACTAAAAATTTTTTGGGGACACCACAAAAAAAAAAACTCTGGCACTCTGCCTGAAATTAAATCAAAAATAACATTTCCAAACATTTTAGGGGGTGTTTGGGGTAAAGCACTACTATGGAGCTGATAAAATACATTGTTAAGTGACTACACGAGATGAATATAGGGTAGGAGACACCATGCTGGGGAGGTTAGTGAAGGGCAAATATGTATGAAGGACATAAAATAATAATTACATAAAAATCCAGCATGCATGAGAACAAAGGGGACATTCACAGCATATTACAATCATGGTAATTAGGGAATGAGGAAAGAAATACAATATATTAGCAAACATTCAATACAATAAAATGTGATATAAAAGGATAAAAATCTTACCTTCATATACTCCTTCTGCAGGACCTGGATGATGGCAGAACAGGTCTCTGGGATAATGATCCCCAGAGCCTGGGGGGAGATGCCTGTCGAGAACTTCAAGTCCTGCAGGCTTCTCCCTGTCGCCAAATACCACAGTGTAGCGACCAACCTCTGCTCCGGAGTGATGGCTTGCCTCATGCAGGTATCCTGCCTGCTGATATAGGGGGTCAGCGAAGCCAACAAACGGTGAAACACGGGGTCCGTCATCCGGAGAAAGTTCCTGAAATCATCAGGATTATTCTCACGGATCTCACGGAGCAAAGGCATATGAGAGAACTGGTCATGCTGAAGCAACCAATTCTTGGTCCATGAACTCCTCCCCACCCTGTTCATGGACTGGACTTGTGTCAAGGTCAGGACCCCAACACCAAGCTCCCGCACGGCACGAACTCTACGAGGAGTACGCATACGAAACATGGCTAGAAAACGGTCGGCTGCTCAGAACTAAGTAACAGAACGCACTGAAGAACAGCAAGGCCTGTGAAGAGCGACCTGAAAAACAGCAACGAGCGGACAAGATCGCACAGAAAACTCCAATATGAACTGACTGCACGCACTGAAGAGCAGATACAAACCCACAAGCACAAACTGAACGGCAGAAAACGATCTGAAAGCCACGAGTCTGAAAAAGCGCGAATCGTCTCTCACCAAACTTTTACTAACATGAGATTAGCAAAAGGAGCCCAAAGGGTGCCGCGCTTGGTTCTGAACTGGCCTTTTCTAATCTCGTCGTACGTGGTGTACGTGACCGCGTGGTTGGCGATCGGAAGTTCCGACAACTTTGTGCGACCGTGTGTAGACAAAATAAGTTTGAGCCAACATCCGTCGGAAAAAATCCTAGGATTTTGTTGTCGGAATGTCCGAACAAAGTCCGACCATGTGTACGCCCTATAAGAGTAAGACCAGATTTTTTAAGGCTCTGAATTCAGCCACTGAAAAATCTTTCCAGATCTTTTGGTGGGAGATATGCACTTGTTTCCCCCGTCTGTCACTGCCATACATAAACTTAAAAGTAAGCTTTCTCGCAAACAAGTACAGATCTTTAATGATCTCGAACCTGTTTGGTGGAGAATTGGGGCAGAAACTGAGGCCAAGCTGCAATAGCTCCTGTTCAATGGTATTAAGGGGATATGATGATAGATTGATCACTTCTAATCTATACTCATTTCTGGAGAGATTTTGTTCAGTTGCTATTGGTGTATTCATTATAGGGTCAAAAGAAGATCTACTGTCAGAATTCGCGCTTACCCATTGTGTATTAGTAGTTGACAAAAATTGATCTATGCATCATTTTTTAGTATCTTTCTGGATTGCTCCAGCTGTCTCAGTACTCACGGGCCTGGATGCCATCAAGGTTTTGGCGCAGTCTATGATTTGTAGTCGAGTATTCTGTTGTGTCTTAGAGGTCAAAGGTGTAGTAATAGAAGAGCTGTCAGAGGAGACACCCAGTGCTTGATTAGGAAACATAGTAAGCCCAGTATTTGCCACAGAGATCAGTCTTTACCGTATTTTTGTCAGTAGTGGGGGGATTTAATTCACCCAGTGCTCTTTTATCTGTACCTGTTTGGTGCTCACCACCTGTTTGTGTTCTCTTCCTTGAGCCTCGACCTCTCTGTCGACCCCGGTCCGAAGTCCTAGAGCCTTGTGATAGATAAGAGTTAATAGAGGAACACATCTAGGCCTGGAGTGGAGCGGCTTTTTTACATTTTTAATACTTCATCAGCAGAGATTGACTGTTCTAGTCTCTGTTGATGTCGGTCTTCTAGTTTGGAGACCTGAGTCAAATAGTTGATCCAGTTAAGGATGAGACAGATTCTTACCTGGGTGTATAAAGCTTTTGATAAAATTCCTTAAAGGCTTCTAAAACCCATTGTGGGTTCTGGGATAATGTGTCTCCTGCTATCTTGATTCTAGGTAAAGTGTGAGAGCGAATTTTAGGTGAGAGCCTGCCCGCCAGCATAGTCCCCAATTTGTCCCTTTGAAAATAGAATTGTGCACCACTCCAGTGCAGTCTTTTCTCTGCCCTGGAGGTGAGTGCCAGGTTGAGAGCCGTCCGAGCAGTATAGATTTTCACTATGGGGACCGATTTAGGGTCACGTTTATGTTCCCTACTCAGGAGCAGGAACTCCCTTTCTAGTCTGTCAACTTCAAGTCGATTAGATGTGGGATATGGGAAGCCCTTTGAATATGTTTTTCCCTAATCGTGACCTTGTGGGTCACCCATAATGTCTCTGGGGAAACTTCCTTGTTATCGTTGAGAAGGAAATACTCTTGGATGGCCTTCTAAATTTCAAGTACTTTAATGGAGTTACTAAGGATAGTTTTGTTTAGCTTCTATCTAAAGTCACCTCTCTGTCAGGAGGAGCAAGAAGACCGAGGAGTGATCTGACCAAATCGAGTCTCTAATATAGGATTTAGAGCACTGGCGTCACTAGGGTTGGTGTCACCTGGTGCAGTAAAACATGGTGTCACCCCCCCTCCTACCTATACTGCCCAGCACCCTGCAGGCAGCGCACCATCACAGGGTGCACCCAAAACCAGCCCCTGTAAATGATAGTATAGGGTGGTATAGTGACAGGATAGGGTAGTATAGAGTTGTATAGCGGCAGGTTGGGGTGGTATAGGGCAGGTTCGGGTGGCCCAGGGCAGATTAGGATATTATAGAGTGGTATAGTGGAAGTTTGGGGTGGTATGGGGTAGGTTGGGGTGGTACAGGGCAGGTTGGGGGTGGTACAGGGCAGGTTGGGGGTGGTACAAGGCAGGTTGGGGTGGTACAGGGCAGTTTGGGGTGGTAAAGGGCAGGTTGGGGGTGGTACAGGGCAGGTTGGGGTGTTACAGGACAGTTGGGGTGGTACAGGACAGGTTGGGGTGACACAGGGCAGGTTAGGGTATTATAGGGTGGTATAGTGGCAGGTTGGGGTGGTATGGGGTAGGTTGGGGTGGTACAGGGCAGTTGGGGGTGGTACAGGGCAGGTTGGTGTGACACAGGGCATGTTAGGGTATTATAGGGTGGTATAGTGACAGGTTGGGGTGGTATGTGGTAGGTTGGGGTGGTACAAGGCAGGTTGGGGGTGGCACAGGGCAGTTTGGGGTGGTACAGGGCAGTTTGGGGTGGTACAGGGCAGTTGGGGGTGGTACAAGGTAGGTTATGGGTGGTAAAGGGCAGGTTTGGGGTCGTACAGGGAAGTTTGGAGTGGTACAGGGCAGTTGGGGGTGGTACAGGGCAGGTTGCAGGTGGTACAGGGGAGGTTTGGGGTGGTACAAGGCAGGTAGGGGTGTGTGGCAGTGTGCTGTGCAGTAACTTATAGCATACCTCATGTTTGCAGATGAAGAACCGGGAGGGTGGGCGGGGCTGCTGTGTCCTCGGCTCTCCTTCAGCTGTGGGATCAGCGTGAAGGGGTCTGAGGGAGGAGTGGAGGAGGCAGCCACACCCCCAGCTCCACCCACCTAATCCAGCTGCCAAGGGAGATATTGGAGATCCCCGAGTGACAGCTGGGGAGTATTATAGGCAGCCTCCCCTGCATGGCTGAATGCTCTGCTCGCACCCCTCCGCTGCAAGCTACAGCATTTAGCGGTGGCCCCCGGTGTCACCCCTCTGGCAGGTGTCACCCGGTGCGGGCAGTACCCTCCGCACCCTCATAGCAACGCCACTGATTTAGAGGCCAAGGGCACATATGCTGCAGAGATTAGGACATGATCGATCCTCGAGCAAGATTGATGAGGGTGAGAAAAATGGGTGAAATCACATAGTGTGGGATTAATTTCTCTCCAAATATCAATAACAATAAAATAACACCAGGCCCTGTTGGTATAGTAATCTGACGATACGTAAACTCTGTTTGGAGGTACGGGTGAAGCGATTTCCGAATGGTCTTTTTTTTGTGCAAACCTTGGTCAAAGGCTACATTTGAGTTTCCCCATAGATTACTAAACCTTCCAGAAGGGGGAGTTAGAATTTTGAACATGTTTTGGAAAAATTGCACCTGACCCTGATTTGGAGTATAATAAGAAATAAACAAAAAAATGTGGTCGTCAATAGTTCCTTTAGCAAGTTTAAATCTCCCCTCCGGGTTTTTAGGCTCTGCTAAGAGCGAGAATTTGTAGTTTCATGAAAATAGGATTGCCACCCCCTTAGTTTTATCTTCCGCATTTGCTAGAAAGAAGGTGGGGAATTTAGCATGCATAAACGAGGGACAATAGCATTTAGGAAAATCCGTCTCTTGGAGTAACACTATATCTGTTTTTTGAGTATGAAAGTACCGTAAGATTTTCTTCCGTTTGATCAGTGAATTTAGGCCTTAAGTGTTCTGGGACACTACCTTCAGTGGGGGGCGTAGGGTAGTTGATATCAGCCATGGAGCATGAGGGGACAGAGAACCAGGATAAACTAGTAACTCACCAAGCTCCAGTCCATGATGGGCCCGATGAGTACCTGGGCAGACAGCAGGGAACCAAGTTGTGGTAGATTTGTTCATCCAAACTGGTCTCTAGAAAAAAGGTAGAATTAGAAGATCAAGAGAGAAATAGAAGCAGTGATAAGGAGTAAGAACAATGGGTCGAATGTCGGCCCCAAAGGAGGGGAGGAGTAATGCCTCCCCTTCCCTCATCAGAAACAAAAATCTTCTCTACCAGAGAGGGGTTTGTCCTATATTTTATAGATGGAAAATCCAGGTTTCCACAACAGGAGAAGGGGCATAAGTACTGCCCCGACCGCCGAGCTCCCCTAGGTAAGGATGAATTAATATAAGGCTGTAAGCCCAGGCAAATAAACCAACAGTAGTTGCGTGATTGAGACCCACTAACTGTAAGAAGTGGGGGAGTTAGTAATAATGAGAGGAAGGGGATGGAGAGGGGAGGAGAGTATTGTCGGGAGAGAGGGAATACAGGGGGATGGGGGAAGGGATATAAATAGTGATACACTTTTGTGGGTGTGAAAACCTTGTGGGTCTCCTTCCTCCTAGTGGTGCAATGTTGGGGGGAAATTAAACCCTTGGCAAAATGAGATATGGGTTTTGGTAGGTCTCAGGAAAAACGATCTTGTCAAATGTCAAAGAAGGACGCCACAGGTGCATAATCAGATATAACATAATCAGACATTATGGACTATACTGCTGCAAGTCTTCAGTAACGTTACTGTTAACCGTTTAATACTTGATCTGAAGTTATTCAAAGAGGTGCATGTAGGATGTTTCACGAACAGGCCTTGTATAACAAGGGGATGAAAAGGAGGTACAAGAGAGCCACCATTGAATTGCTGCATTCGTGAGGAGAAGGTGTACAGTGAGATGGGAAAGCCCTTAACTGTCAAGTGTTTAAAGCGGAAGTAAAACCATCCATTTACCAGTTTCAAAAAAGTTTCATTTCTGGCACGTGCCGGAAATGTAACACTCCCATTGGTTGTGCTCTCAACCAAACTGTCAAATCATCCAATGGCTGGTGTCATAACTGATCACATGTGCAGCATCATGGCAGTTGTAGATTAAACAGAGGCAAAGATGGCAGCTTCCTTGGCTGAAAGTGACAGGGGGTTTACTTACACTTTAAGTCTACCACCTCGCTTCTGAGTTGGGGTGCCACCTTAATGGTGATCTCTGCATGAGCATGACTCTGTGCCCATGTTTTCAGGGCATTAGCAAGTAACAATGAAACTTATATTTTTCCACTGACACCAATGATTGGCATTTATTTTATTAAATAGACAACCAAAGAGAAAATTCCCCTAATGGTGGACTTTAAAGGCACATATGGAAAAAGGTAGGGAAAATATATAGTATATAAACAATAATTTATTCATTTCAAAACATCATAAAAACATCAGTAAACAATGTAACAAACATTGCAAGGAGTGCGACTCATGCATTTATACATGTATGGGATGTTAGTACCAATATACTTGCACCCGACGCATTTCAGAGTTATTTAGCCTCCTTCTTCAGGGATGGATGTAAGTTTACAGAGACTTCTAAATTAGAGACAATATATTGACAGAAGGGTAGTAAGCATGTGAATATACCAAACCATAAGGACATAAATATGGTTTGGTATATTCACATGCTTACTACCCTTCTGTCAATATATTGTTTCTAATTTAGAAGTCTCTGTAAACTTACATCCACCCCTGAAGAAGGAGGCTAAATAACTCCGAAACGCGTCGGGTGCAAGTATATTGGTACTAACATCCCATACATGTATAAATGCATGAGCCGCATTCCTTGCAATGTTTGTTACATTGTTTACTGATGTTTTTATGATGTTTTGAAATGAATAAATGATTGTTTATATATTATATATTTTCCCTACGTTTTTCCACATGTGCCTTTAAAGTCCACCATTAGGGGAATTTTCTCTTTGTTTGGTTGTTAAATTTTAGGATGTGGCACAATTTTGCAGTTAATTGCCGACCTATAATTTTTGCTTTTATTAAATAGATGCCAATAATGAGGTTTATTTTCTTTTTCTTGTCCAATGTATTTATTTAGGCTACTTTCACACTGAGGCATCGGCGGTGTTGGCGCTATTTTTATTGGCGATTTACCGTCATTTTAACGGCGCTATTCGGCTGCTAGCGGGGCACTTTTAATACCTACTAACGGCCAAAAAAGGGTTAAAACCGCCAGCAAAGCGCTGCTGCAGCCAGTGGTTTGGTGGTGCTGCCCCATTAATTTCAATGTGAAAGCACTCAGGCTTTTCAAACTGGAGAGACAGGAGAGGCTCTTTACAGGCGCTGTGCAGGCGCTATTTTGAGCACTGTAGCGCCTGTAAAGTGCCTCAGTGTAAAGGTAGCCTAACGTTTCAGTAGAGATGTTACAGAAGAGAAACAGTGTTAGCCATACAATAGATCATTGTAAACAGGCTCGTATGAACGTGTATTATTGACAAAACATGTGGAAACAATGTAGTCTAACCTGAGAGTTAAGCAGAAGGTGGGGTCATCATTCCGCGCCCCCAGACACTCCATTTGGGGACATGCTGTGTCATGGGGGGAGGACAACTCGTCCTTCCTGAGATGTCGGAAGTTTTATTAGGATGACTAAGTGCATATAAATGTGTGTGATAAAATGAAGACAAACAAATGTCCAAGTATGGACTAAACTTGCATTAGAAACATTAGAATAGCCAGCGTCAGTGAGCTAGGAGAAGGTCGTGCCCTTGGGGATGAGCAGATCATTATTCAGTCTAGGGATGAAATCCCAGAGAACCAGTAAAGTGACATGTATAATACTTTTGTTAACTGTAAAGAAACCGTATAATAAAAGAAACATGCGCTTAAAGTTTAAGTATGCAATCATCTTGACCTGGCAATAAGTTTAACTATAGAAATAAGTTGTAGAATGTCAACTACTTACTGGGAAGGGTAAGTAAGATATTTACAAAAGAGAATAGGATAAAGAGGGGAGAAAGAGAAGATTGTTAGGGAGTAGGGATGAGCTTCGAGTTCGAGTCGAACTCATGTTCGACTCGAACATTGGCTGTTCGCAAGTTCACCGAACAGCGAACAATTTGGGGTGTTCGCGGCAAATTCGAATGCCGCGGAACACCCTTTAAAAGTCTATGGGAGAAATCAAAAGTGCTAATTTTAAAGGCTAATATGCAAGTTATTGTCATAAAAAGTGTTTGGGGACCTGGGTCCTGCCCCAGGGGACATGGATCAATGCAAAATAAAGTTTTAAAAACGGCCGTTTTTTCAGGAGCAGTGATTTTAATAATACTTAAAGTCAATCAATAAAAGTGTAATATCCCTTTAAATTTCGTACCTGGGGGGTGTCTATAGTGTGCCTGTAAAGGGGCGCATGTTTCCTGTGTTTAGAACAGTCTGACAGCAAAATGACATTTTGAAGGAAAAAACTCATTTAAAACTACCCGCGGCTATTGCATTGCCGACAATACACATAGAAGTTCATTGATAAAAACGGCATGGGAATTCCCCAAAGGGGAACCCCGAACCAAAATTTAAAAAAAAAAATGACGTGGGGGTCCCCCTAAATTCCATACCAGGCCCTTCAGGTCTGGTATGGATATTAAGGGGAACCCCGACCAAAATTTAAAAAAAAAAATGACGTGGGGTTCCCCCTAAATTCCATACCAGACCCTTCAGGTCTGGTATGGATTTTAAGGGGAACCCCGCGCCAAAAAAAAAAAAAAAAAACGGCGTGGGGTCCCCCCAAAAATCCATACCAGACCCTTATCCGAGCACGCAACCTGGCAGGCCGCAGGAAAAGAGGGGGGGACAAGAGTGCGGCCCCCCCTCCCTCCTGAACCGTACCAGGCCACATGCCCTCAACATTGGGAGGGTGCTTTGGGGTAGCCCCCCAAAACACCTTGTCCCCATGTTGATGAGGACAAGGGCCTCATCCCCACAACCCTGGCCGGTGGTTGTGGGGGTCTGCGGGCGGGGGGCTTATCGGAATCTGGAAGCCCCCTTTAACAAGGTGACCCCCAGATCCCGGCCCCCCCCCTGTGTGAAATGGTAAGGGGGTACATAAGTACCCCTACCATTTCACGAAAAAAGTGTCAAAAATGTTAAAAATGACAAGAGACAGTTTTTGACAATTCCTTTATTTAAATGCTTTTTCTTTCTTCTATCTTCCTTCATCTTCTGGTTCTTCTGGCACTTCTGGTTCTTCTGGTTCTTCCTCCGGCGTTCTCGTCCAGCATCTCCTCCGCGGCGTCTTCTGTCTTCTTCTCCTCGGGCCGCTCCGCACCCATGGCATGGGGGGGAGGCTCCCGCTCTTCTCTTCTTCTCTTCTTCTTTTCTTCTCTTCTTCTCTTCTTCTCTTCTTCTCTTCTTCTTCATTTTCTTCTCCGGGCCGCTCCGCAATCCATGCTGGCATGGAGGGAGGCTCCCGTTGTGTGACGGCGCTCCTCGTCTGACAGTTCTTAAATAACGCCTCTGACGCACGGTGACTTGACGGGACTTCCCTGTGGCATTCCCCGTGACGTCACAGGGAAGTCCCGTCAAGTCACCGTGCGTCAGAGGGGGGCGGGGTCACCGGGTGGCCCCGCCCCCCCGTTATTTAAGAACTGTCAGACGAGGAGCGCCGTCACACAGCGGGAGCCTCCCTCCATGCCAGCATGGATTGCGGAGCGGCCCGGAGAAGAAAATGAAGAAGAAGAGAAAAAGAGAAGAAAAGAAGAAAAGAAGAAGAGAAGAAGAGAAGAGCGGGAGCCTCCCCCCCATGCCATGGGTGCGGAGCGGCCCGAGGAGAAGAAGACAGAAGACGCCGCGGAGGAGATGCTGGACGAGAACGCCGGAGGAAGAACCAGAAGAACCAGAAGAACCAGAAGATGAAGGAAGATAGAAGAAAGAAGAAGCATTTAAATAAAGGAATTGTCAAAAACTGTCTCTTGTCATTTTTAACATTTTTGACACTTTTTTCGTGAAATGGTAGGGGTACTTATGTACCCCCTTACCATTTCACACAGGGGGGGGGCCGGGATCTGGGGGTCACCTTGTTAAAGGGGGCTTCCAGATTCCGATAAGCCCCCCGCCCGCAGACCCCCACAACCACCGGCCAGGGTTGTGGGGATGAGGCCCTTGTCCTCATCAACATGGGGACAAGGTGTTTTGGGGGGCTACCCCAAAGCACCCTCCCAATGTTGAGGGCATGTGGCCTGGTACGGTTCAGGAGGGAGGGGGGGCCGCACTCTTGTCCCCCCCTCTTTTCCTGCGGCCTGCCAGGTTGCGTGCTCGGATAAGGGTCTGGTATGGATTTTTGGGGGGACCCCACGCCGTTTTTTTTGTTTTTTTTTGGCGCGGGGTTCCCCTTAAAATCCATACCAGACCTGAAGGGTCTGGTATGGAATTTAGGGGGAACCCCACGTCATTTTTTTTTTTAAATTTTGGCCGGGGTTCCCCTTAATATCCATACCAGACCTGAAGGGCCTGGTATGGAATTTAGGGGGACCCCCACGTCATTTTTTTTTTTTAATTTTGGTTCGGGGTTCCCCTTTGGGGAATTCCCATGCCGTTTTTATCAATGAACTTCTATGTGTATTGTCGGCAATGCAATAGCCGCGGGTAGTTTTAAATGAGTTTTTTCCTTCAAAATGTCATTTTGCTGTCAGACTGTTCTAAACACAGGAAACATGCGCCCCTTTACAGGCACACTATAGACACCCCCCAGGTACGAAATTTAAAGGGATATTACACTTTTATTGTTTGACTTTAAGCATTATTAAAATCACTGCTCCTGAAAAAACGGCCGTTTTTAAAACTTTTTTTTGCATTGATCCATGTCCCCTGGGGCAGGACCCAGGTCCCCAAACACTTTTTATGACAATAACTTGCATATAAGCCTTGAAAATTAGCACTTTTGATTATTCATGTTCGTGTCCCATAGACTTTAACGGTGTTCGCATGTTCGAACGAACTTTTTTCCTGTTCGCATGTTCTGGTGCGAACCGAACAGGGGGGTGTTCGGCTCATCCCTATTAGGGAGAGAGGGTGAGGGAAGGTGTGAGGTCCTAAGTGTTTCCAGCTTGTATCAGACAGGTTGGTCAAGAAAAACATTGGAGAGGATGCCTCTTATGGGAGAAAAGGGATTCATCAAAATTGGGTGGGAGAAAGTGCCTCACCCAAAGGGACCAAAGGGCTTTGAATTTGGTGAATTTGGTGACCTTGTCAGATATGACTGCCTATATCTTTGTGTGGATCATGGATTTGGCGATGATTTGTTTGGCTGCTGTTGTGACCTGCAGAAGAAGTTTGAACTGGCGGGATAGGTTTGGTGGTTTGAAATTTAAAAGTGCTATAGTTGGGTCAGGTTGTGTATAGAAGAGATTTAAACAAGTTGGACCAAAAAGTTCATGCAATTGGGAATGACCACCAAATATGGTAGAAGTTCCCTTGTAAGGAAAAACCTCTAAAGCAGGTGGAGGGGTAGTGAGGAACATATTTGGCAACCCTGGCTGGGACTAAGTACCAACACATCAGGACTTTGTAATTGGTTTCCAATGCCACAATGTTTTGGGTGGAGGATTTTGTGGCCTTCCATATGTGGTGCCAGTCCACATATTCTAATGTGATTTCCAAATCTCTTTCCCATTTAGAGGTGTAGGAAGGGACAGGAGAGGGTCCTGTGTCAAGCAATTGGGTGTAAAGGTTTGAGATTATGCCTCCTCTGTTCGGGTCACTATTGCAGGCTTGTTCAAAGAAGGACATGGAGAGGGAGAAGGAATCTCTGGGAATTAAGGGTGTGAAGAAATGCTTTATCTGGAGGTATCAGAAGATTTCGGAGATTGGAATATCGTTTGATTCCCTGAGGGTTGGAAAGGGCTTTATGCCATTAGAAGTTATAAATTTATGGGCTTGGATAAGGTTAGTGGAGGACCATTTCTGAAAGGAGGATGGTGAGGTCTAGGCCGGGTAGAATGAAGGGTTGCATAGGAAAGATAGCATGGGGTATGAGGAGATCGAAGTGAGTGCTTGGACTTAAAGAGGTTGTATACCCTTTTTTTAACTTTTAACTACAGGTAAGCCTATAATAAGGCTTACTTGTAGGTAAAATTACCGTAATATCTTCTAATCCTGTACGGTTTAGGGGATATTTACTTTGCATGCAGCCACTGATGTCAGCGGCGCATGCATCGTGAAGGCCCTGCTTAAGGTCCGGCAGAAGCTGGCAGACCTTGTCGGGAAGAAGACTCCTGCACGCATGCGCGGGAGTGACGTAATAGTGGCTTCAGTCACTCACAGCGCTGGAGCCGCGATACCCGGAAGAAACGCCAAGGGAACATGTCAGCTCCCTCGGCGTGGACCGGGATCAGATGTCGAGTCCTCATTCTAAGGTGAGCATTTCATAATGAGCTAGTATGCACTGCATACTAGCTCATTATGCCTTTGCCTTGCAGGTTTTTTTGTTTTAAAAAAATAAATAAAATATGTGCGGGTATACAACCACTTTAAGACAGTCCCAGAGAGAGAGTGAGTGGGCATATAACCTGGTAATGTGCGGTGATCGAATGGGTGAAGCCAAAGGAGGTTTGCGACAGAGGGGGTCGCATTTGATGGATTCCAGGGCCACCCAAAAGGGTATTTCAGTGGTGGAGTGGTAAAAGTTGAGCAGCATAGTAGTACTTTCTGAAGTGTGGAAGGCCTAGGCCCCCCTGATCTTTAGTAGGTAGAAGCCTGGAACTGGAGATTGGTAGAACTCGGAATAGATATAATATTTTAGGGATAATCGTCATTTTGACTGCAGTTATTCTACCCATCCAGGCGAGTGGGAGATGAGACCATTTGGTGAGGAGGCTGGTGAGGTGAGAAAGCATCAGGGGATAATTGGCTGAGTAAAGGTGTGATGGGTTAGCTGTGAGCTTAATTCCTAGGTACGTGATGTCACGGATAGACCAGGGGAAGGGGAGGGAGGTTTGTAGATGCGTCAGGTCAGCAGTAGGGATGGAGATATTTAGGGCTTTGGACTTTGTCGGATTGACTTGTAGGCTGGATATTTGGCCAAAGTCTTCCAGGAGTTTAAGTAGGTTGGCTCTGGAGGTCAGTGGAGATGACATGAAGAGTAGGATATCGTTTGCAAAAAGACACAATTTATGATGATGGCCACTAACTTCCAGTCCTCTAATATTATGGTTATTGTGAATTAACTGGGCTAAGGATACAATGACTAGGGCGAAAAGGAGAGGTGAGAGCGGACAACCCTGCCATGTGCCTCTTTTGATCTTAAAGGTCTCCGACTTGTGGCCCATATAGCGGACAAAGGCCGTGGAGTCATCATACAGTGCCAATATCCAGGAAAGGAAATGGGAGCCAAAACCCCATTGTTTAAGTATACATTGTAAGTAGGGCCAGGAGACTGTATTGAATGCCTTTCTGATGTCCAAAGTCAAGAGGCATAGGGGAATATTGCGTTTGCGTGCTAAATGTGTCAAAAGAATTGCGCAGCGGATATTGTCCCCATCTGTCGAGTCTGGGTGAAGCCTACTTGGTCTCTATGTATTAAGGAGCCGACGGTGTGGTTGAGTCTAGTAGCTAAGATTTTGGCCAGCAATTTTATGTCTAGGTTGAGGAGGGAAATGAGTCGGTATTTTGACCAAGATAAGTCTTTTGTCTGGGGTTTTAAGAGCATAGATATGACAGGAATATGTGACCAGCAAGGACTGCATTAAATGCTTTGACTAGTAACGGGGAGAAGAGTTAAAATAGGTGGCTGAGAACCCATCAGGGCCAGGGAGTTTATGTGTTTTCAAGGATTTTATGGCTAGTAAATCCTCCTTGATTTTGATTGGTTTCTCAAGATCTTTGCTTTGTAGAGACGAAAGAGAGTGTAAAGTGGTAGTTGAGAGAAGGGATTCAGCTCGAGTGCAATCAAAATTATCATCGCTCGAGTAGAGGGTGGCAAGGTGTTTACTAAATACTTTTTGACCGGGTTACTAGTATAAACATTCTGGGATAGCTTTAGTTGAATTGATTTAATGGCATGGTCAAGACATCAGAGAGATAGAGCTAGGAAAGTATCAGGTTTGTTGGCTTTGGTGTAATATTTGTGGCATGAGCGGCTTAGGGCCTTTTCTGTAGCTTTCATCAAGAATAGTTTGAGTTCAAGCCCAGCTTTGTTTAAAGCTTGGAGGTTCATTCTAAATGTTGTTGAGTAAGGTGTTTTTCTTTGTTCAGGAAGGATGCCTGAATAATGCAGGTTCCCATTATAACAGGATTGTGGTCTTTCCATAGTGTGAGAGTGGAGATGTCGGGACTCGGGAGTAGAGTTGATAGATAAGTAGTCCTTGAGTGCTGTTGCTATTTTAAAATGATGTGATGGGTGGGATAGAATATTGTCATTAATGTGCCAGGAAGAGTCCTTTGTAGAGGGGACTAGGGAGGATAGGGTTGTTACTACAGCGCTATGGTCTGACCAGGAAATAGGAAGAATAGCTGATGACAGGAGTAGTACCCGTGTTGAGAAAGATGTGAGGATGGGAATAAAATGTGTATTGACGTTGGGCTGGGTTTCGCTCACACCAGCAATCAACTAGGGAATGGTGATGCAAGAGGTGTTGGAAGCTGAGTTCCGTAGATCTAGGAAGGTGGGATTTTTGAGATTTATTTAGGAAGTGGTATAGGGACTGGTTAGAGTCCTCACAGAGGAGAAGTGTGCCCCTTTTCTGAGAGTCAACTACTCCTAGCAAATGGAAAAGAAATGGTAGGGTTTAGAGTTTGGTGCGTAGTAGGAAACTACCGTTACTTCGGAATCAAGCAGCATTCCTGATACAATGAGATAGCGGCCTTCCGGGTCCTTGATTTCAGCCAGGGGTGTAAAGGGAGTGGAGTGGTGGAAGACAATAAGAACTCCTCTACTTTTGGAGTTGGCTGAAGCTGTATACACTTGTGGGTACGCTTGGTGGAAGAATTTAGGTGTGGATCGGGGAATGAAATGAGTTTCTTGTAGGCACACAACATGCTCCTTAGTGGTGGTAAAAGTTTTAAAGGCTTTGGTCCATTTGTGGGGAGAGTTTAGCTCTTGTACATTGAATGTTAGTATATTTAGGGGTTACATTGTGAGGTTAGGCATTTGTTATGGTTGTGATTGTGTTTAAGAATGGAGTTTACTAGGCAACACCTGGGGGGGTGGAGGGGGCAGGAAAGAAGATAATAAACAAGTACCTTGTAGTATACTATAAGTGGTAACAAAAATGACAAAAACATAAGAATGTAAAACATGGGTGTAGGTTGTCCCCAAGACTAGTGCCACATCACGAGCCTGGGGGGGCAGGAGCAGTGCCATGGAGTGATTCCAAAGCGAAGTCCATGGTTTGGGAGGTGGGGCACAATGACTGCCGCTAGGGTTTAAATGGCCCAACTAAATTTCTTAGGTGGAAAACCACAAGTGGGGTTGCTTCAAGTGCCTCAATCGGTTTAATAACAGTGACAGAGGCTCACATGAGATCTAGAAGTGAACTAGGGCAACTGTGGTTTGCAAATAAGTAAAATCATATTTCACAAATGATACAAAAAACATGTTTTGAATAGGGGGTTATGAGCTCTTGGAGCTGGAGTGCCAATCGGGTTTAAGGGGATTAGATTGTCTAATGCTAAGATTTGTGAGCATGGGAGGGGTTCAAGAAGCTTTAGGCTCCAAGAGGTCATAGGATCCCATTTACAAACAAAAATGTTAGTTAGAGATCGCCTATCACTTAGCATAGAGTAATTGTAGCATATGAGGGTTTGGATCTTGTATGATTTTCTTAAACACGCATTAGGTGTAAAGTGGTTCATATACCAATAGGTAGGCCCCATGTGGGGAAACTGGTGTCCGTTAGGTAAATATTATGATCTGCGACCTGAAGGTGTCAGGCGGTGTGATCTCCATATACGTAGGAGTGGGTTTAGTACATTGAGTCCAGCTGATGTGGGGCTGGGGAAGCAAACCGTCCATGTTTGTGTGAGTTGGCTTGGTCCTGAGCTTGTGTGGAGTTTTGCGACTTCTTGGGTGAACAGTAGAGTTTTCCTGTGGTACATCTGGGGATGAAAGGTGGAGTTGTCATAGGGTGGCTTGGAGGTCTTCAGGAGATCTGCATGTGTAGTCACGGCTTTGGTATGAGAAGCGGGCAGAGAGTGGGAAGCCCCATGATAGGTGACACAATGCTGTTGCAGAACTTGGAGATGTGGTTTCAATGCTCTCCTCTTAGCGATGGTAAGTGGGGAGAGGTCTTGAAAAAGCCGATAAGAGTGACCCTGAAAAACAAGTGTTTCTTTGTTGCAGCCACGGCCAGAAGTTGCTCTTTGATGCGAAAAAAGTGTAATTTCGGTATGATATCCCGTGGCGGGCCTTCTGATTGGCGGGGAGTCAGGGCATGGTGAACCCTGTCCATCTCCAGACGTTCAACTGGAAAGGCTGGGCTAGCTCCAGGAAAACGGCTGTGTCTGTAGGTTGTACATCTAGTACTGATTCAGGGAGGCCATGGATCTGGATGCTCAATTGCCTAGCCCTGTTCTTGAAGTCCTCCAGGCCTGTTTGAAGTGTGAGGTTTTCATCATTGAGAGCCTCGATTTCTTCAGAGTGGTTATGAGTGAGCATATCTAGTTTGTCTGTCCTCTGTTATAATACAGCCATTCTGTGACCCAGTTATTTAATTACCCTGGACAGAGTGTCTATTATATGATCAGACGTTTGTTTGAGTGCATTTGTCAGCATTTTCCCAAATTGTATTAGCATGTCTGCTGGTGGTGAGTCAGAATAGGGAGACAGGGGGTGGGTTCCCAGGTCTGTGTCTGACTCACCGTGTATGAGATGCTGCTTTACTGAGTGAGGGGAGTGGTATTGTGAGGAGGAAGCCGCCACCATCTTAGTGGAGGCTCACGCTAGGACATCCCGGATTGTTTTGGGCTTTGTTTTGAAGCAGAGGGGGCCCGCAGAGCATATTGTGCAATCCAGGCTTGTCCCTGTGTGTTGTCTGGGCACGAGGTGAGTGATGGCGGTGCCAGCTTCGGCTATTATCGCCCGTTTATTCCCTGAGTGGAGCCTCAGGCTTGCATGTTTGCCCTGACAGCTTTGCGCATGCGCCTCCGGTTTATTTTCTTTTTATTCCCACTTACATCATAATTGGGTTTAATTTTACTTTCTTTTCTGTTTAGCCTCAGGCCCTATTTTGTCCAAAACATAGAACAGTGGAAAGGTGCCACACTACAAGCCATACCATGGGAAGTCTCTTACACTTTTTTGGGCATGCTCTATTTTTTTCCAAATTTTCAGAACGATTTGAATTCAGGTTGGTCAAAAAATGATTGACTAATTTGAATTCTCTGTGAAGAAAAGCTGGTTGTTAAGGACCGGGTAAGGAAAGCTGGCTGCCGCATCCTTAGCAACAGATGATTTATGACATGTTAGCGGGCCTCGCCACTGACAGCAGAAATGTAAACAATGGGGGGGGGGGCACAAATATCCAGTCTGCTATGGTGACTGTATTTGTTTGTCCCACACAGAGAATTTTTTTTTATACTTTTCATCTGCAGGGGCTCAAATAGCCAGTCCGCTATGGTGACTGTATACAATTTGTTGTCTGTATCTTAGCATACAGTATATATATATATATATATATATATATATATATATATATATATATATATATATATATACATAAATACATTATATTAACAAAAGTATTGGCACATAAACTTTAATGTCATTCTAGTCTTAGTCCGTAGGGTTCAATATTGCGTTGGCCCACCTTTTGTAACTATAACAGCTTCAACTCTTCTGGGAAGGCTGCCCGCAAGGTTTAGGAGTGTGTCTATGGGAATGTTTGACCATTCTTCTAGAAGTGAATTTGTGAGGTCCGGCACTGATGTGGACGAGAAGGCCTGGCTCACAGCCTCAGCTCTAATTCATCCCAAAGGTGTTCTATCGGGGTGAGTTCAGGACTCTGTGCAGACCAGTCAAGTTCCTCCACCCTAAACTCGCTCATCCATGTCTTTATGGACCTTGCTCTGGTCCAAATAATTTGGTGGAGGGGGGATTATGGTGTGGAGTTGTTTTTCAGGGGTTGGCCCCTTAGTTCCAGTGAAGAGAACTCTTAAGGTGTCAGCATACCAAGACATTTTGGACAATTTCATGCTCTCAACTTTGTGGGAATAGTTTGGGATGGCCCCTCTCTGTTCCAACAGTGCCCAAAGCAAGGTCCATAAAGACATGGATGAGCGAGTTTGTGGTGGAGGAACTTGACTGGCCTACACAGAGTCCTGACCTCAACCCAATAAAACACCTTTGGGATGAATTAGAGTGGAGACTGCGAGCCAAGCCTTCTCGTCCACATCAGTGCCCAGCCTCACAAGTGCGCTTCTGGAAGACTGGTCAAACATTCCCATAGACACACTCCTAAACCTTGTGGACATCCTTCCCAGAAGAGGTGAAGCTGTTACAGGTGCAAAGGGTGTGGCTGAACTACTGCTGCTCTACTGAGCTCCAGTGAGGCCTACTGATCCAAGGAGCTTGATTACTACCTATACCCAGAGTAGATGCAGGAATCTGGGATGGACCCAGGGGAGGATCCCCCCATCCCATGGCCAGAGTACTGGTCCTCCCATACCAGTGTTTGAGGACCTGTGAAATGGCAACCTACAAAAAGAAGGTTTGTGTGAGGATTTCGAGAGTCGCAAAGGAGGAAGAAGTACTGGCGAAGTAAAAGTTTGACTTCAAGCATAAAAAAATTGCAAGTGACCGGCTTCACAGTTCCAAGAGAAAACAGATGCAGCCTGAGTTAATGGCTTTGGAAGCCAAAGTGGAAAAACAGAGTCTGCTGGTGGCCGCATTAAAAGAAACCAGCGGAGCTTTCAAGGAAAAGTATGGCAACAATGACCGTGTCCATGCAATGCGTAGAGGGGCCATAGAGGCCAGTGGAGTACAGGCATCACCAAAGTGTGAGAAGCCAAGGTCAGTGCAATGCAAAAAAGTTTCTGTGGGCTTAGACTGTGTTTCTGGCCAGCTCACTGGAAAATCTTTGCATCCCGTGCCAACTATCAATATGCCTGCAGAAAGTGGAGAAAGCTCTGGCAGACAGGCTGTGTGTGATCAGCAGTCAGATGTTTTGACTGGCAGTATGTCATTGGGCCAAGGAAGTTCTGTGCCCTTGTCGCCGCAGCAGGAGGCTAAGGAGCCTGTGAAGGGAGCAGGTATGCTAAAGTTTATTACAGAAATTGAATCGCCTTTGCATGGTCGCAAGTTTGCCATGTCTGGATTGTCTGAGGATGTAGAAGAGGACAACCTTTAAAACAACGGGTGACAGAAAAAGCTGTTTTTGTTCACAACTTGCCTATAAAACATAATGGAGGTGTAGTTCCTATGGATAGTGCAGTAGAGGGCGGCGGAGAGCAATGTCATCTTCTGGCTGAGACTCCCACCTGTGTACAGAAAGCCAGTGAAGGGTGTGCAGACTTTGCTGTGAAGAGTGCTGATAAGGCATAGTTGCCAACATGGTAAAAAAACATTTTAGGGACACTTTTTTGGCTGTAGGCAGAGTCTTGTTATAATTAGGGGGCGGGGCATGCATTTGTAGGTGTGGCATGGGTGTAAGTAAAAATGTGGCACACGCCGTGGTGACAAATGGGCGTGGTTTACGCAAAATAGTGGGCGTGTCTTTAATGGGCGTGGCTCAAAGGGGGTGTGGTTAGAGTCTGAGATGAATAAGGATGGAGAGGGAAAGGGGGGAGAAGGATGGAGGGACAGCAGCCCCAGATCCTACACAACAATAGAAATATGTGTATTCCAGAAAGTTTAACAATCAGCAGATAAAGATACTCCCAACACCTGGTGTTAGCACTTCAATCATCCCGGCACCATCGTTATTATGGTGTCAGGATGATTGAAGTGCATTATTTCTATTATTACATTGTAATATAAAATGAAATCATTCAACTCACCATAATGCCGAATCAGTGGGATCCCTGAGCGTATCACCTGTCACATCACCTGCCACCAGCCGTCCGTCCTTGCATCAGGTGCCCCCAGCAGAGTCCGCCCTTGCATTAAGTGTCCTAGCAGAGTCCGTCCTTGCATCAGGTGCCCCCAGCGGAGCCCCCCTTACATCAGGTGCCCCCAGCGGAGCCCCCTTACATCAGATGTCCCCAGCGAAGCCCTCCTTACATCAGATGTCCCCAGCAGGGCCCCCCTTACATCAGATGTCCCCAGCGGAGCCCCCCTTACATCAGATGTCCCCAGCGGAGCCCCCCTTACATCAGATGTCCCCAGCGGAGCCCCCTTACATCAGGTGTCCCCAGTGGAGCCCCCCTTACATCAGGTGTCCTCAGCAGAGCCCCTCTTACATCAGGTGTCCCCCAGCGGAGCCCCCTTACATCAGATGTCCCCAGCGGTGCCCCCTTACATCAGATGTCCCCAGCGGAGCCCCCCTTACATCAGATGTCCCCAGCGGAGCCCCCCTTACATCAGGTGTCTCCAGCAGAGCCCCCCTTACATCAGATGTCCCCAGCGGTGCCCCCCTTACATTAGGTGTCACCAGCAGAGCCCCCCTTACATCAGGTGTCCCCAGCGGAGCCCCCTTACATCAGATGTCCCTAGCGGTGCCCCCCTTACATCAGGTGTCCCCAGCGGTGCCCCCCCTTACATCAGGTGTCCCCAGCAGAGCCCCCTTACATCAGGTGTCACCAGAGGAGCCCCCCTTACATCAGGTGTCACCAGCAGAGCCCCCCTTACATCAGGTGTCCCCAGCGGAGCCCCCCTTAAATCAGGTGTCACCAGCAGAGCCTCCCCTTACATCAGGTGTCCCCAGCGGAGCCCCCCTTACATCAGGTGTCACCAGCAGAGCCCCCCTTACATCAGATGTCCCCAGGGGAGCCCCCCTTACATCAGATGTCCCCAGTGGAGCCCCCCTTACTTCAGGTGTCCCCAGCGGAGCCCCCCTTACATCAGATGTCCCCAGCGGTGCCCCCCTTACATCAGGTGTCACCAGCAGAGCCCCCCTTACATCAGGTGTCCCCAGCGGAGCCCCCCTTACATCAGATGTCCCTAGCGGTGCCCCCTTACATCAGGTGTCCCCAGCAGTGCCCCCTCTTACATCAGGTGTCCCCAGCGGAGCCCCCCTTACATCAGGTGTCACCAGAGGAGCCCCCCTTACATCAGGTGTCACCAGCAGAGCCCCCCTTAAATCAGGTGTCACCAGCAGAGCCTCCCCTTACATCAGGTGTCCCCAGCAGAGCCCCCCTTACATCAGGTGTCCCCAGCGGAGCCCCCTTACATCAGATGTCCCCAGCAGTGTCCCCTTACATCAGATGTCCCCAGCGGTGTCCCCCTTACATCAGGTGTCCCCAGCGGAGCCCCCCCTTACATCACATTTTCCCAGCGGTGCCCCCCTTTCATCAGGTGTCCCCAGCAGAGCCCCCCCTTACATAAGGCTTCCTAGTAGGTCTCCGCCGGCCACGTGGTTATAGAACCCCCGCCCCTTTCCATAACAGGTCAGAGCGAAGCGGGACAGGGGGAAGGCGGGGCGGAGCGGTGCGGAGGGTGGGCGGCGACACAGGAGCCACCCACTTGTGTTCCTGGAGTTCCTGGTCTTCTAAAAATGGCGGCTGTCTCCGCCGGCCGCGGCCCTTTAGCGGCGGCAGCGGAAAATCGTAACAAAATGGATTTCTCTGGACATTTCCCAGGAAACAATAAAATCAGGAAAATAGTCTAAATCCCGGAAATGTCCTGGGAAATTCAGGACAGTTGGTAAGTATGATAAGGACATTTCCATTGTTGGTAACCATTTAGTTCATTACCAACGGTAATGAAATAAGAATTACCAAGGGTAATGTAAATGTTATTTCTGTGTCAGAAGTCTCTGCTCCATCTGTTTCTGACAATAATGTTGTTTCTACCTTCTCTAAAGAGGGGTCTGTAACTAAAAGTGATGTGCGGGATGTTGCAAGGAGTGCGGTTATTTACTATGCTGCAGCAGAGGATGCACCTGTCCCGAGGGTGAGTAGGGCTAGTTATTCTGCAGTCACTAGGAGTGATGTGAGTGAAGGTCAAGCTAATCTGACACCATCTGGTAGCTACTTTAAATGCCGCAATGTGGTCCAATTGAGGTGGACTGGAGAAGGCCCCCCCAAATAGGAGAGATGTGGTACAATATATTCTGGGGATGGGTTTTAAAGCAGAGGAGATTTTTGCCCTTATCAGCCCAATTGGGTCATATGATGATGATCTCTACTTTGTCAAAGTGGAAGGATTAGATGTCTTTTGAGAGAGGTATGAGCAAAGGTGGAAGGAGTCCCCAAAATGGGCAGGTTTGTCACCCAAAGCAGTCTCTCGCCAGCCATTACACACAAAAATGAGTCCATTCCTGCTGCGGATCTGGTGGTGTGGTTGGGGAGATGTGCGGATGTCCAAGCCCCTTGAGGAAAGTTGTAGATGATAGGGGGATATGGAAAGGAGGATGGACAGTGTTAGTAAAACTGCATGTCAAGGGTAATGTTGTTAAGCACATCCCTTCATCTGCCTTTATAGGTCGCGACAAGATTTTTACTTTTATGCAAGACAACCAAAGCTGTGTCATCGCTGTGGTGAACAGGGAAATTTTCCAAGCTCATGTTCTGTGCAGAAATGTTCCCTCTGTTAAGGTTCAGGGCATGTTGCAAAGGATTGTATTTGTTGTAATCTCTATAACAAGTTAGGTCACCCCTATAGCCTTTGCCCTGAAGCCCCCCATAATCAGCCAGGGGTGGTGTAAGAACTGCTGAGGATGGAGGAGGAGGAACGTAGGGGGCAGCAAAGGGTTGGTGGAGCTGTTTCAGCTAGTCCTGAGGGGCTCCCCCAGGTCAGTTTCCCAATCTCAAGGTGTGACCCCTCTTGTATCTGCTCCCCAGTCTGTGTTCCCTACTGTGTTGGTGTCTATTTCTGTTGTGTGTTTTTCCCCAGTGTTTCAGGTGCCCAGTGTTCCAAATGTATCTAAGTCATCTGCCCCTTTGGCTGAGGCTGCCAAAGGGGCAGATTCGTGCAGATCTGAGGTGGCAGCTTCATCGGGGCCTTCCCTGAGGCAACGTAAGACCTCTAGTGGAGGTTCTAAGGTGAAGAAGGGGGAAGGTGCCACTGCTAATGATGTAGATGAGGCCTTTCAGGGTACTGCTTCAGGAGAGGAGGGAGAGTGGACCAAGGTGGGGAGAAGGAGGAATAAGGTAGTCCTGACCTCTGCCTCCTCGGTTTCATCTTTAGATGATCTACCTCCAGGAAACAAGTTTGGGTCCTTATCTGAGAGGGAGAAGGAGTCTTCTAAATCCATGTTTCAGATGGAGGAGGATGAAGTAGAGTCTTCCCTAAAGAGGTCAAGGTCTCCAGTAAGGGGGAGGGAGCTCAGGCTAAGAAACGCCTACCTCAATCACCCTGATGGCAGTTTCCATCCCAATAAAGGTGGCAACGATTAATGTCTGTAAGGGCTCGTAATATGGCCTTATTTTTGCTCAGTGAGATGGAGGCTGATATTTTATTTTTGTAAGAGACCCGACCTCGCTAATGTCCACCTGGCAAAGAGAGAGTGGAGACGTGGGCCCTCCATCTGGTCTCTTGCGGCTGAGCCTTACAGAGGAGTTGCAGTACTTTTTACTGGCATGGTAATGCATCGACGGGTTATCGAGCGGGAGATTAGAAGGTGTATGGTCCTGGACATCTCTGTGAAGGGGCATGATCTACGTTTAATAAATACTTATGGACCACAAACTAGGTGGGACAGGAAATGCCTCCTTACAAAGATTAAGCTTTTCCTTTTTACATCCAGGCAAGTTGTCTTTGGAGGTTATTTTAACATTGTCACTAGGCCCAAAGACAGAAAATGCTTCACTGACAGCCTGAGCTCTGATCACCTTATGCTGTCTGTTATTCCCAATGCTTCAGATATGTCACCTAAAGGAAAGGGTATTTGGAGGATGAATTTGGCTCTGTTGGATGACGAGGAGGTAAGACAATCTTTTGAGGATTTTTTTCAGGTTCAGGTTACCATCCAGGATTTCTGCAGCAATAAGTTGGAGTGGTGGGAGCTTGCCAAAAGCCGGATTAGTAGGTTTTTCAAGGCCATAGAAAAAAGGAAACAGCTTGGTAAGTACATTGCCTACCAGCAGCTGCAGAGAAAACTTGATCGCCTTGTCTCGAGTGGTGGAGATTCAGGGGCAATCTCTAAGGTGAAACTTCTCCTTAGGAAGTATCAGTATAACCAGCATGTTTCTTTGGTTCTGAAAAGGGACTGTGGGAAATATCACTCACCTGACCCTTATCAGAACTGCAAACAAGGCGCAGCAGTTAAAGCGGGGTTCCACCCAAATTTTGAACAATATCTGTATGTATTCTCTTCCTTGCCTAGATGCTGACATGACGTTTAAAAAAATTTAAATCGCCGTAATTACCTTTTATTTTTCTATTCTTCTTTGCACTTCCTGGTTCTCCTCCCATGGGAGTAGGCATGTTTCTAGCCTCTCCCAGACTCCTGGGAGCTAGTCTCAGGCTTCCCAGGATGCCACTGAGCATGTGCGGGAACGAGCAGTGAATGCTGGGAGCACAGCATTCACCACATCCAGGAAATAAATGCTTGTGGGCTTCAAATGCCCACAATGAAGATGGAAACCGCCTGCAGTGAATAATATAAGTTATTCTTTCCGACGAAATCTGACACAGGCGAACATATTACACACAATATGTGAGTATGTAATGCTGAGAAGAAAAGTTTGTGAATGAACTCAAAAAAAGTAAAACGATAGATAGGTGGACCCCCGCTTTAAGACAATTGTTGGGCTAAGGTATACTACAGGCTTTTTGGCCAAAATCCAGGTCAGGGATCTTGGAGGTCTCGAGTTCTTTTTATGTGGATCGCCTGGGGGAGAAGTACCTCAATCAGGCAAAGATGTTGAGATTTCTGGACTCTACACCAGGTCCGGGAAATAAAATTTTGCTGGCAAGTTTGACAGGGGAAATCACAGCAGAAAATGTAGTCAAAGCTATAGACAGTCTGGCTATTCAGAAAACACCTGGGCCAGACAGATTGATGGCTGAAATTTATAAGACTTTCAAATCCAGCTTGGTACCTTATCTTGTGGAGGTATTTAATGGCTGTCTGCAAGAGGGTTCGCTCCCTCCCTCCATGAGACAATCTGCTGTGATTCTGTTGTCAAAAGGCAAGGATCCCTTGATGATTTGGCACCCCATTAGCCTTCTCAATGTCGATAGAAAGATTCTGGCGAAGATAATTTTCTGCCGCTTGTCGTCAGTAGCAGACAGACTGCTTTCTCATCAGCAGCACTGTTCGGTTCAGGGCAGGAGAACTTTTTCAGCGGTGTTAGCTGTCTGGGAGGCTCTGGAACATTGCAGGGCTGAAGGCTGGGAAAAGTATTTGCTGACATTGGATCGGGCAAAGGCTTTTGATCATGTCAATCATGAGTACCTCTGGGTTCTCCTTGACAAGTATGGCCTGGAGGGTGGGTTTATTGGATGGCTTAAGACTTTATACAGAGAGGCAGAGAGCTTCATGCTTGTTAACGGTTGGGTTGGATGGCCCTTCAGGGTTGGATCGGGGGTGCACCAGGGGTGTCTTCTGAGCCCTTTGCTATACGTGTTCACAATCGACTCCTTCGTCAGAAGGCTAGAGAGCAGACCGTTGTGCGGGGTGCCGGTGGCAATTATTGGTGAGCCGCCCTTGAGGGTTGTAGCTTATGCTGATGACGTTTCTGTCTTTATCTCTGGGACAGAGGAGGTGCAGGATATTGTCTCAGTGATGGAGCAGTATTCCGAGGCATCAGGCTCCAAGGTAAACTGTGATAAAAAGTGAAGTTTTTTGGATGAGCGAGGGAAGTGAGAGCTTTGCACTTCCGGACACCTTCCCAAGGCCTCAGCAGAAAGTCAAAGTATTAGGCATCAAGTTTGGCCCTGGTGATTACAGTAAGTCAAATTGGGAAGCCAGGCTAAATGATGCTGATGTCAAGATGAAATGCTGGAAGGGGTGGAAGCTTTCCTTGAGGGAAAGGATGGACTTGATTAAGACCTACCGGATTCCTACCTTTCTGTAAGTCAGCTTTGTTTGCATCTTACCAGAGTCATTTTATACCAGGATTTATAGTTGTTTCTTCCAATTATTATGGGGGAACAGACTGAATCTTGAGAAGCGGAATGTGACTTGCCTATCTAGGCTGGCCTAGGGATGGTCAATCCGATTGTGTTCTTCTCTCTGATGTTTTTGAAACATAATTTTGGTAACATGCTAGCAGAGAGACCGCCTGGATAGGTACATATTTTCCAGATCTGGTTTAGACCTTTTCTAGGCTGTTGGGAGAGTGGCAGGCCAGTGAAAAGCCTAAGGGTCAAGCATGGTATGCTCCCGCCTTATGTTGCCCCGTGCCTGAAAATTCTTAGACAGTGGCATGTGACAGCGGAGGATATCAGGTCCCTCCCTAGGAGACTCCTGGGTGAGAAGATCATGGGTACTGTCTTTTATGCACACTGGCCTTAAGGGAGTGTTGAGGGAGGGTTTACGTTTGATAAATTCTGAGAGGATTCCCTTGAAATTTAGGAACCAGGCCTGGCTCGCTTTCCACGGTAGGCTCTATGTGAGGGTGAATGTGAAGTGCCGCTCTTTGGACAATCGTGGTTGGTATATATATATATATATATATATATATATCCACTGGATTGGTGGAGGACCAATGTGGTGCCCATATTTAAAAAGTCTTTACCAAGTAACTATAGACCCGTTAGTTTAACTTCTATAGTCGGGAAGATACTGGAGAGTTTAATAAAAGACCACATAGACGAGTTCTTGCTGGAAAAAAAATATTCTAAAGCAACAGACAGCATGTATTCATGGCTACCTCCTAAAAGTTAGGATTTTTGTGTGGAACATAGCATCTGTATAATAAGGTAAGCACAAACTTGGGATTTTGATAAAACTTTTTACATTTTATTAGATACAAAAACACATATAAACAAATATAATAAAATCATGAACTACAACCAGTCCATTGGAGATACTTAGTATAATTATTATTAGTCCGCGAATTGCTGGAAAAGATTCATATTAGGTACTGTTTTATAGTTACAATGTTCAAGTGCAGTTTATTAAACTAATATAAGTGCTTACCCAATATAGGTTATCAATGCCTAAAATGGGGCATGCAAAGCCCGACTCACATCAAAGGGCTCAGCCCGCTAACAGCCAACCACGATCAATACCCCCAGGCAGTCAGAGCGTGCGGGGTTGGAGAGTGGGATGTCGGATCACGTACTGACCAGCCTAATAAATAGGTATGTCCTGTGTAAAGAAACAATTTACCAATTAGTTTTATCAGCTATATTTTATTTCTATCTTGTGCAAAGGGAGAGATATTGGTTATTGTAATTCCTAGTATTGATTTATTAGTTCTCATTTTTACTCTCATAGATCCTAGATAGCTGTGTTGAACCCATGGAGCAATACCCCATTTGTCATTTAGAAAGAAATGGCCATCCAAGTGGGTAAAGCCAGACCATATCCTCCTAGGAGTATATAATTAATTTCAAAGCCAAATAGATACATATATATCTATATAATTGCAGAGTTGAATATGTAAGCCATTATATAATTAGCCAACATATCCCCATTAATCACTGCAAATTGCATCCACATGAATAAAGATGACACTCTGGAACGCTGTATAAGCGCCATGCTATAAGTTTGTATTGATGTTTATAGAAAGGGGGATAATGCAACATTGAGTCAAACACAGCTAGAGCCAATTTTCCATTCTCTCAATGACAAGGAAACAGGGGGGTTGTAGTTTAGTTATTTACCTCTAGAGAGTTTGGGAAAGCTTGTGGTCCACCACCCTCCGTGTGCGATCCGCTGCTACCTCTGTCTGTAGCGCTAGCTGAATGAGACGCTGGCCGCGTCTCCTTACATTTCCGTGATCCCTCCGGAAGTAAAGGGTCAGCTGACCCCGACTTTACTTCCGGAGCGAGAGCCCCTGTGTTGCGCATGCGCAAGACGGCCGGGACTGGCCGTCATTGCGTCGGCGCACACCGCGCAGCTAATTCATGCGCGGGGAGGGAGGGAAAGATGTTGTGTCCCTAGCCTCCCACCAGGGGCGCCCGAACAATCACACTCATTACCTAATCGTCGCCGGCCAAGCAGACGAGCCCCCGCTGTGAGGTGCCATGCAGGCCACTTAGCATCAATAACTTTTACACATATAAATATCACTGGTACATGTATAGAAACAAACAGTCTGTAATAATACATATAAAGAGTTTCATAGTTAATGCTTGTGTAAATCTTATTAATACATAATTAATTTTAAAATGCTACAAAATCACATATTAGTGTCCATTGAAAAGTAAGGGGGGGGGGGGAGTGAGAGGAAAAAGGTGAAAAGAAAAACAAACAATTAGGAGGAAGGAAAAAGGAAAAACAACATAATAGGGAAGGATGTTGTCCCTATTGCGAGGAGAAGGGAGAGGGGGGAAAGCATATGGAAAAGTTCTAAACCATATCCTAGTGGACATTTTAGCCCCCCTAGAGCCATCAAGTAAGTTAGATGTATCATATAGTGAAAGAAATGCCAGTCTATCAAACAGTTCTGGCCATCAAGCCAAATATGGACATGGTCTGCATTGAGTTTTAAAGAACGAGAGCATAAACAGGGGCCCCTTGGTTAGTTAATGTGTTCCTAAGTCTAAGGTGCCAGCAGAAAGTCCAATCAGATATTATCAACTTAGTGTTGTAAGTTATAAGAATGGTTTAAACGATAAGGCAGTGTTGAGGCCTGGTGGGTATGTGGCTCTCTGACCGAAGATCCATCTGGCCTCAAGTTGTAGGATCCTTTTGTCAAAGTCGCCTCCTGTATCGGATTCAGGGATCACCTCTAATGCAAAGAATGAGATAAACTTAGGATCAAAGCTGTGGTGTAGACCAACATGCTTACAGATTGGGGTATATAGTAACCCTGCATCAAGGTAATAGAGGTGATCCTGAATCTGTTTAGAGAATGGGCGTTTTGTCTTGCCAATGTAAACTGCGCCACATAGGCACATTGCAAGATAAACTATTCCGATGGTGTTGCAATCTGCATATGCTTTGGACTTGTAGTACCCACCTCTTGGTAGGGGGCAACCAGTGCCCTCTCTTATCCATGGACACTGATCACATCCTCCACATTTAAATGTACCCTTTCCACCCGCCGCTCCAAGGACCATCTAGTACCAGACTATCTCTTATTGATCGGGATTTTCTATAGATGATTTCTGGTCTATTCGCCACGTATTTGGATATAATTGGATCTTCTGATAGGAAATGCCAATTATCTGTAATAAGTTGACGGAAAATGTTTTAATGGGCACTAAAAGTAGTGACAAATTTGGTAGTGGATTGTGTTTTTGGTTTCTGCGTACGAAAGATTAATGATTCACATGTTTGTGTGCTAGCTCTTTGGAATGCTTTTTTCAGCACCTTCTTGCTGTATCCCCTTATAATCAGTCGTTCGTATAGAGTCTTGGCTTCCTGGTAGAAATCCTCATCTCTCGCACAATTTCTTCGTAATCTTAAGTATTGACTGTACGGTATGCTTCGTACCAAAGGACGAGGGTGTGCACTAGAATAGTGTAAAATAGTGTTCCCCGCTGTTTCTTTCCTATATAAATTGCTATAAATGGAACCATCACCTCTAATAAAGAGACGTAGGTCCAAGAAAGCAATACTTGTAGTATCAAATTGGATAGTGAATTTAAGGTTAAAGTTATTATTGGAGATGAATGACATAAATTCAGATAGTTCCTGGGCGGATCCAGTCCAGACGAGCAATACGTCATCAATAAACCTTCGCCACAGTAGGATGTGGCGAAGGGTGTATCGCGGCGCAGTCATCCGAGAACAGTTCACGCTCCCACCCCCCCAGGTACAGGTTGGCATACGATGGGGCACAAGATATCCCCATCGCTACCCCCTGTACCTGGAGGTAGGTGGAACCGTTGAACAGGAACATGTTAGTAGTGAGGATTTGTTGCAGGAGCGTCGTAATGAATTGACATAACCTCCAGTCATTCCGATCCTGTTCTCTAAGGAACGTTGCTATGGTTGCTACACCTTTACTGTGTGGAATACTGGAATAAAGTGCCTCTATATCTATGGCAGCTAAGATCGTTCCAGGAGGCACTGTCAATCCTTCTATTGCCTTTAGGAGGTCCAAAGTATCCTTCAGATATGACGGCAGTGCCATCACGTGAGGGCGTAGGTAACTGTCGACATATCTGCTGGCTGTTTCAGTGTGGCTGCCAATCCCCGACACTATAGGTCGTCCAGGTGGATTGTGTAAACTCTTATGGACCTTCGGGATGGAATAAAATGTCGGTGTAACAGGATGTTTGACGTCAAGGTACTCCATCAGATCCTTGTCAATCAGGGCCTGCTGGTGTGCCTGGACAATAATTGCTTTGAATTGGGCTCTAGCCTCAATGAGTCTATCGAATGGAACCTGTTGGTACCATTCCTGATTATTCAGGATCCTGTTACACATTTTAATATAGGTGTCTTTGTCCATAACTACTACGTTACCTCCCTTGTCGGATGGCTTGATAATTGATTTACACAAGCATTAACTATGAAACTCTTTATATGTATTATTACAGACTGTTTGTTTCTATACATGTACCAGTGATATTTATATGTGTAAAAGTTATTGATGCTAAGTGGCTTGCATGGCACCTCACAGCGGGGGCTCGTCTGCTTGGCCGGCAATGATTAGGTAATGAGTGTGATTGTTCGGGCGCCCCTGGTGGGAGGCTAGGGACACAACATCTTTCCCTCCCTCCCCGCGCACGAATTAGCTGCGCGGTGTGCGCTGACGCAATGACGGCCAGTCCCGGCCGTCTTGCACATGCGCAACGCAGGGGCTCTCGCTCCGGAAGTAAAGTCAGGGGTCAGCTGACCCTTTACTTCTGGAGGGATCACGGAAATGTAAGGAGACGCGGCCAGCGTCTCATTCAGCCAGCGCTACAGACAGCAGTAGCAGCGGATCGCACACGGAGGGTGGTGGACCACAAGCTTTCCCAAACTCTCTAGAGGTAAATAACTAAACTACAACCCCCCCTGTTTCCTTGTCATTGAGAGAATGGAAAATTGGCTCTAGCTGTGTTTGACTCAATGTTGCATTATCCCCCCTGGGGTATTGCTCCATGGGTTCAACACAGCTATCTAGGATCTATGCGAGTAAAAATGAGAACTAATAAATCAATACTAGGAATTGCAATAACCAATATCTCTCCCTTTGCACAAGATAGAAATAAAATATAGCTGATAAAACTAGTTGGTAAATTGTTTCTTTACACAGGACATACCTATTTATTAGGCTGGTCAGTACGTGATCCGACATCCCACTCTCCAACCCTGCACGCTCTGACTGCCTGGGGGTATTGATCGTGGTTGGCTGTTAGCGGGCTGAGCCCTTTGATGTGAGTCGGGCTTTGCATGCCCCATTTTAGGCATTGATAACCTATATTGGGTAAGCACTTATATTAGTTTAATAAACTGCACTTGAACATTGTAACTATAAAACAGTACCTAATATGAATTTATACAATCTAGAGATACCAACAGACGTAAGCAACGCCCTTGAAGAAGCAGGAAATCTGCGAAACATGTTGGCATATCGCACACTCAAGCATCTTTTCCAGCAATTCGCGGACTAATAATAATTATACTAAGTATCTCCAATGGACTGGTTGTAGTTCATGATTTTATTATATTTGTTTATATGTGTTTTTGCATCTGATAAAATGTAAAAAGTTTTATCAAAATTCCAAGTTTGTGCTTACCTTATTATACAGATGCTATGGTCCACACAAAAATCCTAATTTTTAGGAGGTAGCTGCGGCTTTCTCCTTAGTCTTTTTGTTTGAAATAAATAATAGGGATTGTGGACCTATATCTGTATCTGGAACTAGTCCAACATTCATTATTATGTAGCATGTATTCATGAAAGACAGAGGTTGTCTAACAAATCTTTTTATGAGGTGGTAAGTAAAAAACCTTGGACAGAGGGATGGCTGTGGATCTGGTATACCTGGATTTTGCAAAAGCGTTTGACACAAACGTAAATGGATAGAAAACTGACTAAAAGACAGAATTCAGAGAGTAGTGGTTAATGACTCTTACTCTGAATGGTCTAAGGTTATTAGTGGTGTACCCCAAGGTTCAGTGCTGGGAACCTCACTTTTTAGTATCTTTATAAATGATATAGGGTCTGGGATTAAAAGTAACATTTCCGTATTTGCAGATGACACTAAGTTATGCAGTGGAATAACGTCCTTACAAGATTACACAATGTCTCCAATTCTCAATCCACTGTCTAACTGGAAAACTAAGTGGCAAATGAGGTTTAATATTGATAAATGTAAAGTTATGTAGTTGGGGGCTAAAAAATATGCATGCATCATACATACTAGGGGGGGGGTACAACTAGGGGAATCCATAGTGGAGAAGGATCTGGGGGTTTTGGTAGATCATAAGCTTAATAAAAGCATGCAATTCCAAGCTGCTCCAAATTGAGTAAAGTCCTTTCTTGTATTAAGAGTGGTATGGACTCCAGAGAGGGAGAGAGATATCATTTTGCCCCTGTACAAATCATTAGTTAGACCTCATCTGGAATATGCAGTTCAGTTTTGGGCACCAGTTCTCAAAAAGGATATTGGGTAACTGGAGAAAGTGCAGAGAAGGGCAACCAAACTGATAAGAGGCGTGGAGTAGCTCAGCTATGAGGAAAGATTAGAGGAACTGAATCTATTCCCTCTTGAGAAGAGGAGATTAAGGGGGATATGATCAACATATACAAAAAAGTCATGTAACCATGACTGTATATGTTTGCCCCACACAGAGGAAAAAAAAACACGTATGGAGTGCTCTCTATATGAATTGGTAGTTGGTTGAAGGTGTGAAGGAGGCACATCTAGTGAGGATTGGGGCCATCAAAAAAGGGAGCAGATAACTCTGCATACGAATGTGTAGGTGAGTGCATGGAGGAAGCAAGTGGGAATTGAGGGTCATGGTAAGATGGAGCAGATGACTCTCCGTAGGAATAGGTCGCTTGGGGCAATCATGCTGTTGGAAAATCACGTGGGGATTGGGGTGATGGTAGGTTGGAGCTGAATGTTCAGAATACTGATGGATAGGTGGGGGAAGGTGTTGAGGAGAGGGATGGTGATATGTTGGCAGATATGGTGCTGCTAAGGTCCCAGGGCACATGGGAGAACCTTGAAAAGCAATGGTAGGATAGGTTGGCGGTGGTCCACCACTGAGTTTGGCAGCCCAATATTTCATGGCCACAGCATACATGCTTCCCATGCACTGCTTTTCGAGGTCCCCGTCCTCCAGAACATGATATATGTTTCGGCAGTATCTGGAGCGTGGATTTTTGGGATCTAAAAGGGAATCCATGTTACGCAGTTCCCACAGCAGGGACATGATCCTCTCCTTTGTTTCAATGGTTAGTCTGGCCCCCCTCTGAAGCTGCCACACTCCTGAACTCCTGAGCTAGAAGAACTGCTGCTGTCTGTTTCCATATTAAAAACCTGTAAAGAAAAACAAAAAAAAAATTAAAAATTAAAGGTAGATACAACGATCGATAGATAGATAGATAGATAGATAGATAGATAGATAGATAGATAGATAGATAGATAGATAGATAGATAGATAGATAGATAGATAGATAGATAGATAGATAGATAGATAGATAGATAGATAGATAGATAGATAGTGAAAAACATTGCTGAAAAAAAATTATATTTTTAAAAAGTTTTAAATTGTTTAAAAATAAAGAAAATATATTTTTTTAATAATTTCCAAAATTAAAAAACAAAATTTTAGCAAAAAAATATTTTAGCATATAAAATTAGGTTACAATTACAGTACAATGCAACATTCATAATATATACTTACTCTCCACTGTTGGAGATCATTGATTGATGGAGAAAAGCCAACTGTATATTGTACACATATGCAGCTTTTTCATTGGAGCTGGGGCACGGCTGTGTGCTTTCTTCATCAGATCTAGTCTTACCCTGTCCCTCAAAGATTTCCAGTGTACAGTTAGAGCCTTCACTAAAAAATGAAAAAAAAAGTTACCATCTTGTATTCAACAAGATAAAATACATAGATATAAATGATAAGATGTAAATGTTTTATTTAAATTTTTTCCCCATTGTTGTTGTGTTGTTTTGTATTTTTAATTAGTGAAAGATTGGGTAGTTTTATGCTTTCCCCTGGGGACTAGTTGGAAAGTGGACTTTCCCTTTCTCATGTTTTTTTTTTTATCTCCATTATTGTTACATTGATTTAAATTTGTCTTTACCTGATGAAAATAAAATAAATATGAGGGGGCGTGGCTTGCGTGTGCTCGAAGATGGCCGCTTGAGCCTGAGCTCCGAGCCGTGGACCGGACACATCCTGCACTACAGTGCCCGTATCGCTCCCTATCAGCCCGGATTCTCCCTCCTGATACCCCGGAGACATGGCAGCGATGACCTCCTGCAAAAGGAAGGAGGATCACCACCCAAAAAAACTCACAACCTTTTTCCTCAGGTCGGCACTGCCGAGTGAGCAGGCCCAAGATGGTGCCAGCGAGCACACTGATCGCTCTCCCTCAGCCTCTTACACAGACCCAGAACACCTCACAGGGGCACAGACATCCCCACTCCCGACTGAATCCTCTCCCAGCAGCCCTACCTAAGTCAGCCCGGTGAAAGCAAGGAGGAGGATGGATTCAACTCATCATCCGGCTCCAGGGGTAGGTACAGACATCCTCCCACTGCACAGTGACACTGCTCTGCAATCATCAATTGCCTCATTCCCCACCACTGGGCAGCCTGTGCTAGACTCCACAATAAAGGACATGCTCCTTTCAATTCAAGCCTCTCTCATGTCTAACCTCTCCTCCCTCATCCACACATTCTCTACAGACATACAGCAAATGGGGGATAGAGTACAGAATATAGAAAACAAAATTGAGGAATGCACTACCATGGTCAACAACCTGGTTGACGCATACAAGGACTCCAAAGAAGACACTCTGTGGATGAAAGCGAAAATAGCGGATCTAGAGGACAGCTCGAGATGCAATAACGTCAAATTGCGTGGGGTTCCAGAATCAATTACACCCGCAGAGCCTACAAAAATTTGCCCGCAATCTTATTTCCACCATGCTACTGGCTTATCACCAGTAGAAATGGCAATAGACAGCTTCTTTCGAGGGACTGCAGATATACGCTGACCTATCACAGTACACTCTCAGATGAGAAGACAATTAAAAACCGTAACTAAGGCGCTCAACAACCACAAGATCACATACAAGTGGCGCTATCCTGCGACTCTGCTCGTCACCTATAATGGAACAGCACACATGACCTCAAACCTGAACAAGGGCATGACGTTGCTCCACACTTGGGGAATCATAACTGACAAACCCCAAGATACTCCCCGCCTACCAACAGGCAAACACCGAACGTCTGCTTCCATTCCAAGGATATCGACCCCAAATTCAAATGACTTTCCCAATGTTACCACCAAACATCGCCTCTTATCTGGTTCAATGCATAGCTCATGAACTACTGCTCAAAAACTTTCACCCCTAATATATTTCAGCAGCTTAACCTTTAGTCAGCTGCCCAGTTGTTTTACCTTATTTTGTTTGTTTTTTTTTCTTTGCTTCCTTTTGTTAAATACCGCATTCATATAGACCTCCTTAGCCTTTCTGGAAGTGTATTATGATAACTTAGTTCCAGGTACCAAACCTCACAGAACTACCTCTTCACCTACTTCGCATCTACAACCTACAGATCCCCTTGACTACCAGGATTCTACAAATATCCAAAACCCACTACGTTTAAGACCACTAACTGTAAGTTCTCATTTACACCTTACACACTCTATTGCTCAAACAATGTCCCTCACAGTCCTATCCCTAAATGCCAGAGGCCTAAACCATCTGTCCAAAAGAGCCTTGCTATGGAAAACGGCATTAGCTCACAACAGTGATGTGCTCTGTGTACAGGAGACACACCCATCAGATGGACCTCCAACATGCCACCACAGACACTTACGGCACCTGTACAAGGCAAACTTCACAAAAAAGAAACGAGGACAAGGAGTAATGGTCGCTATTAGGGACACAGTGTCATTCCAACTGCACCAAAGCATCCTTGACCCAAATGGTCGATATATAGTCCTTATTTGCTCTATCAACGCAACCAGATATACCTTGGTAAACATCTGTGCTCCCAACCAACGTCAAATATCTTTCCAAGACTGATCCAACAGGATAACTTGCTCCCATGCGGAGACTTCAACCTAGCTCCTGACCACCACATGGATACCACATCCACCTCCAAAAGGAACACCCCTTCGTTGAACTCTTTCATCCATGAACATGACCTGTATGAAGCATGGCGATGTGGCCATGCTTCGGAACGAGACTACACATACCTCTCACCAAGACACAACTCATATTCCCGTATAGATCTATTCTTAATGGACAAATGGTTACTCCAAAATGTACAATCTTCGCACATCCACACCACCACCTGATCTGACCACGCACCAATCAGCATTACCCTCCATGGGAAAAAGTCACAGCCTAACACATTTATATGGCGCACTAATAACTACCTCCTGCAACATCCTCCCTATGCTAAAATTATATTAAACCATCTTGAAGAGTTCTTCTCCAACAACTCAGGCTCCATGGAGGACCTGATGGTGGTGTGGAATACGCACAAAGCATATATCAGGTGTGCTTATTCAACTAGGCTCCCGAGCCAAGAAAGAGAGGTTGCAGCATTTAGATGCCATCGCGGCAGACATCAAAAATATTGATGATCAAAACAAAGCCAACCCAACCCCACATCTGACCTCCAAACTCTTTAACCTAGGCCAAGAATTGTGCTCCCTGCTTTTACACACCTTTGAGAAATCCCAATGCAAAGCTAACAACTATAACATGGGTGACAGAGCAGGGAAAAAAATGGCTAGACTGATCAAAGGCCGAAAGGTAAAATCAAAAATCCAGTACCTTTTCCACCCAACAACAAACTAAAAATTAATTAACCCCCAAGCAATAGCCGACGCATTCAGCATATACTATAGCACTCTTTACAACATCCAAGAGGATAAAAACACACACCAACCCTCCCAAGAGGAGATAGACTCCTTCCTAACTCACATTTCCCTCTCCAAGCTGAACGATAGTCAGCTAGTATGCCTCAATAGACCCTTCCACATAGAAGAAATTAGGAACACTATTCAGGTTCTGTCCAACTGCAAATCCCCTGGCCCAGACGGACTAATGGGGGAATACTATAAATCCTTTCATCACATATTGACCCCCCACATGTATTCTCTATTCAACAACGCTGCCTCCTCTTCCTCATTTCCTTCTGAAATGCTAAATGCCACTGTAACCACAATACCTAAGCCAGGAAAGGAGTCGACCTCCCCAAAAAACTTCCGACCAATATCGCTCTTTAACCTAGACATCAAAATTTATGCCAAACTCATAGCCAACAGATTAGTAGATATCCTTCCATCCCTGATTCACAGTGACCAAACCGGCTTTACAAGAGGCCGACAATCTTCGGACGCCACAAGACAGTTAATTAACATCATCCACATGGCTGAAACTACAGGAACGCCTTCTCTGCTCCTATATTTGGATGCAGAGAAGGCGTTCGACAGAGTCCACTGGAAATATCTACACTCAGTACTAAACAAATTTGGTTTTCAAGGCACAATCCTCAAAGCAATAATGGCACTTTATACTTCCCCTTCTGCCCGAATCTTTACCTCTGACATCATGTCAACTCCCTTTACAATCACAAATGGTACAAGACAGGGATGCCCCCTCTCCCCCCTAATTTTTAATCTCGTGATGGGGCCGCTAGCGGAACATATTAGGACTAATCACAAAATTTCTGGACTTACTATTACTTCCCAGGAGCATAAGATCAGCTTATTTTCTGATGAAGTAATCCTAATACTGACAGACCCGACTTCTTCCCTGGCTGAGGTTCAAAGTACTTTATCCCGAATTCAGCAAAGTATCTAACTATAAGGTCAACAAAACAAAATCTTCTATGTTGGGGATAAAAATGGATAGCGTAGTAAGCAATCTACTTCAACAAACATTCCCACACACCTGGGAGGAACACAGTATACCATATTTAGGCACCCACCTGACTAAATCAGTTAAAAATCTTTTTCAAGCCAATTACATATCCTTCCCACCAAAGTACAAAATGACCTGGCCCTCTTAGCCAAATATGAGTTCTCCTGGGCAGGGAGACTAGCAGCGTTCAAAATGATGCACCTTCCCCTACCTTACTCTACCTATTTAGGACACTCCCTATCCCCATCCCTTCCAAATATTTTAAATCCCTACAGGTCATTCTGACCACCTTCATATGGCAAGGGAAAAAACCCAGATGTGCACACTGCAAATTAATAAAGCATTGATCTGCAGGAGGAATGGGATACATTGATTTCCACTACTACTACCTAGCCACCGTTATAACCCAGCTTAAAGAATGGTTTTTGCCCCTTCCTCATATGCTCTGGGGTCAAATTGAATCCTCTTTCACCACAAAAAAATCCATATTGGGATGGTTACACGGAAATCAATTAGGATGCCCTACCCTCTCCTATATCTCCCCGACCATGGCAGCATCAATTCCCTCCCTCTCTCCCTCCATCCCTCATTTATCTCAGGTGCTAACCACACCCCCTTAGAGCCACACCCTTTAAGCCATGCCCACTATTTCACTGAAACCACGCCCATTTTCACCAAGTGGGATGGGTCAAAAGGGGAGGGCGGGGTCTGGCGCCCCCCATCCTAAATCTTCACCAGCCACCACAGGTGAGGGGAGAACAGGATAGGAGCGGAGGAGAAGACCATCAGGGGGTACTCCTGTAGACAGCAGGGGGATCAATAGGGCGGGGAGGCGCGATGCGATGCCCTGTAGTGATGACTCCCGACAGACATGGTCACGAGGCTGCTTCCTTGTATGTTATGTGATTGGCCACTGATCTCTCTCCACACCCGCCTGCATTCAGAGTCAGGACAATGAAGTGCCATCCTTGGGCAGTGAGAGGAGAAGTGGCGGAGTGGGGAGAGCCGGGAGGTGCTTCACTGTGTTGTGCTCTGCAGGCTCTCCTCTCCTGTCAGAACAGCGCTCCTCTAGCACATTAGACCTGATCGCTCTCACATTGCATCGGACTGTATACACACACAGTTTGATTACAGTCCCCTATCTCCTCCAAGGACTGCTCATTGTAGCAGGAAATGTGGGTAGGGGGCTGTAATCAAACTGTGTGTGTATACAGTCTGATGCAATGTGAGAGCGATCTGGTCTAATGTGTTAGAGGAGCTCTGTTTTGACAATAGATGGTGAAGGGGAGCCAGCGGGCAGCAGGACGGTAAAAGGAGTCACTGGTGTTAGATGGCATAACAAAGCACTGACTCCTTCACCACAGATAATGTTATCAGATAACCCTGCTGATGGCATCTAGGTACATTACAGGCATCAAGCATCTAAAAGCTGTAATTTTGGGTGTAGTATGGGTAATAGGGGAGTCCTCTACTCCCACTTTCTCTCTGACCTCCCTCACTCTCACCACTCCCTCTCTCGCTCATCTACTTTTTTTGACCCCCTCTCTCTCTCACCCCCTCTCTTTCTCTCTGATCTCCCTCATTCTCACCCCTCCCCCTCTTTCTCTCTCTCTCTCTCTCTCTCTCTCACCTCTCTTCTTTTAGACCCCCCTCTCTCTCTCACCCCCTCTATTTCTCTCTGACCTCCCTCACTCTCACCCCTCCCTCTCTCACTACCCTCTCTCAGCCCCCCTCTCTCCTCCCTCATCCTCCTCTCACCCCCATTCTCTCACCTCTCCTCTCCCTCTGACCCCCTCTCTCTCTCTCACCCCCCTTTCTCTCCCCCCACCCCCATCTCTCCTTACCCCCTCTCTCTCCCTGCCCTCTTTCTCTCCCCTCTCTCACCCTCTCTCTCTCCCTGCCCTCTTTCTCTCCCCCTCTCTCTCACTCCTCTCTTCCCTCATCACCCTATCCCTCTCACCCCCATTTTTTCACCTGTCCTCTCCCTCTGACCCCTTCTCTCTCACACAACACCTCTCTCTATCTCTCACCCCCCTTTCTCTCCATCACCTTCTCTCACCCCTCTCTCTCCCCCCTTTCTCACACCCCCTCTCTCTCTCTTACATCCTCTCCTTCACCTTCTCTCTCGCTTACACCCTCTCCTTCACCCTCTCTCACCCCCCTTTCTCACCCCCTCTCTAACTCTCTCACACCCTCTCCCCCACACTCTCTCTCTCTCTTACACACCTCTCTCTCTTACATCCTCACCCTCTCTCACCCCCTCTCTTTCTCTCCCCCCTCTCTTTCTTACATCCTCTCCTTCACCCTCTCTCTCTTGCACACCCCCACTATATCTCTATTACATCCTTCCCTTCACCCTCTCTCATTCTCTAGACAGTTGGTGGTTATAGGGGATTCTATAATCAGAAGGACTGATAGAATAATTTGTCGCCAGGATCGCCTCAACCGAATGGTTTGCTGTCTCCCTGGTGCTAGGGTTCGGCATGTGGTGGACCGGGTGGATAAATTACTGGGAGGGGCTGGGCATGACCCAGCTGTCTTGGTCCACGTTGGAACCAATGACAGTATACATGGAAGGTGGAGGCTCCTTAAGAATCAATTTAAAGAACTAGGCTGCAAGTTGAAGGGAAGGACCTCCAAGGTGATATTCTCTGAAATATTGCCTGTGCCATGCACAACACAGGAAAGGCAGTGGGTGATTAGAGAGCTGAATGCATGGCTCAAGACCTGGTGTAGGGAGGAGGGATTTGGGTTTCTAGAGCACTGGGCTGACTTTTCATTTGGGTGCAACCTATATGCTAAAGACGGTTTGCACTTGAATGGAAGGGGGTCTGCTGTGCTGGGGGAGAGGTTTATAGGAAGGCTGGAGGAGTATTTAAACTAGGATTGAGGGGGGAGGGTGAACTAGAATTACATCAAGAAGACAGGTCAGTTAGGGGTCAGACATTAATGGAGGGTGGAATGGGGACAGATGGGGGGAGGGTTATGGCAGGTGTCAAGAAATTTCCCATGTTGCAAACAGCCATTGGAAACTGTAGTGCCATTTGTACTACTAAAAAATATATGAAAAACACCAGACCAAAATGTAATAATGCATTAAAGTGTTTGTTCACCAATGCCAGAAGTCTGCCAAGCAAAATAGGTGAGTTGGAAGCTCTGGTGCATGAAGTGAACTATGATGTAATCGGTATTACTGAAACTTGGCTTCAATCCTCACATGACTGGGCTATTAATATTCCTGGCTATGCACTCTTTCGGAGAGACAGGGTAAAAAGGAAAGGTGGCGGGGTCTGTCTCTATGTGAGAAGTGATCTCAAAGCAAGTGTGAAAGAGGACCTGATTGATGGAGAGTGTGATGAGTCTGAAGCATTATGGGTGGAACTACATATAGATGGGCGTAGTTCAAAGTTAATCATTGGAGTTTGTTATAGACCACCCAATGTTAACGAGGAGGTGGAGACTCAGCTCCTTGCACAGATGGAAAGGGCTGCAAGGGCTGGGACAGTGATAATAATGGGAGATTTTAACTACCCAGAAATTGACTGGAGTAATGGCACTGCTGGGACAGTTAAAGGGCAAAAATTTATAAACCTAGTACAGGACAATTTTATGGTCCAGTTTATTGAGGCCCCAACTAGGAATGAAGCTCTGTTGGACCTGGTAATCTCAAACCATGCAGAGCTTATTACTAATGTGCAGATAAAGGAACACCTGGGTAGCAGTGACCATAACATGATTTCATTTGATGTTAGCTGTAAACAAGAAATACATAAGGGAAAGATAAAAACACTTAACTTCAAGAGAGCAAATTTTCCAAGGATGAGGGCTGCTCTCGAGGACTTAGACTGGGAGGGAATATTGGCAGCGATAAACATAGAACAGAAATGGGAATTCTTCAAAAAGACTGTTTGGGACCTCACTGCAAAGTATATTCCCATGGGCAATAAGTTTAAAAGGCTAAAAAGAAAACCTATGTGGCTCACGGTCAAAGTTAGAAAAGCTATAAACAATAAGAAAAGAGCTTTTAAAAAATATAAAAATGAAGGAACACTAGTGTCATTTAAATGCTACAAAGAATTTAACAGAATATGTAAAAAGGAAATCAAGGGTGCAAAAATTCAAAATGAACGAGAGATCGCAAAAAATAGTAGGACAAACCCCAAAAAATTCTTCAAATATATTAATAGTAAAAAGGTCAGGTCTGAGCATGTAGGCCCTTTACAAAATAATCTAGAGTGGGTGACTGGGGACAAGGAGAAGGCTAATTTATTAAATACTTTCTTCAGCTCTGTATATACAAAAGAGCATGGGGAAGCTCATGTCCATAAGGGGGGTGGTATTGACACAGCCCCCAATGATCCACAATGGCTCAAAAGGGATATGGTCCAGAAATATTTAGACAGAATAAAGGTGGATAAAGCACCTGGACCTGATGGCATCCACCCACGGATCCTAAAAGAATTGAGCTCTGTAATTTCAAAGCCATTGTATCTAATTTTTAGGGACTCATTAATGACGGGAATAGTACCGCTGGATTGGCGCAGGGCAAACGTGGTGCCTATATTTAAAAAGGGATCAAAGTCTTTACCAAGTAACTATAGACCTGTTAGTTTAACTTCTATAGTTGGGAAGATACTGGAGCATTTAATAAAAGACCACATAGACGAGTTCTTGCTGGAAAAAAACATTTTAAGCAACAGACAGCATGGGTTCATGAAAGACAGAAGTTGTCAGACAAACCTGATTTCTTTTTATGAAGAGGTAAGTAAAACCTTGGACAGAGGGGTGGCTGTGGACGTGGTTTATTTGGATTTTGCAAAAGCGTTTGATACAGTTCCGCACACACGGCTCATGTGTAAGTTAAAGTCTACAGGCTTGGAAATATCAGTTTGTAAATGGATAGAAAACTGGCTAAAAGACAGAATTCAGAGAGTAGTGGTTAATGATTCTTACTCTGAATGGTCTAAGGTTATCAGTGGTGTACCCCAAGGTTCAGTGCTGGGACCCTTACTCTTTAATATCTTTATAAATGATATTGGGTCTGGGATCAAAAGTAACATTTCTGTCTTTGCAGATGACACCAAGCTATGCAGTGGAATAACGTCCTTACAGGATGTCTCCAATTTACAAGCTGACCTCAATGCTCTGTCTAATTGGGCGACTATGTGGCAGATGAGGTTTAATGTTGAGAAATGTAAAGTTATGCACTTGGGGGCTAAGAATATGCATGCATCATACATGCTAGGGGGAGTACAACTGGGGGAATCTGTAGTGGAGAAGGATCTGGGGGTTTTGGTAGATCATAAGCTCAATAATAGCATGCAATGCCAAGCTGCGGTTTCCAAAGCGAGCAAAGTTCTTTCTTGTATTAAGAGAGGTATGGACTCCAGAGAGAGAGATATCATTTTGCCCCTGTTCAAATCATTAGTAAGACCTCATCTGGAATATGCAGTTCAGTTTTGGACACCAGTTCTCAAAAAGGATATCGGGGAACTGGAGAAAGTGCAGAGAAGGGCAACCAAACTGATAAGAGGCACGGGGGAGCTCAGCTATGAGGAAAGATTAGAGGAACTGAATTTGTTCACTCTTGAGAAGAGGAGAATAAGGGGGGATATGATCAACATGTTTAAATATATAAGGGGTCCATATAGTGAACTTGGTGTTGAGTTATTCACTTTACGGTCAACACAGAGGACAAGGGGGCACTCTTTACGACTGGAGGAAAAGAGATTTCATCTCCAAATACGGAAAGGTTTCTTCACAGTAAGAGCTGTGAAAATGTGGAATAGACTCCCTCCAGAGGTGGTTCTGGCCAGCTCAGTAGATTGCTTTAAGAAAGGCCTGGATACTTTCCTAAATGTACATAATATAACTGGGTACTGACATTTATAGGTAAAGTTGATCCAGGGAAAATCCGATTGCCTCTCTGGGATCAGGAAGGAATTTTTTCCCTTGCTGTAGCAAATTGGAGCATGCTCTGCTGGGGTTTTTTGCCTTCCTCTGGATCAACTGTGGGTATAGTATTGGGTATATTGGATTGTACGTTTTTTTTTTTTTTTTTTTTTTTATGGTTGGACTGGATGGACTTGTGTCTTTTTTCAACCTGACTAACTATGTAACTCTCTGTTATATCCTCTCACTCACCCTCTCTCTCTCACCCCCTCTCTCTCTCTTACATCCTCTCCTTCACCCTCTCTCACCCCCCTCTCTCTCACCCCCCTCTCTCTCACCCTTTCTCTCTCCCACCCCCTTTCTCTCTCACCCCCCTCTCTCTCTCTTACATCCTCTCCATCTCTCCCCCTCCCCCTTTCTTTCACCCCTCTCTCTCTCACACCAACTTTCTCACCTCTCTTCCTCTCCCTTCACCTCTTTCCCCCTCCTCTCTTTCCCTTTTATTCATCTCTCCCCTACTTTCCCATTCCTTTTTCCCTCCTATTCCTATCTCTCCTCCTTCTCTCTCTCCCTTCACCCACTTCTACCTGTCTCTCTCCACCCCTTCTTCCTCTCTCAAATTATATTAGGCGTTTCTGTCATATTTCAGGTTCTCAGTAAAAAATGTGTTCTGTTAATAGATTTTCCATATTTTGTACAAAGTAAAATAATAGAAATTAAAAACTACTGACACTGTCCACTGCCCTACTGACACCAACCTCTGCTCTATTGGCGCCATCCTTTTCAGAGGGTGGCAAACAGAGTCTTTGCCCCGGGTGAAAGAATGTCTAGCTTTGCCACTGTCCACGGAGGCTGTTGGAGACATATAAATCCCTAGAGCAAGTGTACTATTTCTAAATGCTGTTATCCTGCAGCAGTGAGGTGAGCTTATAGAGAGCACTGAGGAGTCACAAATCTCCACAAGGATTCAGATATCAGTCACTTATTGGTGGTAAGAGCACTAATTTTTTTTGTCACCTATTCTGACACTGCTGTGTCTTTTGGACTATTGTGTTTTACTTTTCATTCACTACTGCACATCCCCTACTGGGCACGAGTGGGATCGCCGTGCACTTGTTGGTTGTTTTGTCTTTCTGATTCATATGACGTTATTGGATTCTCATTTTATATTTATATATACACTTTCCACTTGTTTCTTTGATACATTGTTACCTAACAGTGCAGCATCATCACTTTTTCACTCAAGATAACATACATATTTTACAAATAAATAAAAATATGCACTTACTTCTCTCCTTTTTCTGATATTTACTCAACCGATACCAGTTTGGTGTAAACATTTTTGTAGTGTCCATCCAAAATTTTCCTTTGCGTATCCAATCATTGTACTATGGATAGGACACTTCCCACAGTTCAGGATGGACTTCCACAGCACAGAACTGTACATACAGGAATTTTCTGTATGCAGATGTTGCCTGTGTCCAATAAGATGTATAAGCGCTTGTAAACACTGGACACTGCTAAATGTTTTTAGCAGTTTGTAGCAGCATTAGCGCACTTCTGCACTGAAAAGTTCCCCTTCAGAATACACCTGCTCTGGGTTTTTTTTTTTTTTTTTTCCTGCCACTAAACCCCCTAGGCCTCTCAACTCTTTTAAAAGCCATAGTGTGCATGGACACATAGGCTAACATGCAGGGAACTTTAGAGGCAAGTAAAAAGCACCTCATACCCCTGGATGAAGCTGCAAAAAATATCCAGTGAGCATGAGGCCTTGGTTATTTATCTTCCAAACAATGCAGTAGCATATTGCAAACAGGCAACTTCAAAAACAGATAGTCAGTAACACGTGAAAGCTACACTTTGAGGACTCCAAACTTAACCCCTTCATGCCACTGTCAGCCCTTCAAGAGAATCTAAATGGCGGAAGGTGATCAGGTGACCGCTGTGATTGGCAGATTGGCAGTCACAGCGGTAACATTATCAGGAAGCTTCCAATCACAAGCACTCATCCAAAGCTTTTAGGGAGCGTGCTCTCAGCACAGTAAAGTGCTTACCTAGGGCTGAAAATATGTGGCCGTTCGGCGTTAAAGCCCATACAGTCCAAATGTGTGCTCCAGGTTTGCAGGAAGTGGTAAAACTAAAGCCTCTGTCAATATATAATAAAAACCTACAAAAACAGTGAAAACCTCAAAATGCCACCCGTAAAACAGAAGTCCACTTTTTAAGGGGAACCTATCAACAAGATAAAAGGCAGTTTAACTCAAAGTAAAAATGCTTCCAATCAAATGTAACACTACCCCCGAAGGGGCCACTGGTTAGAACTGGTTCTCCCCCAAATAGCACAAGTACCACCAGCCACCCAAGCAACAGTCCATACTCTCTGGTTCCAATGAACAGTTGAGGGGTTGTTTTTTGGAGTTTATTGCTGAAATAACTTGCAACTGGAGAGGGGCTGGGGCATGGGATACTATGAAAATGCTTTGCAGTAGCCAGTAATCACAGGACTGCCTTTTAGCATTAGTGGTAATGGTTGATAGTGAACAGTTTAAGGCCCCATAACTGTGAAACCAGGGGAAAGATTTTGTGCATCTGGTTATTCTGCGTCAGTATGCAATATTTGGTACCCAGTGCACTATCCAGCACTCAGCCTCAGGGATCAACTTAAAGTCATTACTCATAAGTCACAAGGACAGCTGCCTCCTTCCAACTTCCTCGGGACACAACCCAGTGAGTGAGATGGCACCTCTCAGGACTAGATCCCTGGTGGTGTGGTTCTGCACTCTGTTCTGAGTAAAGTCCCTTGGAGCGTTTTGAACCTGGCACCTCTGAAGTCTCCTTAAGCAGATGTTGAGTCCATGGGCTGCCTGGCAGCAGCAGTCCCTACACCTCTGGAACCCTCCTGGGGAGAAGGAACCCTGCTCTCATGTCTCTCAGACTATTTATCCACACTTCTGGAAACTTTCCCCTCCATGGATTGGCAGGAACCTGATAAATATTCATGCTGGGCGAAAGGGAAGCGATAAAACGCTCAACCTGTTAGACCCTGAAAAGGCCAGACCAAATTATTACTGCTCCTTAAGCAGATGTTGAGTCCATGGGCTGCCTGGCAGCAGCAGACCCTACACCTCTGGAACCCTCCTGGGGAGAAGGAACCCTGCTCTCATGTCTCTCAGACTATTTATCCACACTTCTGGAAACTTTCCCCTCTATGGATTGGCAGGAACCTGATAAATATTCATGCTGGGGGAAAGGGAAGCAATAAAACGCTCAACCTGTGAGACCCTGAAAAGGCCAGACTAAATTATTACTGCTCCTTTAATTACAAAGGAGCCAAAAGCTACATTTGCCTTGCATCTACATTAGGAGAGTGCTACACAAGAATTAAAAACAATAAACTCCCAAAATAAATAAAAATTAAAAATACCACCCCTTGAATCAAAAGCCAATTTTTAAGTTCTGGAGTAAAAAAAAAGTTTGTTATGGACAAGTGATAGGAAAATTGCATATTTCATATTTCTTATTAAGGTTGGCAGCACAAATATCTAATAAAGCCTCTAATATTCTGGTTAAGGAGGCTATATAAGGACATAAGCATAGCTTTACCTTATACCAAAGGCATGTTATTTTTAACTGATGACAAAGTCCTTGAGGGGGTCATATTGCAAAGGGAGTTAGCCAGGGGCTGGTCTTTTCCTTACGTTCAAGTTCTATATTACCACAGCCAAAACCTATAAGGTCTTTGTCTCACCCAGAACTGCCATGAGGCAATTGTCTGGCCCTGATCCATGGCACCATGCCATATCATAATGGGGGAACCCATGGCGGAAACAGCATCTTTAGTTAAGTATTCTTGTTTTTTTTTTTTTTTATCTTTATCTGTATCTGACATTACTCTTAATAAATGTTATACGTGTAAGTATTTGTGTGATCTCTCATTGCACATATCAAACACAATGCCAAAAACATGACAAAACAACAAGACAGCAGTGAAATGTGACCGCTGACCTCAAAGCAACAATAAAACCAAATGAAAGACAAAAAAGCCCACAACAATAACAACAAAAAAGGCAGCAAATGGTTTGATTTCCCCAATAAGCTAGAATTCAAATTTAAAGTAAAATTTCCTAGCTAACCCTTATCTCTTTTAAAGCTGTTTGTCAGCTTATGCTTTACCTACAACAGCTTCCATTTCTTTGTCACCATGGCTGCTCTGTGCTCCCAATTTTATAGTGAGGGGGCTTGCTTTACAAAAAGCCTCCTTCATGGCCCTTCTAAGCCTACTGAGATTAGTTCAGATGCCACGCAGTGCACTTTGGTTCAAAACTATTTCCCTGGGGGAATCTGCATATAAATTCACTGGGACCATGAAGCTCTAAAACCTATAACCACAACCTCATTTCAACCTCCTAATTATTTTTTTTTTAAGTTTTATTTATTGCTTTTTTAACATAACAGGTACATACAAGACCCATTGGGCCACACAAAAAAAAACTATTTATATTTCCTCATGACGACGGTGAGGTGGGCGGCTGAGTGCGTGATGTGACGCACACGTATGGGGGAGTGGCCTGGTGGCGGCGCCGTGGAAGTGGGCAGCAGAGCAGCGCGAGATCTGAATACCAGCCGCACTCGGGACGAGGAGCCGCTGACCCCGCTGGAGCCGTGAGTGGATCGCCTGGCTCAGATCCCGGGCTGCATGGGACTCTGCTCTCTGTTGCCCACCGACCACTCCGGATTGGGGCTGGATGTGAGGCGCTTCCCGCAGCTTCCCCCGGTTGTCCCCCCCAGCCCCGCAAGCCTCTCTGTTAGCTCGGTACCATGTCCGGATTACCGGCGGGTCAGGCAGCACACCACCCGCACTATACCCTGGAAATATAATGAGTAGCTGTGGCTAGCAGGAGGACTATTCTATCATTTTCCGGCTATTCCCAGGTACGGTTGGCGGGTGGCTGAAAAGCTTTATTTTGGGACCCCAACCAGTGAGGTATACGGGAACCGCGCCAACAGTGTGATCCTGGAAGGAATCCCTGAGATTGCGGAACCGGTCTCTGAGGTAAGGCGTGGAGAACGGTTTACTGTAAGCTGGTTTATTTGAAGTCACATAAAGGTTCTCGAGGCCAGTATTAACATGTATGAAAAGCTGCTCAGCTGTTGTCTAGCTTGATGTTTGAAGAGGTCTGCGGAGGAGGCTACAATAAATGTTAAGCTATGTGGTGGTGAATGGAAAAACATAGAAAAAAAGAGGAAAATAATTATAATATTCACTTTAATAATACACCGTAACAGGCTGAATATTGGGACCACTGCTTGAGCATCACTGATAAAGAGAGGTGTATGTGCAGATAGCCATGAATCTATCAGAGTTTGACCAATTATACGCTAAAGGTCTTGGAGAGAATCACAGATTGTTGGGTAATGCAGGGCTCTGCGATAAATTCACTTAAAGGAGTAGTGGGGAGGCTCGGAACGGGGTGTGGACAAATAACTGAGAAGGAGAGGAGTGAACAATTTTGCAGGCCGGGAGGGCGAGAGGAGGCCGGAGGGGGGAGAAGAAAATGAAAGGGCGCTCTCAAAGAGGAGCAGAAGTGAAGCAGCCGAGAGAGAGCTTAAATTCAAGTTCTATTCAAAAGTACCTGAAGGAACAAAACCTAGGTAGCCCAAAGAATCCAGCCCAAGAAAGTAAACAGCAGAGTGGGAAGGATAAGAAGAAAGAATCAGGGAAGAATCAAGGCGCTCACGGTGAAACATCTGAGGAGGAAAGAAAAGACACCTGCCCGGCGGAAGATAGCACCATGGAACCACTGCCAACAAAAAACGAATTTCTGGAAATGTTCGCCAAACTGGAAAATGTAATCAAAACAGAAATCCTCAATGTTAGATCTGATTTGGGCCATTTGCTGAAGCGAGTGGGAATAGTGGAGGAGGCCTCAGAGAGCCAGAATCGTGAAATAGGTGAATTAAAACTTCAAGTTAGGAATCTAACTTGGCTCAATGAGACATTTTTTATAAATCAGAAGAGCAGGAAAACCAAAGTCGCAGAAAAAATTTGAGACTCCGTGCCTTACCAGAGCAACATGGTGAAGATCTACTTTCCAAAATGAAAGCTATTTTCAACCCAATCCTAGATAGAGGCCCAAACGAAGAACTGAAGATTGACCGGGTCCATAGGTTAAGGAAACCTCCAAGCGTCAGTGAAGATACACCAAGAGACGTTATTATCAGGTTCCACCATTATGAAGAGCAAGCAAGAATTTGGAGCAATCTTAGGAAAATTCAACCTGTAAAATTTGAAGGGGCAGTGATTCAGATATTTTACAATATTTCGGCAGGGACCCTAGCCAGGAGACGCCAGCTTAGACCTCTATTGGAAGAATTGAGGAAGGCAAACATGAAATACAGCTGGGATTTCCCTACCTCATTGAATGTGGTGAAAGCGTGTAGAACAGTCAGATTGAAACATATAGAGAACTTGCAGGACTTTTGTAGAGAGCTTGATATCCCTGTTCCAGTTATACCCAAGTAGAATGTAGATGTTCCTGATTGCTGCTAGGATTCTAGAGACCTTGATTGTTGTAGCTGGGTTGGTGATTCTGGGGTGGCGGGGGGGTGGGGGTTATTTGGTGGGAGGGGCGGTGCCCTATGCAGGGGGACGGGTTAGTCCGTCGGCCGCCCGCTCGCCCTGTTCCCCCCCCTTTGTTGATGGGTGGGGGGGCAGGGCGACTGTGGTGATCCGCTGTCAGAGTCACACTCCAATGTTTCGGCCGGTCGTAGGTAGAGTTCAATGTTTTCTCTCTACTGTGGACCTGTAGCCAGGTTTTTGCTGGCAGGGAGAAGGGGGATGGTGGGCCGGGGTGGGGGTTGGGGGGGTTTGGTGGGGAGAGGGGTGGGAGCTGGTCCTGCAGACGCACCGAATAGGGGTTCAAAGAAGAACATGAGCCATTACAAAGTAGGTCTACTCAAAGAATAAATGACAGAATTCATTTGCTTGACATATAACGTAAAAGGGTTAAATTCCCCTCTTAAGAGACACAAAGTGTTGAAAGAATTGGAGCATCTCAAGGTTGATGTTGTGTTTCTCCAAGAGACCCATCTCTCACAGGACACTCACGTCAGACTGTTCTCCAACTGCTTCCCCAACTGGTTCTATGGTGACTCCCCCATTAAGAGGGCCAAAGGGGTGGCAATAGGGTTCTCAAAAAGGATTAAGTTTGCGATCCTGGAGAGAAGCATAGACCAGGAGGGCCGTTTCCTCTTTTTGAAGGTGAGGGTGGGAGATAGGGTCTTTACTTTGGCAAATCTTTATTGCCCTAATAAAAACCCAATTAAATACTTGTCTCAGGTTCTGACCAAGCTGATGGATTTTAGGGCAGGAGAGGTGATACTGGCAGGAGATCTCAATTTTTGCCTAGATCCAGCATTGGACAGTACATCCAGACTACAGGGAGTAAGTAGGAAACTCCTAAAAAAGATAGGACAGAAACTGCATAGCTGCCAAATGATCGATGCATGGAGAGTTCAGCATGCGAAGGACAGGGACTATACTTTCTTTTCTTCAGTTCATGGGTCTTATTCAAGGCTCGATTACTTCATGGTAGATCACAGACTATTAGATTTTGTCAAGGATACAAGGATCAGAACCACCACGCTCTCCGATCATGCCCCAGTCTTAATGAAGGTGGGGATACCGGGATTTAGGAGACCCCCATATTCATGGCAGTTGGATGAAAAGCTTCTCGAGAACCCTATCATTAGTAGTAAAATACAGGAAGAAATTGATGGGTTTTTCATGATAAATGATACCGGAGAGATTTCTGGACCAGTCCTGTGGGAGGCGTTTAAAGCTTACTTAAGGGGTATTTTGATCTCAATAGGGGCCAAGGAGAAAAAAGAAAGCTTAAAAAGGAAATCAGAACTTTTAGATGAAATCCACCATCTTGAATATTTACATAAGGCCGCTAACGGTGATCATAACCGGCTAGACTTAACGGAGTTTGAATTGAAGTGTATCTTAAACAAAAACCTAAAAGAGAGATTTAGATGGAGTAATAAGATGGGGAAGCATCTGGCAACAACCTTGAAAAGGAAAGGAGGGACCAACGTTATAGATAAGATCCAAAATAAAAAGGGATATTAAAATACACCTCCAGAGATATAGCTGAAGAATTGGAGTTACTACGCATCCCTTTATAAGGTTAGGCATGGCGGGATAGGTAGTCTGGAGAGAGAGGAGAAGATGGACGAGTTTATAAGGGAGGCAGGTTTACCAACCCTTTCGGATAGTGACGCAAAAGATCTCGACGGTCCGATTACTGAAGAAGAGATCGAGAGAGCCGTGAAAGCATCTCCCTCCGGTAAGAATCCAGGGCCAGACGGCTTCACAGCCTATTTTTATAAAAAATTTAAGGAGTCCTTAATCCCCAAGCTCTGTAAGATCTGGAATGGAATAGGGGGTCAGGAAGAGCTCTGTGACGGGGCACTGACTGCGTCATTAACATTAATACCAAAGGAAGGGAAAGACCGCTCGCTGTGCTCGAGCTATAGGCCGATAGCCCTGCTGAACATAGATATTAAATTATACGCCAAGGTATTAGCCAGCAGATTAAAGGATAAAATGTCACACTGGATTCACCCAGACCAGACAGGCTTCATACCAGGGAGTGAGGGGAGAATGGCGTTAGGACGCTCCTGGTTATGGATGCGATGAAAGCAAAGGGAACCCCCGGTCTACTTCTGTTGATAGATGCAGAGAAAGCCTTCGACAGAGTAGACTGGGGTTTTATGTTAAGAACTTTGAGGGCAATCAGTTTGGGTGGTACCATGGTGAATTGGATTAAAGCCTTGTATAAATCTCCCTCGGCATTTGTCAGGGTGAATTGGATTAAAGCCTTGTATAAATCTTCCTCAGCATTTGTCAGGGTGAACTCCGTCAGCGGAGTTCAAAATGGAAAATGGGACCAGGCAGGGTTGCCCCCTGTCCCCCCTTCTGTTTGTTCTGACCCTAGAACCTAGAACTAGCCTCGATCCGCAAAAACACGGATATAAGCGGATGCGTAGTGGAGAGAGACGAACACAAGCTCTCGGCCATTTTGAGGAGATACGGAGAGCTATCAAATTATAAAGTTAACCTTAGTAAATCAATAGTTTTAAATATTAACATCGATGGACAAGAAGTAACCAAACTCAAGGAAATATTCCATTTCCTGTGGAGTAAAAAAATAGGTTACTTGGGAGTTAGGCTGGCCATACACTATACACTTTTCTTGTTCAAATTTCCTTTAGATTTACCAAAACCATATAATATGAGGTCCCACCTAAGCCCTTTCAATTTGTATGCAATCAAGCAGGCCCTTGTACTACATAGTTGAAGGTAAAGCTAAAGGAAATTGAATAAGAAAATTGTATAGTGTATGGCCAGCCTTACTCTTGCAAATTCTTTAAGGAAAATGTATCATTTCAACTATATCCCACTCCTTGACGTGATCAAGCAGGAAACAAAAAAATGTATGCACCTTCCGATCTCTTGGATCGGACGAGTAAACATGGTCAAAATGTCTTTAGCCCCGAAGATCCTGTATATAATGCAGTTACTTCCGATCTCGCTGGCACAAACCTTTTTTAGGGTATTGAATAATATTATCACTAGATTTATTTGGAAAAATAAGAAGCCACGAATCGCCTATAAGGTTCTGAGTAGGGATAAAGCCCAGGGTGGACTGGCACTTCCAGATTTTAAAAAATACCACAGGGCAATAGTACTAGCACGGGTGTTAGATTGGGGAAAGGATCTGATTGATAAAAGATGGGTAAACCTAGAAAAAGATTTGAGTAATGCAAAACTTCACCAATTAATTTGGAATCCCCCACATTTTAGGAAGTTAGGCCCTTATGCACACAACATAACACAATATACTTTAAAGATATGGGACCAGTTACACAAACAAAAAGCATGGGAGTTTAATTCACCATTTATTTATTTAAAAGATAATGAGTTTTTTCCACCAGGGTTGAGGGAAGTGGGAGGGAATTGAATAAAAAATATTGACACACAAGTAATTGATATTATGAAAAATGGTAAAATAGTCACTTTACAGGAGTTAGACCTGTGCCAGGACCTAATGAAAATAGACACATGGTGATATAATCAGTTGGCGCTTTTTATTAAAAGCCTCCCCGGTCCTATTAGAGACAAGACGAACCTTAGGCCATTGGAGAATCTGTTCCTGAAGAACAAAGCATTTAGGAAAATAAAAGAATTATACAATTTATTGCAGGATGAGGGTGAAGTAGAGAAACCATCATATTGCAATAAGTGGGAATCTGAATTGGGAGTTGCATCGAGCGGAGTGACATGGGAGGCCATCTTTAACGCAACACATAAGTCAGCAGTGGATATGAGAACGATAGAAGCAAATTTTAAATGCCTGGCCAGATGGTACATGACACCAGATAGAATAAATAAGCTCCAACCCGAATTCTCCGGAAGCTGCTGGAGGGAATGCCCCGCCAGAAGAACAATGGCCCACCTCTGGTGGGAGTGCCCAATTATTAAAAAATTCTGGCAGGAGGTGCTTAAGATCATACAGGAGATAATGGGTGTTGAAATTAAAGAGGACCCTTGGGTGGTATTGTTCCACGGGACTGAGGGCCATAGGAGCAGGTATAATGTCTCTCTAACCCCGGTATTCCTAAACTCGGCAAAAAGCTTAATACCAAAAAAATGGCAAGAGGCCGAGGGCCCAAGCATTCGAGATTGGTTAGTAATGGTTAATGAAACCTACATTCTAGAGGTGGGTGAGGTTGAAGAAACTGGGACAGAGATAGAGGCCGACCTGGATAGAGATAAGTGGGCGAAGTGGATTATCTTTAAAAAAACAGGGAGATTCGCTGAGAAGTTCTTGTAATGTATGCACATGTGTCTGGTAGTATGTCTGCAGGCTGGGGCGGGGGGGTGGTGGGGGGAGGGGGGGTGTGAGATTTCATGTAGCATTTCAGGGGCGTTATTCAAGGGAATAACAATTTTTTGTAAAATTAATTACGATTTCTTATAACAGACAAAATGTAAAAAGTCAAGGATATGCTACCATGATGTGACAAAAATGAGATGGGATAATAAAATGAGCCATAAATGGTGATTGAAATCCTCTCTACGAAATCGCTGAAGTAGCAAAAGAAAAAAAAAAAAAAAACTATTTACATTTCTTCAGCATTGACTCTCTCCTCCTTCCTCCAGACCTTCACTCAGTGAAAAAACTAAGATAATAGTAATTAAATAATAATAATAATAGTAATTAGGCCACCTTTTAACAATAACAGTCAATGAAAGATTTAAGATATGTCAGATAGTTACATACATGTTAAAACCCACTGTAGGTATATTCCATTAGGTACCACTCAATCCGCCACCGTAGTTTCACTATTCATCCAACTGCCCCACACTTTATCAAAATTTTGTGGTATGCCCCTGCTAATGTATGTAGCCTTGTATAAAGGTGCAGCCCTATTCACCACACCCTTCCAAGCTGATACAGATGGAGGATTGGGCTTTTTCCATGATAACACTATCATTTTTCTAGCGTAATAGATCAGGATCATCAGCAAAGTACGAGTTATTCTCTTTGGGGCTAGATTGTCCACCAGCCCCAAGAGGCACACCTCTATTGTGGGCTGTATAGGAAAGGCTGTTGCTTCTGCTATACATTCTGTGACTCCCTTCCAAAATATTTGAATGTTTGAGCAATTCCAGAAGATATGCATGAAATCAGCAGGGAGGGAACTGCACCACCAGCAACCAGGTGACCGGGTAGGGAACATCTTAGCCAATCTAGCTGGAGTAAGATATATGCGGTGGAGGAATTTAAATTTAATGAGTTGGTCTCTAGCAGAAACCAATCTAGTAAAATGAATGTCCCATACATCGTCCCAGTCATCCCCGTCCATCTGGGGGAACACCTCACCCCACATCGCCCTACACTTTGCAAGGAGATCTCCTCCCTCACTGAAGAGTTGTTTGTATATTGTAGACAAGGCCTTGTCCAAAGTGTCCTCCCTCAGTAAAGACTCAATATCACTCATTTTCGGGGTAATTCCAGTATTCCCAAATTGGGCATTGTATGCATGCCTTAGCTGAAGATAAAAGAACAGGTGAGTGTTGGGAAGATTAAACTTAGTTTTTAGGGCGTCAAACTGTAGAATTTTCCCACCACCCACTATGTCTTTCAGTGTCTTAATACCAAATTTAGTCCAGATGATCGGATCTGGGTGCTCATAGAAGTGTGTTAATTTAGAATTCTTCCAAAGTGGTGTGTGAGGAGAAATCTCAGAAGCGTTGTCCATCTTGGTCACTGCTACCCATTCCCTACTGGTCGCACGCATGGATATGGTGAGTCTATACGGAGCCCTGAAACCCAGAAACGGGAGATGTTTCAGTGCCTCATAAGAACCAACAACCGCTGCCTCTAGTGTGTTAGCAGTGTCATCTTCAGGCATAACAAACCACCTATGTACAACTACTAGCTGACCCGCTAAGAAATATCTGTGAAAGTCTGGGACCGCCAATCCCCCTTGTTTCCACTGCAGCTGTAGCACCCGAAGTTTAATGCGGGGTGTCGCCCCTGCCATAGGAAAGTCGTTATGAGCTGATCTATTCTTTTGCATATATATCTCGGAATCCAGACAGGGGAATTCTGAAACATATACAAAAACAGAGGCAAAAATTTCATTTACACTAAGTTCACCCTACCAATGAGTGTCAAAGGTAAATTCTGCCATGCCTGTAGCCTGGACTTTAGTCTAGTCAAAAGTGGATCGACATTCAAAGCAATATAGTCTGATACGGAGTTGGATATATGTAACCCCAGATATTTGATCACTTCTACTATCTGCAAAGGACAATCTGTGGGAATCTCACATCTGGGGGATGGCATCCTGAGTGATAGAATCTGGGATTTCCCCCTGTTGACCCTCAGACCCGAAAAGCAAGCAAAGGAATTTAGGATGTCTAAAGCTGCCGACAGGGAATTCTTGGAGTCTCACAAAAAAAGAACCATATCATCCGCATACAGTGCCATTTTTTTCAGTCAGGCTACCCACCGTTATCCCTTGTACCTACTCAGAGGCTCGCAAGGCCGCTGCCAAGGGCTCGATCATGATAGAGAAAAGACCCGGGGATAAAGGGCATCCTTGGCGAGTGCCCCTATATATTGGAAAAAATTTGGATAACATATTGTTTAACTTTATGGCCGCTGTGGGGCAATGATATAGAATGTCGATCCACTTCCGGAACCTAGGACCGAATCCAAATAGCTCCAATACCACCCTCATGTAATTCCAATCCACGGAATCAAAGGCCTTTTCCAGATCTAGAAAGACCAGTATTCCACCGCTGGAAATATCTGGGCCCAGCTGAATGTGGGTGAAAACCCTGCGCAAGTTAATATCCATGGCCTTTTTGGGCATAAAACCTGTTTGGTCTGGGGAGATAACCTGATGCAGGACCAACATCAGTCTAGTAGCTAACAGTTTGGTCAGTATTTTGAAGTCCATATTTAATAAAAAGATGGGCCTATATGATGAACACTGTAATGGGTCCTTATCTGGCTTAGCCAACAATTCAATATGAGCCTCATAAAAGGAGAGGGGGAGGCTTCCCTTTTGAAAACAGTCTGTGTATAATTGCAGCAGTCTGGGTGCCAGGGTCTCTGAGTAATGGCGGTACCACTCAATTGGCAGATCGTCGGGTCCAGGAGCCTTACCACTAGGGAATGACCCTATTGCCGAGGCTACCTTTCCTCCATGAACGCGGCATCCAGAAAACTGCTAGATTCCTCTGGCAGCCCAGGCAACTGTAGGGCCCCCAAGGTGTCCCTGAGGTCATCAGTGTCATATGAATCTATAGGGGAGTACAGTGACCTATAGAAGGAAACAAACTCCCATACTATGTCTTCACCGTCTCTCAATATTTGTCCGGACGGAGACAGTATGCAGGGAACTACTGTCGGGGACGTGTCCCCTGCCATCAGTAGAGCTAATAGTTTTTTTATTTTTATCTCCTTTTTCAAAAACTCTTGCTGTACTCCTTTGCAACTGGCAAGTAGTCACATCATGATAATTGAGAGATATATTCCTCCTTGCGAACTGCAACTGAGCCAACGTGGCAGGGGAGGGTGAATCAGCATGTGCCTTAGCGCATTCTTGTTCTTTGTCCTGAAGTTGTTTTTCTACACTATTCTGCTCTGTTCTCAGTGCTTTTATGGGTGATATGTGTACCCCCCGAGTTGCGGCCTTAAAGGCCTCCCACTCAGTGTGTACCGTTGCTGATCCTTCATTAATCTGCCAAAATGTATCAATGTGCGGTTTCAGCATCTCCTCCACAGTGGGTTCTTCAACCCACCTAGGAGACAAATGCCAAACTCTCCTTGAGCTCCGGGAGCCAAGCTGCAAGGTAATCTAAAATGGGGTGTGTAGTGATCGGGTATATTAATGTATATTGGGTGATATGATGTAGAGTGGGTATGATAATTAATATTTAGGTATTATTATAATGATGATGTAAGTACTCTTCCGCAGCAACCCAATTCTTCCAGAGAGATGCACTTTATTGACTTCCAACACAGAACAAAGTCCAAAGTCCACAGATGACAAAGAAATCCGACAGAGGAAATATAATTCAGAGACCCATATTATTCAGTCTTCCCATATAATTCAGTCTTCCCAGCCATGCACAGACAAGCCTCCCTCATACACAGACAAGCCTCACTTACTTACCTATAGACTGAATGCCGTGTTATATTCACTAAATATTGAATGGCTGAGCACTTTGATTGGCCGTTTCAATTTAGGACTTTGATTAGCTTTAGTCTTTCAAACAGACAACAACCCCCAGCCGTGAACAGCCGTGAACCACCCCAATTTGCACTCCCGCATATCAACATCAACAAGTCCCCTTTAGATATGTGTAATTATATTAACAGATACCACCTGAATACCCTTTGAGATGTTCAAATAGACTTGCATAAGATTAACACATCAAAGAGTCTTCAGCTGTTAAAATTCAGTTGGACAAATCAACCATTCTGTCATTGTCATTCTGGCCTGGTCAACATTGACTGCATGTGTACATACACACAACAATGTCCCACATAAATCGGTGAACATATTACAACATATACAACATATACCCCCACTTGGGTCGGTTCTAACTACTAGAACTGACCCATAAATCAAACAACAAAAAATATCATTACGATTTAAGGTACTGGATGCTTTACAATGGCTCATATAAAATATGAAGTTGAAACTGGTTACATCTCTCTTCGCCAGCCTCTAAAATATCCCCATGAAACAGTTATTAGATAATATAACTTTTAGACCATGACTGGAAAAGGATTTGGTAAACATTAGTGGCCCATATAGCTGTTAGGCCTTATATCACATCAAGATCTTGAATATTGTGCAAAGACGAGCTGATGTCACAGTCCATTCTTCGGTCTGACTTCATCACATCTCTCACCATCTCACTGAAAGTAAACTTGGTATGCTCTGGGAACTCCAATCCACATAAGTCCAGGATTTTTTCATCTCCAGGCTCAAGCTTTCCATTTTTAAAGATGCTTTTACGCAAACAATCTACTTTCATCTTTATAGTAAGAAGAACTATCAATGTACCAGCACTCACTTTCAAGGTCAAAAGGTTTGGATATGGCAGTAAAAACTGTGCTTCAAACTATTTTCTTGCACTTGACATTCATGAGTCCATCTTGCAAGCATTTTACAATTCACATCTGCTTCTTTCCATTTCCACAATTTGAACAAAGATGACCGGGTTGTGTACCTGTCAAGTACCAGAATTTGTTGATTGCCACAATTTGCTTTTGTAATTTGCTGTAGGCCGACCCCTCATTGCCTTCAATAGAGCAGTTACTTGGATCATTCAGTCCACAATTACACCTGAATGGTATACCAACATATACATATACCCCCACACAATGGTTCAGATAGAATCAGCTTGACATCAGTGTTTATCAGATCTTCTATCCAGACAAAGCAGCAGTGGAAATTCTTGCTAGTATCTTCACCATGAAAGGTAGAAAGGTCTTTTTCATCCATATATGTCATAGCCTTTAGCATATTATAAACAACTGAATCAACAAAGTTTCAAATCATGACTAGAGTGATGAATTTCACTCACCCCTCTTATAAATTTAGGAAAACCACCCAACATACTATGATTTATGCTATGCCAAGCCATTGTGCAGCATCTCACCTTAGATGTCAAATACATTGATCAATACACATTATGTAATATGTACAGATGTTATGAAAATTATTTTAGGTTAAAATGCTTCTCTTTGGTTTTAGGGTTAAAGTTCAAGAAATAAAACATAAAGAAAATAAAAAAATGAAAAGCAAAATATATCAGGAAAAGGGAGAAAAATTAAAAATTAGGGTGTTGAAGAAAAAAGAAAAAAAAGGTCCATTGCTTGATGAATTTCGAGAGAGTCCATGAATACTTTATAATTCCATGTATAGTGATATATTGTCTATTCAGCATTTCTCCCATAATTCTCCCACACTAGCCAGCAATTTCAGACTGTGCTTCTGCTATTCACATGCAAGCATCTTCAGACGTCCCTGAAAGACAAAAAAACTCTCCAACAAAACTAATTAGCAAGGTCTTTAAACATTGTTTGAAGTTAAAACAAAACACTATTTACACGTTTACAGTTTGGAGCTAATTCACCCCCACTGCTAGAGACGTGTCATCTGCATTCAAAAACAGATCTGGAGAATATACATCTTGTACATTCAGGACGCCCTGTACCCCCTTCAACTGCTCTAATAATGTATCACGTTCCCCTCTCATCTTGTCATACTCAATTTTCAGCTGGTCATATTACTGTTTTAACTGAGAAAACGGTATCCAAGTCTTGGACCTTTTCTTATTATTATTTTGTTCAGCTCTGTTTTTCATATTAATATCACCTATGTTTGACCCAGAGTGTCCTCTCTGGGTGTTATCATAGGATATTATCTTCTGATCTTTATGTTCAGTATTTGTCCTAAACAATGTGGCTAAATCAATTTTGACAGCCTGCTCATTTGACTTTCTCCATAAATGGTCTGCTCTAAACAATATGTCTTTTAAATCATGAGGATTTGGGGTAACTAATAAAATATTTTGTTTGATATCTTCATGCAACGCATCTAGAAACATACTCATATGTATCAAGCCCCCACGCTCAAATGCAAGATTATTACCGACTAGGGATGAGCCGAACACCCCCCGGTTCGGTTCGCACCAGAACCCGCGAACGGACCGAAAGTTCGCACGAACGTTAGAACCCCATTGACGTCTATGGGACTCGAACGTTCGAAATCAAAAGTGCTCATTTTAAAGGCTAATTTGCATGGTATTGTCCTAAAAAGGGTTTGGGGACCCGGGTCCTACCCCAGGGGACATGTATCAATGCAAAAAAAACTTTTAAAAACGGCCGTTTTTTCGGGAGCAGTGATTTTAATGATGCTTAAAGTAAAAAAAAAAAAAGTGAAATATTCCTTTAAATATCGTACCTGGGGGTGTCTATAGTATGCCTGTAAAGTGACGCGTGTTTCCCATGTTTAGAACAGTCCCTGCACCAAATGTCATTTTTAAAGGAAAAAATCTCATTTAAAACTGCTTGCGGGTTTAATGTCATGTCGGGTCATGGCAATATGGATGAAAATCAGTGAGACAAACGGCATGGGTACCCCCCAGTCCATTACCAGGCCCTTTGGGTCTTGTATGGATATTAAGGGGAACCCCGCACCCAAATTAAAATAAGGAAAGGTGTGGGGCCACCAGGCCCTATATACTCTGAACAGCAGTATACAGGCGGTGCAAACAAGACAGGGACTGTAGGTTTGTTGTTAAGTAGAATCTGTTTGTAATTTTGAACATTTTTAACGTGTTTAGCTCCAGCCAAAAAATCTTTTCTAAGCTTTTTGGAAAACATAGGGAAGGGTTATCACCCCTGTGACATTTGTTTTGCTGTCTTTCCTCCTCTTCAGAAGATTTCACCTCACTTTTTTGTCCCAATGAAAAATGTTTTTTGAAAATTTGGGTTTTTTTGTGGAACAAGGATTGGAAAGCATCAGTGGAAAGGAGAAATTGTTTTCCCATATTAACTCTTACAGGAGAGAATTTCCCTTCCTAGGGGTAGATTTCATCTCACTTCCTGTTGTCTCCTTCCGTTTGCAAGTAGGAGTCGTTTGTAAGTTAGATGTTTGAAAGTAGGGTCCTGCCCTATATACTCAGCAGAAATTTGGGCCTTAGGTGTTGCTGTGGCCACAACACTGTAAGCCCTCACAGGGCCCTGCTGTGAAATATTAGATCAAGAATTGTAATTACATGCCCCTGTTGAACAGGAGCTGAAAAATTAGGCCTTAGGCACTGGTGCTGGTGCCACAACACTGCAACCCCTCACAGACACTCTAGTTGGAACGCAGGAACGAGCCCTGCTGCAAATTATTGCTTCAAAAATTGTAATTACACGCCACTGTTAGACAGGGGCAGAAAAATTGGGCCTTAGGCACTGGTGCTGGTGCCACAACACTGCAACCTCTCACAGACACTCTAGTTGGAACGCAGGAACGAGCCCTGTTGCAAAGTATTGCATCAAAAATTGTAATTACACGCCCCTGTTAGACAGGGGCAGAAAAATTGGGCCTTAGGCACTGGTGCTGGTGCCACAACACTGCAACCCCTCACAGACACTCTAGTTGGAACGCAGGAACGAGCCCTGCTGCAAAGTATTGCATCAAAAATTGTAATTACACGCCCCTGTTAGACAGGGGCAGAAAAATTGGGCCCTAGGCACTGGTGCTGGTGCCACAACACTGCAACCCCTCACAGACACTCTAGTTGGAATGCAGGAACGAGCCCTGCTGCAAAGTATTACATCAAAAATTGTAATTACACGCCCCTGTTAAACAGGGGCTGAAAAATTGTGCCTTAGGCACTGGTGGTGGCGCCCAGAACCAAAAATGTTCTTACAAGCTATCAGCGTGATGATTGAGGAGGAAGAGGATAATTACTCAGGGATAGTCACTCAGCATCAGCATAGGCAGTCTTTGAAGGGATCTGAGATTTCAAAAAAAATTATTCGGTTACATCAGCATCAGGTGCTTGGTAGCTGGTGGTGATCCAAGACTCATTCATTTTTATGAAGGTCAGCCGATCGACCGAGTCGGTGGACAGACGCACCCTGTGATCGGTTACCACGCCTCCAGCAGCACTGAATGTGCGTTCCGAAAGAACGCTGGATGCAGGACAGGCCAGTAGCTCAATTGCATACTGTGCAAGCTCTGGCCAGTGATCCATCCTCAAGACCCAGTAACCCAGAGGATTTTCGGTGGGAAAGGTGTCCAAGTCTGATCTTGCCCCTAGGTATTCCTGCACCATGTAAAACAGACGCTGGCGATGGTTGCTGGAACCGATCATACCTTGGGGCTGCGTACCAAAAAATTGTCTGAACGCATCGGTCAGACGGCCACCTTCTCCACCGCTCCTTCTTTGACTGACCGAAGCCTCAGCAACACGTTGTCCAGAAACAGGAGTTTGTAACCTCCCAGTCTCTGGGAACGCGTTGCACAGACCTTTCTGCAAGGCCTCCCGAAGATGTTTCATCCTCTGCTCCCTCTGCGATGGCAAGATAAGGTCCGCAACCTTACCCTTGTAACGTGGATCAAGGAGGGTTGCCAGCCAGTATTGGTCCTTCTCCTTGATACCACGAATACGAGGATCCTTACGCAGGCTTTGCAGGATCAGGGAGGCCATGCAGCGTAGGTTTGCTGAGGCATTCGGTCCGGAGTCCTCTGGGTCACTAAGAACGACATGGTCCGCAGCCACCTCCTCCCAGCCACGTACAAGTCCATGTGTTTCTTGGGACTGATCCCTTAAAGACTGCTGCTGATGCTGAGTGCCAGGCTCCACCTCCATACTGACACAATCTTCCTCCTCCTCCTCTTCCTCCTCGTCCTCTTCCTGTGTGATCGGCGGGCACGCAGGAACACTGTCTGGATAAAGGGGGCCTTGAGAGCTAAGGAAGTCCTCCTCTTCCTGCCTCTGTTCTGCCTCAAGTGCCCTGTCCATTATTCCACGCAGCGTGTGCTCCAACAGGTGGACAAGGGGGACAGTGTCACTGATGCATGCACTGTCACTTCTCACCATCCTCGTGGCCTCCTCGAATGGTGACAGGACAGTGCATGCATCCCTGATCATGGCCCACTGGCGTGGGGAAAAAAAACCAAGCTCCCCTGACCCTGTCCTGGTGCCATAGTCGCACAGGTACTCATTGATGGCCCTCTGCTGCGTGTGCAGCCGCTGCAGCATGGCCAACGTTGAGTTCCACCTGGTGGGCATGTCACAGATTAGGCGGTTCTTGGGCAGGTTAAACTCCTTTTGGAGGTCCGTCAGCCGAGCACTGGCATTATATGACCGGCGGAAATGCACACAGACTTTCCTGGCCTGCCTCAGGACATCCTGTAAGCCCGGGTACCTGCCCAAGAACCGCTGCACCACCAAGTTAAGGACGTGAGCCAAACAGGGCACATGGGTCATTTGTCCCTGTCGGAGGGCAGAGAGGAGGTTGGTGCCATTGTCGCAAACCACCATTCCTGCCTTAAGTTGGCGTGGCGTCAACCACCTCTGAACCTGCCCCTGCAGAGCTGACAGAACCTCTGCCCCAGTGTGGCTCCTGTCCCCCAAGCACACCAGCTCAAGCACCGCATGGCATTTTTTGGCCTGCGTACTTGCGTAGCCCCTTGAACGCCTACGGAGCACCGCTGGTTCCGAGGAAGAGGCCATGGAGGAAGAAGAAGAGGAGGGGGTGGAGGAGAGAGGTGTGTCACAATCAGCATTTTGGAGGCGTGGTGGCGGAACAACCTCCAACACTACTGCACCTTGTCCTGCATCCTTCCCAGCTGCCAGCAGAGTCACCCAATGCGCCGTGAAACTTAGGTAACGTCCCTGTCCATGCCTGCTGGACCATGAGTCAGCGGTAATATGCACCTTACCGCTGACCGCCCTGTCCAGCGAGGCATGGACATTGCCTTCCACATGCCGGTAGAGAGCCGGAATCGCCTTCCGTGAGAAAAAGTGGCGTTTGGGTACCTGCCACTGAGGAACCGCACATTCCACAAACTCACGGAAGGGGGCAGAGTCTACCAACTGAAAAGGCAGCAGTTGAAGTGCTAGCAATTTTGCCAAGCTAGCATTCAACCGCTGGGCATGTGGATGGCTGGGAGCAAACTTCTTTCGGCGGTGCAGCAGCTGGGGCAGGGAAATTTGCCTGGTACAATCTGACGTCGGTGTACCAAAAGCAGATTGCCCACAAGTACTTGGCTGTGACACACCTAATTCTACACCTTCATTCCTCTCACTGCAGGTCTCAGAGAGGACTGAAGGTCTAGTGGGGTTGGAAATCTCAGCTGATGAGGAGCAAGGAGAGATCCTCTTTGTTCTTTGGTGTGGGTCTTTTAGATACGCTTGCCAACGAACTGCATGGCAGGTCAACATATGTCTGGTCAAGCATGTGGTACCCAAGCGGGAGATATTTTGGCCACGCGAGATACGCTTGAGACATATGTTGCAAATAGCAGCGGTGCGATCTGATGCACTCGTCTCAAAAAAGGCCCACACCAAAGAACTTTTTGAATAACGCGCAGAGACTGCAGCGCCCTGCACATGTGGAGCTTTGGGGTGTGATGCAGTCAATGTGCTGCCCTTAGGCTGGCCCCTGGAGGGCATCCTGCCTCGTTGGTGATGTGCTGCCGCCTCCTCCTCCTCCTCCTCCTCCTCCTCCTCTCTCCTATCAGGCACCCACGTTGAGTCAGTGACCTCATCATCCCCTCCCTCCTCATCACTGGAGCAAACCTGGCAGTATGCTGCAGCAGGGGGAGCATGACTGCCAGATTGCTGTCCTTCTTGGGCACCCCCTCTGTCCGCGCTCATGTTACTGCCTTCATCGAGCTCAGTATCGTCATCAGAGCCTTCCAAACGCTGGGCATCCTCCTGGAGCATGTACCCAACACTGTGGTCAAACAGTTCGAGGGAATCCTCATGAGGACATGGTGGAGCTAGGGAAGGAGTCACTGATGACATTGAGCTGAGGGAAGAGGCCGCTGCTTTGCCAGACAAAGCACCCTGGGCATGGGTGAGAGAGGATGAGGAGGATGAGGACGGCTTGGTCATCCACTCGACCAAGTCTTCCGCATGTTGCGGCTCAACATGGCCAGCTGCCGAAAAAAAGGCCAAGCGTGTCCCATGGCCACGTGCTGATGAGGATGCACCGTCTCCACGACCAGCACTAGACACAGAGCCTGCTTGCCCTCTCTTATTGGCTTGTGACTGTCTGCCTCTCCTTCTTGGCCTTCCAGACATACTAATGGCCTGTAGCTGCACTAAGCTGGGATAGAACACCTGTAATTTTCTTCAAGTAGCTTTATATACTGTAACCAGACAAGCCTGCCTGTCAGTAGGAAGATAACAGGAACGGATCTAGCTGAACACTGTGAGCAGGACGCACTGTACTAAATGTAAATAGTCTAGCTGCCTGACCGTGGTACTAATAGGATCAAATAGAACACCTGTAATTTTCTTCAGGTAGCTTTATATACTGTAACCAGACAAGCCTGCCGGTCAGTAGGAATTTAACAGGAACGGATCTAGCTGAACACTGTGAGCAGGACGCACTGCACTAAATGTAAATAGCAGGAACGGATCTAGCTGAACACTGTGAGCAGGACGCACTGCACTAAATGTAAATAGTCTAGAAGATAACAGGAACGGATCTAGCTGAACACTGTGAGCAGGACGCACTGCACTAAATGTAAATAGTCTAGAAGATAACAGGAACGGATCTAGCTGAACACTGTGAGCAGGACGCACTGCACTAAATGTAAATAGCAGGAACGGATCTAGCTGAACACTGTGAGCAGGACGCACTGCACTAAATGTAAATAGCAGGAACGGATCTAGCTGAACACTGTGAGCAGGACGCACTGCACTAAATGTAAATAGCAGGAACGGATCTAGCTGAACACTGTGAGCAGGACGCACTGCACTAAATGTAAATTGCAGGAACGGATCTAGCTGAACACTGTGAGCAGGACGCACTGCACTAAATGTAAATAGTCTAGAAGATAACAGGAACGGATCTAGCTGAACACTGTGAGCAGGACGCACTGCACTAAATGTAAATAGCAGGAACGGATCTAGCTGAACACTGTGAGCAGGACGCACTGCATTAAATGTAAATAGTCTAGATAGAAGATAACAGGAACGGATCTAGCTAAACTGAATACAGTGTATATATATATATGCAACACCTGGGATGCATATATATACACAATACACTGTAAGTGCAGCTAACTGACTGACTGTTCTGCCTAATCTATCTAACTCAAATCAAATGACACTGTCTCTCTCTCTCTCTATCTCTCAGCACACCGGAACACACACTACACAGGGCCGCCGTGCAGGCGGCCTTATATAGTGTGGGGTGTGTACTAAATCCCCTGAGCCATAATTGGCCAAAGCCACCCTGGCTTTGGCCAATTACAGCTCTCTCTACTGACGGCGCTGTGATTGGCCAAGCATGCGGGTCATAGTGCATGCTTGGCCAATCATCAGCCAGCAATGCACTGCGATGCCGCAGTGAATTATGGGCCGTGACGCGCCACACGAATTTAGCGCGAACGGCCCATAACGTTCGCAATTCGGCGAACGATCGAACAGCCGATGTTCGAGTCGAACATGGGTTCGACTCGAACACGAAGCTCATCCCTATTACCGACCAATAATTCCATAATAGTTGCTATCCTGTGTGACAATTCATAGGGAGATTCATTTTGCATTTGTTGGATCCTCCCATGAATAGTAACATCAGAACGTACACCATACAAAACACATAATAATTCCAGTAATATGTCCCTTGTCCTCAGAGGCTGAATACAGATTTGTTTAATTCTCATCCAAATACCACTTCCTACAGAATGTTGCAAAACTCTTTCTAAGTCAGATGGGTTGAGATTGTACATATCTCTGACTTGCTGCACGTCACAAAACCATCTTAAAAATCTGTTTAGGGGCGTGGCCTGGACTGGCATGGCGTAAGGAATGAGAATCGGGAGCTCCGCTTGCCCATAATCCGTATCTACACATCCTAGCTTTCAAACTATCTTTCCTCGGTTACCGCTGGATTCCGTTCAGTCCCCTACACACAGGGATCATGTCGCCGCCGAGGCAGAAGACAGACCCCGCTGCCAAACTGGCAAAATACCGCAACACGGACAAGGAGCCTGGGGGAGAAAATGGCGCCGGATCCTCCTCTCACACAGATGCGGCTGCAGAAGACACGGCACGTGTGCTCGAGGCCATATCGGACTGTAAGAGCACACTCACGAGAAAAATCGAGGAGGTAAAGGTGGATGTCTCTTTAATCCGCCAGGATCTGCAAAAACTAAGGGACCGGGTCACTGAGACGGAAACCCGAATCAGTAATATGGAGGATGAGATACCGCCGCTACAAATTCATACTGAGCGTCTACAACACCAGCTTACCATGGCTCTTGCTAAACAAGACGATATGGAAAACCGCTTACGACGGTGTAACCTGCGGTTCATCGGCCTGCCAGAGGGGTCGGAGGGCCCTGATCCGCCTTCCTTTCTGGAAAACCTTCTAATCAACACCTTTGGGAGGACCGAGTTTTCCACTTCATTTGTGGTGGAGCGGGCGCACAGGCTGGCGGCGAAACCTCCTCCCCAAGGTGCACCACCGAGAACATTCATCGCCAAGCTGCTTAACTTCAGAGACCGGGACGCGGTCCTCAGGCTCACCAGGCTAAAAGGCAACATTCCCTTTAAGAACACCGAGATCAAAGAAGTATGGACTTCTCTGCAGACGTTCAGAAGAAGAGAGCTTTGTTCACTGAAGCCAAGCGTCAACTCCGGCTTCGCCATTACACCTACGCAATGCTCTTCCCTGCGAGACTACGAGTGGTCGGCGAAGATCGCGCTCATTTTTTTGACACACCAGAAGCGGTGTTTGCCTGGCTGGAGGATAAAGCAGTGCCGGAACGCGAGCCCGCCTGATCCCACCCGATCCGTCCCAAACCCCTGCTCACGCCACTACATGCACAGAGGGACATCTGTCAGTTACAATACTAACAGCAACCGGAACAACTGCCTCACTCAGGTACTGTAATATCGGTATCAGTCCCTACCTTGCTGTCATACCATCCGTGCACCTGTCCCCCTTCCCCACAAGCCCTAATGACCCCCCTGCTTTTTGTCCCACCGCCACTCCTGGCTTCAGAACTTACCCTTGCACTTAAGTACTGGGTGCGTACATATCCCTAGCCAAGAGTGCAGTGTCCCCCCCCATTTTGGAGAGATTCGGTCAGATACCCAGCGCGTAAACAAGCAGCTGAACTTAACTGTCCAAATCCTTATGGCAAGGGTTAACCCGAGGTGACACTTAAAAAGAGGACTCTGGACACTAGGCTCTCTATTCCAGTAGTCCCCCCCCTTGCTGCTACTGTTTGTTCTACAGCGAAGTTTCGCCCCACTAGATACGGGTTTCTACATGGAACCCGCTGTTTTTCAATTTCAATGCAACGTTTATTTCCTCATGATCACAAGTTGGTTTCCCTGGTCTGTCTGGTCTCGACAAACTGTATTTGTTATATACTTGATGCATTGTTTACCCGGGCATTCTGGTGCGTTATTACAGTTTCAATCAGATTGTTCTGATTGGGTTGGTGTTTGTTATATGAATCACATATTGAAGAGTAACAGTGACAGGTGTTTATGTGTAAATGCAATTGCGCTACAGCGGGCTGGAAATATGTCCACCCTAGAGGTTTGTCAACCTATGTGGAATTGGCTGTCCTACCCCGCGGGGCCCACGGCTGGGGGTTGCTGGGGGACGCCGTGGACTCCCCCGATTTTGGGGCGGTCTGCGACGCCCTGGACGGAAAATTCCTGGTACAAACTTCTACCAGGGTAAACAGTATGCTGGAGATTAAATGCATTACTTGGAATGTGAGGGGTATCAGAGGTAAAGCTAAACGGACTGCAGTCCTCGCTTTCCTCAAGTCACAGTCGGCAGGTCTCATGGTATTAGTAGAAACTCATCTTACAGGTCAACTTCAGATGTCACTCAAGAAACCCTGGGTGGGATGGTTATACCAAGCTCCCTTTACGGCCAACTCCAGAGGTATAGCAATATTGATAGCGAAAACAATGCAGTTTGTACTACTAACCCTCAGGTCTGACCCCCAGGGTAGATTTTTATTTTTGCACGCCAAATTGAATGGGTTAGAAATACTGATACTGGCGTTTTATATACCACCTCCCTTTCAGTTTGGTGCAATACATGAGGGACTAGCGTTTATGTCCCAATTCCCTACCGTACCTGCCATGTGGCTTGGTGACTTTAATAACGTTATGAACAAGGAATTAGACCATGTATCCACATTATCTCACACTGAACCCTCTCAAGCAGATACTAGATTTGGTAGAACCCTTACAGACCTGGCACTCGTGGACACATGGAGATATCGCAACCCGCTCTCTAGGGCATACTCCTGCTTCTCTGCATCACACAATGCCATGTCTCGTATAGACCTGATTTTGATATCCCGCACCATCTCCCCCTTACTGGGAGAGGTGGGTTTTAGTCCCCATATCCTATCAGACCATGCCCCCTACTGGATTAAACTCAAAATTGACTCACCCCCATCAACATACAACTGGTGGCTAAATCCCTTTTGGCTGACGGTAGTTCCAGACTTAGAGGAGGTCGTCACTGAGTGGGAATTTTATTTCCAGACGAATAGGGGTACGGTACCCTTTGGCACAGTATGGGACTCTTTCAAATCCCATGCTCGCCTGGTCCTGTCCCACCGCATCTCACGTCACCGCAAGGCGTCTTCCCGATCCTCCAACAAGCAGAACAATCCTTAATAGAAGCAGAAAAGAACTTCACAGACAACCCTTCACCGCTCACGGCAGATCAAATGAAGCTGCAGGCTAGGGTTGTCAACAACCTGCACTTTGAAAAGGCTGATAGGAAAATCTATTATAGCAAACAAAGACACTATGAATGTGGGGAAAGGGCGGGCCGCCTGTTGGCGTTCCTAGCGCACTTAGATCACAGGCCCCCTACGGTAGTTTCACTTCGGACCACTGACGGCAATCTAGTGACAGACCCTGGGCAGGTATCTGAAGAATTCCGTTTATTCTTTGAATCTTTATATTCTTCCACTATAAATAACCCCATAGAGGAAATTGTTTCATTACTGTCAGATATAGAATTACCTACTCTAACCCCAGCCCAGGTAGAAATACTAGAGGCCCCCATTACTGAAATAGAAATAACTAAGGCAATATCTCTGCTCAATCCATCCAAAGCTCCTGGTGCAGATGGGTTACCCCTGGAATTTTACACAGCTTATAGTGAATGTCTAATTCCCAAACTTTATGAATTATTCCGATACATATTTGAATCCGAGAGTCTGCCCCCTTCCATGTCGGAGGCAAATATTGTACTAATCCCCAAACCGGGCAAGAACTTAGAGTACCCAGAATCCGACCGCACAATCTCTCTTCTTCAATTGGACATCAAAATTTTGGCCAAGACCCTGGCGCTCCGCCTGAATAACGTAATCCACACATTGATCCACCCAGATCAAACTGGGTTCATGCCAGCTAAGAATACGGCATATAACCTACGCAGGCTTCACATGAATATCCAGGCCAATCATGACTCTCTAGGCTCCAGAGTCGTGGTGTCCTTAGACGCCGCAAAGGCGTTCGACTCTGTTGAGTGGACATACCTCTGGGAATGCCTTGCCAAATTTGGTTTTGGGCCCAGGTTCATTAAATGGATCAAACTATTATACCAGAACCCACGCGCCAGGGTCTTGGTTAATGGCAAAACCTCCAATTTTTTCCCTCTATCCAGGGGAACGAGGCAGGGATGCCCACTTTCCCCCCTACTATACGCACTCGCGGTGGAACCCCTTGCCTCGTCCCTTAGGACACATCCGGGTATTCAGGGATTGAGCAGAGGAAATATACTGGAAAAAGTTAGTCTATACGCGGACGACATGTTACTATACCTGTCGGACGCTGGCCCCTCCCTACAGGTGGCTTTAGAAGTGATTAAAAAATTTGGTAGATACTCGGGCTTAAAAATAAACTGGGATAAATCCCAAATCCTCCCACTAGACATAAGTGCCCCCACTGAGCTACAGGCCAACTCCCCACTTGTCAGGGTCAGTGCCATGACATATCTGGGAATTGTGGTGACCCGCTCCCCGGAAGACTTTATTCGCCTTAACATAGAACCCTTAATAACTATCTTGAAATCAAAAACGCAAAATTGGGCCAAATTGCCACTTGGGGTGATGGGTCGGGTGAATCTAATTAAGATGGTACTCCTTCCCAAATTCCTATACGTCCTATGGCACACCCCGCAGTATATTCCGCTAAGGATATTTAAATCCATCGAGACCATTCTTAACTCCTTTGTTTGGGGATCGGGTCGCCACAAATTGTCCTGGCAAACTCTGAAAAACCCCTCGGAGTTGGGGGGACTGGCACTACCTGACTTCAACTTATACTATTTAGCAGCACAACTATCCCATTTCTTCCATTTGGACAAGCATGATAAGGAACGTTATTTATCCTTAATGAACTCCCCCTTGGGACATAGATTCACACACCCCTTCCAGATTCTATTCCGAGGCACCAGTAAAATAGATAATAAGAAAGGGTTACTGTATCACCATTGCAGAATATGGGAAGTGGTACAACGAAAACTTAAAACACCGGCTGTACACTCTCATACCCCTCTATGGAATAATCCGAGCTTAAGGGAACTGCTGGAGGTGCCAGGTCACGAATTGTGGTTGGACCATGGAGTGGGGTTTTTGTCAGATGTTTATGTTGACAATACACTAAAATCATTCCAACAACTTAAGGAGGAATTCAACCTCCCCAACAACATGCATTTCCGTTACCTGCAACTCCGACACGCCCTAAGAGCGCAATTCAGCGATAACCCCCCAGAGCTGGAACAGCTAGATGTACTCTATATTATGCTAGACTCAGACCATCGTAAACTGATCTCAGGATTTTATAATTCTTTGTTACGACCTACAGCAGTACACATTGCATATAGGCTAAAAATCCCCTGGTCTGAGGATGTAGGTGGGTTGGAGGATGATGAATGGGAAGATGCTTTGGATACTTGCAAAAAAGTCTCCACAAAGTTATCAGACCGCCTTACACAACTTTATATTATGCACAGGACATACATGACTCCCCTCCGTTTGGCTAAATATAAACCCAACCAGAACCCGCGATGTCCCAGGTGTGACAGCCCCTCTAGCACATTTTTCCATCTTCTCTGGTCGTGTCCAGCAATACAGGATTATTGGTCCCAAATAGTGAAATTCATTCACGATGAAATGGGTTCCCCTCTCACACTATGCCCCAAACAATGTCTGCTGGGAATATTCCCAGATCCTGACTCAGATAAGTTTCATAAGATCTTTCTCCAAGAAACACTCTTCACGGCCAGACTATTGATAGCCAGGAAATGGCTACAACCCGTATCTCCGACACTTCAAGAATGGATCTCGGCTATAAATAATGTCTTACCGTATAAGAAAGAAATATATGTTCATAGGGGTTGCCCTGCAAAATATGTTAAAATTTGGGACACCTGGATAGGTAATGCCTCAACTTGTAATGCAATATCTGAATGAAATACCCAAAATATGCAAGTTGATGAACACCACTAGACATAATGGATAGTGAATACGCAATATAGACTTGCTGTACAACATATTGTTTCACTTAATACCACATATTGTGTCTACATATCTCACCTGCTAATCCTTTCTGTATATTGACGTCAAGTGTATATCGATCAAACTGTTAATGTACCGCTGTCTGAATATGCACTGTATACAACCTACTCTTCTAATAAAACACCACTTTGTTTTGGAAAAAAAAAAAAAATCTGTTTAAATCATTGTATGGAACCATTCCTATTTCTTTAAGAATTGCGTCTAATAATTTTGATTTCAAAGGCTTCATTACAAGCTGAACTTCACCTGTATTATTATTATTGTTATAAACTGTGGTAGTCACAGTGGGGGCAGCTGGTAATGAATTATCAGATTTAATATGAGGTTCTGTTTGCTGCAGATTGCTGAATCCAAGATTTGATGCATATCTGCATTCCTGAGATCTTTCTCTAGTTCCATAATTCTTAATTTTAATCTCTCATTTTCCTCTGATAATTCATCACAACGTTTAGATTTCTCAAGTAAAGCTTCTCCAATGGTAACCGCATGCAATTTTAAATTTACTGTCTCAGTGTCTGATTGGTTTTGTAACCTCTCACAAACACTGTTGCTATTATCAACTGCCTTCTGTAACTGGGTAATTTCCTCAACCTTATAATTCAAAGAACTTTCCATTGTTAGACAGCAAGATAACAAGCCCTGTATAATACAACCTTTTCTTTTACTTTCTGAAATTTTGCTATCAAAAACATTTTTCTCTAAAAATTCCTTCATCATCGTCCACGTCTGCTTACATTTTTCTGGAATTTCATAAGGACCGCCATGGCGCTTAATACATTTTAATACCCATCTGTTAACTTTATCAGAACTGACACTAGCTCCACACTGAGTAAGCATTTTGACTATATTACTAATAATTTAAAAAAAAAGGAAATATTTTACTCACCACATTAGTTACTCCTTCAGCTTCCAGTTCAGGTCTTCTGGTACACGACACAGACCTTTTTTTTTTTTTTGTTTCCAGTCTCCAGAGAATAATCCTGGGGTTCCCAACTTGTTTAAATTTGTAGATCAGACTCTCTTATGTCACAACCAGACATTAGAGTCACAGCACAGCCTCACTTACTAACCTATAGACTGAATGCCGTGTTATATTCACTAAATATTGAATGGCTGAGCACTTTGATTGGCCGTTTCAATTTAGGACTTTGATTAGCTTTAGTCTTTCAAACAGACAACAACCCCCAGCCGTGAACAGCCGTGAACCACCCCAATTTGCACTCCCGCATATCAACATCAACAAGTCCCCTTTAGATATGTGTAATTATATTAACAGATACCACCTGAATACCCTTTGAGATGTTCAAATAGACTTGCATAAGATTAACACATCAAAGAGTCTTCAGCTGTTAAAATTCAGTTGGACAAATCAACCATTCTGTCATTGTCATTCTGGCCTGGTCAACATTGACTGCATGTGTACATACACACAACAATGTCCCACATAAATCGGTGAACATATTACAACATATACAACAGGGTGTGATCTGATAAGCCTCCTGGAAGATAGGCCGCCCCAGTCACCAGTGATAATAATGTCCCATTGGCGAACGTCAGGTCTATTCTGGAGGATGAAGCATGTACCGTGGACAAATGTGAAAAGCATCTGTCCGTGGGATGCTTCCACCGCCAGATTTCTGTGAGACAAGTCGTGGTTCGGAGCCCTATGTGGATTGGACGTGTCCAACGTATAATTAAGAATATTATTGAAATCTCCGGCCACCAACAACTGAAATGGAGCATGTGGTGCCAATTTCTCCAACATCTCATACATAATATTCCCTGTAAAAGGAGGGGGAATATATACATTTACCAGGGCCAACCTGCGGGAATAAACTTCAATTAGCACCACTAAGTATCTGCCACCAGGATCTGTAATCACTGTTTCTATGGAGCAAGGTAAGGACTTGTTGTCAGGAGACTAGTAGACCAGACTGTGTGGACTGCACAGAGATAACCCAAAACGCATGTAAGTGAATAAATAATGGTGTTTATTAAACAAGTGACAAGTAAGAGGAATATAAACAGTGCAAAACCAACCACAGACCCACAAACAACAAATAGTATATACAAGTAAATGGAGATACCGGAATCGTAAACAAAGCCAGGCCAAGGTCATACACAGGGAGGTCAGCAGATGGGCAAGGACGGGAAACCAGCAGGACAGGGAGAGAATGGATGGTTAGGCTGCAGGGCAGGGATCCAAGGGAATCAGGAGGGACAAGAACAGGATGGGCTAGGGATCGGATCAGAGCAGAGCAGGACAGAAACAGGTTCGCAATCAGGATACAGGCAGCAAGGTCAGGGCACAGGGAGAAAGATACCAAGGCGAGCATGGGAGGGATTGCCGGGTATTTATAGGACTGACTAAAATTGACTTCAAGTCACACCTGAGCGCAGGGAATGTTGTCTGCTCCATACTGCCAGGATCCATCTGCTGGTGGACGTCAGTACTGCGGCCAAAAGATGAAATGACACCAGCAGGGAAATATTCTCCTGACAGTTCAACACTGCCAGGAGACACCTGCTGGTGGACCCCAGTATTGCATGCCAAACGATATATCTTACCAGTGGATGGACCCTTTCCTGACAGTACCCCTCCCTAAAGGAGCGGCCTCTGGACGCTCCAACTAGTCTTAATTGTCCATAGTCTATGGCATCAGGCAGAATGGTGGAAGAAGGCATTTCAGGCTGGTCATCAGGCACATCCAGGCAGACAGCTGGCATGTCAGAGTCATTGAGCTGGGCAGCGGACAGGAACAAACCAAGCTGGGCAGCAGACAGGAACAAACCAAGCTGGGCAGCAGGCTCCAGGTCATCGAGCTGGGAAGCAGGCTCCGGGTCATTGAGCTGGGAAGCAGGCTCCGGGTCATCGAGCTGGGCAACAGGCTCCGGGTCATCGAGCTGGGCAACAGGCTCCGGGTCATCGAGCTGGGCAACAGGCTCTGGGTCATCGAGCTGGGAAGCAGTCTCTGGAGCATTAGGCCAAACAGCGAGTACCGTAAGGGCAGGTCAGATTACAGGCACCGGCTCAGCAAGCTGGGTAACGGACCCCAGCCCAGTGGGCTGGGTAACAGGCCCCGACTCAGCGAGCTGGACACCGGGCACTGGTTCGGCAAACAGGATAACGGGTACTAGCTTGACAGGCAAAGTGACGGACTTCAGTTTAGCAGACTGGGTAATGGGCACCGGATCAGCAGACCGGGTAACGGGCACCGATTCAACAGACTGGGTAACGGGCACCGATTCAACAGACTGAGACACGGGCACCGAAACTCCAGGCTGAAACACGGGCACCGAAACTTCAGGCTGAGACACGGGCACCGAAACCTCAGGCTGAGATACCAACATCACGACATCAGGCTGGAAGACAGGTACCAGGATATCAAGCTGGAGGATGGGCACATCAGACCGGAAAGTGGGTACCGAAACATCAGACCGGGCAGCAGGTGCTGGAACTTCAGGCTGGATAGCAAAGACAGGCATTGGCACATCAGGCAGAATAGCAGGTACTGGCACAACAGGCTGAACAACAGGTACATCGGACTGGTCAGTAGTCACTGGAGCTTCAGACTGGAACATGGACACTGGGATTTCGGGCTGACCAGCAGGCACTGGGACCTCAAACTGGGCAGCGGGCACAGGCATTGGCACAACTGGCTGAGTAGCAGACACTGGAACATCAGGCTGGGAAGTGGACTGTAAAGCCGACACTGAGACATCAGACCAGGCAGCGGCTACTGGAACTTTAGACTGGGCAGCAGACACAGGCGCTGGCACATCGGACAGAACAGCAGGTGCTGGCATACCAGGCTGGACAATAGGTATATCGGACTGGACAGTAATCACTGAAGCGTCAGACTGGAACATGGGCACTGAGATGTCAGGCTGAGCAGCAGGCACTGGGACCTCAAACTGGACAGCGGGCACAGGCATTGGCACAACAGGCTGAGTAGAAGACATTGGCGCATCAGGCTGGACAGCAGACAGAAGAACGTCAAACTGGGAAGCGGGTCCATCAGACTGGAACACTGGTAGAAAAACTTTAGGCTGGAACATGGACACAAGGTCATCAGACCGGTCAGCAGGCACTGGATCGTCAGACTGAGTAGCAGGCACTGGATCGTCAGACTGAGTAGCAGGCACTGGATCGTCAGGCTGGAAGGCAGGCATCGAGACATCCGGCTGGAAGGCAGGCATCGAGACATCCGGCTGGAAGGCAGGCATCGAGACATACGGCTGGAAGGCAGGCACCGAGACATCGGCTGGAAGGCAGGCACCGAGACATCCGGCTGGAAGGCAGGCATTGAGACATCCGGCTGGAAGGCAAGCACGGAGACATCCGGCTGGAAGGCAGGCATCGAGACATCTGGCTGGAAGGCAGGCATCAGGACATCAGACTGGGAGGCAGGCACATCAGACTGGAAAGTGGGAGCAGGTTGGGTTACTGGCAAGATGGTGTGGGTCGGGAAGAATTTTTGTTTCTTCTTTTTTGGTTTAGCCCGTGCAGTTTTGTATGTAGGTGCAGGGCTGTAAGAAAAGAAAGTAGCTGGGCAGAAGGAAGACCAAGGAACTGTAGCTGGAGGAGGGTTTTGTGGGACTGTTACAGGTGGAGGAGAAGAGACAGGTGGATTGAAGGCAGGATAGGTGCGACACTTGGAGACTGGGTAGTAGTATTTGGTAGGGGGCTGATTAAACTGGGCTGTAGCTGAGGTTACCATAGGCGACGGGGAGGTAGATTTTTGGGAAGGCAGATGATTAATGGCAGGGCTGGAATATTGTGGCTTAGCTAAAGACAGGAGATCTGACCATGCCTGCAGCACAGGTTGAACAAACGCTGATTCACACACAGCCTGACTAACCAGAGATTGTACTGAATAAATGCAATCGGATAACACCTGCTGGGAACAAGTGGAATAATGTTCATCAAAAAAAGCCGGATCATTCTCTAACAACCATACCAGGGATTCAACCTGGTCACAACTGAAAGAAGGGGAGAAATCGTCACTACCTTCGGGAACGCATGACAAGGCTGACTCTGTACATAATTGGATCAAAGGCTGAACATCCTCAAACAACGCATGACCCTGATCTACTAGTAAATGGGCTGATTGGATCATTTCCAGCAGTTGGTTACGGGTCCAATCTTTAAGAGTCTGATGGCAATATTCGTTATCCTCTGCTGCCAGCAGAGAATAATAGACAATTTCATCAAAGTCCATCTTTTGCGCGCCCACCGTACCAGGACGGTTTCTCAGTGCAGCCACGTCTGGTCAGGGATGGCCTTGGTATACTGTCAGGAGACTAGTAGACCAGACTGTGTGGACTGCACAGAGATAACCCAAAACGCATGTAAGTGAATAAATAATGGTGTTTATTAAACAAGTGACAAGTAAGAGGAATATAAACAGTGCAAAACCAACCACAGACCCACAAACAACAAATAGTATATACAAGTAAATGGAGATACCGGAATTGTAAACAAAGCCAGGCCAAGGTCATACACAGGGAGGTCAGCAGATGGGCAAGGACGGGAAACCATCAGGACAGGGAGAGGATGGATGGTTAGGCTGCAGGGCAGGGATCCAAGGGAATCAGGAGGGACAAGAACAGGATGGGCTAGGGATCGGATCGGATCAGAGCAGAGCAGGACAGAAACAGGTTCGCAATCAGGATACAGGCAGCAAGGTCAGGGCACAGGGAGAAAGATACCAAGGCGAGCATGTGAGGGCTTGCCGGGTATTTATAGGACTGACTAAAATTGACTTCGAGTCACACCTGAGCGCAGGGAATGTTGTCTGCTCCATACTGCCAGGATCCATCCGCTGGTGGACGTCAGTACTGCGGCCAAAAGATGAAATTACACCAGCAGGGAGATATATTTTCCTGACAGTTCAACACTGCCAGGAGACACCTGCTGGTGGACCCCAGTACTGCATGCCAAATTATATATCTTACCAGCGGATGGACCCTTTCCTGACACTTGTGCAACAAGATATACACACCTCTAGCATAAGACGAATAAGTGGCATGTATGGCTCTGTGCATCCAGGGACGTTTCATGGCCAGAATTTTGTTGCCTAGTAAATGAGTTTCCTGTAAAAACATTATGTGAGGATGTTGGGCCTGTAAAAATTTCAGCACCAAAGCTCTCTTGAATTTTGAATTCAAAACCCCTGACATTCCAGGAGATGATGCTAATATTCAAGGACATTACTGTAATTCAGAAATTTGCCACCAGATGGAGGCCTAGGAGCACAAATGAAGTCCAGAGGCACAGAGCGCCACACAGTATGCTGAAGAAAAACATTTACCCACTTACAAACGTTACATTTTGGTGGAGCCTGTTTCCTGAGTGCCCCCCGGTCTGCCAACCGCGCAGTTCCGAGTATGACACCACAAACAAATGACCACCAAAAAGGTGGAGTAGATACAAAAAAAACAGAACATAAGAAAAGACATAAACAAAAACTTCACTCCAAAACAATTCCCTGTCTTGCCAGCTTAAAATGGGGGAGAAAACAAAAAAAAACCACAAACCCCGCATCAGCCGGCAGACTTGATCCTCAAAACAAAAAACAAAAATGGAATATTGTCTTGTAGAATTATTCCATATGTCCCTCAGAAAGGAACAAAAAAGTTCAGAGGGTGAGCATTAGCACTACAGGCGTCCATGGATACTCTTTGCAGAGAGAACATCCGGCTCCATGTATATTGTAGCCATGAAGCACCAAGCAGCTATACACATGCTGGAACATCTTGAAGGGAATGTTTTATGCAGTACAGGCAAGGTCTTTACAAATGCATCCCCTGACAAGGCATACCGCCATTAAACCTACTGGGAAGGAGAACTTTGGATAGGATTATAGTCAAGTGTATGCGCCTGCCAGTGCACAGTCAGCCTTCACTGTACCGGATTATGGTAAAGAGCAAAAAAAATATAAAAAATAAAACTAAACGATGATTCACTTCAATCCAAGGTATCCACCTCTGCAGTTCCAGGGAAAATGGTCTGGGCAAGGCGCCTTGTGGTCTCGGGCCTGTGGGGACCCTATGAGCACGCGCTACACTGTAAGCTGAGGAGACTTGCTGTAAATTGAGGATTTCTTTAAAGAAGTTTTCAGCAAAGCTGACTAGATGTCAGCCCTCCGCACCCTCAGGAAGGCCCACCACGTGCACATTATTGCGGCGCAGTCTATTTCCAGCATCTTCAGACCGCGCCATCAGGGTTTTAACTGTGCGTTGCAGGTCAGCGACATTCTGGGAAGTGGTAACCACGGTATCCTCGACCTCCGAAATATGATTCTCTGCAGCCGTGACATTGCCCCTAAACTTGTCCATGTCTTGGCGGATAAGGCCACACTCTATGGCTGGTGTATCTATCCTCCCCATGACCATGGTTTTACTCTCCTCAATGGCCGCCAGGATGGCTGCAGTGGAGGAGGTAGCTGCTGATTGCTTCATACCTGAGGGTCTTCTACATTCTGCTCCATGTCCCTCAGAAGCTGTAGGGCTGTTTGTATGGCATGTGTCACTGCCAGAGAGCTCTGTGTCCTGGGAGGTGGCTGTTTCTTTGTCAATGGCATCTAAGGAATCAGGAGGTGCCCCCAATCACACTGATCGCCGTATTAGTGTCACAGGTGACGCTAGTTAGCCAGGTAAGTATTTAGATTCACCGTCAGCTTTTTATAGCGTCAGGTACCCCCATATACTACCTAATAAAGGTTAAACCCCTGATTTCCCCCTAGGTAACCCTTTCACCAGTGATCACTGTATAAGTGTTACGGGTGATGCTGGTTAGTTTGTTATTTAGGTTCACCGTCAGCTTTTTATAGCGTCAGGTACCCCCATTTACTGCCTGTAACGAGCCCCTGCTCACTCGGTTCCACTCTCCCGACACTCCTCTGTGACTATAGAATCAGATTGCAGCTCGCAACGTCTGATGGGTTGGTCATCTGATGCTCTGGGATTCGAACTACAGCTATGTGCTGTTCTAATCCAGTTGTGATAGCTCAGAACAAACACCAGGCAGGCTGTATGTAAGTTCAAACAGGAATCTCACTTTTATTGATGCACACAACACACTTTTATACACAGCAGTTTGAACACCCCGCCCCCAACAACCACTTTCCTATTGGTCAATTATAAAGTACACTTTAGTCTTCACTCAGGTCCTCTTGTCCATGCAAATGAGGACTTGAAACAAGGTCAGCAGAGAGTGGTCCGATAGCTGCCTGGAGGGGGTTAGCCTTAAGACAGGGCATACGACCCCCCACTGTGTAATAGAATCAAAGGAGGAATACTTCAGTATTCCAAGCTTCATGACAATCCAGTATTCCAAGGTTCATGACAATACTCCCCCCTGGGAAACAGTCCAACAGCCACAGTGGGACCCTGAACGGGTCAACTCGAGGATGTTGGAAAAGTAGTTTTAAGGTTCCAGGTCCGTCTGCCGGGATAACCCATCCGCATTCCCGTTTTGAGGCCCTGGCTGATATTGTATGGTGAAATTGTACGGTTACAAAGCCAGGCTCCACCTTAGTAATCGGCCATTCTCTCCCTCCACCCGGTTAAGCCATATCAAGGGATTGTGGTCCGTCATGACGGTAAAAGAGCATCCATACACATAGGGCTGCAATTTCTTTAAAGCCCAGACTAAGGCCAAACACTCTTTTTCCACGGCAGCATATCCAACTTCACGGGGTAACGACTTGCGGCTGAGATACGCCACCGGGTGCTCTTTCCCATCATCGCCAACTTCACTTAGTACGGCTCCCAGTCCGAACATGGAGGCATCTGTATGAATGACAAAGCATTTGTTAGGATCGGGTGCCGCCAGTATGGGAGCTTGTGTTAGGGCAGTTTTTTAACTGATGAAACGCTGTCTCGCACTCCGGGTCTTAGCTATCCCTAAATGTCCGGCCAAGGGGATGTCATGAGCCAGCCGCAATAGCTCCCGTCTGTATTTCTGGGGTAAAACTAGCTGTTTGTGGGGACCCTGTCGCTTCCCGGTACCCATTCCCTCAGTGTAACAATAAAGAAACCCTCCCTCCCACTCTATTCTGTCTTCCCCCAACCCCCCTGGATCCTTGCCCGCCCTGTCCCGATAACCAGCTAATGTTGGGTCATTCTGAGTCTCTTGCCTAATGTCAGAGGGAGAATCCCAGGACACAGGGTTGTCAAGTCGGGGTAATGTAGGAGGATTTGGTCTTACCTGGGTCCCCATAGGAGTGGAGTTGCCTTGAAGTTGGCTCTGACGTCGGGTGATCACGGCCATGGCGGCCTCTGGGGCATATGAAGTAAAATGCCCCAAATCGTTCCCCAAAAGTACTTCCACGGGTAACTCACGTAGTAATCCCACTCGCACTTGTCGCTCATCCTGCAGCTGGATGTCTCTAATGGCATTCTGTATGGCGGTCTCTGATGGGTTAGCACCATATAATGCCAACCGCTCTCGAACTCGTTGCTGAAACAAGTCTTCAACTGACCGGGGTCCCGCATCACCATCCCTCTGATCCATCTTGGCTAGCTCACTGATCAGGGTGGCCTTGTTCTTTGTCCCACCGGTCCCTCCACGGCTCTCAAATAAGTCTTTCAGCGTTGCTCTCCTGCAGGCTGCATAGCTGGCCATTCACTGTGGTGGTTTGGAGTGTCCCAGTAACTGGAGAGCAAATCCCACCACTGCCAACCAATGTAACGAGCCCCTGCTCGCTCGGTTCCACTCTCCCGACACTCCTCTGTGGCTATAGAATCAGATTGCAGCTCGCAATGTCTGATGGGTTGGTCATCTGATGCTCCGGGATTCGAACTACAGCTATATGCCGTTCTAATCCAGTTGTGATAGCTCAGAACAAACACCAGGCAGGCTGTATGTAAGTTCAAACAGGAATCTCACTTTTATTGATGCACACAACACACTTTTATACACAGCCGTTTGAACACCCTGCCCCCAACAACCACTTTCCTATTGGTCAATTATAAAGTACACTTTAGTCTTCACTCAGGTCCTCTTCTCCATGCAAATGAGGACTTGAAACAAGTTCAACAGAGAGTGGTCCGATAGCTTGAATAGGTGGACTGATATGTGTAATGACACAGAGAAGCCCCAGGGGATAATTAAAGTACATAAACAAATGGTCAAACACAGAACAATGCCTTCCTTCCAGACCATGGAGCCGTCTGGAAGGGGTTAGCCTTAAGACAGGGCAGACGACCCCCCACTGTGTAATAGAATCAAAGGAGGAATACTTCAGTATTTCAAGCTTCATGACAATCCAGTATTTCAAGGTTCATGACACTGCCTAATAAAAGTTTTAACCCCTTGATTGCCCCCTAGTTAACCCTTTCACCAGTGATCACCCGATAACTGTTACGGGTGATGCTGGTTAGCTAGATTGTTTTTTATACACGCCGTTTATTACCCAAAAAAGGTTTAACCCCCTGATCACCTGGTGGGTGATATTTTTTTTTTTTGTTTAATAATTGTTTATTAAAGATTATTATAAAGAAGAAAGTAAACATGTAACATATGGAAAGCAATCTTTTGAACAGAAAACAAGGGATTCAGAGTGCACATATTCCAAGCATATATCAGTATTCAAAAAATTGCCCTTGTAAAAAGCAAAAAGAATTGATCGCACAGATATAACCAAAAACTAAGCAAAAGCTTACTTCTATATAAACAAATAGAAAGAAAAGAAATTCAATCTAGACATTAATATTGCAACAAGATAGAGCGGGAGGTTAGAAAATGCTTTCAAGAGAAGAGATATGAAGAAAATGGGTGGAGAAAAGGAAAGAGAGTAAAAAGGTAGGGATAGGAGAAAGGATAGGAAAAGAAACACAAAAAGGAAAAGGGGGAGGGAGGGGGGGGTTAGCATGGGTGTCGTTTTGTGTTAGAGTAGCAATATCAGTTGCTATATAGTTATTCAGGAGGAAGGATAATCCACATTCAAAGGGAGATAAATCCCTGGACTTAAGTTATTTAGTAAGAGACCATATCCAGTGGCTGAGGAGATATTCGCAGACTTAGTCTGGTTGTGTTAAAATATCTTTATAGAAGGGTGAAGATATGAATTTTATCCATGGTGCCCATGTTAAAGAGTGTCTCTGAGAAGTACCCCTGATGCTATGAGTTATGTCTTCCAAATGGTGAACCTCTGCGACCTTCTGTAACCATCTTTTTATGGACGGGATTGTGGATTGACCCAAAAAGATGGGGATTAGGGCCTTGGCAGTGTTCAGCAGATGGGGTATGAGCGAGCGTTTATAGGAAACAATGGATTCTTTAGTAGCATGAAAGAGGACGGTCCAAGGATCATTTGGGAGATTAACATCTGAAATCTGAGATATAAGGTTGAGAACCTCGGTCCAAAAGGGGCGAATGAGTGGGCAGCACCACCAGATATGAGCATGAGTAGCCTTGTTCCCACAGCTCCTCCAACACAATGGGGAACTGTCGGGGAACATTTGGTGCAGTTTGGCTGGGGTATAGTGCCATCTGGTAAGTAATTTGTAATTGACTTCTGCTATTTTTGAAGCGGGAGAGGAAACATGGGCGAGTTTCAAGACTTTGTCTTTCTGTGTGTTTGTAATGGGGGAGTCCAAATCTATTTCCCATTTAGCCAGAAAGTGTGGGTATGGAGAATTAGGAAAGTCAGTAAGAGCTTTGTAGAATAGTGAAATGGCGTGTAATGGGGGATCTTTTGGGTAGAATATTTCTTCTATGCTATTTAGATCTTGTAAGGCTCTTAACGGGTGAGGGAAGGATCTTAGAAAGCGTTAGTTGGTGAAATCTCCATTTATCTAAAAATGTAATCGGTTTAGAGCAGAGGATTTCAGGAAGAGGTTTAATTACATTAGCGTGAAGGATATGATGTAACAAAAAAGGTTCTTCTGAGGTCCAGGATTTAAAACCTGGGTCCAGTAGGCCTGGTAAAAAATAGTGGTGATTTAAGAGGGGCATTAGTGGGGAGTCATATCTCCAGGAAAGCTTCCTATGTAGGGCGTCCCAGATGTCTAGCGAGGATGTGGTGAGTGCTGACGTAGTGTGGGAAATGTTCCTATATGCTCGAGGTATCCAGGGGACAACAGAAAGATCTGCGCCACTCAGAGAGTATTCTATTTGCACCCATAGTTTCGAGTTAAGAGCATATTTCCCGTCAGTAAGTCTAGAGAGTATAACAGCGTGATAATATGTCTTAAAATTTGGGAGAGCCAGTCCCCCAGAGCACTTAGAACGGAAAAGAACGTCCCTGGATATTCTGGGGTGGCTGTTCTTCCAGACAAATCGGGAGACCATCGCTTTCAGGATAGTAAAAAACCCCACAGGCACCCCCAGTGGGATCATCTGAAAAAGAAATAGTATGCGAGGGAGTATGTTCATTTTGATGATATTTATTTTCCCCAGCCAGGAGTGTGACAGACCGGCCCATTTTCGTAAATCCTCTTTAATACTATTTAATAGTGGGATATAATTATACTTAACCACTTGAGCCCCGGACCATTATGCTGCCTAAGGACCAGAGGTCTTTTTCCAATTTGGCACTGCGTCGCTTTAACTGCTAATTGCGCGGTTATGCAATGCTGTACCCAAACGAAATTTGCGTCCTTTTCTTCCCACAAATAGAGCTTTCTTTTGATGGTATTTGATCACTTCTGCAGTTTTTATTTTTTGCGCTATAAACGGAAAAAGACCGAAAATTTTGAAAAAAAATGATATTTTCTACTTTTTGTTATAAAAAAAATCCAATAAACTCAATTTTAGTCATACATTTAGGCCAAAATGTATTCGGCCACATGTCTTTGGTAAAAAAAATGTCAATAAGCGTATATTTATTGGTTTGCGCAAAAGTTATAGCGTCTACAAACTAGGGTACATTTTCTGGAATTTACACAGCTTTTAGTTTATGACTGCCTATGTCATTTCTTGAGGTGCTAAAATGGCAGGGCAGTACAAAACCCCCCCAAATGACCCCATTTTGGAAAGTAGACACCCCAAGGAAATTGCTGATAGGCATGTTGAACCCATTGAATATTTATTTTTTTTGTCCCAAGTGATTGAATAATGACAAAAAAAAAAAAAAAAAAAAATATTTACAAAAAGTTGTCACTAAATGATATATTGCTCACACAGGCCATGGGCCTATGTGGAATTGCACCCCAAAATATATTCAGCTACTTCTCCTGAGTACGGGGATACCACATGTGTGGGACTTTTTGGGAGCCTAGCCGCGTATGGGACCCCGAAAACCAATCAACGCCTTCAGGATTTCTAAGGGTGTAACTTTTTGATTTCACTCTTCACTGCCTATCACAGTTTCGGAGGCCATGGAATGCCCAGGTGGCACAACCCCCCCCCAAATGACCCCATTTTGGAAAGTAGACACCCCAAGCTATTTGCTGAGAGGCATATTGAGTCCATGGAATATTTTATATTTTGACACAAGTTGCGGGAAAGTGACACTTTTTTTTTTTTTTTTTTTTTTTTTTGCACAAAGTTGTCACTAAATGATATATTGCTCACACAGGCCATGGGCCTATGTGGAATTGCACCCCAAAATACATTTAGCTGCTTCTCCTGAGTATAGGGATACCACATGTGTGGGACTTTTTGGGAGCCTAGCCGCGTACGGGGCCCCGAAAACCAATCACCGCCTTCAGCGTTTTTAAGGGCGTGAATTTTTGATTTTACTCTTCACTGCCTAACACCGTTTCGGAGGCCATGGAATGCCCAGGTGGCACAAAACCCCCCCAAATGACCCCATTTTGGAAAGTAGACACCCCAAGCTATTTGCTGAGAGGCATGGTGAGTATTTTGCAGCTCTCATTTGTTTTTGAAAATGAAGAAAGACAAGAAAAAACTTTTTTTTTTTTTCTTTTTTCAAATTTCAAAACTTTGTGACAAAAAGTGAGGTCTGCAAAATACTCACTATACCTCTCAGCAAATAGCTTGGGGTGTCTACTTTCCAAAATGGGGTCATTTGGGGGGGTTTTGTGCCACCTGGGCTTTCCATGGCCTCCAAAACTGTGATAGGCAGTGAAGAGTGAAATCAAAAATTCACGCCCCTTAGAAAGCCTGAAGGCGGTGCTTGGTTTTCGGGGTCCCGTACACGGCTAGGCTCCCAAAAAGTCTCACACATATGGTATCCCCGTACTCAGGAGAAGCAGCAGAATGTATTTTGGGGTGTAATTTCACATATTCCCATGGCATGTTTGAGCAATATATCATTTAGTGACAACTTTGTGCAAAAAAAAAAAAAAAAAAAAAAAAATTTGTCTCTTTCCCGCAACTTGTGTCGCAATATAAAATATTCCATGGACTCGACATGCCTCTCAGCAAATAGCTTGGGGTGTCTACTTTCCAAAATGGGGTCATTTGGGGGGGTTTTGAACTGTCCTGGCATTTTATGCACAACATTTAGAAGCTTATGTCACACATCACCCACTCTTCTAACCACTTGAAGACAAAGCCCTTTCTGACACTTATTTTTTACATGAAAAAGTTTTTTTTTTTTTGCAAGAAAATTACTTTGAACCCCCAAACATTATATATTTTTTTAAAGCAAATGCCCTACAGATTAAAATGGTGGGTGTTTCATTTTTTTTTTTCACACAGTATTTGCGCAGCGATTTTTCAAACGCATTTTTTGGGGAAAAAACACACTTTTTTAAATTTTAATGCACTAAAACACACTATATTGCCCAAATGTTTGATGAAATAAAAAAGATGATCTTAGACCGAGTACATGGATACCAAACATGACATGCTTTACAATTGCGCACAAACGTGCAGTGGCAACAAAATAAATACATTTTTAAAAGCCTTTAAAAGCCTTTACAGGTTACCACTTTAGATCTACAGAGGAGGTCTACTGCAAAAATTACTGCCCTCGATCTGACCTTCGCGGCGATACCTCACATGCATGGTGCAATTGCTGTTTACGTTTGACGACAGACCGCCGCTTGCGTTCGCCTTAGCGCAAGAGCAGGGGGCGACAGGGGTGCTTTTTTTTTTTTTTTTTTTTTTCTTTATTATTTTTTTGCTTTTTTATCTTATTTTTAAACTGTTCCTTTCATTTTTTTTTTTTTTAAATCATTTTTATTGTTATCTCGGGGAATGTAAATATCCCCTATGATAGCAATAGGTAGTGACAGGTACTCTTTTTTGAAAAAATTGGGGTCTATTAGACCCTAGATCTCTCCTCTGCCCTCAAAGCATCTGACCACACCAAGATCGGTGTGATAAAATGCTTCCCCAATTTCCCAATGGCGCTATTTACATCCGGCGAAATCTAAGTCATAAAATGCTCGTAGCTTCCGGTTTCTTAGGCCATAGAGATGTTTGGAGCCACTCTTGTCTCTGATCAGCTCTATGGTCAGCTGGCTGAATCACCGGCTGCATTCTCAGGTTCCCTGTTGAGACAGGAAAACCAGAGAAAAACACGGAAGACGGTGGGGGGGGGGGGCATTCCCTCCCACGGCTTGTAAAGGCAGTCTAGAGGCTAATTAGCCGCTAGGATTGCTTTTACATGAAAGCCGACCGCTGGCTGAAAAGAATGATACCAAGATGATACCTAAACCTGCAGGCATCATTCTGGTATAACCACTCAAAGTTGTGAATGGCGTACCTGAAGACAAAAAAATGGTTAACAATAAAGCACAGTAAACAATAAAGTATAAATAATTACATACCTGAAAAACAAACATGATAAAACATAATAACAATAACAATAACAATAAAACACTGCAGAATAGAATACAGTAAAAAAAGAGCAGAACAATAGAGAGAGAGAATAGAGAGAGAGAACAATAAAACGACAACTATTTTTTTTTATTTTATATATATTTTTTTTTTTTTTACACTTTTTTTGTAACTAACTTTTATAACTGTAACCGGTTCCAGGTTCGGGTCTCTCAAAATGCGATGGCATCTTGGGAGACCCTGTGAAAGTGTGCCTAGTCTGTGCAATGCTGTACCCTACGCTAATACTCAACTAGTGTATGGTAGCGTTCAAAACATTCACCAATGCAAAGACCAGGATTATCAGGACAGGAGGGACAATAATAGCGGGTGTCACGCCTATATCCGCGTTTGCTGCAGACACAACATCTTTTTGGGGGGGGTTCGTTGGGTAGGGGTACTCGGGAGCACATAAAAATGCCTCTCATGCAGCCGACTGCATTTCGTTGGGGGATGTGAATGGGGGAAGTACGGGCGCTGCAGAAGTGGTGGGTTCCCAATTAGGATTGGCGAATGCAGCAGGAAGGGCACTATGGGCACGACGGGCCTGTGTTTGTCTTTTTGGTGGCAGCGGGACACTACTTGTGCTTGCCACCTCACCAGCTTGAACTGCACTTATGGGACTCGCCACGTCACCAAGTGTTACTGCAGTGCTGGTTTGACTACGACCGGGGTGTACTAGGCCGCTGGTGCTTGCCAGTTCAATAAAAAGCTTCCAAAAAAACTGTTAGCGATCGCAGGGATCAGGCCTGACTCTGCGAACGCTGCAGTTATGCGTTTAGTGTTTTGTAAGTGACAGTGATCGATCGATACTGCACTTGGGTGGGCTGGACTGGGCCGGGCGGAGGGGCAAAACGCAGGTGCTAGCAGGTATCTGGGTTGATCCCGCTAACACTGCGTTTTTGGGAACCCTAAACTGCTGGGGACGCTAGTATAGATCTGATCTGATCGGATCAGATATTGATCCGTTCAGATACTATACCACTAAAGGAGGCGTATGCTGCGTGCGTGGGTGTTAGTGGTACTGGCGCTAACCTGACGCTGCCTGGGGCCGGTGCTTGCTAGTTCACCAAAATGCTACCAAAAAAACTGTTAGCGATCGCAGGGATCAGGCCTGACTCTGCGAACGCTGCAGTTATGCGTTTAGTGCCTTGTAAGTGTCAGTGATCGATCGATACTGCACTTGGGTGGGCTGGGCTGGGCCGGGCGGAGGGGCACAACGCAGGTGCTAGCAGGTATCTGGGCTGATCCCGCTAACACTGCGTTTTTGGGAACCCTAAACTGCTGGGGACGCTAGTATAGATCTGATCGGATCAGATATTGATCCGATCAGATACTATACCACTAAGGGAGGTGTACGGTGCGTGCGTGGGTGTTAGCGGTACTGGCGCTAACCTGACGCTGCCTGGTGCTTGCTTGCCAGTTCACCAAAATGCTACCAAAAAAACTGTTAGCGATCGCAGGGATCAGGCCTGACTCTGCGAACGCTGCAGTTATGCGTTTAGTGTTTTGTAAGTGACAGTGATCGATCGATACTGCACTTGGGTGGGCTGGGCGGAGGGGCAAAACGCAGGTGCTAGCGGGTATCTGGGCTGATCCCGCTAACACTGTGTTTTTGGGAACCCTAAACTGCTGGGGACGCTAGTATAGATCTGATCAGATCAGATATTGATCCGATCAGATACTATACCACTAAGGGAGGCGCATGCTGCGTGCGTGGGTGTTAGCGGTACTGGCGCTAATCTGACGCTGCCTGGGGCGACGCATATCACCGCCGGGCGATCAGGGGGCTAAACCTTTATTAGGTAATAAACGGCGGGTGCCCTGACACTATAAAAAATAAACTAACTAACCTGCGTCACCCGTAACGGTTATACGGTGATCAGTGGTGAAAGGGTTAACTAGGGGGCAATCAAGGGGTTAAAACATTTATTAGGTAGTATATGGGGGTCCCTGTCACTATAAAACGCTGACGGCGAACCTAAATATTTACCTCACTAACTAGCGTCACCAGCGACACTAATACAGCGATCAGAAAAATGATCGCTTAGCAACACTGGTGACAGGGGGTGATCAAGGGGTTAAAACTTTATTAGGGGGGGTTAGGGGGGTACCCTAGACCTAAAGGGGGGTAATACTCACTGTCCCAACACTGTAACTGTCACAAACTGACACTATGCAGTAATCAGAAAAAAAAAAAAAAAAAAAAAAAAAAAACCTGCTGGTGTCAGTTTGTGACAGGGGGGGGGGGTGATTGGGGGGGGATCGGGGGGCGATCGGGGGGGGGATCGGGGTGTTTTGTATGCCTGGCATGTTCTACTGTGTGTGTAGTGTGTTGTGCACTCACATTGATGTCTTCTCCCCTCGGCGCTGGAACGGAAACTACCGAGCCGAGGGGAGATGACATCATTTCCTTTGCTGCTGTTTAGCATACAGCAGCAAAGGAGTGTTCCCATTGGCCGGCGGCGATCGCGAGGGGGGGGCCACGAACGGATGGCCTCCCCCTCATCTCGGATCGCCGGGGAACAGAACGGGACCGCTTCGGGCACCGGGGGGGGGTCCGATCGGACCCCCCACCCGCGAGAGGCAAATCACGTACATGTACGTGATTTTGCCTGCCCGTGCCGCCTTGCCGACGTAAATCGGCGTTAGGCGGTCCTTAAGTGGTTAAAAAGAGAATGCAGTTTAGGTGTGAGGAATATGCCTAGGTATTTCATGTGGGTCTGTTCCCATTTGAAGGGAAAGAAGGGTTTTAGAGAGGCCGCCTCTGCTCTGGGAAGATTTATGTTCAAAATTTCAGACTTGGATAGATTTATTTTGAAATTGGATATCATTTGGAAGGTGGAAAAAGCTGACATTAAGTTGGGAAGAGAAATACGTGGCTGTTGGATAAAAAAGAGTATATCATCGGCATAGGCAGCGTACTTGTGAATTCTATTACCTATTTGTATGCCATGTATATTAATGTTATGTCTAATTGTGGCTAGGAAGGGTTCCAGAGTAATGGCAAAGAGAAGGGGGGATAGGGGACAGCCTTGTCTAGTGCCATTGTATAGGGTGAAGGGGTCGCTCAGTAAGCCGTTTATACGAATCTGTGCAGAGGGAGCGGAGTAAAGAGAAGAAATACAGTGATACATCTTTGGGCCTAAACCAAAGTGACGTAAAGTCATCTTAAGATAGTCCCAGTCCACCCTATCAAACGCTTTTTCAGCGTCAGTAGAGAGGAGTAGGGTGGGCTGGGAACACCTCCTAACATATTGAATTAAAGAAATTGTACGTAAGGAGTTATCTTTAGCCTCTCTGTGTGGCATGAAACCTGTTTGATCTGCAGAGATCCAGCTAGGCAATAGAGGGAGTATACGGTTAGCCATCACCTTGGCAAATAATTTAACGTCAACGTTTATCAGTGAAATTGGCCTGTAACTGCTACAGAGGGCAGGGTCTTTACCGGGTTTAGGGATAACAGTAATGTGGGCTGAGAGGGATTCCGGGCGTAGGCCTGAGGATTGGGAGATTGAGTTGGCATAGGCTGTAAGGCGAGGGAGTAGGATCTCTTGGAATGTTTTATAGTATAGGATAGTGTATCCATCAGGCCCAGGAGCTTTACCTGAAGGGAAGGATTTCAGGGCTGTCTGAAATTCTTCAACTGAAAAATCCGTTTCCATTTCCGCAAGGGCTGACCTAGATAGTTTAGGGAGATTTGCCGCTTTCAAATAGGAAAGCATACGCTTACGTCTTTCTGATGGGGAAAGGGAGGATAGGCCATTTGTGACATTATAAAGATCTGCATAAAATTCTTTAAAAGCTTTGGCAATATGTGGGGTTGCATGGACAAGCTCCCCTGTTGAGAGTTTAATTTTAGGGATAAATGACTTTGTTTGTTTAGCCCGTAAGGATCTAGCAAGTAGTTTACTTGGTTTATTGCCCCATTCATAAAATTTCTGCGATATGCGTTGAAATTTCCGTTTAGTGTCTAGTTCTAGTAGATTTTTTAGTTCTTCACGTTTAAGTGTGAGGGCATTGAGGTGAGAGCTATGGAGGGAAAGCTTATGCTGTTTGTCAAGGTCTGTTATTTGCTATAATAACTGTGCAATTTGATGACCATGTTCCCTTTTTTTCCTCGCACCTAGCTCAATTAAACGGCCTCTCATAGTAGCCTTATGAGCCTCCCACACCAGCGATGGAGATGCTACAGAGGGAACGTTCTCTTTAAAGTATTGCGTCAAGTGGGAGGCTAACATGGAGACCTCAGTCGGGTTAGAAAGAAGAGAATCATTGAGCTTCCAGCTATTGGTGTTACGGATTAAGGTGGGCATGGTCATGCGCATTGTCACAGGTGCGTGATCAGATATGGTTGCAGTACCTATATGAGTAGATTTAAGGAGAGGGAGATGGAAATGATCTAGAAAGATGTTATCTATTCTAGAATAGGACTGGTGTGTCGTGGAGAAGTGTGAGAAGTCTTTATCCTTAGGGTGGAGGAGGCGCCAGACATCTATTAATTGATATTCAAGGAGTCTTTTCTTAACAAAAGCTAAACGTTTAAATGATATATTCGAGCGGCCTTGGGATGTATCCATTGTTGGGTCAAGAGGCATGTTTATGTCACCTGCAAGGACAATAATACCTTTAGCAAATTGTGATAATTTAGTGAGGGTTTGCGAAAAAAAAGTTGGTTGATTATGATTTGGACAATAAATGTTTGCAAACGTACATTGGGTGTTACCTAAGAAGCCCTTAAGAAAAAGATAACGACCACAGTCATCAGCAAGCATATCAGATAAGCGGAAAGGTACTCCACCACTGAACCCAATGGCAACTCCCTTGGCCTTGTTGGTGTCCGAAAGACTATAGTACCACTGTGGAAAGTGGGGTGAGGTCAATTTAACCGGTGTAGTGTGAGTTAGGTGCGTTTCCTGAAGAAAGGCAATAGAGCAGGCGGATTGCCTTAGCTCACGTATTACTTGGTGCCGTTTAGCGGCGACATTAAGACCCCGGACATTATAAGATGTGATTGTCAAAGTAGCCATTGGAACAGTGGATTAGAAATCCTTCGCTTATATTTCCACCCATACCAACAGGGAGGGGAGAGATAAAAAGGGGGGAGAGAAGAGATAGTTTGAAGAAGTATAAGAAGAGGAGGAGTTAAGCACATAAAGAAGGCATGAACATGCAATAACACAATCGTGGGAAGTACGGGTGAGACACGCAGAAATCTGCAGTGGTCCCTGTGGGGAGAGAGAGCAGGCGGCCATCCAATACTCCAATAAGAGTCTGGATTAGAAACCCTGAGGGCAGCCCGATCTCACCAACCCCAAAAGGGAGGGGGTGGGGTGGGGGGACGTATCAAGGAAGAGGCGCTGGGGAGCTACGCGCCCCGCCAGCTCTCGGCCTGTAAAAAAAAGTACATTATAAGTATACAAAGTGAGCTCCAGCGATAAGCTAGATAAGGAGGAAAGGAAATTATAAAAACCAAGACAATAACAATAGCGACTTGAACATTACAAAACCTGTAAGAGAATGTGCAGCTGAACCCATTGGGCCCAATGAGACTGAACTTGAGAAATGAGATACCCAATAGACAGTAAACATTTGTGTCAGGTCTGAGTCCTCTAAGCCAATGAAGCTGAAGAGAGAAAAAAAAAAAAAAAAAGAGTTCCGGGTATTTAACCAAGATCAATAGGGCATTGAAAAAATGGGGGTATCAGCATATAGGGAGTGGGAATGAGTAGAAAAAGACATCACTCAGGCATGTTTTTGTGCGGATCCAGGGATTGACGTGCGCTGTCTCTTTGATGGTGTTTTCTGCCAATGGGGATCCAGAGGGTTAGAGAATTTTGGGATGGGGTCCTGCCAACCTGGAAGCTCTACAGGCGGAAGATGTAGATCCTGTAGAAAGGTAGGAAGTTCCTCAGGGAAACGGAGGGTATGGGAACGGCCATTTTTGGTGGCAATCAGGCAGGCTGGGAAACCCCATCTATACGTAATCCCATCCATGCGCAAATGTTCAAGGAGCGGTTTCAGCGCTCTGCGGCGATCAAGGGTTTCCTTGGACAGATCAGGGAATATAGTAATAACTGCTCCATCAAAGTCAATGTTAGGAGTGTTCCGCATTTTTGTCATGATGGCGTTTTTGTCTTCAAAGTAGTGTAGACGGCATATGACATCCCTGGGCTGTTCTGAATTCGCGTTTCGAGGGCGCAAAGCGCGGTGTACACAATCAAATCGTATTGGGTCAGTGACCGGGTTTCCCAGTATTGTATTGAAAATGCCTCGGATTGATGGCTCAAGATCATTGTCTCTGGTTGCTTCTGGTAACCCTCTGATTCGTCAGTTATTTCTACGGTTACGGTTCTCGAGATCTTCGAGTTTGTACAGAGAGGCACGATGAGCAAAAGCAAGCTGAGTGACAGTCTCCTGCAATTCTTTTATAGCTACTGCTTGGGAGTCCTGACGCTGTTCCGTTTCCTCAACTCTGACCAGGAGGTGAGACATGTCGGTTCTCACCGCTGTAATTTCTTTCTTAATGGATTTCTCCAGACTGTGAAACATTCCAGCGAGTTCTTTTTTAAGACCACTCATCAGAGTCGTCATTTCAGAGCCAGCGGGGGATCCAGGATCATCCATAAGATCTGAACAATAAGAGGAGGCAGGAGAGCTTTCCCTCACAGAGGCAGCATGGGAGGAAGGGGAGACACTTGGTCTTGAGGTTCTGGCTTGACCTTTGCGTTCCCCAGCTAAATATTGCTGGATGGAGCCGGAGGTAACCGTGTGAGATTTCAACCCTTTTCCGGAGCTTTTACCTAATGTGGAACGGGTTTTAGGTGTCTTGGCGGGCATAGCTGAAGCTGTAAGGCCGATAACTGGACAGGGCTCACCTCATTAACATCTGATTACATAGATATTACAGTCATATTGCAAGAATCAAATATAGTAGTGAGTTGCAAAAGACAGAAAAAAAAAAAAAAAAAACCCCTGTAAGCTACTATGGGAGATGAATAATAATCCTCCTGTGTGTTAATTCTGGAGAGGAAATAGCTTTGCGGATGATTAAATAAGGTGGAATGGAGCTGGAGTAGGTGTAGTTGGTGTAGCAAGATGGCCGACCACTTCCAGGCCTAGGCCGAAGCCGCGGACTTTCCTGATGGGGACAGCCTGCCGGATAGACTCCACTCCTCCCGGATTAACAAAGAATTGATCGGGTTTAGGCCTCGGTATCCCGGTAATGTGACCGGTGGAGTCCCTTCTCTGGGCACACACAGGGGGGGAGAGTTTGTACTCACAGTGTCCAGGAGGCAGAAAGGAACGGGCCGGCAGGCCGCAAGATGGCGTCGGGCCGCCGGGATCCGGAGCAGAAAGACGGGATCCGCAGGCGACTATCCTCCCACGCCCACCCGGCCCTCGGTCTCCAGCCGTACGGGTGTCAGGTGAGCAGGGCAGAGCGTCCGCTTATCGCTCGGCACACCAGGACCAGGAACGGATGGCGCCGAGCCGTCTGTAGGCCCCAAGATGGCGGCCGGTGTCCGTGGAGCCTCAGGCTCGGATGTAAAATAGGTAGCAGCCAAATCCAACAAAGACCCCTCCAGAAATGTAGCAGAGGGGTCTAGAAAGCAGGGCAGGTGTGTTGGGGTCCTATAGAGGAGGAATAGGGCAGGAATGGCAGCGGATTAATCGTGCCTGTGTGGAGCTCAGCATCCACACGTCCTCCCTCACACACGCCCAGCCACGCCCCCCTGGTGGGTGATATAAGTTAGGTTTTAGTGTCATATAGGGTCTGCGTCACCCCAGGCAGCATCAGATTAGTGCCAGTACCGCTAACACCCACGCACGCAGCATACACCTCCCTTAGTGGTATAGTATCTGAACGGATCGATATCAGATCTATACTAGTGTCCCCAGCAGTTTAGGGTTCCCAAAATTGCAGTGTTAGCAGTATCAGCCCAGATACCTGCTAGCACCTGCGCTTTGCCCCTCCGCCCAGCCCAGCCTAGCCCACCCAAGTGCAGTATCGATTGATCACTGTCAGTTACAAAACACTAAACACACATAACTGCAGCATTCGCAGAGTCAGGCCTGATCCCTGCGATCGCTAACAGTTTTTTTGGTAGCATTTGTTACATTTGCTGACAGCCTAAGAGCTTTTTTACCTGTGAGTCTCACTACTGTACTAGTAAATTTAGAGCCCAAAATGGCAAATCGAGGGTACAGTAGTGAAGAGGCCTACACGTTTCTGAGCATGACAGATAGTGAAGAGGAAGTCACTCATTTGTCAGATTCAGGCTCAGAATACGATCCTGTAGACGACAGCGGCTCCATGACAGATAGCTCTGACGACTGAGTTGTGGTCCCTGCCAAGGTCAGGCGTACCAGACCCCGAGCTGTTGAGGTGCAAGAACCGCAGGGCTCTCGTATGGAGCAGAGAAGTACTAGCGCCGCTATTCCTTCTGGTGAACTTGCAAGCACCAGTGGCCTAGTACACCCTGGTTGTATATCCAGCACTGCAGTAACACGTGGTGATGTGGTGAATCCAATAAGTGCAGTTCAAGCTGGCGAGGTGGCAAGCACAAGTAGTGTCCCGCTGCCACCAAGAAGACAAAGACAGGCCTGTCGTGCCCATAGTGTCCTTCCTGCAGAATTCGCCAATCCTAATTGGGAGCCCACCACTTCTGCAGCACTCGTACTTCCCCCATTCAGTGGCCAACCCAGCATTTAGGTGGAAAAACTTGATTTTACGTCACTTGATTTTTATTTTATATATATAGATCTATTGTGGACCAAAGCAATTTGTATGCTGGTCAATGCATCGCCACTAATCCCCAGTCCTCCCTTGCCAGAGCTTGGGAACCAATTATGGTTTGCAAATTTAAGACCTTTCTGGGCCTATCCCTCGACATGGGCATAACTAAAAAGAGTGAGTTGCGGTCATATTGGTCCACTGACCCAATTCACCATATGCCCGTGTTCTCTGCTTCCATGGCCAGGGCACGATACGAGCAAATTTTTGCGGTTCATGCACTTCAACAACAATGAACTCTGTCGTCCTTGTGGAGACCTGGATATGATCAGCTCTACAAAATTCAACCCCTCGTAAACCACTTCAACCAACGTTTTGTAGACTTGTTTATTCCCTATCAAGTTGTCTGCATTGATGAGTCCCCGATTAAGTTTTCTGGCCACTTGTCATTCAAACATTATTTTCCCAGCAAGCGTGCCAGATATATAAGCTCTGTGACAGGGCCACAGTCTATACATGTAGTTTTATGGTTTACAAGAGAAGAGATAGTCACGCAGAGCCGACAAACTGCCCTGACTACATAGGAAGCGCTGGCAAGATTGTGTGGGACTTGGTGTCACCCTTATTCGGAAAGGGGTACCATTTGTATGTGGACAATTATTACACGAGCGTGCCACTTTTTAGTCACTTGTTTGATCTTCAGATTGGAACATGTGGCACCATGCAATCTAATCGCCGGGGCTTTCCCCAGTGGCTTTTAGATTCATGTCTTAGGCTGGGGAGAGATCATGCTTGAAGTGTAATAACTTCCTCACTATGAAGTGGAGGGATAATAAGAATGTTTTCGCTCTTACCTCCCTTCATGCAGACACGACAGTCCAAATTACTACAGCGACTGGTGTTGGGGAGAAACCCCTCTGTGTCCACGAATAAAACCTCAATATGGGAGGGGTGGACCTCAACGACCAGTTGTTGGCACCCTACCTAGTTGCCCGTAAGGCCAGACGCTGGTATAAAAAGTGTCTATATACTTATTTCAATTGGCTTTGCTGAACGCTCATGTGCTATACAGAGCTTCAGGACGGACTGGATCCTTCCTTAAATTCCAGGAAGAGATAGTCAGAGCCCTTCTGTTTCCAGACGGTGCTCCACTCACCTTCCCAATCCAAATGCAGTAAGCCGGCTGCATGAGAGTACCCCTACTCAATGAGCCCCCCCAAAGAAAATGTTGTGTCTGTAGAAAGCGCGGATATAGGCGTGACACCGCTATTTTTGTCCCTCCTGTCCTGACAATCCTGGTCTTTGCATTGGTGAATGTTTTGAGCGCTACCACTAGTTGAGTATTAGCGTAGGGTACAGCATTGCACAGACTAGGCAGACTTTCACAGGGTCTCCCAAGATGCCATCGCATTTTGAGAGGCCCGAACCAGGAACTGAACCAATACAGTTACAAATAAAAGTGTAAAAAAAAAAGTAAAAAATAAAAAAACACAAATAAATAAATAAATAGTTGTTGTTTTATTGTTTTCTCTCTCTCTCTATTCTCTCTCTATTGTTCTGCTCTTTTTTACTGTATTCCATTCTGCAATGTTTTATTGTGTTTTATTGTTAACCATTTTTTTGTTTTCAGGTTCGCCATTCAGCTGCAGCGCGGATTTATTTATCTTGACAGCAACAGCGTTTGTTCCCACAATACATAAAGCCATAACTCCAGCGCTTTCGGAGGTGATTTCACCACCACAGTTAAAAAAAAGAGCATATATGCCGAAGCATGGGGGCAGCAGGGGTGGAGGAGCGATTTGCTCCTAACTTTTGGGGCGGATACCCCCATGCTTCGGCATATATATATTTTAGGCACAGGTTGCGTTAAAAAATGTTTTATTTTTTACTATGTTTTTTTTGTATTTGCTTTGCAGGTATGGTAAGTTTTATGACCTGTACACATGGTCGGACATTGATCGGACATTCCGACAACAAATTCCATCGTTTTTTTCCGACGGATGTTGGCTCAAACTTATTTTGCATACACACGGTCGCACAAAGTTGTCGGAATTTCCGAACGTCAAGAACGCAGTGACATACACCAAGTACAACAAGATTATAAAAGGGCAGTTCAGTACCAAGCGTGCCACCCTTTGGGCTCCTTTTACTTATCTCCTGTTAGTAAAAGTTTGGTGAGAGACGATTCACGCTTTTTCAGATTTGTGGTTTTCAGATCGTATTTCTGGTGTTCAGTTTGTGCTTGTGGGTTTGTATCTGTTCTTCAGTGTGTGCAGTGAGTGGGGACGAGTTCATGGACCAAGAATTGGTTACTCCAGCGTGACCAGTTCTGTCATATGCCTTTGCTCCGTGAGATCCGTGAGAATAATCCTGACGATTTCAGGAACTTTCTCCGGATGGCGGACCCCGTTTTTCACCGTTTGTTGGCTTTGCTGCCCCCTTATATCAGCAGGCAGGATACCTGCATGAGGCAAGCCATCACTCCGGAGCAGAGGTTAGTTGCCACCCTGCGGCACTTGGTGACGGGGAGAAGCCTGCAGGACCTCAAGTTCTCGACAGGCATCTCCCCCCAGACTCTGGGGATCATTATCCTGGAGACCTGTTCTGCCATCATCCAGGTCCTGCAGAAGGACTATATTAAGATAAGATTTTTATCCTTTAACATCACATTTTATTGTATTTAATGTTTGCTAATATATTGTATTTCTTTCCTCATTCCCTAATTACCATGATTGTAATATGCTGTGAATGTCCCCTTTGTCCTCATGCATGCTGGATTTAAAAAAAAAAAATGTTGTCCTTCATACATATTTGCCTTCACTTACCTCCCCAGCACGCTCTCCTGGGCCTATATCCACCTCGTCTAGTCACTTAACAATGTATTTTGTCAGCTCCATAGTAGTGCTTTACACTAAATACCCCCTAAAATGTGTAAAAATGTGATTTGTGCTTTAAATTCAGGCAGAGTGCCAGAGGTTTTTTTTTTGGGGTCCCAAAATCATTTGGAACACTCCCTCCCCCCCAACTGCTAACTCAGCTGATACCAATCCTCTATCTGCTGACTTTGCCAAACCCATACACACTATACCCACCTCTTTTATGGTCAGATTTATGGATGAATTTCCCAAAGCATGTAGTGCAAGGGCCTGCCTGAATACTTTCAAATGGTACTGTTTAAAGTTTTTGTATCATATTATTATCTTGACAGGTAATAGCAGAATGTAAAAATGTGCTAAAATGTGTACAGTGTGTATTTATATCTTTGTATTATGACACTTCTTACCTGTCCAGTGGGCTGCTAATAGTGTAAGTAAGGAGGTGCTGGCCAAGTAATCCACATTATTTAGGCATTAATCGCTCAATGAAGTGGAGAGGGTTACCTGTCCAAAACATCTCCCCCCCTAAAATTTTCACAATGGGCCATCAGAGGGGGTGAGGAATCTGATAGGTGGACCTTATACCTTTGTCTTTAAATACTACCTAAAATAAATGTTATACTGATGTTGGCCAAGAATGTTTGTGTCTAATCTGCTTTCCATGTTTTTGTGCAAAATGAATATTTTTTTTTCTTGTTTGACTCCACAGTTTCCTTCCAACCCGCAGGAATGGCAGACTGTGGCCTCCCACTTTGCCCAGCGGTGGGACTTTCCCAGCTGCGTCGGGTCAATTGATGGGAAACACGTCCACATCGTCCCACCCCCAACTCGGGGTCATACTATTATAATTACAAGGGGTTCAATAGTATTGTGATGTTGGCGGTGGTGTCAGCTACTTATGAGTTCCTGTATGTGGACGTGGGGAAGAATGGCCGGATGTCAGATGGTGGAGTCATCGCCCACACGGAGTTCTACAGGCATCTCCAGAATGGCAGCTTGGACTTGCCACCTCCAGAAGACAATTCGGAAGGACTCCCATTCGCCTTTGTTGCGGATGAAGCGTTTGCGCTGCGGGACCATCTTATGCGGCCATTCCCTATGAGGACCCTCACCCCGGACCAGAGGGTTTTTAATTACTGGCTGGCCAGAGCCAGAAGAGTAGTGGAGAACACGTTTGGAATAATGGCCATCCGGTTCCGCCTATTTCTTACACCAATACACATGGCGGAATATAAACTTAATCACATCATCCTGGCTTGCTGTGTTCTCCACAATTTTTTAAGGAGAAATTCTGTGAACTAAGCTGGCTCAGTTGGGCCTGAGGCCAGAATTTGGAATTAACCAACCCTGACGGCGCTTGAAACTGGCCGTCCTGGCTTGCCCCCCCAGAGTGCCCGTGAGGTCTGTCTGAGATACATGGAATACTTTGCGGGTAGGGGGGCCATCAATATGCCAGACAATGTCTGAGACATTTTTTAAATAAAAATATATTTTAAACTGAACAAATATTTGCTTTGAATTACTGCTTGGCTTTCTTTTAGCTGACCATGACCGAAATTTGGGGAGTCCTGAAAATGGCGTGATTGTGTAAAATTAGAAAGCACTGTTGGGTGTTATTTACTAAAGGAAAATACACTTTGCACTACAAGTGCACTTGAGACTGCACTGAAACTGTACTTGTAGTGCAAAGTGGATTTGCCTTTAGTAAAAAACCCCCATTGTCACTGAAAACAACAACTTTTTACTCCAAAAAATGCTTTTGAGCATTGAAAGAAGAAGCCTCACATTGTTGATTATCAATTTTTTTAAACAAAGCACAATCACATGCGCGTTTATAAAAGGGTTTTTGAACAAACCAACATGTTTGTTGTATAACAATTTTTGAGGTCACATTAATAATAAGTAGAAATTGCCTTTTAAGGTAAAACAGGCATGTTTTAAACAATAAAAAAAATACACAACTCTGGAACTTATGAAGTTCAACTTTTATAGAAAGTGAAGGCAATATCAGACATGAGTATTTATAAACTGTGTTTGACATTGTGTTCAGCAGATGGAGTGATGTCACCCCTGGAAAAGCCAAATTTTGAAGATGTACACAAATTGCCGAATGTCAACATGTGCTAGCTGCCATCATGGGGGATCAATGGCCGCATTTTGTGGGTGCAACCCCTTCCTCTCAGCTACATTATTATTGAGGAAGGGGTTGCACCCAAAAAACACGTACAATGATCTCCCGTGATGGCAGATAGCACATGTTGACACAGTCGGGTTGATTTATGATGCGTTTGCGCCATGAGTTGCGGCGCACGCCCATGCGCAAATGACATTTTCGTATTTACAAAACATTTGCACCGGTAACACAGCGTGATCCCCATTTTTACTATTCTCTTTCCGACGCACGGGAAGAGGCAATTGGTACGCCACTATAGACATGGCGCACGCCATCTTTAACTTAAAATTTAAACAAGCTGGAAGTGCCAGGGTGATGGGGGTGATGTGAGGTGAGGTGATGAAGTATAGTACTAACTGCCCAAGTCACAACTATGCCCAAAATAGAATGAGAAAGTAACTTTTTCTGAACAAGCCGGCTGTGCCGGTGTTCTGCCGAGAAAGTTCCGCTCGGCGGATTAGTTCCCCCCTCTACTGCGCATGCGCAGTAGAAGGCGGCGGAAATAGCCGAAGCGGAACAGCTGAAAATCAGCTGTACACGGCGCCTAGAAGAGGGCCCCTCGCGGGCTCGCTTCGCTCGCCACGCTTCGGGCACGGCCTCGCTGCGCTCGGCACTTTTAGATTCCCCCTCTAGGTCCACTTGGATAGAGGGGAAGGAACCTGGACCCAGAGCGCAGGCGCCGTGTACAGCTGATTGAAGCTTTTGAGCTTCGGCTATCTCCGGCGGCCGACAGTAGTACGTACTGCGCAGGCGCTGCGCCTGCGCAGTACAGGGGGGGAACCTATCCGCCGAAGGAACTTATTCGGCAAGACACCGGCAAATACATTTAGAACTGCGGGAGGTGAATTTATGCATTGCGCATGCTCAAAGGGCATTTGCACTTGCTCAGATGCGTTGGTTCAGTACGCCGGCAAAATCTTAGTAAATGTCAAGCAACATAAATGCATTTGCATAGGTTGAACGGGCGCACCTCTACACTTTTTTTTTTTTAACGCTGGTTCACTTCGCGGCTATAATAAAATGTCGGTCCAGCAATACACATAAGAGTTCATTGATAAAAACAGCATTAAGAAAAAAAACAAAATAAAGAAAAAAAATGTGTGAGGTTCCCTCGAAATTCAATACCAGGCCCTTCAGATCTGGTATGGATATTAAGGGGAACCCCGCGCCAAAAAAATAAAAATGGCGTGGGGGCGCCCCTCAAAATCCATACCAGGCCCTTCAGGTCTGGTATGGATCTTAAGGGGAACCCCACGCCAAAATTTAAAAAAAAAATGGCGTGGGGTCCCCCTAAAAATCCATACCAGCCCCTTATCCGAGCACGCAACCTGGCAGGCCGCAGGAAAAGGGGGGGATGAGAGAGCGGCCCCCCCTCCTGAACCATACCAGGCCACATGCCCTCAACATTGGCCGGTGGTTGTGGGGGTTTGCGGGCGGGGGGCTTATCGGTATCTGGAAGCCCCCTTTAACAAGGGTACCCCCAGATCTCGGCCCCCCTGTGTGAAATGGTAAGGGTGTACAAAAGTACCCTACCATTTCACAAAAAAAGTGTCAAAAATGTTAAAAATGGCAAGAGATAGTTTTTGACAATTCCTTTATTTAAAGCCTTCTTCGTTACATCTTCTTCAGGTCTTCTTCCTTCTTCCTTCCTTCATCCTTTGGTTTCTTCCTCCATCTTCTTCTTCCTCTGCTTCTTCCTCCGATCCTCGGCTTCTTGCTCCGGTGTTCTCGTCCGCTGTGTGACACTTCTCGTCTCCTGACACTTCTTAAATAACTGAGGGCGACCCCGCCCCCTCTGAAGCACGGTTGTGTTATATAAGTGTCAGAAGACGAGAAGCGTCACACAGCGGGAGCCTCCCATCATGGATGCGGAGCTGCCCAAGAACGAAGCGGGGAAGAAGACACTGCGAAAGAAGATGCCGGACGAGAACACCGGAGCAAGAAGCCGAGGATCGGAGGAAGAAGAAGAGGGAGGGAGAAACCAAAGGATGAAGGAAGGAAGAAGGAAGAAGACCCGAAGATGGAAAGAAGAAGACTTTAAATAAAGGAATTGTCAAAAACTGTCTCTTGTCATTTTTAACATTTTTGACACTTTTTTTGTGAAATGGTAGGGGTACTTTTGTACCCCCTTACCGTTTCACACAGGGGGGGGCCAGGATCTGGGGGTCCTCTTGTTAAAGGTGGCTTCCAGATTCCGATAAGCCCCCCACCCACAGACCCCCACAACCACCGGGAAAGGGTTGTGGGGATGAGGCCCTTGTCCTCATCAACATGGAGACAAGGTGCTTTGGGGGGCTACCTCAAAGCACCCTCCCAATGTTGAGGGCATGTGGCCTGGTACGGTTCAGGAGGGGGGCACTCTCTCATTCCCCCTCTTTTCCTGTGGCCTGCCAGGTTGCGTGCTCGGATAAGGGTCTGGCATGTATTTTTAGGGGGACCCCACGCCATTTTTTTTTAAATTTTGGTGCGGGGTTTCCCTTAAAATCCATGGCAGACCTGAAGGGCCTGGTATGGATTTTGAGGGGGACCCACACGCCATTTTTTTAAATAATTTTGGCGCAGGGTTCCCCTTAAAATCCATACCGGACCTGAAGGGCCTGGTATTGATTTTGAGGGGGACCCCCACGCCATTTTTTTTATTTTGGTGCAGATTTCCCCTTAAAATGCATACCAGACCTGAAGGGCCTGGTATGGAATTTCGGGGGAACCCACCCATTTTTTTTTATTAATTTTGTTTTTTTTCTTAATGCTGTTTTTATCAATGAACTTTTATGTGTATTGCCGGACCGACATTTCATTATAGCTGCGAGTAGTTTTAAATAACTTTTATTCCTTAACCACTTGACCACTGGGCACTTAAACCCCCTTAATAACCAGGCCAATTTTCAGCTTTTGGTGCTCTCACACTTACTCAGTCATGCAACACTGTACCCAAATGAAATTTTTGTCCTTTTTCACACAAATAGAGCTTTCTTTTGGTGATATTTAACCACTTCCTGACCAGCGCACGCCGATGTACGTTGGCAGAATGACACGGCTGGGCAAATGGACTTACAGGTACGTCCATTTGAATTTCCTGCCGTGCCATTGCATGTGCGCTGCCGGCGGCGCGTGCGTGCGCCAGCCAGGAGCTCGGTGAGTCGGGTATCTGGTCCCGCAGATTCGATCACCATGAGGATACCCGCGATCGCCTCACGGAGAGGACGAACAGGGAGATGCTGATGTAAACAGCATCTCCCCGTTCTGCCTAGTGACAAGTGTCACTGATCACAGCTCCCTGTCATCGGGAGTAGTGATCAGCGTAGTGAAAAACACAGCCCATCCCCCCTACAGTTCAAATCACTCCCCTAGTACTGACTTAACCCCTCCCCGCCCCTAGTGCTTAACCCCTTCACTGCCAGTGTCATTTACACAGTAATCAGTGCATTTTTTTTTTTACCAAAAATATGTAGAAGAATTTGATCGGCCTAAACTGAGGAAAAAAATGTTTTTTTATATATTTTTGGGGGATATTTATTATAGCAAAATGTAAAAAATAATGCGTTTTTTTCAAAATTGACGCTCTTATTTTGTTTATAGGGCAAAAAATAAAAATTGCAGAGATTAAATACCACCAAAAGAAATCTCTATTTGTGGGAAAAAAAAGATGTCAATTTTGTTTGAGAGCCACGTCGCACGACCGCGCAATTGTCAGTTAAAGCGACGCAGTGCCGAATCGCAAAAAGTACTCTGGTCAGGATGGGGGTAAAATCTTCCGGAGCCGAAGCGGTTAATCACCGCTGGTTTCTTTATTTTTTGCGCTATAAAAGAAAAAAGACCGAAAGTTCTGTAAAAAATGCATTTTTCTTCGTTTCTGTTATAAAATTTTGCAAATTAGTAATTTTTTCTTCATATATTTTGGCCAAAATTTATACCGCTATATATCTTTGGTAAAAATAACCCAAATCAGTGTATATTATTTGGTCTTTGTGAAAGTTAAAGAGTCCACAAGCTATGGTGCCAATCTCTGAAAATTGATCACACCTGAAGTACTGACGGCCTATCTCATTTCTTGAGACCCTAACATGCCAGAAAAGTACACATACCCCCAAATGACCCCTTTTTAGAAAGAAGACATTACAATGTATTTAGAAAGATGCATGATGAGTTTTTTGAAGTTGTCATTTTTTCCCACAATTCTTTGCAAAATCAAGATTTTTTTTTTCTTTTTTTTTTTCACAAAATTGTCATATTAGCAGGTTATTTCTCACATACAGCATGTGCATGCCACAAATTACACCCCAAAACACATTCTGCTATTACTCCCGTGTACGGTGATACCACACATGTGAGACTTTTACACAGCGTGGCCACATACAGAGGCCCAACATGCACGGAGCACCTTCAGGCGTTCTGGAGCACCCAGGCCAATTCTGACATTTCTCTCCTACATGTAAAAATCATAATTTATTTGCTAGAAAATTACAGAGAAGCCCAAACTATTATATATTTTTTTTAGCAAAGACCCTAGAGAATACAGTGGCGGTCGTTGCAACTTTTTATCTTGCACGGTATTTGTGCAGCATTTTCGAACGCGTTTTTTTGAAAAAAAAAACAGTTTTGTGCTTCACAAAAAAACAAAACAGTAAAGTTAGCCCAATTTGGAGTGAAGAAGTGTGGCGCTAATGGGTGGTGGGACTCCTGTTGCTAAAACAGGTAGAAAAAGTGGTTAGGAGAGAGTGAAAACTCCTTTAGTGTAAAAGTGTTTGTAAGGTATACATAAAAATATATATTGGGTAATAAACACAGTACAAGTGAAAACCCAGTGTGTGTTAAAGAATATAAAAAACTCAATAAAAAAGAAAATTTAAAAGAAACTAGTTAAGAAACAATCAAAAATATATGGTACAGCAAATACATATCAATGCAAGGTGAGCTGAGTGTGTTAATCCACAGAATTGGAGTTCAATGGAGGTGGCAGACCAGAAAAAGAGCACCGGTATCCCCAAGGGGAAAAAATACAAAAAAATATATATACAGAGGAACTCAAAAGTCTTTTAAATGGCAAGATGGGATAGTCTCATTCAATCCCACAGGTAATTAGATGTGAACTGTCTTCTCAAGAGGTAACCTGAGGGTTATTGGGAAAGGACCCGACCAATGTGTTGGATCTTGGCTCAAATGGATAATTCCCACCAGGAGAAAGGCAGAAGCAAAAAGCAAAAGAATGCCCTTACCAGATCCGGTGGACTCACGGGCCGTAGCGGTGAGTCAAACGAGCCTATACCGTTAAACGGTGTGGGGTAAAGGTGTGTGGGAGAACTTGTAAACCATCTTGTCAGCAGTCCTCATACGAAGCACCGATTTGGAGTCCGGGGTCCCCAGGGTATGGTTCCGATCAGCAGATCACCGTTTCCTCAGAAAACCATCATATGTGCAAATAGGCAAAAAAGGAAAAAAATGAAGAAAACTCCACATAGTGTAAATCCTTAATTAGCAAAAAGCATAAGAGCACTTTATTTAGGGAGTGTACTCCGAAAAAATGTTGTTACAGGCAAGGGGCGGTAAAAACTCGGCCCAAAATAAATTAAACACCGGCATAAAAGTAATAAAAACAGGCGCAGTAGATAGTGGTGGGGTATAAACATAGGACCCGACGCGTTTCGCCTCCCAAGGCTTCTGCTGGGGTATGAATAAGCCCCCCACACACAACTGCGCTTTATATACAGAGAGATTGGAGTGTAACAGCTGATCGGCGCTGTTACACGGGACAACTTCCGGGTTCGGCAGCGTCATCCGTGACACACCGGTCACATGACTTTTTGTGGCCAATCACGGGCTAGAGAGGGTGGTTAGAAGCCAAGCCTCACTCCTGACCACCTATAGACAGAGAAGCAATCCCATTTGTCATATGTGACGGTCACCTGATGTGGCAATGACGATGGGACGCTCTAAAGTGCGTGTCAAGGAGAGGAGGAAGTAAAAGCCTAATGGATAGAGGCGTGGAACGCACAACACGGCGGCGATCCACGCTGATAGTAATTGTTTGTAATAAACTGATGTGATCCCGATCCCGGAAGTGTTCCCAGCATATTAGCATATGGACATATAGAAATAAAGGTGTATATCCAATAGGTGTTTACTAACAAATCTTAGTGAGTACACATGTAAAAGTATAACAGCAATATATATGACATTTTCTAGGAATTGAAAGAAGTATAAAGAGAGATGTAAAGGGAGTTATACCTAATAGGGAAATAGGGGAGTATACAACAGAGACTCATAAGGGAATCTATGGAAAGAAGGTGCATGTACTTGGTATGTACTGTGCACTTTAATTCTATTGAGTTAAAAGATTCCTTAATGGACTAGAGACTAGGGAATTCGAGGAACTCTTTATCCTATCTAAACAAGATAACAAGGTGGAAAAGTGAAAATGTTTATTTGATCTAGCAAGAATAGACGCTCATTTAAAGCCCCATAGGGAGTTTGAGAACATAGTAAGGGAGAAAGTCAAATGTTCAAAAAATATTAATAAAATGACAGCAATCTGGTGACATTTATAAAAATAGATAGTCCAAGGAGGTGTTGTGTAATTCATAGAGTTGCCAAAGGAGGGGGGAGGGGGGGTGGTGTATCAACGCCTAAGACTGATTTATAAAGGCGTTGATATCCCACTCCACGTTCAATCCATATGGTACATAACATTTCATGAGATGTATCCAAAAAACTTCAAGCTTGGAGACACCCCTTGTGTTTGGTTCCCCCCTCCAATGTGGAACAAATTTGTCAATAATTTGAAACTTTGTTCCAGATGGATTCTGATTATGGTGAAGTAAATAGTGTTTGGGAACACTATGATTGGTGCGTCCTTTTAGTATAGCTGTGATGTGTTCGTTCACTCGTATGGAGAAATTGCGTTTGGTACGTCCTATGTATTGCTTACCACAAGGGCAGGTAATAAGGTAAACGATAAATTTTGTGGTGCATGTTGCAAATTGTTTCATCTTAAATTCCTTCCCAGTGGAAGATGATGAGAAGGTTTCAATTTTGCGAGATTTGCAAACATTAAGTTTGCATACTGTACATTTCCTGCAGGGGAAAAAACCCTTAAGGTCATGAAAGAAAGATGGCGTCTTCGGAGGGTCGACAACTCCTGGTGCAATTTTGCCACCTATTGATGGTGCTCCTTTATATATCACTCCAGCTTGGTCGGGAAGTAATGGGCCCAGTATTCGATCATTTTTCAAAACCTTCCAATGTCTGGAAATGATATTCTTTATCTGCTTGTGTTGGATAGAATAGTTGGTGAGGAAGGCCCATCTATGTTTAGCATCAAGAGGTTTTTTTGGTTGTTCCACTAGTAGTGAGGAGCGGTCAATGCGTGCTATTTTCTGTATCTCCTGGTCGATTAATCCTCCATCGTAGCCCTTTTCTTGGAATCTACATTTAATAGTTTCTGCCTGTCTGAAGAAATCCGGCAAGAGAGAACAGTTACGTCTGATTCTCATCAGTTGGCTTCGAGGTACCGATTTCAGCCATGCTGTGTGGTGACAGCTGTCAGTCGGGATGTACCCGTTGCGGTCGGTGGCCTTAAAGAAGGTTTTCGTTTCCAATTGACCATTGACAGCTGTGATTTCCAAGTCTAGGAAATGTATTACAGACGGGCTAGCTTCGTATGACAAGTGTATGCCTACCTCATTCGCATTTAGGGCTAGCATAAAGCGATTTAGGGAATCCATGGAGCCTCTCCATAGGAGGAGGATGTCGTCGATATATCTGGCCCAAAAGACTAGCTGTAATGGTCTCTGGGCGCCGACGACATCCTCCTCCCACTTGGCCATAAAGATATTAGCCAGGCTGGGGGCAAATTTAGCCCCCATGGCTACTCCCTTCGTCTGTAAGTAATAACGGTTGTCGTACCAAAAATAATTTGACTTGGTGGCAAAATATAGCAAATCTATGATAAACCTTTTTTGTGTCAATGGGATGTTCTTTTCTCTCGATAAAAAGAGTTCAACTGCACCTATACCTAAATCATGGGGGATGATGGTGTATAGGGAAGTAACGTCCGCGGTTACTAGTATAAGATCGTTAGTGTACGTGATTTGTTGTAATTTGTTAATAGTATCTCGAGTGTCTTTCAGAAAGGATGGTAGTGATTTTACTATGGGTTGTAAATAGTGATCAATGTATTTCCCTATGCGGGAGGTCACGGAGTTGATTCCGCTTATAATTGGGCGACCAGGAGGTTGAGTAATGTTCTTGTGTACTTTGGGCAAATAGTACATTATGGGGATACGCGGAGCTACCGGGACCAAAAAATGTTTTTCTTTTTTGTCTAGTATGCCAAGCTGGAAGCCAGTATCAATCAGGTCTATTAGTCTTCTTTTAAAGCTTGTAGTGGGATTGGATCCAAGGGGCAGGTACGTTTCTGTGTCGCTTAGGATCCTTGTCATCTCAGCATGGTAATCTTTACTGTCGAGAACGACTATCCCTCCGCCCTTATCCGCCGGGTGGATAACAAGCTCTTTGCGTTCGCAAAGAGACCGCAGGCCGATTTTAATATTGGGGTCAGAATAATATTTCTTCTTTGGGAGTCCCTCTAGATCTTCCAATACTAGATCACGGAATACCTTAATAGAAGGAGCTATAGGAGCTGGAGGGTTGAAAAGAGACGGATTCGCTAATCCCGAGTGAACTGAATGGGAGTTAGTGGGAAGATGTGAGGGCCTACTCGGATTGGACGCAATATATCTTTGTACATTAAGTTTGCGTACAAACTTATGTACATCTATAAAAGTAGAGAATTTGCTTAGTGTTTTAGGGGGGGCAAATTTTAAACCTTTGTTAAGAACGTTGAGTTCCGCTGGGGAGAAGTCAGCTTTGCTTAGATTGAAGATGCCACTGTCTTTTAAACCCTTTTTCTCTTTATTGGAACGCCTCCCCCCTCGGGTGCCGCGTTTTGTTCTAGGTTTCGTATGGGGTATTCCTGTTCTCTGTGAAAACCCCCCTGGTACAGAGGTTGTGGTTTGGCCTGGTTGTAATTAAAAGGTGACCTGTCAGGGTAGTCTCTATCTCCGTGTTCATAACGGTATTGAGAGTTGCGGTAATCGTTCGGTCGTTCATCTCTAAGAGGTGAGAATCTATTTCTTGTATTAATCGGGGTTCTTTGCGGGTAGGGTTGATAATATTGGTATTCGTTTCGACTTGTGTCGCGTCTTCGGGGGGAGTAGTCCTGTCTATAGTCCTCATAGTGGACGGAACGATCTCTGTTACCCCTGCCTTTTCCCCTGTTATTTCGTCCTCTATTCCCAGAATGGGAAGGGGGATTCTTGGTAAGGGTCACAGGGGCAGGGGGGGGGAAAGACGGGCGTCTAATATTGCCAGTAAGGGGGGAGGGGAGTACTGGAGGGGTATGTGAAGCCCTGGAATCATCCAGATATTCTGTTTCCATAGGGTGGCTGGTACTGGCAGATGAGTCCTTGGCCTGGCTATTGGATTGCCAGCTAAAGACATTCTTATTTTTGTAGTCACTAAGGTCTCTGTTGTATTTCTTCTGCTTTTTGGTTTTTTGTTCTCTTTCTTCCTTTTCGAGATGATTTTTAAGATTAGTGGAAAGACTAATGTACTCTGTGGTGGATTTATGTGGGAGGAGTTTATCCCTAATTTCTTTGATTTCCTTATCTATAAAGGTTCTTCTCGTGCGTTTTCTATCTATAAGGAACCCCAATAGGGATATTCCTGCTTCATTCAAATAATGGTACCAGGACTCTATATCAAGGTCCCCTTGTTGTGGGTGGATTGTCCACCTTAGGCCCCTTGGGACCATGCGTTCCTTGGTATACTGCTCAAGGAAGGCAATGTCCCATTCTAGATGTAACTCCGAGACCATCAGGTTTTTAAGCCTGAGAAACAGACCGCCTATCTCAGAGTCATTATTAAAAACTGTAAAGACTCCTTCAGTATTGAAGGTACGGCTAGTCCGATAGTCAAACACATCCATAGTTAGTGGATTGACAGAGGTGTGTAGAGAGGCTGCAAACTAGTATTGTCAATAAAGAACGTGTAAGGAAAAAATGTAAAAGTTGCGCCAGCTCTTGGATGGAAGTGAAGCAGCCAACACAGCAATATGACCGTTGCAAGTGAAAGTTGGAGTGAAGAAGTGTGGCGCTAATGGGTGGTGGGACTCCTGTTGCTAAAACAGGTAGAAAAAGTGGTTAGGAGAGAGTGAAAACTCCTTTAGTGTAAAAGTGTTTGTAAGGTATACATAAAAATATATATTGGGTAATAAACACAGTACAAGTGAAAACCCAGTGTGTGTTAAAGAATATAAAAAACTCAATAAAAAAGAAAATTTAAAAGAAACTAGTTAAGAAACAATCAAAAATATATGGTACAGCAAATACATATCAATGCAAGGTGAGCTGAGTGTGTTAATCCACAGAATTGGAGTTCAATGGAGGTGGCAGACCAGAAAAAGAGCACCGGTATCCCCAAGGGGAAAAAATACAAAAAAATATATATACAGAGGAACTCAAAAGTCTTTTAAATGGCAAGATGGGATAGTCTCATTCAATCCCACAGGTAATTAGATGTGAACTGTCTTCTCAAGAGGTAACCTGAGGGTTATTGGGAAAGGACCCGACCAATGTGTTGGATCTTGGCTCAAATGGATAATTCCCACCAGGAGAAAGGCAGAAGCAAAAAGCAAAAGAATGCCCTTACCAGATCCGGTGGACTCACGGGCCGTAGCGGTGAGTCAAACGAGCCTATACCGTTAAATGGTGTGGGGTAAAGGTGTGTGGGAGAACTTGTAAACCATCTTGTCAGCAGTCCTCATACGAAGCACCGATTTGGAGTCCGGGGTCCCCAGGGTATGGTTCCGATCAGCAGATCACCGTTTCCTCAGAAAACCATCATATGTGCAAATAGGCAAAAAAGGAAAAAAAAGGAAGAAAACTCCACATAGTGTAAATCCTTAATTAGCAAAAAGCATAAGAGCACTTTATTTAGGGAGTGTACTCCGAAAAAATGTTGTTACAGGCAAGGGGCGGTAAAAACTCGGCCCAAAATAAATTAAACACCGGCATAAAAGTAATAAAAACAGGCGCAGTAGATAGTGGTGGGGTATAAACATAGGACCCGACGCGTTTCGCCTCCCAAGGCTTCTGCTGGGGTATGAATAAGCCCCCCACACACAACTGCGCTTTATATACAGAGAGATTGGAGTGTAACAGCTGATCGGCGCTGTTACACGGGACAACTTCCAGGTTCGGCAGCGTCATCCGTGACACACCGGTCACATGACTTTTTGTGGCCAATCACGGGCTAGAGAGGGTGGTTAGAAGCCAAGCCTCACTCCTGACCACCTATAGACAGAGAAGCAATCCCATTTGTCATATGTGACGGTCACCTGATGTGGCAATGACGATGGGACGCTCTAAAGTGCGTGTCAAGGAGAGGAGGAAGTAAAAGCCTAATGGATAGAGGCGTGGAACGCACAACACGGCGGCGATCCACGCTGATAGTAATTGTTTGTAATAAACTGATGTGATCCCGATCCCGGAAGTGTTCCCAGCATATTAGCATATGGACATATAGAAATAAAGGTGTATATCCAATAGGTGTTTACTAACAAATCTTAGTGAGTACACATGTAAAAGTATAACAGCAATATATATGACATTTTCTAGGAATTGAAAGAAGTATAAAGAGAGATGTAAAGGGAGTTATACCTAATAGGGAAATAGGGGAGTATACAACAGAGACTCATAAGGGAATCTATGGAAAGAAGGTGCATGTACTTGGTATGTACTGTGCACTTTAATTCTATTGAGTTAAAAGATTCCTTAATGGACTAGAGACTAGGGAATTCGAGGAACTCTTTATCCTATCTAAACAAGATAACAAGGTGGAAAAGTGAAAATGTTTATTTGATCTAGCAAGAATAGACGCTCATTTAAAGCCCCATAGGGAGTTTGAGAACATAGTAAGGGAGAAAGTCAAATGTTCAAAAAATATTAATAAAATGACAGCAATCTGGTGACATTTATAAAAATAGATAGTCCAAGGAGGTGTTGTGTAATTCATAGAGTTGCCAAAGGAGGGGGGAGGGGGGGTGGTGTATCAACGCCTAAGACTGATTTATAAAGGCGTTGATATCCCACTCCACGTTCAATCCATATGGTACATAACATTTCATGAGATGTATCCAAAAAACTTCAAGCTTGGAGACACCCCTTGTGTTTGGTTCCCCCCTCCAATGTGGAACAAATTTGTCAATAATTTGAAACTTTGTTCCAGATGGATTCTGATTATGGTGAAGTAAATAGTGTTTGGGAACACTATGATTGGTGCGTCCTTTTAGTATAGCTGTGATGTGTTCGTTCACTCGTATGGAGAAATTGCGTTTGGTACGTCCTATGTATTGCTTACCACAAGGGCAGGTAATAAGGTAAACGATAAATTTTGTGGTGCATGTTGCAAATTGTTTCATCTTAAATTCCTTCCCAGTGGAAGATGATGAGAAGGTTTCAATTTTGCGAGATTTGCAAACATTAAGTTTGCATACTGTACATTTCCTGCAGGGGAAAAAACCCTTAAGGTCATGAAAGAAAGATGGCGTCTTCGGAGGGTCGACAACTCCTGGTGCAATTTTGCCACCTATTGATGGTGCTCCTTTATATATCACTCCAGCTTGGTCGGGAAGTAATGGGCCCAGTATTCGATCATTTTTCAAAACCTTCCAATGTCTGGAAATGATATTCTTTATCTGCTTGTGTTGGATAGAATAGTTGGTGAGGAAGGCCCATCTATGTTTAGCATCAAGAGGTTTTTTTGGTTGTTCCACTAGTAGTGAGGAGCGGTCAATGCGTGCTATTTTCTGTATCTCCTGGTCGATTAATCCTCCATCGTAGCCCTTTTCTTGGAATCTACATTTAATAGTTTCTGCCTGTCTGAAGAAATCCGGCAAGAGAGAACAGTTACGTCTGATTCTCATCAGTTGGCTTCGAGGTACCGATTTCAGCCATGCTGTGTGGTGACAGCTGTCAGTCAGGATGTACCCGTTGCGGTCGGTGGCCTTAAAGAAGGTTTTCGTTTCCAATTGACCGTTGACAGCTGTGATTTCCAAGTCTAGGAAATGTATTACAGACGGGCTAGCTTCGTATGACAAGTGTATGCCTACCTCATTCGCATTTAGGGCTAGCATAAAGCGATTTAGGGAATCCATGGAGCCTCTCCATAGGAGGAGGATGTCGTCGATATATCTGGCCCAAAAGACTAGCTGTAATGGTCTCTGGGCGCCGACGACATCCTCCTCCCACTTGGCCATAAAGATATTAGCCAGGCTGGGGGCAAATTTAGCCCCCATGGCTACTCCCTTCGTCTGTAAGTAATAACGGTTGTCGTACCAAAAATAATTTGACTTGGTGGCAAAATATAGCAAATCTATGATAAACCTTTTTTGTGTCAATGGGATGTTCTTTTCTCTCGATAAAAAGAGTTCAACTGCACCTATACCTAAATCATGGGGGATGATGGTGTATAGGGAAGTAACGTCCGCGGTTACTAGTATAAGATCGTTAGTGTACGTGATTTGTTGTAATTTGTTAATAGTATCTCGAGTGTCTTTCAGAAAGGATGGTAGTGATTTTACTATGGGTTGTAAATAGTGATCAATGTATTTCCCTATGCGGGAGGTCACGGAGTTGATTCCGCTTATAATTGGGCGACCAGGAGGTTGAGTAATGTTCTTGTGTACTTTGGGCAAATAGTACATTATGGGGATACGCGGAGCTACCGGGACCAAAAAATTTTTTTCTTTTTTGTCTAGTATGCCAAGCTGGAAGCCAGTATCAATCAGGTCTATTAGTCTTCTTTTAAAGCTTGTAGTGGGATTGGATCCAAGGGGCAGGTACGTTTCTGTGTCGCTTAGGATCCTTGTCAGCTCAGCATGGTAATCTTTACTGTCGAGAACGACTATCCCTCCGCCCTTATCCGCCGGGCGGATAACAAGCTCTTTGCGTTCGCAAAGAGACCTCAGGCCGATTTTAATATTGGGGTCAGAATAATATTTCTTCTTTGGGAGTCCCTCTAGATCTTCCAATACTAGATCACGGAATACCTTAATAGAAGGAGCTATAGGAGCTGGAGGGTTGAAAAGAGACGGATTCGCTAATCCCGAGTGAACTGAATGGGAGTTAGTGGGAAGATGTGAGGGCCTACTCGGATTGGACGCAATATATCTTTGTACATTAAGTTTGCGTACAAACTTATGTACATCTATAAAAGTAGAGAATTTGCTTAGTGTTTTAGGGGGGGCAAATTTTAAACCTTTGTTAAGAACGTTGAGTTCCGCTGGGGAGAAGTCAGCTTTGCTTAGATTGAAGATGCCACTGTCTTTTAAACCCTTTTTCTCTTTATTGGAACGCCTCCCCCCTCGGGTGCCGCGTTTTGTTCTAGGTTTCGTATGGGGTATTCCTGTTCTCTGTGAAAACCCCCCTGGTACAGAGGTTGTGGTTTGGCCTGGTTGTAATTAAAAGGTGACCTGTCAGGGTAGTCTCTATCTCCGTGTTCATAACGGTATTGAGAGTTGCGGTAATCGTTCGGTCGTTCATCTCTAAGAGGTGAGAATCTATTTCTTGTATTAATCGGGGTTCTTTGCGGGTAGGGTTGATAATATTGGTATTCGTTTCGACTTGTGTCGCGTCTTCGGGGGGAGTAGTCCTGTCTATAGTCCTCATAGTGGAGGGAACGATCTCTGTTACCCCTGCCTTTTCCCCTGTTACTTCGTCCTCTATTCCCAGAATGGGAAGGGGGATTCTTGGTAAGGGTCACAGGGGCAGGGGGGGGAAAAGACGGGCGTCTAATATTGCCAGTAAGGGGGGAGGGGAGTACTGGAGGGGTATGTGAAGCCCTGGAATCATCCAGATATTCTGTTTCCATAGGGTGGCTGGTACTGGCAGATGAGTCCTTGGCCTGGCTATTGGATTGCCAGCTAAAGACATTCTTATTTTTGTAGTCACTAAGGTCTCTGTTGTATTTCTTCTGCTTTTTGGTTTTTTGTTCTCTTTCTTCCTTTTCGAGATGATTTTTAAGATTAGTGGAAAGACTAATGTACTCTGTGGTGGATTTATGTGGGAGGAGTTTATCCCTAATTTCTTTGATTTCCTTATCTATAAAGGTTCTTCTCGTGCGTTTTCTATCTATAAGGATACCGACCGCATCTTTAAGGCCACCGACCGCAACGGGTACATCCCGACTGACAGCTGTCACCACACAGCATGGCTGAAATCGGTACCTCGAAGCCAACTGATGAGAATCAGACGTAACTGTTCTCTCTTGCCGGATTTCTTCAGACAGGCAGAAACTATTAAATGTAGATTCCAAGAAAAGGGCTACGATGGAGGATTAATCGACCAGGAGATACAGAAAATAGCACGCATTGACCACTCCTCACTACTAGTGGAACAACCAAAAAAACCTCTTGATGCTAAACATAGATGGGCCTTCCTCACCAACTATTCTATCCAACACAAGCAGATAAAGAATATCATTTCCAGACATTGGAAGGTTTTGAAAAATGATCGAATACTGGGCCCATTACTTCCCGACCAAGCTGGAGTGATATATAAAGGAGCACCATCAATAGGTGGCAAAATTGCACCAGGAGTTGTCGACCCTCCGAAGACGCCATCTTTCTTTCATGACCTTAAGGGTTTTTTCCCCTGCAGGAAATGTACAGTATGCAAACTTAATGTTTGCAAATCTCGCAAAATTGAAACCTTCTCATCATCTTCCACTGGGAAGGAATTTAAGATGAAACAATTTGCAACATGCACCACAAAATTTATCGTTTACCTTATTACCTGCCCTTGTGGTAAGCAATACATAGGACGTACCAAACGCAATTTCTCCATACGAGTGAACGAACACATCACAGCTATACTAAAAGGACGCACCAATCATAGTGTTCCCAAACACTATTTACTTCACCATAATCAGAATCCATCTGGAACAAAGTTTCAAATTATTGACAAATTTGTTCCACATTGGAGGGGGGAACCAAACACAAGGGGTGTCTCCAAGCTTGAAGTTTTTTGGATACATCTCATGAAATGTTATGTACCATATGGATTGAACGTGGAGTGGGATATCAACGCCTTTATAAATCAGTCTTAGGCGTTGATACACCACCCCCCCTCCCCCCTCCTTTGGCAACTCTATGAATTACACAACACCTCCTTGGACTATCTATTTTTATAAATGTCACCAGATTGCTGTCATTTTATTAATATTTTTTGAACATTTGACTTTCTCCCTTACTATGTTCTCAAACTCCCTATGGGGCTTTAAATGAGCGTCTATTCTTGCTAGATCAAATAAACATTTTCACTTTTCCACCTTGTTATCTTGTTTAGATAGGATAAAGAGTTCCTCGAATTCCCTAGTCTCTAGTCCATTAAGGAATCTTTTAACTCAATAGAATTAAAGTGCACAGTACATACCAAGTACATGCACCTTCTTTCCATAGATTCCCTTATGAGTCTCTGTTGTATACTCCCCTATTTCCCTATTAGGTATAACTCCCTTTACATCTCTCTTTATACTTCTTTCAATTCCTAGAAAATGTCATATATATTGCTGTTATACTTTTACATGTGTACTCACTAAGATTTGTTAGTAAACACCTATTGGATATACACCTTTATTTCTATATGTCCATATGCTAATATGCTGGGAACACTTCCGGGATCGGGATCACATCAGTTTATTACAAACAATTACTATCAGCGTGGATCGCCGCCGTGTTGTGCGTTCCACGCCTCTATCCATTAGGCTTTTACTTCCTCCTCTCCTTGACACGCACTTTAGAGCGTCCCATCGTCATTGCCACATCAGGTGACCGTCACATATGACAAATGGGATTGCTTCTCTGTCTATAGGTGGTCAGGAGTGAGGCTTGGCTTCTAACCACCCTCTCTAGCCCGTGATTGGCCACAAAAAGTCATGTGACCGGTGTGTCACGGATGACGCTGCCGAACCCGGAAGTTGTCCCGTGTAACAGCGCCGATCAGCTGTTACACTCCAATCTCTCTGTATATAAAGCGCAGTTGTGTGTGGGGGGCTTATTCATACCCCAGCAGAAGCCTTGGGAGGCGAAACGCGTCGGGTCCTATGTTTATACCCCACCCACTATCTACTGCGCCTGTTTTTATTACTTTTATGCCGGTTTTTAATTTATTTTGGGCCGAGTTTTTACCGCCCCTTGCCTGTAACAACATTTTTTCGGAGTACACTCCCTAAATAAAGTGCTCTTATGCTTTTTGCTAATTAAGGATTTACACTATGTGGAGTTTTCTTCCTTTTTTTTCCTTTTTTGCCTATTTGCACATATGATGGTTTTCTGAGGAAACGGTGATCTGCTGATCGGAACCATACCCTGGGGACCCCGGACTCCAAATCGGTGCTTCGTATGAGGACTGCTGACAAGATGGTTTACAAGTTCTCCCACACACCTTTACCCCACACCGTTTAACGGTATAGGCTCGTTTGACTCACCGCTACGGCCCGTGAGTCCACCGGATCTGGTAAGGGCATTCTTTTGCTTTTTGCTTCTGCCTTTCTCCTGGTGGGAATTATCCATTTGAGCCAAGATCCAACACATTGGTCGGGTCCTTTCCCAATAACCCTCAGGTTACCTCTTGAGAAGACAGTTCACATCTAATTACCTGTGGGATTGAATGAGACTATCCCATCTTGCCATTTAAAAGACTTTTGAGTTCCTCTGTATATATATTTTTTTGTATTTTTTCCCCTTGGGGATACCGGTGCTCTTTTTCTGGTCTGCCACCTCCATTGAACTCCAATTCTGTGGATTAACACACTCAGCTCACCTTGCATTGATATGTATTTGCTGTACCATATATTTTTGATTGTTTCTTAACTAGTTTCTTTTAAATTTTCTTTTTTATTGAGTTTTTTATATTCTTTAACACACACTGGGTTTTCACTTGTACTGTGTTTATTACCCAATATATATTTTTATGTATACCTTACAAACACTTTTACACTAAAGGAGTTTTCACTCTCTCCTAACCACTTTTTCTACCTGTTTTAGCAACAGGAGTCCCACCACCCATTAGCGCCACACTTCTTCACTCCAACTTTCACTTGCAACGGTCATATTGCTGTGTTGGCTGCTTCACTTCCATCCAAGAGCTGGCGCAACTTTTACATTTTTTCCTTAAAAGTTAGCCCAATGTTTTTGCATAATGTGAAAGATGAACTTATGCTGAATAAATAGATACCTAACATGTCACCCTTCAAAATTGCACACGCTTGTGGAATGGCGCCAAACTTCGCTACTTAAAAATCCCCATAGGAGACGTTTTAAAAATTTTTTACTGGTTACATGTTGTGAGTTACAGAGGAGGTCTAGGGCCAAAATTATTGCTCTTGCGCTACCGATCGCAGCGATACCTCACATGTGTGGTTTGAACACCATTTTCATATGTGGGCGGGACTTAAGTATGCGTTCGCTTCTGCATGCGAGCACACGGGGACACTGGGAATTTTTTTTTTTATTATTGTTAATTTTACTTTATTTATTTTAGGTTGATGCTTTTTTCCAAAAAATAAATTTTTTGATCACTTTTATTCCTATTACAAGAAACATAGCATCCCTTGTAATAGGAATATGGCATGACAGGTCCTCTTTACAGTGAGATATGGGGTCAATAAGACCCCACATCTCACCTCTAGGCTAGGAAGCCTGAAATAATAAAAAAAAACGATCCTGGCTTAGTGGTAAGTCGGTAGAAGCACCTGAGGGAGGCGGGAGGGGGGAGTCCCCTCTCGCCTCCCATAAGAATGATCAAACAGCGGAACAGCTGCTATGATCATTCTCATGGTGTAGGGAATCGCCGGCTGAAAAAAGCTGATATCTAAATGATGCCTGTAGCTGCATCCATCATTCAGCTATCCCCGCACAAAGGATGTCGTATGACGGCCGGCGGGCGGGAAGTGGTTAAAACACATTTTTTTTTTTAACACAAAGTTGTCCATTTATACAATATTTCTAACACATAGCATGTACATACCAAAAATGACACCCCAAAATAGATTCTCCTACTCCTCCTGAGTACGGCGATACCACACGTGTGAGACTTCCACAGCCTGGCCACATACAGAGGCCGAGTACAGCCGAGTATGGCTGAGTATGGCCGAGTATGGCTGAGTATAGCCGAGCATGGCTGGGTATGGCTGAGCATGGCAGAGTATGGCTGGGTATCACCAAGTATTGCAGAGTATGGCTGGGTATGGCGGAGTATGGCTAGGTATGGCAGAGCATGGCTGGGTATGGCGGGGTATTACAGAGTATTGCAGGGTATTGCAGAGTATTGCAGGGTATTGCAGGGTATTGCAGAGTGTTGCAGGGTATTGCAGGGTATTGCAGAGTATTGCAGGGTATTGCAGGGCATTGCAGAGTATTGAAGGGCATTGCAGAGTATTGAAGAGTATTGCGGAGTATTGCTGGGTATTGCAGAGTATTGCGGGGTATTGCAGAGTATTGGGGGGTATTGCGGGGTATTGCAGGGTATTGCAGGGCATTGCAGGGTATTGCAGGGCATTGCAGAGTATTGCAGAGTATTGCGGGGTATTGCGGGGCATTGCAGAGTATTGCACAGGGAATTGCAGAGTATCGCACAGGGAATTGCAGAGTATTGCAGAGTATTGCACAGGGAATTGCAGAGTATTGCACAGGGAATTGCAGAGTATTGCAGAGTATTGCAGAGTAGTGCTGTGTATTGCTGAGCATGGGGGGGATGGCTGAGCATGGAGGGATGGATGGATGGATGGATGTGACTGCACATGTCACTGAGCAGCGCTGTGGGCACTACACATCAACCCCACAGCGCTGCTCCCATCCGATCCCTCCCCCTCTGTACCGATCGATACAGAGAGGGGAGAGAGGAACCGGCATCATGACATGACGCCGGTTTGTTTATATGTGATCGCTCCGTCATTTGACGGAGCAATCACATGGTAAATGGCCGTGATCAGCGGCCGTTTACCGTGATCCGTGATGCGCCGGGTCCGGATGTTCCCGTGTGCACGCCCCAGGGGGCGCGCGGGAGCGTTTTTCTGCAAGGAACCCCGAACCAAAATTAAAAAAAAAATGATGTGGGGGTCCCCCTAAATTCTATACCAGGCCCTTCAGGTCTGGTATGGATATTAAGGGGAACCCCGGCCAAAATAAAAAAAAAAATGGCGTGGGATCCCCCTCAAAATCTATACCAGACCCTTCAGGTCTGGTATGGATTTTAAGGGGAACCCCGCACCAAAATAAAAAAAAAAATGGTGTGGGGTCCCTCCAAAAATCCATACCAGACCCTTATCCGAGCACACAACCTGGCAGGCCGCAGGAAAAGAGGGGGGGACGAGAGAGTGCCCCCCCTCCTGAACCATACCAGGCCACATACCCTCAACATTGGGAGGGTGCTTTGGGGTAGCCCCCCAAAACACCTTGTCCCCATGTTGATGGGGACAAGGGCCTCATCCCCACAACCCTTGCCCGGTGGTTGTGGGTATCTGCGGGTGGGGGGGCTTATCAGAATCTGGAAGCCCCCTTTAACAAGGGGACCCCCAGATCCTGGCCCTCCCCCCTGTGTGAAATGGTAAGGGGGTACAAAAGTACCCCTACCATTTCACAAAAAAGTGTCAAAAATGTTAAAAATGACAAGAGACAGCTTTTGACAATTCCTTTATTTAAATGCTTCTTCTTTCTTCTATCTTCTTTCTTCTTTCTATGCTTCTTTTTGGACCAATAAAACTGTTTCAATTTTTTTATGTTTTATGTGTGTTATTTTCATGCAACAGATTTCCCAGCTGCAGCTTAACTAGGCTGACTGGCATGTCTTAGAAAAATCCCTTTTTTATTTATTTTTTTAGTTTTAAGTTACTTTATTTTTTTTATGAGCAGTGGTTTTCAGCCTCAGTCCTCAAGTACCACCCCACCCCCCCGACAGGACATGTTTAGGAAATTTATCTTATCTAAAATAGCTGTCCAAAATACAAAGCCATTGACTTTGTATTCAAGCACCTGTGCAAGATGAAGGAAAACCTGCAAACATGGCCTGTTGGGGGGGTACTTGAGGACAGGGTTGAGAAACACATTCACATGTGATGCATGTTAATGGCCCATTTAGACCTTTAATAGAAAGTCATCAGTTGCCTTTGACTTGCCAATTGACGGCCACAGCGTGGACCTGAATTTCTGGGAGGCTGTCATAGGACGGGCTTCCCGTGTGCTCCCTGCAGAGCGCGCAGCGTGCATTGAGACCCGGGTGATCACAGATCGAAGTAAGGGCCGATCCTGGCCCCTTACCACATGATTAGCTGTCAGCCAATGACAGCTGATCACATGATGTAAACTAAAGCTTGTTAATTGTTTATTTTTTCTCCTCACGCTGACAGCATGAGGATAAAAATAAAAGCTGATCACCGGCTTAGGTGCAAGGGACATTGGTCCCGAAGAGGCAATTCTGCCTCATCTGTGCCCACCAGTACCACCTGCCAGTGCCACCTATCAATGCCCACCAGTGGTCCCAAGCAGTGCTGCCTATCAGTGAAACCAATCAGTGCCGCGTCATCAGCGTACATAAATGAAGGAGAAAAATTACCTGTTTGCAAAATTTAATATCAAAATATCCAAAAATATACAAAATTTTTTATAAAAATCTGTCTTTTCTTTTTTATGAACAAAAGAAAAAACCACAGAGGTGATCAAATACCACCCAAAGAATGCTCTATTTGTGGGAACTTTAAAAAAAAAAAAAAAAAAAAACATTTGTCTAAGTATGACCGCGCAATTGTCATTCAAAGTGCATCAGCGCTGAAAATTGGTCTGGACAGCAGGGGGGGTTTAAGTGCCCAGTAAGCAAGTGGTTAATTTCCATGCCAAATATGGATTTCTGTAATAAAGATGTGTGCCCGCTGTGTATACGGCATGTGCGCCTGGGCGTAAGCAAGTCGCACACATATGAATGGTACTCATTGTAAATCATGGGGTAGAACTTGTGATGCAACTTTTTAATCCCTAGTGGCATGACAAGTTGCAATAGTGGAAAACAAGCCGAAAAAACACATTGTAAATCACGCAACTTTGGGGTTGAAATAGTGGAAAGAGAGAATTAGGCTAAAGTGGTAATAGGAAGATACACTGTAAGAATTACTTCTAATTGTAGAAAACCAAACAGGCTCTTGCACTAAATCTAATTTATGGAAGATCTAACTGATTGGCCAGTGTATGGTGACCTTTAAAGATATGAAAACTTGAATTTCTGGTGTTGAAGCCTCATATACACAATGGGACTTTGTACAAACTTTCCCATGGATTTTTGTACAAAGGACGTTGGCCTTAGGGTTCTTTCACACGGACGTGTCCATGCACGGAGCCCACTCTGCTCAGTGGGGGATCGCTCCATGGATCCCCGCTGAGCAGGCAGATGACAAATCTGTCTCTGTACACTGTGCAGGGATGGACCTGTCAGAGTGCCACTCTCCTCAATGGGGGATCGGATGATGACGGACCGTAGAGTCCATCGTCACCCGATCCAATCCGCAGACGGATGGAAAAATAGGTTTTTCCTCCGTTACACTGTTTCGAATTGAAGTGGGTCAGATGTCAACAGACATGTCACCACTGACATCTGACCATCCATAGAGGTCTGTGGAGTGTCTGTTCATGTCCGTAGGTCCGAGGCGGACCTGAAAGGTCTGTCCGTGTGAAAGGGGCCTTAGGCCCCTTTCACACTGGGGTGGTGCGGGCGGCAGCGGTAAAACGGCACTATTTTTAGCACCGCTTTATCGGCGGCATTCGGCCGCTAGCGGTTTTAACCTCTGCTAGCGGCCGAAAAGGGGTTTATATAAATCCGCCCGCAAAATGCGGCCGCAGTGGCGTTTTGTCAGCAGTATAGCCGTGCTGTCCTATTGATTTCAATGGGCAGGAGCGGTTTATACACCGCTCCAAAGGTGCTGCTAGCAGGCCTTTTTTTTAGGCCCCTTTCACACTGGGGCATTTTTAGGCGCTATAGCGCTAAAAATAGCGTCTGAAAAATGCCCTAAAGAAGTGGTTCCATTCCCTCCAGTGAGGGCTTTCACACTGGAGCGGTGCGCTGGCAGGGCATCACAAAAAGTCCTGCCAGCAGCTTCTTTGGAGCGGTGAACTCACCGCTCCTCCCCATTACTGTCGTTTTAGCGGCGTTAGCTGGGCGGTTTTAGCCCCCAGCTAGTGGCTGAAACAGGGTTAAAACTGCCTGCAAAGTGCTGCTCATGCTTTAATAGGAAGATGTGTTTTTCCTATTGAAGTGAGCGCGAGATGTACCTTCCCGAGAACCAGCACAATGGGATTGCGCTGGAAACATTCTTGTGAGCAAGTACTGCTGTGCATGCGCCGGTTCACATGCTCAATTAAGGATTTATCTGGCGTACCAATTAAGGTATGAACCGGCGCATTAGGGATGAGGTTCGAGTTCGAGTCGAACTCATGTTCGACTCGAACATCGGCTGTACGCCAGTTCGCCGAACAGCAAACAATTTGGGGTGTTCGAGGCAAATTCGAAAGCCACTGAACACCCTTTAAAAGTCTATGGAAGAAATCAAAAGTGCTAATTTTAAAGGCTTATATGCATGGTATTGTCATAAAAAGTGTTTGGGGACCTGGGTCCTGCCCCCGGGGACATGGATCAATGCAAAAAAAGTTTTAATAACGGCCGTTTTTTCAGGAGCAGTGATTTTAATAATGCTTAAAGTGAAACAATAAAAGTGTAATATTCCTTTAAATTTTGTACCTGGGGGGTGTCTATAGTATGCAGTGCATGTTTCCCGTGTTTAGAACAGTCTGACAGCAAAATGACATTTCAAAGGAAAAAAAGTCATTTAAAACTACTTGCGGCTATTAATGAATTGCCGGTCCGACAATACACATAAAAGTATAAAAGTTCATTGATAAAAACAGCATGGGAATTCCCCACAGGGGAACCCCGAACCAAAATTTAAAAAAAAAAATGACGTAGGGGTCCCCCTAAATTCCATACCAGGCCCTTCAGGTCTGGTATGGATTTTAAGGGGAACCCCACGCCAAAATAAAAAAAAAATGGTGTGGGGTCCCCCAAAAAAATCCATGCCAGACCATTATCCGAGCACACAACCTGGCAGGACGCAGGAAAAGAGGGGGGACGAGAGAGCGCCCCCCCTCCTGAATCGTACCAGGCCACATGCCCTCAACATTAGGAGAGTGCTTTGGGGTAGCCCCCCAAAACACCTTAAAGGCAGAAACTATGTGAATAAAGCAGCGCTGGCGACAATAAACCAAAATAAAAAATAAGTTACCGCTGTTGTAGGGAAGTACTACAGCAGTACAGTACTAGTCTTTGATGACGCCCTGGGGGAGGGGCGAAACGCATCGATGAAACATCCGGCTCACGTCCAACCAGTGATTCATTTCCTGTCTCCATGGAACGCACGCTGCAAGCGGCGATCGCGGAAGTATTCTGATATGCCTGATTGCAACCGGGGAGTCTGTGAGTAGCGCTGTGATGCGCAAGTGGTTTCCCAGTTCTACAATATTTCACCATATTGCCTTTCCTTTTTTTTGGGGTCAACATCCACAAGTACAAGATCTATCTGCAAGAATTTTTATATCGGCTCCTATTAGAGGCATCACTGCATAACATCTATGGGGATTGATTGACAGCGCATGCTGAAGATATGCTGTCTGCTTCTAGTGAGACTGTCTAGCAGCCCAGCTGGTATTTATTCAGGACGATTTATCAGCACTATATTTACTTTGTCAGCACATAATATATATTTACTATCTCACTAGCAATTGGGTAATACTGATTGCGGACTCATTGAAATTTATACTTTATGCATGAGGTTTATGGAGAACTAATGGTTGATTTGTATATTGCACTCGGTGTATATCAATATTCACCACTTATGTCATTTATTGATTTAAGTTTATCAGTATTGCATAGAGCACTTATTTAGGACATTCATGGTATAGCACATTCTTACCAGCGCTGTATGTGTTTGTTTCATAGTTCCCCAAAACACCTTGTCCCCATGTTGATGGGGACAAGGGCCTCATCCCCACAACCCTTGCCCGGTGGTTGTGGGGGTCTGCGGGTGGGGGGCTTATCGGAATCTGGAAGCCCCCTTTAACAAGGGGACCCCCAGATCCTGGCCCTCCCCCCTGTGTGAAATGGTAAGGGTACCCCTACCATTTCACAATAAAACTGTCGAAAATGTTAAAAATGACAAGAGACAGTTTTTGACAATTCCTTTATTTAAATGGTTCTTCTTTCTTCTATCTTCTATCTTCTTTCTTCTATCTTCTATCTTCCTTCGGTTTCTTCCTCCATCTTCTTCTTCTGGTTCTTCTGGTTCTTCTGGTTCTTCCTCCGGAGTTCTCGTCCGGCATCTTCCTCCACGGCGTTTTCTTCCCTTCTTCTCGGACCACTCTGCATCCACCATGATGGGAGGCTCCTGCTGTGTGACGCTTCTCCTCTTCTAAAGGTTCTTAAACAATGGAGGGCGGGGCTACCTGGTGACCCTGCCCCCCTCCGACGCACGGGGACTTGACGGGACTTCCCTGTGGCATTCCCCGTGACGTCAGAGGGGGGCGGACAGAGAAGTCACCTTGCGTCAGAGGGGGCGGGGTCACGGGGTGCCCCCCCCTCCGTTATTTAAGAACCACCAAAAGAGGAGAAGCGTCACACAGTGGGAGCCTCCCATCATGGTGGATGCGGAGCGGCCCAAGAAGAAGAAGGGAAGAAGACGCCGGCGACGCGGAGGAAGATGCCGGACGAGGACACCGCAGGAAGAACCAGAAGAACCAGAAGAAGAGGAAGATAGAGGAAGAAACCGAAGGAAGCTAGGAGATAGAAGAAAGAAGATAGAAGAAAGAAGAAGCATTTAAATAAAGGAATTGTCACAAACTGTCTCTTGTCATTTTTAACATTTTTGACACTTTTTTGTGAAATGGTAGGGGTACAAGTACCCCCTTACCATTTCACACGGGGAGGAGGGCTGATATCTGGGGGTCCCCTTGTTAAAGGGGGCTTCCAGATTCCGATAAGCCCCCTGCCCACAGACCCCCACAACCACCAGGCAAGGGTTGTGGGGATGAGGCCCTTGTCCCCATCAACATGGGAATAAGGTGTTTTGGGGGGCTACCCAAAAGCACCCTCCCAATGTTGAGGGCATGTGGCCTGGTACGGTTCAGGAGGGGGGGCGCTCTCTCACCCCCCCTCTTCTCCTGTGGCCTGCCAGGTTGCATGCTCGGATAAGGGTCTGGTATGGATTTTTGGGGGGCCCCACACCATTTTATTTTTATTTTGGCGCGGGGTTCCCCTTAAAATCCATACCAGACCTGAAGGGTCTGGTATAGGTTTTGTGGGGGACCCCACGCCATTTTTAAAAAAAAATTTTGGCCAGGGTTCCCCTTAATATCCATACCAGACCTGAAGGGACTGGTATGGAATTTAGGGGGACCCCCCCCACGTCATTTTTTTTTTTTTATTTTGGTTCAGGGTTCCCCTGTGGGGAATTTCCATGCCGTTTTTATCAATGAACTTTTATGTGTTTTGTCGGACCGGCAATTCATTAATAGCCACGAGTAGTTTTAAATGACTTTTTTTCCTTTGAAATGTCATTTTGCTGTCAGACTGTTCTAAACATGGGAAACATGCGCCCCTTTACAGGCATACTATAGACACCCCCCAGGTACGAAATTTAAAGGAATATTACACTTTTATTGTTTCACTTTAAGCATTATTAAAATCACTGCTCCCGAAAAAACGCCTATTTTTAAAACTTTTTTTTGCATTGATCCATGTCCCCTGGGGCAGGACCGAAGTCCCCAAACACTTTTTATGACAATAACTTGCATATAAGCCTTTAAAATTAGCACTTTTGATTATTCATGTTCGTGTCCCATAGACTTTAACGGTGTTAGCGTGTTCAAACTAATTTTTTGCCTGTTCGCATGTTCTGGTGCGAACCGAACAGGGGGGGTGTTCGGCTCATCTCTAGTGTGCATCTTCAAAGTTTGGCTTTTCTATAATATGTCAAAAATTAGTCATAAAAACAACAATAAACCTGGAATAAGTTAGGGATTTCTGGGTGTTTTATATTCTCCCTAAAACATCAATGATGCTCTTCATTTTGTTTTGAACATCATTGATGTTTTGCTTAATGTTTTCTAAATCCCTATTACAGCCCATTATCTCTTGTGAAATTACATTCCTCTTCCACAACATCCCAATCACCTAAAAGAAAAAACGAAAAAACACACCATGTATTATAAATATGCAGGCATCCATCTCTTACCTGAGGCTGTGGTCGCAGACACTCACCTGTTGTGGTGACAATTTCTATAACGTCTCCCTCCTCCTCCTCTGGTTGGGTTTGGGGGATTTCCCCTTCTTCCTGAGGTGGAGGGTCTGTGGTCTCCTCTGATGAGTGGTCTCCGAGTCTTTTCTCTCCTATGTGAAAAAAATAGGTATGCTTAGCACACAGATATTTGATGGCAGAAATAGGAATATGAAACATTGCTTGGAAGTGGGGTACAATTGTCTGTTTTGGCAGAGTCCCAAGATGAAGAAATATTTTTGTCCTTTGTCAAGCTTGAATACTTACCTGTTTTGTGCAAGCTTCACAGATGGAGACACCCCTATAGTATACACTGGAGCACCTGTGTGGCCCCCCTAATAAAAAGGGTGTTCTTGTGTCCCACACTAGTGCTCCAGCGTCCAGATGTGCAAACAGCTGCTGAGTGTCCTCTCCTTACACAGAATCTAGTTTGAATTTCATTCTAGTTACAAACCATATAGACAACAAACTTATTTTAAGAGAAGTAGGGCATAAAAAATGTATTGCACTGCATCATCCATGAACATAAAAGTTGACATTTTAAACTGTACAACAGTAAAGAAAAGCACATGGAGCAGCACAAATGTAATAAATATAAAGAATAGGAACACAGGACAACTACCTACTTTTTTGCTGCACTCTTCTGATCCTTCTATACTGATCGTGCTTAATTTGAGGTCCGACCACCATTTCCTCAGTTGATCCTTGGATTGTCGTACCCCGAAATTCCTGTGGAGACTCTTTACAACTTTTGCCATGATCTTGGCCTTTCTCACATTTGGGTTTGGGTAAGGTCCATACTTCCCGTCATAGTCGGCCCTCTTCAATATGTCCACCATCTCCACCATCTCAACAAAGGCCATATTTGAGGACTTAAATCTTCTCCTCTGGGATCGTGACGCTTCTGCATGCGCAGTGTATATAAAGCGTAACACGCATGTGTCGTGCGTACGATCTGTGAGTGGAGGAAGGAGTATCCAATCGTGATAACGAAGGTACCATTTGAACTTGGGCCTATACTGCTTATAGATTGAGACCTATATTGGGACAAGCTTAGGAGAGTTGAGCCTGACATTAGTGTTTGTCTTGTGTTGTGTCTTGCAGAGAAAATGGATCTAGTCAATGATCATGACTTTATGCCAATATTCATTGATATTTTCAGGGAGCTGCCCTGTCTGTGGCAGGTAAGCCACCCACATTATAACAATAAACCAAAGAGGAAGGCAGCGCTGGATCATTTGCTGGAATTTGTGAAGCCGGTGATCCCCACGGCAGACACCCCCTATTTGAAGGCCCTAATTGGTGGCCTGAGGAACACTTATCTAAGGGAGCGCAAGAAGGTGCAGGATTCCCTGAGATCAAGAGCTGCAGATGACATTTATGTCCCTAGTCTGTGGTACTATGACAGACTGCATTTTCTGGCAGGCCAAACTGAACCCAGGCCAGCACTCTCCACTCTTCCTTCCATGCTTCCTTCCACCTCAGAATGATAGTCTTTTCTATTTATTAACATTCAATTTGCAACAGTCATGAGATGAAAATTGTGTGTGATTGATAAACAAAAAACTAAAACGATGTCCCTTTTTCATACACAGGAAAGTCTCAGCCAGGAGGTGGCCGGACCCAGTAGCCTGCCCGATACCCAGGTCCCTCCCCTCTGCCTTCAACCAAAAAGTGGCAGGAAGAGGAGTAACATGAAGGAGGCAGCAATTGGCCTATTTTGGAAGGCTACTGCGGCCCTCAGAACCCCCTAGAGTGTTCAAGAGGACTTTGCATACATTACAGCCTGCAAAATGCTAGAAATAGAGGAGGGCCAACACCTAATATGTGAGTATATCATCTTACAAGCCCTAAATAAGGGGTTGAGGGGCCATCTCACAAGCCAAAACCATGTTTGTGATTTCAACCATGGTCCTCCTCCTCCAGGTCCTCCTACTCTTCTTCCTGCCACACCTCCAACACCAGAGCCACAGCCTGGAAGGAAGCATCTAAGAAAGACCAGAGAGTGATGGCATGGGTTCAGTCTGGTCTGACAAAAGATGCAGGCTGTTGTATGACCACAGCCTGGGGACATACATGTCATCTGCTGCTGTTCATGATCTCTTGGACTGCTGGACCAGATTGTACTCCCTTATATATGGACTTCTCAGGCCACCAATTTTGCATTAAAATAGTTGATGTGTGCCCTGGGGGGCCAAAGGCTTCGCCAATTTCTGCAGTTTCTCCAGCGTTTCCTCCCTCTTTCTTTGGTTATGACCCCTTAATAAAGGTATTTTTTTTCTATTATACTCGCCTATGTGTTTTCCTTCAAAAAGGACAGTTTGTTTGTGAGGAGGCAGGTACATTTCAAAAATACAATGTGAAATTAACAAGAGACACCAACACCAAGCAATCTCCTTGAGATTAAATAATACAAGATAATAATGGTGTTGTGGTAACTTGACACACAAAACACACCCAAAACAATTCTGGAGTTAAAAAAAATAATTAAAAAATAACAGGAGATCAGGATTTAAAAAACTAAAAAAAATAATACAAAATCTAAAAACATAAAGAAAAAATTCTTTTAGGGAGATGTGACTAATAAAAATATTATATTCATGAAATCACGATAAATAATAAAGAAAGAAGTTTGTGAGAACTCTGTGTGAATATGAGCAGCAAAACAACTTCATTCTTGTAGCATTATAAGGAAGAAGAGAGTGCGCTGCATTAAACAATTTAAAACATTGCAGCGTGAGGAAAGTGCTATATCCATTACGAACGCTAAATTTACCAGACCAAGCAGTTCCGTCTCGGAATTTATTCTGAGCATGTGTGGCACTTTGTGCATCGGAATTGTCCACACACGGTCGGAATTTACGTAAACGGATTTTGTTGTCAGAAAATTTTATAGCCTGCTCTCAAACTTTGTGTGTCGGAAATTCCAAAGGAAAAAGTCAGATGGAGCTCACACACGGTCGGAACAAGCTCCAATCACACATTTTCCGTCAGAAAATCCCATGTGTATAGGGCATTACACTGTTATACTGTAATGTTACTTTGTTTTATTGTTAACCATCATTTGCTTAACAGGTTCGCCATTCAGCTGCAGCGTGGATTCATTTATCTTGACAGCAACAGCGTTTGCTCCCACAATACATAAAGCCGTGACTCCAGCACTGTAGGAGGTGATTTCACCATCACAGTTAAAAACAAAATGGTGCATGTATACCCATCATTAGAAGTAGGTGGATGAAGGGAGGTATTCTAATGGTGGGCATACCCACCGATCAATCTCTTTTTTTGATTCAGCCCACAGGCTGCATGAAAAAAAAGATTACAATATATGCCCAACAGGGACCGGCAACGTACTGGTATGTTACTGGAGTTTGAGTGGATATACCCGAATGATGCCTGCGGGTTTAGATATCATCTTGGTATCATTCTTTTCAGCCAGCGGTCGGTTTTCATGTAAAAGCAATCCTAGTGGTTAATTAGCCTCTGGACTGCTTTTACAAGCAGTGGGAGGGAATGTCCCCCCCACCGTCTTCCATGTTTTTCTCTGGTTCTCCTGTCCCAACAGGGAACCTGAGAATGCAGCCAGTGGTTCCGCCAGCTGACCATAGAGCTGATCAGAGACCAGAATGGCTCCAATCATCTCTAAGGCCTAAGAAAGCAGAAGCTACGAGCATTTAACGACTTAGATTTCGCTGGATATAAACAGCACCATTGGAAAATTGGGAAAGCATTTTATCACACCAATCTTGGTGTGGTCAGATGCTTTGAGGGCAGAGGAGAGATCTAGGGTCTAATAGACCCCAATTTTTTCAAAAAAGAGTACCTGTCACTACCTATTGCTCTCATAGGGGATATTTACATTCCCTGAGATAACAATAAAAATGATTTAAAAAAATAAATGAAAAGAACAGTTTAAAAATAAAATAAAAAAGCAAAATAAATAACTAAAAAAAAAAAAGGCACCCCTGTCCCCCCCTGCTCTCGCGCAAAGGCGAGTGCAAGCGTTGGTCTGGCATCATATGTAAACAGCAATTGCACCATGCATGTGAGGTATCACTCCGAAGGTCAGATCGAGGGTAGTAATTTTAGCAGTAGACCTCCTCCCTAAATCTAAAGTGGTAACCTGTAATGGCATTTAAACGCTTTTAAAAATGTATGTAGTTTGTCGCTGCTGCACGTTTATGTGCAATTTTAAAGCATGTCGTGTTTGGTATCCATGTACTCGGCCTAAGATCATCTTTTTTATTGCAGTAAACATTTGGGCAATATAGTGTGTTTTAGTGCATTAAAATGAAAAAAGTATGTTTTTTCCAAAAAAAATGCGTTTAAAAAATCGCTGCGCAAATACTGTGTGAAAAAAAAAAATGAAACACCCACCATTTTAATCTGTAGGGCCTTTGCTTTAAAAAATATATAAAGTTTGGGGGTTCAAAGTAATTTTCTTCCAAAAAAAAATATTTTTTCATGTAAACAAAAAGTGTCAGAAAGGGCTTTGTCTTCAAGTGGTTAGAAGAGTGGATGATGTGTGACATAAGCTTCTAAATGTTGTGCATAGAATGCTAGGACATTTCAAACCCCCCCCCAATGACCCCATTTTGGAAAGTAGACACCCCAAGCTATTTGCCGAGAGGCATGTCGAGTCCATGGAATATTTTTTCCTTTTTTGCACAAAGTTGTCACTTAATGATATATTGCTCAAACATGCCATGGACATATGTGAAATTACACCCCAAAATACATTCTGTTGCTTCTCCTGAGTGCGAGGATACCACATGCGTGAGACTTTTTGGGAGCCTAGCTGTGTATGGGACCCGAAAACGAAGCACCGCCTTCAGACTTTCTAAGGGTGTACATTTTTTATTTCACTCCTCACTGCCTATCACAGTTTTGGAGGCCATGGAATGCCCAGATGGCACAAAACCCCCTAAATGATCCCATTTTGAAAAGTAGACACCCCAAGCTATTTGCTGAGAGGTATGGTGAGTATTTTGCAGATCTCGCTTTTTGTCACAAAGTTTTGAAAATTGAAAAAAGAAAAAAAAAAGTATTTTCTTTCTTCACTTTCAAAAACAAATGAGAGCTGCAAAATACTCACCATGCCTCTCAGAAAATAGCGTGGGGTGTCTACTTTCAAAAATGGGGTCATTTGGGGGGGGTTTGTGCTATCTTGGCATTTTATGGCCTTCAAAACTGTGATAGGTAGTGAAGAGTGAAATAAAAAATTTACGCCCTTAGAAATCCTGAAGGTGGTGCTTGGTTTTCGGGGCCCCATATGCAGCTAGGCTCCCAAAAAGTCCCACACATGTGGTATCCCTGTACTCAGGAGAAGCAGCAGAATGTATTTTGAGGTGTAATTCCACATATGCCCATGGCATGTTTGAGCAATATATCATTTAGTGACAACTTTGTGCAAAAAGAAAAGTTTGTAATTTCCCCGCAACTTGTAGCAAAATATAAAATATTCTATGGACTCAACATGCCTCTCAGCAAATAGCTTGGAGTGTCTACTTTCCAAAATGGGGTCATTTGGCTGTGTTTTGTGCCATCTTGGCATTTTATGGCCTTCAAAACTGTGATAGGTAGTGAGTAATGAAATCAAAAATTTATGCCCACTGTGTAGCTCTCTGGGGCGTGCTGGATGGTCTGCACATCAAAAGCTGGCTTTCCCTTAAGTTGTCACATGCAGAAGAGAGGAATGCCCATAGCATGACATTGTTTTAAAAAAGCTTTATTTATAATAAAAAATGTCGATGTATACTCACATTGAGTCAGAATTATACATGCAGCAATGATGTCAGGGGGGTAACACAATCTACACCAATATTTTTTAATTTCAAAGGTGGTTTGAAATCTGAAGTTCACTATACTCTCCAGGAAGAGTAACACCACTACTTTAATCTTTTTAGCCTAGTTGTCTGATCCAATAAGGCAGAGGGTGTAACACTGTTTTTGATGGTTCATGTTTTTTCATTGGAACAATTTTGGTTTATTCCTATTTTTTGTTTTGTGACATCTCTATATTTCTGCACAGAATACGTTAAGCCATAGGTACAGTTAAATTGTTAGGTACTTTGTTTTTCATTATATTATTTTTTTGAGTAGAATAGCGCCATTTCTACACTTCATCATTCATCTGTGTACTCCACCTAGGTGGTAGTATTATGTAGAGGCAGCAATTCTCCGTTCTCTTACCCACACACTTGTCTTATAATTTTTATAAATTCATAAATTTCTTCATTATCTCCTACCACCTTTTTTACCACTTTTTTATTTATTTTTTGATTACTGTGGCATCCATTTACTGGACCTCAATATTAGGGCCACTTTCTTTTCTTTTCATTTGATAGATACCGTAGCGCAGGGTCACCTACTATTTCTCAAAAAAGTAGAAAATATCATTTATTTTCAAAATTTTCGGTCTTTTTTCGTTTATATCGCAAAAAATAAAAATCGCAGAGGCAATCAAATACCATCAAAAGAAAGCTCTATTTGTGGGAAAAAAAGGATGCAAATTTCGATTGGGTACAACATTGCATGACCGCGCAATTACCAGTTAAACCAGCGCAGTGCCAAATTGTAAAAAGTCCTCTGGTCTTTGACCAGCCAAATGTTCCGGGGCTGAAGTGGTTAAGAGATAGGATTTTAAGTCCCATTTGTGTGTGGGGGGTGCTGATGTGTGGGTGCTTTACTCACAGTTAAGGTGCACATACAGTAGTTAAGAGGGCAAGTCATCTTGAGGCATCTGGAAGGCAGTTTTCGCTTGCAGGGATGACCAGATGCAAATTTCCATTTGATGAACAGGCAAGGTGTATGGTGCATTCCACAGAAGAGTCAGAGGGAGAAAAGAAAATTGTGAAAGTCTGTAACAGAACAATGCAAACAAAACAGACAGCAGTGGCAAATGCTGTGACTGAACCACTGTCGGTAACCAATGGGGAAAGAGTCCAAAAGACCAAGTCTCAGGCACTATGTGGCATCAGCCGGGCTAAGGGCTATCATGTTGGAGAATGAAATTAAAGTTGAGGAGGGGGACCCTGTGAGCATTTATCTGTTCCCGCACTGTGGGTAGATGGCGGATTTTTGCCGTGAGGGCGATACCTTCCCTGAAGGCTTATGCGTGGCCACTTGTGGTGGTGGCTTAGGTATGATGCCCCAAGTATGAAGAAGAGCTAAGCCTTTGTTCACAGAGGTAATATTGTGTGACACTCTATTTCTTTCCACAATGAACTTAGTGTGGTTGCCCCATTTATAGGTGATATTATGATTACGGCATGTTTTTAATATCCTGTGGGGCAAAATAAGCATGCAGGGAGGTCTGCAGTGATAAGAAGTAGGAAATGAGGCTATGGAGGAACAGTGGGGAGTGTGCAATGGCTCACCTCAGTTCCTTGTAGGCTGTCATCCAGGCTCATTCTGGCTTTAGATAGACTTGCACATAGCTGAAAGGGCAATAAGGGTGAATTCGGTGAAGAGCCTTCACCCTGGTTTCCTTCAGCCCCAAGCTGATCATTCAACAGATCTGTGTAGTGGCCTGTTAGAAGAGAGGAGGAGGCAGGGGCCGGAGCGATGGCACCATCTTATCGGCCTCCTTGTGTGGGCTGAAGGTAAAAGGCTGTTAATTCTTGAGGGCGCTGATCGTCCTTCCTCTTCCTGGATATTGCGGTGGTGTGCCTGTGGGAATCGGGCAGGTTCTGAGATGGTTTGGGTGTCTCCCGATCATCACTGGCAGCCCTAATTGCCCTGGAGCTCAGCTCCTATGCTGCCATCCAGTGTGCACACTGGTCACACACCCCCAAATACCACTTTCTATGACACCCCATCTTAATTGATCTTCAGTGTGTTCCATGTGCAGTCCACCCTCACCAAGCATTCATTCTTCAGTGTGTTCCCTATGCATTCAAACCATATCCAGAATTCCTGCTCCATTGTATTCCTTATGCACTCCACTGCACCCAGCATATCGGCCTCCTTGTGTGGGCTGAAGGTAAAAGGCTGTTGATTCTTGAGGGCGCTGATCATCCTTCCTCTTCCTGGATATTGCGGTGGTGTGCCTGTGGGAACCGGGCAGGTTCTGAGATGGTTTGTGTGTCTCCCAATCATCACTGGCAGCCCTAATTGCCCTGGAGCTCAGCTCCTATGCTTCCATCCAGTGTACACGCTGGTCACACACCCCCAAACCTTTCTATGACACCCCATCTTAATTGATCTTCAGTGTGTTCCATGTGCAGTCCACCCTCACCAAGCATTCATTCTTCAGTGTGTTCCCTATGCATTCAAACCATATCCAGAATTCCTGCTCCATTGTATTCCTTATGCACTCCACTGCACCCAGCATACCTGCATCTGCTGAAAACCCTGTTCTTCCAGTGTCTCATTCCTGTGCACACCTGTGACCCCAGTATCTAGTATCTTCGGCAATCCTTGCAAACTGTCACTGACCCTGACCCTGTTCTTTACACTGTTCCCCATTGCCTCTGTGTCTCCCATCCTCCCTGTACCTGTGCACTCCTGCTTCCAGTACATCCAGTATCCCAGTGTTGCATGATAATTCTGTATTCCTGCCTTCTCGCAATCCCAACACCTTGGTATTATCAGATTCCCCTGCACTCCGGCCACTCTTGTGAGTTCAGCGTTCTTTCCTAACGCTTGACTTCTATGCTTTTCTGAATTTGCTCAGCTGTAGCCTGTATGGGTGTGCTTGGGAGCCACAACCTGGGAGCCATCCTGCAGTGAAATCTGTGACCCCCTGCAGGGTGTTTTGGCAAAAACTTAGTTCCTGCACCCAGAGCAAACCTCTAGCAAGCATGCAGGCTTAATGGTGGCTCTGGAATCCCCAGCCATTCATGGTAGAAAGAATTTCATATCCCCAAATAGGTATTACATTTGGGTTCACCACATTGTTGAGTGTGTTCTTTTTTGTTTTGTCAATCTATCAGCTGTTGAAGAATAGAGTGCACTTAGCATAGAAGCAGGGAGAATCAATTGGCAGTAATGGTCAGCAGCTGCAGCTTACTGCTAGGTTGACGCCAGGGATGAAGAGAATGGGGATCATGAGGTTGTACCTGGGTGTCTGATAATGTGGAGTATAATATGAATAAGTGAGGCAGAGGCACAACTGCCAAACAAGGTGTTGTCCTTAGGCAACTTGCAGGAGCCCTAAGCCTTTTAATCAGTTGGTAGCATTTAAAGTACAAGTCAGGTAATATAAGTGAATTGCTATGGAAAATTTTATTTAATTGGGTGAAATTTGGCAGACTTTCTTGAAGAAACAGAAAGTATCACTTAGCCATAGGGTCCTGTAGCAAGAGACTTATCCTTTCCACATTAGTCTGTGTCATCACTTGACTGAAACTTACCAGGGCATCATATTGATTGAGAATTGCGGTTGACAGGGGGGGCAGAGCTGGCAGCTGGGGAAGATGGCCGCATGAGGAGAGAGCTCCTGGAGCATACAGATCTTCGCCACCTTCCCGAGCAATGTGGGGTAGCTAACTATCCATCTCCTACCTTTCAAGAAACCACAGGCACCCTCGGCATTCTATGGGAAACTGGAAGCCGGAACCGGGGCCCTGCAAATTAATAGAATTATTTGGGTCGGCTGGGGCTCCAGCATCACAAGATGGCACTGGCTGCAGCAAGTCCCGGTTCTTTTCAGCAAGCGACTCGCCATGGGGCTCTCACTCCAGAGTAAGGATGGGCGAACGGTTTGGCCTGAGCATGGCATTGTCTGTTTGGAAGTTCTCAGAACAACTGAATTATAGGGTTGTTCGACCGTTTGTTCGGCCCGCTGAACGACCACAATGCACTGCGCTGCCGCACAGTGCATTGAAAGCCATGATTGGCTAAAGCAATGAAAGCTTCATGATGACTGCATCCAATCATGGCTCATTGCTCTTAATCCCGCCCCACACTATAAAGATATTCTTTCCATAGTGGCCATTTGTAGTGTGATAGCGGTGTGGAGAGAGATAGAACAGGTTGCTCTGTTCGCTGATATTAGACAGTTTATGCCCTGTACACACGGTCGGACATTGATCGGACATTCCGACAACAAAATCCATGGATTTTATCCGACGGATGTTGGCTCAAACTTGTCTTGCATACACACGGTCACACAAAGTTGTCAGAAAATCCGATCGTTCTGAACGCGGTGACATAAAACACGTACGTCGGGACTATAAACGGGGCAGTAGCCAATAGCTTTCGTCTCTTAATTTATTCTGAGCATGCGTGGCACTTTGTGCGTCTGATTTGTGTACACACGATCGGAATTTCCGACAACAGATTTTGTTGTCAGAAAATTTTATAGCAAACTCTCAAACTTTGTGTGTCAGAAATTCCTATGGAAAATGTGTGATGGAGCCTACACATGGTCGGAATTTCCGACAACAAGGTCCTATCACACATTTTCCATCGAAAAATCCTATCGTGTGTACAGGGCATTAGCGTGCTATAGTGTTCTATTCTGATTCTATTGTCAGTGTAGAATATCAGATTAGTGTGCATCTAGGGATAGTTCAGTGTGAATGTAGTGTGACCATTCATCTTTACATTATTGTGAATGTAGGGACAGTTCCGTCATTGTGAGTGCAGTGACCACCTTTCATCTTTACATTAGTGTCAATGTAGTGATAGTTCAGTCAGTGTGAGTGTAGTGACTGTTTAACACAGTATATTTTATTGCGTTACTGCAAGTTTAACGCCATATAGTTCTGTGTGTTACTGCAAGTATAACGGCATATATTCCATTGCGTACTGTAAGTTTAATGCCATATAGTTCTGTGCGTTACTAAAAGTTTAACGCCGTATATTTCATTGCCTTACTGCAAGTTTAACGCCATATATTTCATTGTGTTACTGCAAGTTTAATGCCATATATTTCAGTGTGAGTGTAGTGACTGTTTAACACAGTATATTTTATTGCGTTACTGCAAGTTTAACACCATATAGTTCTGTGCGTTATTGCAAGTTTAACGCCATATAGTTCTGTGCGTTACTGCAAGTTTAACACCGTACATTTCATTGCGTTACTGCAAGTTTAACACTGTATATTTCATTGTGTTACTGCAAGTTTAACGCCATATATTTCATTGCTTTACTCCAAGTTTAACGCCATATAGTTCTGTGCGTTACTGCAAGTTTGAAGCAGTATATTGCAGTATATTATAGTGTATCCGTGGAGTGTGTCTGTGTCATGAATACTTAAATTAAAGTGCACCAAACACCACTTTCCATTGATTAAAGTGCATCCATGTACACATTTACACATCTTTATTACATTTTGTTAATAAGCACCCCCTACTCCCCTCATCATTTCTGGGAGGACAGCATGGAGAGGCAGACGTTCCCATGGCACAGTAAGGGGGCTAGCAGCGTATGTGTCCACAGGCAAAGGTGGATGTGGTCAGTCCACGGGCAGGGCATCATTTCCTCTGTTTAGTGATGCCCGTGCTATCCAGCCACAGCATGCAGAGGAGGTGGTGGACTGGCCTACTAAACCGTCCTCATCCCCCGTCACCCATGTAGAGACTAGTGCGCAGTCCCCTGCAGCTGCCAGAGTGGCTTAACCACTAGTAGTAAGGATGGAGGAGAGGATGATGATGATCACTGACTCGACTTGGGTGCTGGATAGAGCAGAGGAGGAAAGTGAGGGTGAGGCACAACCCCAACGAGGCAGCCATCATGGAAGGGTAGAGAGCAGCCACCCTATTCCATCACATTGTGGAGCTGTTATCTCCCGGGCCACTTCCCACAGCTCAGCCTTCTGGGCCTTTTGTAGTGCAGCCAATCACACTGTTGCTATTTGCAAACTTTGTCTCAAGCTTGGCAAAAACACCAACCATTTGGGTACCACATGCTTGACAAAGCATTTAACCTCCCTCCACCCAGCCCGATGGCAAGAGCACCTAAAAGCCACGCAAAAGGGGTACAAATCTGTCCCTCCTCCTTACTTACCTCACTCTGTCCCTGCTATACCTCACGACCTCTTAGCATCCTCCACTGACAGGGATGATGGTATAGAGCAGCGCGTCCCAGGAAGCATTTAACCTCCCTCTACTCAGCCCAATGGCAAGAGCACCTAAAAGCCACACAAAAGGGGTACAAATCTGTCCCTCCTCCTTACTTACCTCAGTCTGTCCCTGCTATACCTCATGACCTCTTAGCAGCCTCCACTGACAGGAATGATGGTATAACGCAGGGTGTCCCAGGAACTTGCAGCACATCTGCCAGCAGCACACCGCCAGTTGTAGACTATAGCCAGCAAATTTATCTGCCCCATCTATTGCAGCAAAAAAAAAAATACAGTCCCTGTCAAACTAGTGTGGAAAATGTAAATTGTTCCTTGGGAGTTAAATGTGTCCATGAAACCTACACCAAAAACATTCTTCCAGATGGAATCAACACCCACAACACTAGGCAGCCTAGAAGTCCTGCAGAGATTTCACATCTTAAAAACACTTAATCAGTGACACTGGCACCAGGGGCTTCATAGCTACTTTTAATCCAGGACTGATTCACTCTGTTAAAAGTCAGATGGTCCAGGGAGTCTGTGGACAGACGCGTTCTATGATCAGTAACAAAACCTCCATCAGCACTGAATGCCTGTTCAGAAAGCACGCTGAATGCAGGGCAGCCCAGCAGCTCAATAGCATACTGGGCAAGTTCTGGCCACTGATGTATTCTCATGACCCAGTAAGCCAGTGGATTGTCGACTGGAAAGCTCTCCATCTCTGTTTTTGCCCCTAATCATCCACCATGTGATGCAGACACTGCCAATGGGATGTGGAAGCTGACAGGCCTGGGCAGCAAGAACCAAATAAATTCAGAAATGCATCACTTAGGCGGCCGCCTTCTCCACGGCTCATCTCTTGACCAACAGAAGCCTCAAAACTATGTTTTCCATTACACTGTAACCTACCAGAGTCGGGAAAAGCATTTGATAAACTCCTCTTTAAGGTGTCACCAAGAGATTTCATCTTCTGTACTCTCTGTGGGGACGGGATGAGTTCTGAGACTTTGCCCTTATAATGGTGGTTAAGGAGGATTGTCAATCAATAGTGATCCTTTCCCTTTAAGGCACGTATTCCTGGGTCCTTTCTTAGGCTTTGAAACATTAAGGAACCCATGCACTGCAAATTTGCGGAGGCATGAGAAGCAGACTCCTCAGGGTCACTCAGGATTACAGTATCTGGAACTGCCTCCCCCCAGCCACATACTATTCCCAAGGGTTCTGGGGATGAAAGACCATCTCTTACTGTTTGACGTATGTCTTCCTCTGCTTCAATACCTCTGAAACTGCCAGAAACTGCCAGAATCCTCCTCCCCTCTCTCCTGTTGTGTGTTCTGTGACATAGGAACAATGGTGTCTACATAAAGTGAGCCTTGAGAGGAAAGGAAGTCCTCCTCTTCATCACGCTGCTCTGCCTTGAGGGCCCTGTCCATAATGCCACGCAGAGTCTGCTCCAGCAGAACCACAACAGGGATTGTGTCACTGATGCATGCATTGTCACGGCTCCCCATCATTGTGGCCTTCCCAAATGGTGACAGTACAGTGCATGAATCCTTTATGAGCAGCCATTAGCATGGGGAAAAAAAAGCCGAACTGGCCTGAGCCTGTCGCCATGCCATACTGACACAGGTACTCGTTGACGGCCCTCTGCTGCATGTGCAGCCACTGCAGCAAGTCGAGTTCCACCTGGTGGGCATGTCACAAATCAGGTGATTTACTGGCAGGTGGAATTCCTGCAGATTTTCAGCCAACCGAGCTCTGGCTGTGTAAGGGTATTTATACTGAAATATTAAACAGTTTTATATTTATGGAAATAAGCACAAATATATAATTTAGGAGATTTCCCAATATTTCCACAAATCACCCAAATAACTCAAGTTCATTTATCTTCGCAAAGTGGAAGATGAAGGAATAAAATATTGTGCAGAAATATATATATTTATTTACTAAAATTAGTGCAAAATAATATCAAAATATAACTGGTGATAAATACAGAATATAATTTCAAATATCAACAATATGGGTAATACATATGCTGAGACACAACCAAAGTTTTAAAGTGCCAATGTCTTAAAACTTAGTAACTGCTTTGTAAATGGTTAACTTTTTCTCAATGACACAGCAACTTAAAAAAACAGACAATTGTTGAAATCGACTGGTGATTTCTCTCAAACAAACAGATCTTGCAAGCTCAAACTTTAAAAACATGCGGACAGAATGTTATGCCGTATATCAACTTGGTAATTTAACCAAGACTATATTTAAGGTAAAAATAAATTTAGAATGAATTTATGTTTAAGCACATATCATAACAAAACCATTGTACAGACTTTGGAATTAGCTTTTGTAGAGAGAGAAAACACAAAGATGTGTATTTCTCTTATAATTGGAATATAATTCTGTCATGCTGAAGGTAGAAATAAAACTTCCAATGCTATGCCACGAAGATTAAATTGTTCCTGCTATGTAGGTGTTAAAATAATTCAATTACCAATAGGCAGAAAAAAATGATACTTTACCAGCAATATAAGACTATTTTGTTTGAGAGATTTCAGCCGTGTATTCCCAGAACACCTTTATCCTTCATAGACCTTTCCATCCTCCTTTTTCTTCCCCCCTCCTGCTATGTGTATATCCCTTTTATCCCCCCCTAGAAAGTGGGTGTGTATTTGCCTTACACGTGACTAATGACGTCAATTGACATGTTATTTACCATGTAACCATGACAACACTATCTCGGAGGCCATTTTACACTGAACACTGAAATATCTTTAAAAGTCAGAGAAGAGATAAATTCCCCGTCTTTACAAATAGGTGTCAGCACAACTGAGCATGCTCAGATCTACAAAAACTCTCATTTTAACTCCCATGCCTTTATTACCAAGAGTTATAGTAAATACCAAAATGAGTGCTGGGTTAAAAAGCTTTTTTGAGAGTAAAAATGAGAATTATGTAGCCCAATGCAAGTTTCAGTCATTGATTCTAATAGTACAATTGTAACTTCCCCAAATAAATACTTTTCATATTGAGATGAAATGCGTCTTTCTCTCAAAAAAATTGTCCTTGCAACAATGTTGCTTCTTTATCTATTTTGTTTTTAGTAAATTATAAGATGAAACAATTAGCGCCACAAGTAAAAAAAAATTGTGATGTTTAAATAAGATAACCTAATAATAAACGTGCACAGCCGCTAAACATTCCAAGTGGTACACCACACTAATTTCAAAATGGATAGTAAATAAATAAATGTAGCGCTATGTGTAAAATTATAAATATAAAGTGCAAATCTCTAAAATAAATCCTACATATAAATGAATAGTCCATAAAATGAAAAAAATTAAGAAATAAAACATGAAAAACTCTTCATGTGATCAGTGTATCTACTGAGGAAGGCCTGTGATTGGCCGATAGGCATCTAGAAGGGAGGAGCTGATAGTCACGTCCAGCCAGGCAATGTGTATGTGGACACGGTGGTGCTACTCTGGAGGTTTTTATGTGATTTTAAAAGTTTTTATCTTGTAAGTGCAACTTGTCTGTTTGGGGGCTTTGAAAAAATTTGTATACGGAGAACACTATGGTCTCTATACTTATTATTTACATGTCCTGAACTCATGGAATCTTGAGCCAAGCTGGGAGATGATCCGCTTCTTTGGATATTAATGAGCTGAGTTACCATTAAGAAAAGAGCCATCTGGATTACCCACCATTGATTGGGAAGAGGAAGTGAGAGCAAAGAGCTTGTGGGGAGATCTGCATATGAGTTTTGACTCATCTGGGAGGTGAGCGTGCATTTTTACTGGTGCTGGTGTGCACTCCTTTTGAGGACGAACAATCACTATGGTGGAATTGTGTGGATACACTGATCACATGAAGAGTTTTTCATGTTTTATTTCTTAATTTTTTCATTTTATGGACTATTCATTTATATGTAGGATTTATTTATTTTAGAGATTTGCACTTCATATTTATAATTTTACACATAGCGCTACATTTATTTATTTACTATCCATTTTGTTTTTAGTGCCAGTCCACGCTACAGCGACTTGGGATCTGACTTGTAAGACCTCAAGTAGCCCCAAGTCACTGGACATAAATTCCATTCTAGTGAATGGAAGCCGTCTTAATGTACACTACTGAAGTCGCTCTGACTTCAGAAAAGGTTCCTGTTCTACTTCAAGGCGACTTGTACCCATATATTTCAATGGAAGTCACCTCCAAGTCGGATCCCCATCTATAGTGAAGCGACTTTACAGGAAAAAGAAAAGAATTTACTCAGGTACTCCCCACATTTACACACAGGCAGCCCCCTCCCTCCCACAGAGCACCTTCTGCATGTCGTTGTCCCTGTATGTTGTGGCCGACCTGTATGCTGGATTTTGATAGTATACAATGTCTACCAGAGCCCACAGGGAGGTCATGCACAGAGAGCCCATTGATAATAAGTTTCTCATTAGGCTTGTGAGGCAGCGTACATGCCTTTATGACAAAAGTGATCTGAATTATAAGGATCAGCTGAAGAGGGACAATGCCTGGCTGGAGATCTGCCGTATCAGTATGGACAATTGGGACATTTTGTCGGTGAATGAACGTAGTGAAAAATGTAAGTGTAACCTTTATCTTATTTATGTCTGTTAGTCATCAATGCTAGTCATTAGTGCTAGTCATCAGTGCAGATCATCAGTGCTAGTCCTCAGTGCTAGTCATCAGTGCAGACCAGGGATCATAAAACTATGGTCTTCCAGGTGTTGTGGAAATAAACATCCCATGAGTAAAAATATAGAGAAAAACTCTGCGGTCAGGATAGCAACAATATTATAACAATATTATACCAGGTTGCAGCCTCCCCTAATCAGTCCCTGAGATGGAACTGAAGAAAGTAATGATGTGCAGGTGTGGGGTTGGTGGCGCTACCTACTGGCTAACAGATAAGGATAAATATAGTGGCAATGTGCATGCCAGTGGTGACTGCATGTAAGGGAGGGTTAGTTGCCCTGATAATACAGGCTCCGTGCATCCATACCAATGTGTGCAAGAAAGGAAAAAATTGAAAAAATTATACAATACACAAATAAAAATAAATATTAAGTGGATCCCAATAAACCTCACATATATATGCGTGAATAAGAATAGCATTAAGAAAAAAAACCTCATGGGGTCCATATATCAAAAACCTATTGTCCAAAAAATAGAAAATGTATATACATTTTATACATTATAAAATGTGCAAAAAATGTATATGTATAAAACCCAAAAACCATCAAAGTCCAGTGACACATATGTGTAGTCATAAACCGTAAAAGAAAAAATCAGCATAAAGATGAAAAATATAAAATATATATAATAAAAATATGTATATAAATATAAGTTCCAAATTAACCAGCAAAAATCAAAAAAAGTCCAAAGTACTCAAGTGACTCTTGTGTTCAGAGAATCAAGTGACTTCTGTGCTCCCCCTGATGGGTCCCTACTCACCAGCTCCCTGCACCCCTGCAGGGGTAATGGGCATGTATAGATAGCCTGGGATAGTTCCTGTTATCTCTCCTCGTAGTCTGCATGTGGTATCTGTGGTCTGTAGGGCCTCAGCAGCTCACTCCACCCAGTAAGGGTATCCAAGGGAGTCTTCCTGGTCACTTTTCCCAAAGTTAATTTGTCAGCTGTTCATAGTTAGATCCTCATAGAAAGAGATAGGGCTTCCATTGTGTAGTATTTAAAAAAGTAGTATTTATTAAAAATTAGAAGCAAAAACAAAAAGTGTCCCTGTGCAGGGAAACCTATAAGCACAATGAAACAGGCAATATGTAAGGGCACTGGTTTGCAGCTTGCACTCCACCTGCGTTTCAGCCCCCTACTTCAGTACCAGAAATGACGTAGTAGCGTAGCCACGTCTTACGCGTTTCGTCATTGGATGGTATCAAAGGCATACTAGTTGTCACGTCTAATAAGACGAGCGGACGTGCGGGGCTCCTCCCCCTCCCACAAAAAGTAACCAATAACAGCAAACATTAACCAGATGAAAAAAGGTGTGTGAGAAACCTCTATGGGGAAGCATAATGCGCGCACTCTGGCGCCATAGTCCCTCCAATCAAAAAGAAAAAGTTCTATAGAAAAAAACGCCCCTCTGCATGCGCTCGTCTTATAGTAAATATACCAGACATAAATACAATGGAGGTATACAATCATGAATAACATATATATAGCATGCATATCCCCGGATAACATCCAAGAGTAAACATAAGTGCAATAGTGAACAAAAGGGGATCATAAACAAGTCCCATGTGGTCGTCCTAGGTGCTGCATACTACAGCTCATGAACAAACCCAGATATTACCCAGTAAACCTTAGGAAAAACAGTTCATCAGGAAAAACCCATTATGGTCAGATTATGTACCAGTACTAATAATTGAGTCACACTACTTGTGTTAGAAGGGGGGGGGTTGTAGTTTAGAAACAGCCCCTCCAACAAAACAAGAGATGTACATATAAAGTGAAATTGATAAATGGATTGATATAAGCCTCAACTCTTAGGCACGTTTTGATGTGCATAGTAAATCGGAAAGTGGTGAACACTGTGGGTCTGAGAGCCACAGGGATATTCTCATATGTATGCCTGGATAATAGCCCAGTATAAGAACTGAGTATCTCCATTGCTGAAAAAATTATAATGTGTAGGTCCCCAGTGGTTACCTATGGTACTGCAACCACACCTCCTAACCAAACCCAGATATTACCTAGTAAAACTTGGAAGGAGGATCATGGGTAGGGAGAGAAAACAAATATGGTCAAAAACATGATACAACTGGGGAAGCTACCACTGGAAGCCAATTGATTGACATTATTGTCGATAGGAAAATCTAAACCCATACTTATATGTATAATATTAATCATGAATACCACACACATAAGCATGCATATGCCCGGATACACATCCAAGAGTGAACATAAGTGCAATGGTGGGCAATGGGGATCATGAACAGGTCCCATGTGGTCTACCTAGCTACTGCATACTGTAGCTCGTGGACAAAACCAGGTATTACTCAGTAAACCTTTAAAAACAGTTCATAAGAAAAGCCCATTCCAGTCAGATTAGGTACCAGTACTTATGATTAAGTCACAGTCCTTGTGTTAAAGGGGGGGGGGTTTTGTGGTCTAAAATCAGCCCCCTACAATCAAACAAGAGGTGTACATAAAAAGGGGAATTAGTAAAAGGGATTGGGATAGGCCTCAAATCTTAGGCAGATTTTGATGTACATAGTAGATTGGGGGTAATAAGCGCTGTGGGTCTAAGAGCCACAGGGGTATACTCATATATATGCCTGGATATTAGCCCAGTATGAAAACTGAGTATCTCCATTGTTGGAGAGATTATAATGTGTAGGTCCCCGGTGGTTGCTTATGGTACTGCAACCCACACCTCCTAACCAAACCCAAATACTACCTAGTAGGGATGAGCCGAACACCCCCCTGTTCGGTTCGCATCAGAACTTGCGAACAGGCAAAAAATTAGCTTGAACACGCAAACACCGTTAAAGTCTATGGGACACGAACATAAATAATCAAAAGTGCTCATTTTAAAGGCTTATATGCATGGTATTGTCATAAAAAGTGTTTGGGGACCTGGGTCCTGCCCCAGGGGATATGGATCAATGCAAAAAAAAGTTTAAAAAATGGCCGTTTTTTCCGGGAGCAGTGATTTTAATAATGCTTAAAGTGAAACAATAAAAGTGTAATATCCCTTTAAATTTCATACCTGGAGGGTGTCTGTAGTATGCCTGTAAAGGGGCGCATGTTTCCCGTGTTTAGAACAGTCTGACAGCAAAATGACATTTCAAAGGAAAAAAAGTCATTTAAAACTACTCGCGGCTATTAATGAATTGCCAGTCCGACAATACACATAAAAGTTCATTGATAAAAACAGCATGGGAATTCCCCACAGGGGAACCCCAAACCAAAATTTAAAAAAAAATGACGTGGGGGTCCCCCTAAATTCCATACCAGGCCCTTCAGGTCTGGTATGGATATTAAGGGAAACCCCCAAAATTAAAAAAAAAAATGGCGGGGGGTCCCTCTCAAAATCTAAGGGGAACCCCGCGCCAAAATTAAAAAAAAATTGGCGTGGGGTCCCCCCAAAAATCCATACCAGACTCTTATCCGAGCACACAACCTGGCAGGCCACAGGAAAAGAGGGGAGGACGAGAGAGCGCCCCCCCTCCTGAACCGTACCAGGCCACATGCCCTCAACATTGGGAGTGTGCTTTGGGGTAGCCCCCCAAAACACCTTTTCCCCATGTTGATGGGGACAAGGGCCTCATCCCCACAACCCTTGCCCAGTGGTTGTGGGGGTCTGCGGGCGGGGGGCTTATCGGAATCTGGAAGCCCCCTTTAACAAGGGGACCCCCAGATCCCGGCCCTCGCCCCTGTGTGAAATGGTAAGGGGGTACAAGAGTACCCCTACCATTTCACAAAAAAACTGTCAAAAATGTTAAAAATGACAAGAGAGAGTTTTTTAAAAATTCCTTTTTTTAAAAGCCTGCATTATCAGGGCAACTAACCCTCCTGTACATGCAGTCACCACTGGCATGCACATTGCCACTAAATTTATCCTTATATGTTAGCCAGTAGGTAGCACCACCAACCCCAAACCTAAACATTCCATGAGGCATTGTAAAACTCTGATGTTCACAGACATGACTAGACATGATGGGAATTGTAGTTCATGAACAGCTGGATAGCCAGAGTATGGAGAACCCTGGTGCAGACTATCACTGATGTCTAGTCCTATTGCAGAATAGGAATCATGTCAGCTGTATGTTGTTGAATAACTTAGCTTTGTTAATATATGTAGATAATGAATGATCAATATCACAACAGCAAAAAAATGATTGGTTTAGTATCACATTTTATTAAAACAACACCAAAAAATTGTATACAAATCATTAACGACAGTATAGCATAGCATTCAAAACTTAGAAACTCAATACCTGTACAGGCTTTGGACAACAAAACATAAAAACACAGCAACAGCAGCAAAATATATGTTTAAAGAACTTAGCAATGCAGTTAGGAAATAGTGTCTAGTTGCCATTCTAGTTTACCAGCCGGTGAAAGGAAGTATGAAGCAAATTGCTCGTGAACAGTGGCACCATCACAGGATCCCCTAGTAGCACTGAGGTGTGCACTTTCCATGGCATACATAAGGGAATCCTCGAAACAGTACCCATCACGTAGCCGGACAAAAATTGTGGAGCACGCATGCTGCTTTGACAGCATTAATTGCGTTTTCAATGTTTAACGCAATAGGCGTTTGTAGCAAACGCCATTTATTGGCAAGAATTCCTCAACTGCACTCAACCAACCTTCTTGCCTTTGTGAGACAATAGTTAAAGAGCTTCTTAGCGGTAGTCAGATTCCTGTTGGAGTAAGTTCTCATTAGGTGTTCCCCAACGCAAAAGCCTCATCTGCAACAAATACATAGGGTAGTGGGGGTTCAGTTGTGCCAGGAAGGGGACAGTTCTCAGGAAGATCTAGCCGATTATCTTGTAGCCTTTCACCAAATGAGGAATTTGAAAAAATATATGAATCGCAGCTGCCTTCGTAAGATCCTATATCTATATAGGTGAAGTAGTAGTTTGCTAGTCGGCCATGGCTAGCATTACAAAGGAGCAATGTTTTTTATAATTGAAGAACATCTTTGGTGGAAGAATCACAAGCACAACAAGAGAGCAACCAAGCAGAAGCTTCGGCGTACACGGAGGAGCCAGCTGGGCCTAGCCAGCTTTGAAGCCAGTGTACGAACAGACCACCACGAGGAAGACATGGTCAGAACATCGACCACTTTGCGGACCTAGTTGAATGCCTGAACAAAAAGTTAGATGATCTAGTGTCCGAGGATTATGGATTTGGTATAATGGTTGCCGGCATCCTAAAAAAAAATCCCCCAGAGCGGAAGAACAATGTGAAGAAGGCTGTGATGGACCTTCTTGATGCGAGTCTGTGCGATGAGCCAGCAATTGCCTCCTCACCTATCTTTGGACCACCATCCAGTCCCTACTATTCATACCCAACCCCTCCACCACCCAGAACCCACCCCTACTATCCCCCTCGCTTCCACCCATACTCTAATGAGTATGGAAATGTGATGAATACTGCACATCCATGATCCTATATCCGTCTCCGTCCCCAATTTCCTCCGCTATCGGCACACCAGGAAACCCAAGATTCTTTCATCAATCAAATCATTTTCCAGCAACACCGACCATCGGAATATGAACCCATATATGAACAGTTGTAATTTGACATCTAACAAAATGTTCCTTTTTCTTTGTATTTTTCAAGATGTACCCTAATATTATAATTTTGGTGTTTTTCAAAATGTATTGGATGTTTGTGTGCTATATTGTGCAATATATGTTATACAGTATGGTTTTTTTTTTTGAAGAATCATAGTTACCTAGATGGATGCAGCATCGGACCGATGCTGCATCTGTCCCCCGCCGCTTCTTCACACAGAACCTGAGCTACCAAACATTGCCGATGGCTCAGTTCTCTCCCCTCCCCGAGCAGAGAGCTGCTGACTGTCAGTCAGCAGCTCTCCTGCTCTGCTTCTCCACGCTCATTGGAGTGCTGAGCTGTGTAGGGGCAGGGAGCGGCTCGCTGAGAGGCTAAGACTGCTATCAGTACAGGTAGCTGGTGGATCAAGAACTTTGGAAGTCAGAATGATGAGCTGCCTCAACTGATCTTAGTGACGTCGGCACACAGCGGACTTGAGACCACTCTCCGCTGAAAATGGGTCGCAGAGTGCAAAACTAATTGCACACATGTGACCTATTGGAGAAGCCCAGCCAAATGAGCTCAGGCTGGACTTGTCCTTTAATGTTGAAAATATAAGTGGTGCATAATCTGCTGCAGCAATGATGACAAAACAATCCATTTGAAGGATTATTAGCCAAAATATATCAAGCAATATGGACCTGCTGGAGTATTTTTTTTTTTGGACTAAGATCAGTCTTGAACTTCTACATTTCTTCCAAAGGTATAACAAATGATATTGTTGTGCATAAAAAAATATATAGCTTACCTTAGTGTGATAATCAGTCTTTCAGTAGGTGAGACACTCCTCCTATATGATGTGTTCTGTCATTCCAGATGGATGGAAACCAGACCAAGCAATTTGTCAAAACTGTTAATAAAAAATTAATAAAGAAGGTATTTTACTATATTGAAAATAAGAAATATCAGCCAATGGTAGCTACACACACACATTAACCCCTACAAGCCGACTGTATGCAAATATGCGGCCTCTGATTGAAGGGGTTGTGCAGGGGTGATGCATGCAGCTGCAGCCATCACCCCAGTACCATTGCTTTGAGAGGATGGTCGGCATTATTTTGATAACAACCAATGCAGCTAAATAGCAACGATCGCCATTTTATTCTCTAGGGTCAATGCTAAAAAAAATATATCTAATGTTTAGGGCTCATAAAGACAAGCAAAAGATACGGAGTAAGCAACAAATATCTGAAAAATGCTAGTTAATATGTGCATATCCACATATGGCATATGCACTTACCTTGCGATAGACATCCGGGTATAGTTAAAAAACTTGTCCCCATAAGCACGCAAATTCTCATACATGGCCCAGAACTGGCCTCTGTTATCTCTAATAGCAATGATTGGATGGATCCAGTAGCAAAGTCTTCTCTATATCCTCAGCTTCCTCTCTTACTCTTCTAACAATACTGCCACACCAGCTGTTATGACAGCTGTCATTAGATAACGCAAAGAGAACATTGTGCTCACAGGACACAGAGAACAGGGAACCAGGAAGAGAACAGGAACATCAATTATGTCACAAGAGCTGATCAGCTCTGATTGGCCACAGGCAAAGTCGCCTGTCCTGGAGGTGACTTTAAGTCGCGTTGTAAGTAACTCAAAGTCACGCTGAAGTCGCCTACAAATTGCTTTGCAAAGTCAAGACGGGTTGGGCCTGTGTGAACCGGCACTCAAGAATGCTAGAATGTGGAATGTTTTCATCTTTTGGTAAAATATATTTTTTCTCTGCATCTCTCACTTGTTGCTGTCCATCTCACAAAAATCTTTACCCATACTCACACAGGTGTCTTTACAAAGCACAAACAATACCATTGCTGATGCAAATTTAAAATGAGTCACAATTTTGTATGTTTTTTATTATTTCCAAATGATCATAATTTGAGCCCAAAAAATGTGATATGTGTACCAACATCAGAAATAAAAATTTCATTCCCAAAAATCAGAGGGTAACATCAATATTCTACACTCACACACCAAGAACCACCAAATATCATAGAACAAATCAAAAAGAAGAAATCCTGACTAATTCCACCACCTTTATGTCCAAAGAAATGCAGTATTTATGTGAAGGAGGGATTCACATGTGGCAGCACAGTGGCTAACAGGTTAGCACCTCTGCTTAGCAGCGCTGGGGTTGCTGTTTTGAATCTCAAACATGCCACTTCATGTAGAGCAGTTGTCTTTTCCCCCTATGTTGCTTAACATAACTCCTGACTCAGGTTCTTACATAAATTATGTCTAAATGTAGTATTTATGTGTAGGAGTGTTCCACCACCATTGCAAATCCTGTCATATGGGCAACGACTATAATCAGCCTTAACATTTCCCCACTAGCACTAATTGCAGCCTCTTACTAAGCCAAAACCCATACAATTATAGCTGTTTATCTCTCAGCATGCTGACAGTAATCAGCCATAACCAGCATTTAAAACAAATGACATATGCCAGAAACAGGTTGTTCAGTGTCTCTCTGGCCTTACACAGTACATCTGCATTGATTAACTTCTTGCACCCCTGGGACTTAGGACAATTTGACACCACAGAGATGCAGCCTACAAACATGTAGCAGCACAGTGACTAACAGGCTAGCAACACTGAGGTTCTTGGTTTGAATCCCAAACCCACTACCTGGCTAGAGATTTCTATGTTCTTCCTCTGTTGTGCTGTAAAAGTTTCTTTCACCAGTGATGACATTTTTGATTGGTTTCACATGAAGGAACCCCAAGAAATCACATTATAAATCAAGCAAGTGTGGGTTTGCACTAAATCTAGAACTGTGGTGTTTTGGCCCAGATATAGGATGTATAAGTCTGGTGTGATCCTGCTATTTTAATGTTGTATGCTTATGATGAATGACAAATGTGATGAATGTTTGTTTCTGCTTATGATAATTAGGGATGAGCCAAACACCCCCCAATTCAGTTTGCAGCAGAACATGCGAACATGCAAAAATACTGTTAAAGTCTATAGGACACGAACATGAAAAATCAAAAGTGCTAATTTTAAAGGCTTATATGCAAGTTATTGTCATAAAAAGTGTTTGGGGACCCGGTTCCTGCCCCAGGGGACATGTATCAATGCAAAAAAAGTTTTAAAAACTGACATTTTTTCGGGAGCAGTGATTTTGAGTGCCGGTTCACACAGGGGCGGCACGACTTTCAGGTCGACTCACCGAGGCGACCTGCACACGACTTCAGCGGCGACTTGCAAAAAGACTTCTTTATAGAAGTCAATGCAAGTCGCCTGAAGTCGCCCCAAAAATACTACAGGAACCTTTTTCTAAGTCGGAGCGACTTGAGTCGCTCCTATTAGAACGTTTCCGTAGTAGAGAACGGGACGCGACTTGTCAGATGGCTAGGTCGCCTGACAAGTCGCCCCTGTGTGAACCGGGGCTAAGAATGCTTAAAGTGAAACAATAAAAATGAAATATTCCTTTAAATTAGACATGTGCAGGATGAAAAAATGTGTTTAGTTTAATTTCGTTTCAATCCGTTATTTAACTAAATTAGTTTAGTTAAATTTGTTGCATTCATTACATTCGTTTTCGGGATTCGTTTAGTTTTGTATTCGAGTTCGAAAAAATTTCGCCCATATTTGAAAAAATTCGACCTCATTCGAAAAAAACTGACCGAATTTAAAAAAGTAAACTATATAACCATTTTGCGAAATTCGAAATTCATATAGAATGAAAGTGAATTCGAATAGAATAGAAAGTAATAGAAAAGAATAGCATAGAAAAACAATAGAACAGAATAGAAAAAAATATAATATATTCCATTCTAATCTTTTCTATTCAAATTCAAATTTATTCTGTACCAAATTCCAGTTTTGGAAGATGGTTTTATATATATATATATATATATATATATATATATATATATATATATATATATATATATATATATATATATATATATAAAACATCTTCCAAAATTCGAATTTCATGTAGACTGAAATCAAATTTGAATAGAAAAGATTGGAATAGAAAATAAAATAAAAGGACAGAATAGCATAGAAAAACAGAATAGAATAAAATATTCTAGTTCTAGTTTTCTATTATTTTCTATTCTAATATTTTCTATTCAAATTCATTATATACGAAATTCGAATTTCAGAAGCCATCTTCTGAAATTCGAATTTCGTATAGAATGAATTCAAATTCGAGTAGAAAAGTTTATAATAGAATAGAATAGAAAGGAATAACATAGAAAAACAATGGAACAGAATGGAAAAAAATACTATATATATATATATATATATATATATATATATATATATATATATATAATAAAAAAAAAATTCTTTTCTGTTTTGAATAGAAAATAATAGAAAAGAATAGACTAGAAAAACAATAGAACAGAATGGAATAAAATATAATATATTATATTTTATTCTATTCTGTTCTATTGTTTTTCTATGCTATTCTGTTCTATTATTTTCTATTCTATTCTAATCTTTTCTATTCAAATTTGATTTCAGTCTACATGAAATTAGAAATTCGGAAGATGATATATATATCCGGAAGATTCGGAAGATGGCTTCTGAAATTCAAATTTCGTATAGAATGAATAGAAAAGATTAGAATAGAAAATAATAGAAAAGAATAGACTAGAAAAACAATAGAACAGAACAGCATATAATATAATATATATAGTTTATTCTATTCTGTTCTATTATTTTTCTAGTCTATTCTTTTCTACACTGTTTTCTATTCAAATTCGAATTCATTTTATGCGAAATTCGAATTTTGGAAGATTTTTTATATATATAATATTTTTTCTATGCTGGTCTATTGCTTTTCTATGCCATTATTTTATATTATTTTCTATTTTATTCTAATCTTTTCTATTTGAATGCAAATTCATTCTATACAAAATTTGAATTTCGGTTATATAGAAATAGAATGAAATTGAATTCTAATTGAAAATCGAATAGAACAGAATAATAAAAAAATATTGTATATATATATATATATATATATATATATATATATATATATATATATATATATATATATATATATTCTATTGCTTTATTGTTCTTTATTCTATTGTATTGTATTTTTTAGAAAATCATTTTCTATTTTTTTCGAATTCGATTCAAATTTGTTTTTGAATCAATTTTGTTTTCGAATTCGATTCAAATTTGTTTTCGAATTCGATCGTTTTTTTCGGATTCATTTAAATTCGTTACATTTGTAATTTGGAAATTCGGATGCATCCGAATTTCTGAATAATGAAAAATTTGTCAAAATTTCGATTCGGAACAAAACGAAATGCACATGTCTACTTTAAATATCGTGCCTGGGGGTGTCTATAGTATGCCTGTAAAGTGGTGCAGTTTTCCCGTGTTTAGAACAATACCACAGCAATATGACATTTCTAAAGGAAAAAAAGTAATTTAAAACTGCTTGTGGCTGTAACGTATTGTCAGGTCTTGGCAATATAGATGAAAATCATTGAGAAAAACGGCATGGGTCCCCCCCAGCCCATTACCAGGCTCTTTGGGTTTGGTATGAATATTAAGGGGAACTACACCCAAATTTTTTTTAAAATGGTGTGGGGGGGCCCCCAGGCACTATGTACTCTGAACAGAAGTATATATACTATACGGCTGGCCTTATATACTCTGCAGAAAAATTGGGCCTTGGGTGGTGGTGCCACAACACTGTAACCCCTCACAGTTACTCTTGTGGGGTGCAGGAACGGGCCCTGCTGTTAAATATTATATCAAAAATTGTAATTACATGCCCCTGTTAAACAAGGGCAGAAAAATTGGGCTTTTGTTGGTGGTGGTGATGCCACAACACTGTAAGCCCTCACAGTTACTTTTGGTGGGCACAGGAACGGGCCCTGCTGTGAAATATTAGATCAAAAATTGTAATTACATGCCCCTTTTAAATAGGGGCAGACAAATTGGGCCTTTGGTGGTGGAGCCACAACATTGTAAGCCCTCACAGTTATTCTTAGTGGGCGCAGGAACGGGCCCTACTGTGAAATATTAGATCAAAAATTGTAATTACAATACAGTGCACCCGTAGTACAGTTGCTGCTACTTTTCTGGTGGTGTACACAGTAGACAATACAGTGCAGCCGTAGTGCAGTGGCTACTACACTTCTGGTGGTGTACACAGTACACAATACAGTGTAGTGTGGTGTTGCAAAACAAAATATACACCATGTCCGGAAGGCCACCAAGGAGAGGCAGATGCTCACAGACCACTAAAAGAGTGCAAGCAGCCGCTGTGTCTACAGTTAACAGTGCTGGTCGTGGACATGGTGCATCCTCTGCAGGTGGCCGTGGGGCACGCATGTCCTTTTTTTTCTTCTGCTGGCTGTGTTATTGAGCCAGAACATGCAGAAGAGTTGGTGGAGTGGATAGCAAAGCCGTCCTCATCCTCCTCATCCTCTGTCACTCAGGCTCAGAGTAGTTTGCCTCCACAGTCACTCCTTCCGTAGCCCCACCATCATGCATGAAGGAGTCCCCAGAACTATTCGACCACAGTGTCAGATACATGCTGCTGGAGGATGCGCAGCAATTTGAAGGCTCCGATGTTGGCTCCCAGGTTAAGGAAGGGAGTAACGTAAGCCTAGAGAGAGGGGGTGCCCAATAAGGACAAGAAACTGGCAGTCATGTTCCCCCAGCTGCAGCATACTGCCAAGTTTGCTCCATTGATGAGGAGGGAGAGGATGATGAGGTCACAGACTATACTTGGGTGCCTGAGAGAAGAGAGGAGGAGGAGGAGGGGGCAAAACTCCAATGAGGCAGGATGTCCTCTAGGGTGCAGTTTAAGGGCAGCCTCCCTACTGCATCACACCACAGATCTCTGCAGATGCAGGGCGCTGCTGACTCCCCGCTGATTTTGAAAAGTTCTTTGGTGTGGGCCTTTTTTGACACGTGTGCAGCAGATTGCACCATTGCTGTTTGCAACCTATGTCTGAAGCGGATCAACCATGGACGTGGAGGATAACATTCAGCAGCAGTCTTCAAGGGATGGTTTTCAGTCCCCAGAAACCCAAGGAGTTGTACGTGGCTGGGAAAAGGTTGTTACGGATCATGTGATCCTTGGTGACCCAGAGGACTCAGAATCAAATGCCTCTGCAAACTTATGCTGCATGGCCTCCCTCATTCTGCAAAGCCTGTGAAAGGACCCTAGAATTTGTGGTATCAAGGAGAGGGATCATTACTGGCTGGCAACCTTTCTTGATCCACGTTACAAGGGTAAGGTTGCAGAACTAATCCTGCCTTCGCAGAGGATGAAACATCTTCAGGAGGCTTTGAATAAAGGTTTGTGAAACGCATTTCCAGACCCTGGAAGGTTACAATTTCCTTGTGCTGGACAACGTGTTCCTGAGGCTTCGTTCAGTCAGAGGAAGAGCGGTGGAGAAGGTGGCTGGCTGACCAATGCCTTTAGACAATTTTTCAGTCCCCAGCACCAAGGTCTGATTGGTTCAAGCAACTATTGCCAGTGTCTGCATTATATAGTGCAGGAATATCTAGGGGCAAGAGCAGACTTGGAGACCTTTCCAACAGACCATCCACTGGGTTACTGGGTCTTGAGGATGGACCACTGGTCAGAACTTGCTCAATATGCAATTAAGCTACTGGCCTGCCCTGCATCCAGCATTCTTTTTGATCGCACATTTAGTGCTGCTGGAGGGTTTGTAATGGATCATACAGTGCGCCTGTCCACAGACTCCGTTGATAGGCTCAGATTCATAAAAATGAATCAGTCTTGGATCAGCAGCTATCAAGCACCTGATGCTGATGTAACTAATTAATTTTTCTATGAATGTGGGATCCCTTGAAGACTGCCTATGCTGAGTGACTATCCTATACCTCCTCAATCTTAATGATGCTAGCTTCCAACAATATTTTTGGTTTAGGGCACCGCCACCACTGCCTAAGGCCCAATTTTTCTGTCCTTGTTTAACAGGGGCATGTAATTACAATTTTTGATCTAATATTTCACAACAGGGCCCATTCTTGAGCCCAACAAGAGTATCTGTGAGGGGTTACAGTGTTGTGGCACCACCGCCACCACCACCAAAGGCACAATTTTTCTGCCCCTGCCCCAGCAGCAGAAAAAAAAGACTAGTGTGCCCCACGGCCACCTGCAGAGGATGCACCATGTCCATGACCAGCACTGTTGACTGTAGACACAGAGGCTGCTTGCCCTCTTTTAGTGGCCTGTGAGCATCTGCCTCTCCTTGGTGGCCTTTCGGACATGATGTAAATTTTGTTTTGCAACACCACACTACACTGTATTGTGTACTGTGTACACCACCAGAAAAGTAGTAGCAACTGTACTACAGCTGCACTGTATTGTGTACTGTGTACACCACCAGAAGTGTACAGTACCTGACCGCGAGATTGTGTTTCCAGCGCGATCCCATCACGCTGGTCCTCAGCGACAGAGTACTGTGCATGTCATGCTGGCTCACTCATCGGGAAAGGAAAACGTTTTTCCTTTCGCAATGAGTGACAGGCAGTGCTGACAGCTGTCTGGTATAAATCCTGAGGGGGAACGCCGCGCCAAATTTTAAATGAAAAAAATGGCATGGGTTCCCCCCCAGGGGCATACCAGGCCCTTAGGTCTGGCATGGATTGTAAGGGGAACCCCCTACTCTGAAAAATCAGCGTGGGGGTCCCCCCAAAGTCCATACAGACCCTTATCCGAGCACGCAGCCTAGCCGGTCAGGAAAGGGGGTGGGGACAAGCGAGTGCCCCCCTCCTGAACCGTACCAGGCCGCATGCCCTCAACATGGGGGGGTTGGTGCCTTGGGGGAGGGGGGCTCCCTGCGGGCCCCCCCAACCCAAAGCAGCTTGCCCCCATGTTGATGAGAACAAGGGCCTCTTCCCTACAACCCTGGCCGTTGGTTGTCAGGGTCTGCGGGCAGGGGGGGCTTATCGGAATCCTGGCCCCTACCCTATGTGAATAAGTATGGGTACATGGCACCCCTACCCATTCACCTAGGAAAAAAGCGTTAATAAAAAAAACACACCACACAGGTTTTAAAAGAAATTTATTAGGCAGCTCCGGGGGGGTCTCTTCCGCCTCTTCTCCCGGGCACCTCTGCTATCTTCTTCCAGCTCTCTTGCTAGCGGGGCCCGGTCTGCAGCCGCTGTCCGGTTCTTCTCCCCTATCTTCTGCTGGACTCCCCCGCTATCTTCTTCCAGCTCTATTGCTAGCAGGGGACCCGGTCTGCTGCGCTGTCTTGTCCCCTCTTCTCTTCTCTTCTTCTCTTCTTCTGATGTTGACGCTCTCTCCTGCTGGAATGGTGTGTCCGAGCTGCGGAGCCATTTACATAGGCGGTGACCCCGTCCCCTTGTGACATCATATTCCCAGCATGCGCAGGGACTCTGGGGTCACGCCCCCTTATGACGCCAGAGTCCCTGCGCATGCAGGGACTGTGACATCACAAGGGGGCGGGGTCACCGCCTATATAAATGGCTCCGCAGCTCGGACTCACCATTCCAGCAGGAGAGAGCGTCCTGTCAACATCAGAAGAAGAGAAGAAGAGAAGAGAAGAAGAGAAGAGGAGACAAGACAGTGCAGAAGACCGGGTCCCCCGCTAGCAATACAGCTGGAAGAAGATAGCGGGGGAGTCCGGCAGAAGAATCGGGAGAAGAACCGGACAGAGGCAGCGGACCGGGCCCCCACTAGCAAGAGAGCTGGAAGAAGATAGAGGAGGGGCCCGGGAGAAGAGGTGGAACACTGGGAGAAGAAGTTGGAAGAGACCCCCCGGAGCTGCCTAATAAATTTCTTTTAAAACCTGTGTGGTGTGTTTTTTTTCATTAATACTTTTTTTCCTAGGTGAATGGGTAGGGGTACCATGTACCCCATACTCATTCACATAGGGTGTGGGGCCGGAATCTGGGGGCCCCCTTATTAAGGGGGGCTCCTGGATTCCGATAAGCCCCCCGCCCGCAGACCCCAACAACCAACGGCCAGGGTTGTCGGGAAGAGGCCCTTGTCCTCATCAACATGGGGGCAAGGTGCTTTGGGGTGGGGGGCCCGCAGGGCGCCCCCCTCCCCCAAGGCACCAACCCCCCTTATTGAGGGCATGCGGCCTGGTACGGTTCAGGAGGGGAGGTGCTCGCTCGTCCCCACCCCCTTTCCTGACCGGCCGGGCTGCGTGCTCGGATAAGGGTCTGGTATGGACTTTGGGGGGACCCCCACGCTGATTTTTCGGTGTGGGGGTTCCCCTTGCAATCCATGCCAGACCCAAGGGCCTGGTATGCCCCTGGGGGGAACCCAAGCCATTTTTTTCATTTAAAATTTGGCACGGCGTTCCCCCTCAGGATTCATACCAGACAGCGGTCAGCACTGCCTGTCGCTCATCATAAAAGGAAAAAAAGTTTTCCTTTCCCGATGAGTGAGCCATCTCGGCACTGGCTCCCACGACGGGTCTCGTAGGTGTCAAATTTAGCAGAGAAAAGCGGCGAGATTGACACAATATCGCGGTCACCTACTGTAGTAGCTACTGCAATATGGCTGCACTGTATTGTGTACTGTGTACACCACCAAAAAAGTAGTAGCAACTGCACTACGGATGCACTGTATTGTGTGTTGTGTACACCACAAGAAGTGTAGTAGCAACTGCACTACACCTGCACTGTATTGTATATATATGTATAGTATATATATACTAGACTGTATATATATATATATATATATATATACAGTATATATCAAATACACTGCCACTAACTGAATAGCCTGCCTGCTTAATCAAAACCACGCTATCTCTCCGTCCACGCCAACAACACTACACAAGGCTGACCTGTAGGCAGTGTGGGACATGGACTTAGTCCCCCTGGGCCATGATTGGCCAAAGGCACCCTGCCTTTGGCCAATTATGGCTCTCTTAGCAGAGGGTGCTGGGATTGTCCAAAGCATGCAGGTCAGGTGCATGCTTTGGCCAATCATCATACAGCAATGATACAAGTAAAAAAGGCGCAATACAAAATATCTCATATAACATTGCCTATGTACACAGGGGCAGGATCCATACAGACATATATATAGCATATATATGGGTGGAACAAAGAGTCATTCAAGGCAGCCGCCAAAAAGAACCAAAAGCCAGGTCCAATGTACTAGAAAAAAACAAGGAAAAGGGGCGCCACTGAGTATTTATCAAAATAAATTTATTATTAAAAACAATAACCACTCACATGTAGGACTGAAGTGTAGATTTCAGATACATCTCATACACGAGAAGGAGCGGAGGACTACAGGTGGCAGTCCAGATGCACTGACATCACATCCAATGGGCTGAAGATGAGCTGCAGTAAGCCAATATTGTAGTCCAATGGCACACCAAGTAAAAGAAAGCAGAGGAGGTGGTGTGGGTTCCAGGGGGAGGAAGGTGGGGGCGTCCGAGCTGGTTTTCACATGTGTAGCGGTGTTCCCCAGGGCCTCGTCTGGCATCCGTGATGGAAGTAAAACACGGCCATGTGATCGGAGCCAAAACGAGGCTTGGATCGCAAAACACAGTGGCGCCGAGCTGTGACGTCACTCCTGTGCGACGCGTTTCCGAGTTAGCTCGCTATCGATGGAGGAGATAGCGGCACTCCTTTGTCAAGCATGAGGGAGTGATACTGGACTGTGGCATTATATGGTCAATCAGGGGGTGGCGCCAGGAAAGAGACTATTAGACACACATAGGTAAAAATCAGATAGAGCGGAACACCATAAAGACATGGAATAAAATAAAAATACCCACAAAACACTGACTTAATCTAAATGCATGATTCTATGAAGCAATAGATTATTCTATAAATAAAGCTGATCATGATAATAAAAGGAGAGGAAGGATATTAATACATGTGCAATTAGATCAGAACCCAAAAAGAGCATTAGCCATAGAAATGAATATATATAGATATCAAATGGACGATGTTGGATGAGAAGGCTCATATGAAGTGTACAGATGTTTTTAATGGAAATTTTGTATTATTAATATTGAACTAAAACGTCCATAACTTGGGAATAGGTTGATGTTAGTAGTAGTTTAATAATATAATAATGGAGGATAAAAATGAATATAAACATAAATTTGAATAAAAAAGGAAATATAGCATATTATAGGGGACAAGATATAGATTGATTAAATCTGAACTCAAGAGGTACTTTAACCATAAAAATGAATGTCAAATTGACGATGTTGGATGAGAAGGCTCATGTGAAGTATATATATATTTTTGATATGATGTTAATGTTGAACTAGAGCGTCCATAACATGGGAATAGGTTGATATTAGTAGTAGTTTAATGATAGTAAAACTACACATAATAATGAAAAATAGAAATAAACATGAATTTGAATGGAAAATAGCATATTATAAGGGACAAAATATAGATATATGATCCAAAAATAAATATATATGCATGAACACATGCACATCTATATAAAAATAATGTAAAAATGTCTGATCTGTAAAAGCTTATAAAACGGTAGAAATTTCTATACTCTCGTTAAGGCCACCAGACGAAAGAACATTGAGAGTATAGATCCAAAAAGTCTCCCTGGCACAAAGTTTTTTGAAGCATTCTGCTGCAGTAAAACATTTGGGAATTTGTTCGATAACCCACACACGGAGGCCCGTGGTGGATTTTTTATGAAATTCGGCATAATGTCGCGGGACACTGTGCATGTCCTTCCCGCCCTCTATAAGTCGGCGGTGTTGTCCGAATCGCTGTCTCAGAGGGCAGATCGTTCGGCCCACATAGATGAGACCGCAGGGGCAGGTAAGGGCATACACCACAAAATCAGAGGAGCAATTATAAAATTGGTCCAACTGATAAGTTTTGCCCTTGCAATAAAACGATTTTTGTCCATGTGTGATATAGGGACAGGTTTTACACAGTGCGTTTTTGCATTGAAACATGCCAACTAGAGGTATAAGGGTGGTAGGATAGTCTGTGGAATGACTAGATGATAAGGTAGATAGTTTACTAGGAGCGATTTTATTTTTTAGATTTGGAGCTTTGCGATATGTGTCTCTGGGTTTGGTAGGGAGAATGGTATTCAGAAGAGGATCCTGTAATAGGATATCCCAATGTTTGCTCATTATTTTTTCCATCTTCCTATATTGAAAATGGAAGGTGGTGATGAATTGCGTGGAGTGGTCAATCTCACTCTTTTTGGTTCTCGCAGGTTTACCTTTAGAATAGAAGGTGCATGCTTCATCCACCAGATCATTAGGATATAGTTTATCTGCAAATTTCTTTTTCAAAGAAATGCTAGATACAGCATAATCAGTATCGCGGGTGCAGTTCTGTCTTAGGCGACAGAACTGCCCTTTCGGTATATTTTTAATCCACTTGGGATAATGGCAACTATGAAAATGCAGATAGGAATTGCCAGCCGTTGGTTTGGTATAATTTCGGGAAATAATATTTCCATCTGTATGACTTAGTTCTAAGTCTAGAAAAGTCAAACTAGTGGAGTCGAAAGCATGAGTAAAAGCCAGTCCATATGGATTACAATTACAGTGTTCTACGAATGAAGTAATCAGGTCAACAGGGCCATCCCAAAACACGATAATATCGTCGATGTATCGCCCAAAAAATACAATGTTGGCTGAATAGGAATTGTTGTACCAGATGTAATTCTTTTCCCAATAGCCCATGGCCAAATTTGCGTATGAAGGAGCAAAGTTAGCTCCCATGGCGGTTCCCTGTAGCTGTAGGAAGAAATCGCCATTAAAATCAAAATAATTATGGCACAAACAAAAATCAGTGGCCTCCAAAATTAATGTAGCCTGCCTAGGATTTAGCATTGGATCCTGAGCGAGAAAAAATTCCAGTGCTTGTAAGCCAAATTGGTGTGGGATTAAAGTATATAGGGACGTGACATCCAGAGAGAGTCACGTATAAGTAGATTCCCACCTATAAGGTGCCAAAAGCTCCAAAAGATGCGGGCCATCTCTAATAAAAGATGGTAGTTGATGGACTATGGGCTGTAGATACAAATCAATGTATTGGCTAAGACCGGTGGTTACACTGTCCATAGCAGCCACAATGGGCCTGCCAGGAGGGGATGTTACATTTTTATGGACCTTTGGCAAATGGTAAAAATAAGGTACCTGGTAAAAGTTTTTGAGAAAAAATGAAGCTTCCATTTTGGTAATAACTCCACTAGTAAGGGCAGATTGAACCACACGACTGGCTTCAAGGGCAAATTTGTTGGTGGGATCTTTAGGCAATTTAGTATATGTGGTCTTATCAGAAAGTAGTCTACATGCCTCTGCGATATAGTCGTCCCTATTTTGGACGACCATACCCCCTCCTTTATCAGCCGATTTGATGACAATATCGGCGGCATGAATCAAAGAGTCTAGTGCTCTTGTTTCTGCAAGTCCAGAAATCTACCAACTGAAGTTCCGGAAACTATAAAGATTTTTAATTTATCCTCTCGAACACTCTCTACTGCAGACATCAGTCTGCTTAGTAGAGGACTTAATTTTGCCCCCATCAATAAACCTAACCCTTTTCTTTTGTTTAAAGATCTCAATAGGTACATTCACAACCTTACCCTTAAGAGATATTTTCAAGCCAAATCCCATAAACCCACCGTAGATAATGTAGATCCATCTTCCAGTGCCCCACTTAATTCTTCCCCAGATGTCTTTGAGTATGATGGTGACATCATAGATATGTTGGAGTCTCATACAGAGGAAGACAACATGCTCATGCTGCTCACACAGCATTTGGCTACCTCTCCTCCCATAGCACATTCATCTTTAAAACCAAAATCTGTTTTTTACCCTGCTCAGTCCAAAGGACCCTATCTCGAGAGTTTCTACAGAGTTGTCTATGCCGACTTTGTGAAACTCTGCCAGTCCTCCTCCACTATCCCTGCTCATATTCACAACCTCACTGTTGCAGAAACAAGAGCGCTAGACTCTTTGATTCATGCCGCCGATATTGTCATCAAATCGGCTGATAAAGGAGGGGGTATAGTCGTCCAAAATAGGGACGACTATATCGCAGAGGCATGTAGACTACTTTCTGATAAGACCACATATACTAAATTGCCTAAAGATCCCACCAACGAATTTGCCCTTGAAGCCAGTCGTGTGGTTCAATCTGCCCTTACTAGTGGAGTTATTACCAAAATGGAAGCTTCATTTTTTCTCAAAAACTTTTACCAGGTACCTTATTTTTACCATTTGCCAAAGGTCCATAAAAATGTAACATCCCCTCCTGGCAGGCCCATTGTGGCTGCTATGGACAGTGTAACCACCGGTCTTAGCCAATACATTGATTTGTATCTACAGCCCATAGTCCAGCAACTACCATCTTTTATTAGAGATGGCTCGCATCTTTTGGAGCTTTTGGCACCTTATAGGTGGGAATCTACTTATATGTGGCTCCCTCTGGATGTCACGTCCCGATATACTTCAATCCCACACCAATTTGGCTTACAAGCACTGGAATTTTTTCTCGCTCAGGATCCAATGCTAAATCCTTGGCATGCTACATTCATTTTGGAGGCCACTGATTTTTGTTTGCGCCATAATTATTTTGATTTTAATGGCGATTTCTTCCTACAGCTACAGGGAACTGCCATGGGAGCTAACTTTGCTCCTTCATAAGCAAATTTGGCCATGGGCTATTGGGAAAAGAATTACATCTGGTACAACAATTCCTATTCAGCCAACATTGTATTTTTTGGGCGATACATCGACAATATTATCGTGATTTGGGATGGCCCTGTTGACCTGATTACTTCATTCGTAGAACACTGTAATTGTAATCCATATGGACTGGCTTTTACTCATGCTTTCGACTCCACTAGTTTGACTTTTCTAGACTTAGAACTAAGTCATACAGATGGAAATATTATTTCCCGAAATTATACCAAACCAACGGCTGGCAATTCCTATCTGCATTTTCATAGTTGCCATTATCCCAAGTGGATTAAAAATATACCGAAAGGGCAGTTCTGTCGCCTAAGACAGAACTGCACCCGCGATACTGATTATGCTGTATCTAGCATTTCTTTGAAAAAGAAATTTGCAGATAAACTATATCCTAATGATCTGGTGGATGAAGCATGCACCTTCTATTCTAAAGGTAAACCTGCGAGAACCAAAAAGAGTGAGATTGACCACTCCATGCAATTCATCACCACCTTCCATTTTCAATATAGGAAGATGGAAAAAATAATGAGTAAACATTGGGATATCCTATTACAGGATCCTCTTCTGAATACCATTCTCCCTACCAAACCCAGAGACACATATCGCAAAGCTCCAAATCTAAAAAATAAAATCGCTCCTAGTAAACTATCTACCTTATCATCTAGTCATTCCACAGACTATCCTACCACCCTTATACCTCTAGTTGGCATGTTTCAATGCAAAAAGGCACTGTGTAAAACCTGTCCCTATATCACACATGGACAAAAATCGTTTTATTGCAAGGGCAAAACTTATCAGTTGGACCAATTTTATAATTGCTCCTCTGATTTTGTGGTGTATGCCCTTACCTGCCCCTGCGGTCTCATCTATGTGGGCCGAACGATCTGCCCTCTGAGACAGCGATTCGGACAACACCGCCGACTTATAGAGGGCGGGAAGGACATGCACAGTGTCCCGGGACATTATGCCGAATTTCATAAAAAATCCACCATGGGCCTCCGTGTGTGGGTTATCGAACAAATTCCCAAATGTTTTACTGCAGCAGAACGCTTCAAAAAACTTTGTGCCAGGGAGACTTTTTGGATCTATACTCTCAATGTTCTTTCGCCTGGTGGCCTTAACGAGAGTATAGAAATTTCTACCGTTTTATAAGCTTTTACAGATCAGACATTTTTACATTATTTTTATATAGATGTGCGTGTGTTCATGCATATATATTTATTTTTGGATCATATATCTATATTTTGTCCCTTATAATATGCTATTTTCCATTCAAATTCATGTTTATTTCTATTTTTCATTATTATGTGTAGTTTTACTATCATTAAACTACTACTAATATCAACCTATTCCCAAGTTATGGGCGCTCTAGTTCAACATTAACATCATTTCAAAAATATATATATACTTCACATGAGCCTTCTCATCCAACATCGTCAATTTGACATTCATTTTTATGGTTAAAGTACCTCTTGAGTTCAGATTTAATCAATCTATATCTTGTCCCCTATAATATGCTATATTTCCTTTTTTATTCAAATTTATGTTTATATTCATTTTTATTCTCCATTATTATATTATTTAACTACTACTAACATCAACCTATTCCCAAGTTATGGACGTTTTAGTTCAATATTAATAATACAAAATTTCCATTAAAAACATCTGTACACTTCATATGAGCCTTCTCATCCAACATCGTCCATTTGATATCTATATATATTAATTTCTATGGCTAATGCTCTTTTTGGGTTCTGATCTAATTGCACATGTATTAATATCCTTCCTCTCCTTTTATTATCATGATCAGCTTTATTTATAGAATAATCTATTGCTTCATAGAATCATGCATTTAGATTAAGTCAGAGTTTTGTGGGTATTTTTATTTTATTCCATGTCTTTATGGTGTTCCGCTCTATCTGATTTTTACCTATGTGTGTCTAATAGTCTCTTTCCTGGCGCCACCCCCTGATTGACCATATAATGCCACAGTCCAGTATCACTCCCTCATGCTTGACAAAGGAGTGCCGCTATCTCCTCCATCGATAGCGAGCTAACTCGGAAACGCGTCGCACAGGAGTGACGTCACAGCTCGGCACCACTGTGTTTTGTGATCCAAGCCTCGTTTTGGCTCCGATCACATGGCCGTGTTTTACTTCCATCACGGATGCCGGACGAGGCCCTGGGGAACACCGCTACACATGTGAAAACCAGCTCGGACGCCCCCACCTTCCTCCCCCTGGAACCCACACCACCTTTGATGGCTCCTCTGCTTTCTTTTACTTGGTGTGCCATTGGACTACAATATTGGCTTACTGCAGCTCTTCTCCAGCCCATTGGATGTGATGTCAGTGCATTTGGACTTGCTGCCACCTGTAGTCCTCCGCTCCTTCTCGTGTATAAGATGTATCTAAAATCTACACTTCGGTCCTACATGTGAGTGGTTATTGTTTTTAATAATAAATTTATTTTGATACATACTCAGTGGCGCCCCTTTTCCTTGTTTTTATCATACAGCAATGCACTGCGATCTCATTATGGGGTGCTACAATCTCATTATGGGGTGTTCCGTGGCACTCGAATTTGCCACGAACACGCCATAATGTTCGTTCTTCGGCAAACAGGTGAACACCCAATGTTTGAGCAGAACTTATGTTCGACCCGAACATCAAGCTCATCCCTAATTATAATCCTGCCATTTAACTTTTTTGGTGTTTGGGGCAAGGATTTGTTTAATGTGTCTAGTTTTTAGTGTCTTACCCTTGTAGATTGTAAGCTCTTTTGAGCAGGGGCCTTCTGACTATATTGTCAAATGCTGGTGCATCATTTCCATGCCTTTTTTTGTCCCAAGTACATTAATGTAACAAATGTTTATACTAATGTTGAAAAAAAGCTGATTGTTTTTTGCTTTACTGTATATTTGACATTTGCAGACTCAAAATACATATTTTATAAGTGCAAACTATTCATACCCCCAAACCTGTATTAAATCCAGTTGCATACACATTTTTTGGTTGTGCACACATTCTTGTCCTTGATTAGAAAGTGTAATGGGGGCAGGGGGAAGAACCCCCCCCAAAAAAAAAAATCCTTGCTCCAAAGCTTAATTTCAGGGCTCTACTAATTATTTATTATTTTGTGTAATAGGTAAGCCATGGCATAAGCCAACTAAATGTGCATTCTAAGAGAAAAATACCACAAAAACAATAGTTTAAACAAAATTTGGCGTGGGGTCCTCCTCCCCATAATCGATACCAGGCCCTTCGGGTCTGGCATAGATTTTAAGGGGAACTCCATGTCAAAATTTAAAAAACATTGGCGGGGACCCCACGATCCACACCAGACCCTTATCTGAGCATACATCCTGGAGGTCAGGATAGGGGGGACGAGCGATGTTGATGGGGACAAGGGCCTTTTCCCGACAACCATGGCCGGTGGATGTTGGGGTCTGCAAGCAGGAAGCTTATCTGAATCTGGAAGACTTCTTTAACCCCTATGTAATTGGGTATCAGGTACATCGTACCCCTACCCATTCACCCCAAAGAGCAGTAAAAAAAAAACCAAGAGCCTGTTTATGCAAGTCCTTTATTGTAAAATAGCTCTGAGCTGTCTTCTCCTGCCGCTGTCTCTCCTGCCTCCATCTCTTCAGCCGCCATCTTCTCCTGCCGCTGTCTCCCCCAGTGCTGTCTCTCCCGCCACCATCTTCTCCTGCCACTGTCTTCTCCTGCTGCTGTGTTCTTCCTTGCCATGGTTACTTATTTAAAAAACAAAAAAAAACACAAGAGGGCAGGCTCTCCGCGTGACGTCATTGGATGGCCATGCCCCATGGCTAGATAAGAGATGCCAGACAGCGGGCGACAACACACTGGAGGAAGACAGCCACAGAATTAGAGCAGCTTTTTTTTATTTAGCTGGTAGCGAGGAAGAACACAGCAGCAGGACAGACAGCGGCAGGAGAAGATGGTGGTGGGAGAGACAGTGCAGGAAAGACGTGGCAGGAGAAGACGGCGGAGGAAGAGACAGCGACAGGAGAAGATGGCAGCGGGAGAAGACAGCTCAGAGCTATTTTACAATAAAGGACTTGTCAAAAACTGGCTCTTGTTTTCTTTTTACATTTCACAGCTTTTTGGGGTGAATGGGTAGGGGTACAATGTACCCGCTACCCATTCACATGGGGTGGGCGGGATCTGGGGGCAACCTTGTTAAAGGTGGTTTCCAGATTCTGATAAGCCCCCTGCTCGCAGACCCCGACAACCACTGGCCAGGGTTGTCAGGAAGAGGCCCGTGTCCTCATCAACATGGGGACAAGGTGATTTGGGGGGACCCCAAAGCACCCTCCCCATGTTGAAGGCATGTGGCCTTGTACGGTTCAGGGGGGGTGCTTGCTCGTCCCCTTATTTCCTGACCTCCAGGCTGCATGCTTGGTTGGGGTCTGGTATGGATTTTGGGGGGGAACCCATGCCAGTTTTTTTTTAATTATTTTGGAGACCAGACAAACGCTGGTTCCCGACGTCACTTCCCTAAGTCCCTGTCCAAACATTCTCCCTTCAGAGTCCAGCACAGAGCGGAGGAGTTACGTCACCTCAGAACAGCACAACCAATCCGGTTCCCTGGCCGAAGCGAGACGTACACCAGGAGGAAAAGTGAGAGGGCTCTGAGAACGCCACATAGTCACTATCTTTTTCCATTTGCTTTTAAATGTTTGTTACAATGTAAGAGTCCATTGTAGACACTTAATAAATATCCCCTTATTGTTCTAACTTACTACACTAGTTGAGGCCTTTCTGTTTTCTCCTTTTTTCCCCCTGCCACTGCTGTGGCAATACCGGAGCCCTTTAGGTAACACTGGCAGAGGATTTTAAAGGAGAAATTCACAACAAGCCTCACTGACAGCATTCAACAGCGATAACACCTATAAACTCGAACTCGCAGATACAATTATACATCAGCTCTAAGGTGAGAGTTCTGGGAGACGACACCCAGGAAAAATTGTATGGAGTTATGTATGGGCAACATCACTGAACCATATTATTAATGAGCCACCTATTGGATCATCTTTATACCTACATATCTGTGACTCTTTAGAACAGTCCACCTTACCATATGGACATAGCATTTTCATTCAATACTATTTGGACTATTAACACTATATGTGAGTCTGAAGCATTATGGGTGGAACTGCATATAGATGGGCGTAGTTCAAAGTTAATCATTGGAGTTTGTTATAGACCACCCAATGTTACGAGGAGGTGGAGACTCAGCTCCTTGCACAGATGGAAAGGGCTGCAAGGGCTGGGATGGTGATAATAATGGGGGATTTTAACTACCCAGAAATTGACTGGAGTAATGGCACTGCTGGGACAGTTAAAGGGCAAAAATTTATAAACCTAGTACAGGACAATTTTATGGTCCTTTTTATTGAGGCCCCAACTAGGAATGAAGCTCTGTTGGACCTGGTAATCTCAAACCATGCAGAGCGTATTACTAATGTTCAGATAAAGGAACACCTGGGTAGCAGTGACCATAACATGATTTCATTTGATGTTAGCTGTAAACAAGAAATAAATAAGGGAAAGATAAAAACACTTAACTTCAAGAGAGCAAATTTTCCAAGGATGAGGGCTGCTCTTGAGAACTTAGACTGGGAGGGAATATTGGCAGCGATAAACACAGAACAGAAATGGGAATTCTTCAAAAAGACTGTTTGGGACCTCACTGCAAAGTATATTCCCATGGGCAATAAGTTTAAAAGGCTAAAAATAAAACCTATGTGGCTCACGGTCAAAGTTAGAAAAGCTATAAACAATAAGAAAAGAGCTTTTAAAAAATATAAAAATGAAGGAACACTAGTGTCGTTTAAATGCTACAAAGAATTTAACAGAATATGGAAAAAGGAAATCAAGGGTGCAAAAATTCAAAATGAACGACAGATCGCAAAAAATAGTAGGACAAACCCCAAAAAATTGTTCAAATATATTATTAGTAAAAAGGTCAGGTCTGAGCATGTAGGCCCTTTACAAAATAATCTAGAGTGGGTGACTGGGGACAAGGAGAAGGCTAATTTATTAAATACTTTCTTCAGCTCTGTGTATACAAAAGAGCATGGGGAAGCTCATGTCCATAATGGGGGTGGTATTGACACAGCCCCCAATGATCCACAATGGCTCAAAAGGGATATGGTCCAGAAATATTTAGACAGAATAAAGGTGGATAAAGCACCTGGACCTGATGGCATCCACCCACGGATCCTAAAACAATTGAGCTCTGTAATTTCAAAGCCATTGTATCTAATTTTATCTATATCTGTATCTAACTCATTAATGACAGGAATGGTACCACTGGATTGGCGCAGGGCGAACATGGTGCCTATATTTAAAAAGGGATCAAAGTCTTTACCAAGTAACTATAGACCTGTTAGTTTAACTTCTATAGTCGGGAAGATACTGGAGCATTTAATAAAAGACCACATAGACGAGTTCTTGCTGGAAAAAAACATTTTAAGCAACGGACAGCATGGGTTCATGAAAGACAGAAGTTGTCAGACAAACCTGATTTCTTTTTATGAAGAGGTAAGTAAAACCTTGGACAGAGGGGTGGCTGTGGACGTGGTTTACTTGGATTTTGCAAAAGCGTTCGATACAGTTCCGCACACACGGCTCATGTGTAAGGTAAAGTCTACAGGCTTGGAAATATCAGTTTGTAAATGGATAGAAAACTGGCTAAAAGACAGAATTCAGAGAGTGGTGGTTAATGATTCTTACTCTGAATGGTCTGAGGTTATCAGTGGTGTACCCCAAGGTTCAGTGCTGGGACCCTTACTCTTTAATATCTTTATAAATGATATTGGGTCTGGGATCAAAAGTAACATTTCTGTCTTTGCAGATGACACCAAGCTATGCAGTGGAATAACGTCCTTACAGGATGTCTTCAATTTACAAGCTGACCTCAATGCTCTGTCTAATTGGGCATCTATGTGGCAGATGAGGTTTAATGTTGAGAAATGTAAAGTTATGCACTTGGGGGCTAAGAATATGCATGCATCATACATACTAGGGGGAGTACAACTGGGGGAATCCATAGTGGAGAAGGATCTGGGTGTTTTGGTAGATCATAAGCTCAATAATAGCATTCAATGCCAAGCTGCGGTTTCCAAAGCGAGCAAAGTCCTTTCTTGTATTAAGAGAGGTATGGACTCCAGAGAGAGAGATATCATTTTGCCCCTGTTCAAATCATTAATAAGACCTCATCTGGAATATGCAGTTCAGTTTTGGGCACCAGTTCTCAAAAAGGATATCGGAGAACTGGAGAAAGTGCAGAGAAGGACAACCAAACTGATAAGAGGCATGGAGAAGCTCAGCTATGAGGAAAGATTAGAGGAACTGAATTTGTTCACTCTTGAGAAGAGGAGAATAAGGGGGGATATGATCAACATGTTCAAATATATAAGGGGTCCATATAGTGAACTTGGTGTTGAGTTATTCACTTTACGGTCAACACAGAGGACAAGGGGGCACTCTTTACGACTGGAGGAAAAGACATTTCATCTCCAAATGCGGAAAGGTTTCTTCACAGTAAGAGCTGTGAAAATGTGGAATAGACTCCCTCCAGAGGTGGTTCTGGCCAGCTCAGTAGATTGCTTTAACCACCTCAATACAGTGCACTTACACCCCCTTCCTGCCCAGACCAATTTTCAGCTTTCAGCGCTCTCACACTTTGAATGACAATTACTCAGTCGTGCAACACTGTACCCATATGAAATTTGCGTCCTTTTTTTCACACAAATAGAGCTTTCTTTTGGTGGTATTTAATCACTAGTGTTTTTTTTATTTTTTGTGCTATAAATAAAAAAGACCGTAAATGTTGTGAAAAAAATGCCTTTTTCTTTGTTTCTGTCATAACATTTTGCAAATTAGTAATTTTGGCAAAATTTTTACTGCTACATATCTTTGGTAAAAATAACCCAAATTATTGTAAATTATTTGAGCTTTGTGAAAGTTATAGAGTCTACAAACTATGGTACCAATCACTGAAAATTGATCACATCTGATCACACAGATGTACTGATGGTCTATCTCATTTCTTGGTACACTAAGACCCCATTCACACAGGGGCAACACGACTTGCAGGTCGCCTCAGCGAGGCGACCTGCAAACGAATGCCCGGGCGACTTGCAAAACGACTTCTGCATAGAAGTCTATGCAAGTCGCCCCAAGTCGCCCCCGAAGTCGTACAGGAACCTTTTTCTAAGTCGGAGCGACTTGCGTCGCTCCCCTTAGAACGGCTCCATAGTACAGAACGGGAGGCGACTTGTCAGGCGACTAGGTCGCCTGACAAGTCGTCCCTGTGTGAATGGGGTCTAACAAGTCAGAAAAGTACAAATACCCCCTAAATGACCCCTTTTTAGAAAGTAGACATTCCAAGGTATTAAGTAAGTAGCATGGTGAATTTTTTTAAGTTGTCATTTTTTCCCACAATTCTTTGCAAAATGAAGATTTTTTTTTTTCTTAATTTTTTTACAAAATTGTCATATTAACAGGTTATTTCTCTCTCAGAGCATATGCATACAACGAATTACACCCCAAAATACATTCTGCTACTCTTCCTGAGTATGGCGATACCACATGTGTGAGACTTTTACACAGCCTGGCCACATACAAAGGCCGAACATTGAAGTAGCATCTTCATGCGTTCTACGAGCCTAAATGACACATCTCATTTCTCAACCACCATTTACACTTTTGAAGGCCCTGGAGCACCTGGACAATAGAATTGCCCCCAAACTGACCCCATTTTGGAAAGCAAACACCCCAACGTATAATCTATGAGGCATAATGAGTCTTTTGAACGGTTCATTTTTTTCCAGAAGTTTTTGGAAAATGTGGAAAAAAATGAAAACGCATTTTTTTTTACACAAAGTTGTCCATTTATCAGATATTTCCAACACATAGCATGTATGTAGCAAAGATGACACCCCAAAATACATTCTGCTACTCCTCCTGAGTATGGCAATACCACATGTGTGAGACTCTTACACAGCCTGGCCACATACAAAGGCCCAACATTGAAGTAGCATCTCCATGCGTTCTACGAGCATAAATGACACATCTCAGTTCTCAACCACCTATTACACTTTTGAACGCCCTGGAGCACCAGGACAATGGAATTGCCCTCAAAATGACCCCATTTTGGAAAGCGAACACCCCAACGTATAATCTATGAAGCATAATGAGTCTTTTGAACGGTTCATTTTTTTCCAGAAGTTTTTGGAAAATGTGGAAAAAAATGAAAACGCATTTTTTTTTACACAAAGTTGTCCATTTATCAGATATTTCCAACACATAGCATGTACGTAGCAAAGATGACACCCCAAAATACATTCTGCTACTCCTCCTGAGTATAGCGATACCACATGTGTGAGACTTTTACACAGCGTGGCCACATACAAAGGCCCAACATTGAAGTAGCACCATCAGGCGATCTACGAGCATAAATGACACATCTCATTTCTCAACCACCTATTGCATTTTTGAAGGCCCTGCAGCACCAGGACAATGGAATTGCCCCCAAAATGACCTCATTTTGGAAAGCAAACACCCCAACGTATAATCTATGAGGCATAATGAGTCTTTTGAACGGTTCTTTTTTTTCCAGAAGTTTTTGGAAAATGTGGAAAAAAATGAAAACACATTTTTTTTTACACAAAGTTGTCTATTTATCAGATATTTCCAACACATAGCATGTACGTAGCAAAGATGACACCCCAAAATACATTCTGCTACTCCTCCTGAGTATAGTGATACCACATGTGTGAGACTTTTACACAGCGTGGCCACATACAAAGGCCCAACATTGAAGTAGCACCATCAGGCGATCTACGAGCATAAATGACACATCTCATTTCTCAACCACCTATTGCATTTTTGAAGGCCCTGGAGCACCAGGACAATGGAATTGCCCCCAAAATGACCCCATTTTGGAAAGAAACACCCCAACGTATAATCTATGAGGCATAATGAGTCTTTTGAAGGGTTTTTTTTTTTCCAGAAGTTTTTGGAAAATGTGGAAAAAATGAAAACACATTTTTTTTTACACAAAGTTGTCTATTTATCAGATATTTCCAACACATAGCATGTACGTAGCAAAGATGACACCCCAAAATAAATTCTGCTACTCCTCCTGAGTATAGCGATACCACATGTGTGAGACTTTTACACAGTGTGGCCACATACAAAGGCCCAACATTGAAGTAGCACCATCAGGCGATCTACGAGCATAAATGACACATCTCATTTCTCAACCACCTATTGCATTTTTGAAGGCCCTGGAGCACCAGGACAATGGAATTGCCCCCAAAATGACCCCATTTTGGAAAGCAAACACCCCAACGTATAATCTATGAGGCATACTGAGTCTTTTGAACGGTTCATTTTTTTCCAAAAGTTTTTGGAAAATGTGGAAAAAAATGAAAACGCATTTTTTTTACACAAAGTTGTCTATTTATCAGATATTTCCAACACATAGCATGTACGTAGCAAAGATGACACCCCAAAATACATTCTGCTACTCCTCCTGAGTATGGCGATACCACATGTGTGAGACTTTTACACAGCCTGGCCACATACAGAGGCCCAACATCAAAGTAGCACCATCAGGCGTTCTAGGAGCATAAATGACATATATAATTTCCTGGCAACCTATCATTTTTGAAAACCCTTCATATTTCTAACACATAGCATGCACATACCAAGAATTACAATCCAAAATAAATTCTATTGCAGAAAGGGTAAAAAAAAAGCATTACCTGTGCTTTTAGTAGTATCCACAGAGGAGAGCACTGGTCCAGGCAGCAGGCAGGGAGGTGCTTAGCGACAGCAATATTAACTATCCAGGCAACAGGCAGGAATATTGTCTATAGTCGGCACAGCACAGTCCATAGAAATTGTCCAGGCAGAGACAGCCAGCACATCCATAATATTGGTCCTGGTACACTGTTAACTGCAGACACTCATTATTGTACCGCGACAGGCATGGGCATGGTGGCAGTAAGTCAGCAGCAGGCTGAGGGCCACAATCAGGTAAGACCTGTGCACAGGGGCACAGGGGTAGAGGCTTCGACCCACCCAAATCTCTATGAAGTCTCCGGACTCCAGACCCTAATTCCGAAACCCGGAGAAAACAAAAATAATTGTTTTCTCCAACCAGAAAAACAATTCTGGAGCCCCTCACATATGTGAGACCCCTGTGTACTACAGTAGCAGGGCAACAGATCAGTCCAAGCGGTAGGCAAAAGCATAGTCCATAAAACAGGCCAGGGTCGGTTCACATGTAAGCAGTCCAAGCGGTAGGCAGTAGAGTAGTTGATAAAACAGGCCAGGGTCAGTTCACGTGGAGGCAGTCCAAACGGTAGGCAGAGGCATAGTCACAAAACAGGCCAGGGTCAGTTCACATGAAAGCAGTCCAAATGGTAGGCAGAGGCATAGTCAAAAAACAGGCCAGGGTCAGTTCACATGGAAGGCAGTGGCATGGTTATTTGGGAAAGAATGGAAAATGGTCAGCACAGATGATGAAAATGGGGAAATGGTTAAAAATATGGGCTAATATTTTATGGATGTGTGATAAATTTGGAAGCATTCGACAATGCAAAGGCCAGGTTGGGAGGGACACTGGGGACAATGGTAGCTGGTATCTCTTCTAAATCCTCTTTTGGTGCACACGCGACATTTTTTTTGCCGTCTTCGGCCTGCTTCAGATGGTGGAATGCTGAAGAGGAAGTGGCGCTCATGGAGTCGGCAAACAGCCTCAGAGCGAAGGTCTTCTTGGGGGGGTCTTTGGTGATAGATGAGGGACGTGACAACTTCTTCTATGAATTTTAGGAAGGGGGCGGGGCTTTCAATGGATTTGGTGTAGACTACGTAGGAATTGTAAATGGCCAAATGGATGAGATAAATTGCTACCTTCTTATACCAGAATCAGGACCTCCTTATTGACAAATAGGGCTGAATCATTTGATCGTTAAAATCTACCCCCCCCATGTAGAGATTATAATTTTGGACACATGTTGGCTTTTCAATGGGACCTTGTCTTCTTTGTACCACAATTGCAGTGTCTTCATGCATGGTGGACATCATGTGCACGTCCCTCTTATCCTTCCACCTCAAGGCCAGCACTTCCTTGCATCTCAATTACGCTCTTTCCCCCCTTCACAGCTTTTTGTTCACTAAAGATTGTGGGAAACCCTTTCTATTTTTTCTGGAGGTTCCACAGGCCAGGGTTTTTGCGATGTATCAGTGTTTGAAAAGGGGCAGGCTGGTGTAAAAGTTGTCAGCGTAAATGTGATATCCTTTGTTTAGAAGTGGGTATGCCAGGTCCCATACAATCTTTCCAGTTGTGCCCATGTAGGCCGGGCACTCAGGGGGCTGGAGCTGGGAATCTTTTCCTTCATATATGCAGAATGCATACAAATATCCCGTGGCTCTCTCACATAGCTTGTATAACTTTACTCCGTATCTGGCCCTTTTACTAGGAATATACTGCTTTATTCCTAGCCAGCCTGAAAAGGGTACCAGGGACTCATCGACGCAAATTTTCTGATCGGGAACATAGAGTTCTGCAAATTGTTGAGAAAAGAAATTTATCAGTGGGCGAATCTTGTATAACTTGTCGTAATTTGGATGATTGTGGGGAGGGCACTGGGTGTTGTTGCTGAAGTGAAGAAAGCGCATTATCATCTTGTATCGGGACCTGGACATTAGGGCAGAATAAATGGGCATATTGTGGATGGGGTGGGTGGACCAATAGGCATGTCCTTCATTTTTTTCTGTAATCCCCATGTTTAGGGTGAGGCCCATAAACATTTTGAACTCCTCCAAATTCAGATCTCTCCACTCAAAAGGACGGGCATAGGATGATTGGGGGTTGTTGGCAATATATTGCTGGGCATACAAATTTGTCTGGTCCACAATAAATTGCAGCATAGTGTCGGGCAAAAACATATGAAAGAAATCAATCTCTGAGAAATTTTGGGTGTTGGTCTGCACACCTGGCAGTGCTGTGAACGGGGGAATAATTGGTGATGCCGAGTTGGAAGGCAGCCATATTGGGTTGGCAAGACCATCTGGCATGTATGTAGAGGCCCTGGCTCTTGGGGGGTGTGACACTCCAGTAGTTGGATTGGAATTTCCTGTGCTGGTACTCAGGCGTGATGTGGCAGGACTGGTACTGGGTCTGGGCATTTGTTCCTGGGGCCTATCACTGGCGGCAGCGCTGGTACTGGGCAATTGTTCCCGGGGCCTAATGCTGGTGGCAGCGCTGGTACTGGGCCTGGGAATTTGTTCCTGGGGCCTATTGGTGGTGGCAGCGCTGGTAGTGGGCATTTGTTCCCGGGGCCTAACGCTGGCGGCAGCGCTGATACTGGGCCTGGGAATTTGTTCCTGGGGCCTATTGGTGGTGGCAGCGCTGGTACTGGGCCTGGGAATATAATCCTGGTTTCCAGAGTGCCGTGCCCTTTTGGGAGGGACCCATTCTTCCTCCGAATCATTTGTCGATTCACTATGTGGTTCAAATGCTGAACTTGAATCAGAATCCAAATTGGAATCTGATGAGAACTCCCGTTGCTCTCATCGGTCATGGAGAGGATCTGGAACGCCTCCTCACTGCTGAATACTCTTTTGGACATGACACGTTGTGACAGGTGGCAGGTGACGGTCACTGATGGGCTGTGCGATAGGTGGCAGCTGACGTTCACTGATCGGTGATGACGGTGTGACAGGCGATGGTCACTGATGGGTGACAGGCCACGGACAGTTACTGGTGATGGGTGACGGTCACTAAAAGGTGACAGATGATCGGTGATGGCTGACGGTCACTGATGGGTGACAGGTGATGGGTAACGGGTGATGGCTGGCGGTCACTGATGGGTGACGGGTGATGGCTGGCGGTCACTGATGGGTGACGGGTGGCGGTCACTGATGGGTGACGGGTGATGGCTGGCGGTCACTGATGGGTGACGGGTGATGGCTGATGGGTGACAGGTGCACCGCTGATGGTCACTGATTTGTGACGGGTGACAGGTGCACCGCTGATGGTCACTGATTTGTGACGGGTGACAGGAGCACCGCTGGCTGTCACTGATGGGTGACGGGTGATGGCTGGCGGTCACTGATGGGTGACGGCTGGTGGTCACTGATGGGTGACGGGTGATGGCTGGCGGTCACTGATGGGTGACGGCTGGTGGTCACTGATGGGTGACGGCTGGCGGTCACTGATGGGTGACGGGTGACGGCTGGCGGTCACTGATGGGTGACGGCTGGCGGTCACTGATGGGTGACGGCTGGCGGTCACTGATGGGTGACGGGTGATGGCTGGCGGTCACTGATGGGTGACGGGTGATGGCTGGCGGTCACTGATGGGTGACGGGTGATGGCTGACGGGTGACAGGTGCACCGCTGATGGTCACTGATTTGTGACGGGTGACAGGTGCACCGCTGACGGTCACTGATGGCAGTCCCTTATGTGACAGGTGCACTTTATTGGGTGACACTGGTGACTGTTGGGTGACATATGACAATTGGGGGGGCGATGGGACAGGTGTGGTGTTGGTGCAGACACTACAGAACACAGATCGGTAACTCACTACTTCTGGCTCTTCTCTCCTCACACTGGAAACGGTGTGTGAGGAGAGAAGAGCTGGTAACAGCTAGTTACCGCTCTGTGTTTACATTTATGATCAGCTGTGAATGGATCACAGCTGATCACGTGGGTAAACAGCCAGCCAATGGCTGTTTACCGGCGTCGGTGACGAGTAGTGTTCCCGGGAACACTCCGTCACCGACGTGCACGCGCAGCGCGCTCGCGATCGCGCGCATGCGCCGTGCACAATGGGGTGGACCTATCTGTGATCGGCCGTGACTTCATCACGGCCGATCACGTGGTAAACAGCCATGTCCAATGGCTGTTCACCCCCCTCGGTGGCGAGCGGTGTCTCCGTGACACGCCGCCACCGAAGGAACAGGGATGCGCGCGCACGATCGCGCGCATTCCCTGTTCAAATGGGAGGACGTCATATGACGCCCTCCCGCAATGAGAGCCGCGCCGCCTGGCCATCAATTGAAAGGCCTGGATACTTTCCTAAATGTACATAATATAACTGGGTACTGACATTTATAGGTAAAGTTGATCCAGGGAAAATCTGATTGCCTCTCGGGGGATCAGGAAGGAATTTTTTCCCCTGCTGTAGCAAATTGGAGCATGTTCTGCTGGGGTTTTTTGCCTTCCTCAACTGTGGGTATAGTATTGGGTATATTGGATTGTATGATTTTTTTTTTTTTTATGGTTGAACTGGATGGACTTGTGTCTTTTTTCAACCTGACTAACTATGTAACTATGTAACTATGTGCACTTCTTCACTGTTGTTGGTATTGTCACATTACCTGCTAATAGGATTTTGGCATTTCACATTAGATATTTTATGAATATATGTGAATATTTGATATGTATAGTTTTACCAATCACTATTTTTATGAGATATTAATATTTACTTCACAATGATACATTATTCGCATGCAACTATTGCACTTTAATATTCCTGTCATTATTGTTTAGACAGCACGATACCTGGAGGACTATTCCTCAGGCAATAGGCTATTGCGTAAAATCATTTTCTTTTTTCTTTTTCACCTTATTTGTGTTGCTGTGAACACTATAGATTTTGCTGCAATTATCCGACATTATCTCCTATTACACATCACGCGAAGGACACTTATCACCCTAGATCAGCAGAATTGGCGATTAGCCCCGAACTAAGACATGTTTGCCACTAATATCGCAATTTTTCAGGTACATGTTCACCTAGTTAAACTCTTGTTTGCCTGAAATTGGTGCTATTACATGTAGAGCACCAGTACTTCCTGGAACTCTTAGTAAATGACCCCCACTGTGTTAAACAGAACACCCTATCAGCAGGCACTGCCAGAGGGGACTTATCCCGATCACTGAACTCTGCCCCTGAGCCCCACAGCTATTCCAAGATGGCGGCCACGATCACACAATTCAGAGGGACAGAGGAGGAAGACTCCATCTTAGACCAGGACCCCCAGGAACCACGGCTCGTATACCACAACTGGACACAGTGAGTGCAGCCCACAGGATGACTCCCTCCCTCGCATCCACGGAATCCCTAATAGGGAGAACATTTGATTGGCTTCTCCTGACTCCAATGTCTGACCCCATGACACCACTAGAGGCCTGTGAGGGTGCACTACATGGCCTTCCACCTACACCTACTGACTTTTCTTGACTTTTCCATGATGTCAGCATTCTCCGAAATGCTTTCCAGGGGCCTAGCTCAAAACACTGCTCAGATAACCTCATCTATTCATGCTGATTTACAACAACTGGGTATGCGGATGGAGCACATTGAAAGAAAGGCTGATAAATCAGTAGCCAGAATTAACCAAAACTCTGCAAGAATTCAGGATGTACAGGACCAATTAGAGACTGCATTATCAAAAATCGGTGACTTGGAAAACAGGTCCAGGCGTTACAATTTTAGGGTACGGGGACTCCCTGAAACTGGGAAAGAGGTCTAGCCGGCAACATGGGCGCTTATCAAGGACTTAATACCTGACATCCCAGACCACTGCCTGGAATTGGACAAGGCCCACAGAGCCCTACAGCCTCCACACTCAGACGGCCTCCCAAGGGACATCATTGCAAAACCACATTTCTACACAGTGAAAGAAGAGGTAATGAAAAGGTCACATGCAGGAAAAAAACCTGATGTTCCAAGGACAACCTGTAAAAATGTTTGCAGACCTCTCACCCTACACTGTACAGAAATGGAGAGCCTTAAAACCCCTTCTCCAAGTCTTGATGCAAGATGAAATTACCTACAGATGGGCTTTTCCACTCCGCAACAAAAGTTTTGGCTTCTCATCGTTTGCCGAAGGTGAGTGTATTCTACTACACCTGGATTTATTATCACAAGACCCGCAACCCTCAATGGCCTGCAAAGGCACAACAGAGTCAACTAAACATCCTCCCACTGCAAGCTCACTCAAGCCAGCGTGGCAAAAGCACGACTCCAAGAGATCCAAGGACTCTCTTTCACCTTTAAGACTGTCGGACGGATGCAGCTTCAATCAATGTGATTTGATCACCCTATTTTGTTCCCCCTGTTGTTGCTGACCCCATCCGAATTGAACTTCACTTATCCTGCATTAAGGAGGGGTCAATCCTTTGGGAACAATCTGGGGGGGGGGAGCATGGACACACCCAATGGTCGCTCTCTGTTATCTAGTGCACTATTTTACATATACTTTAGTTACAGTAGCGAGTTAGGGCTGCTTGCCAGGGGCCCCTCTCCTTTAAATATGTTCCAGTTATGAAGTCTACATGTCCCTGAAGTATAATGTCCCGTACACACGGTCGGACATTGATCGGACATTCCGACAACAAAATCATAGGATTTTTTCAGACAGACGTTGGCTCAAACTTGTTTTGTGTACACACGGTCGCACAAAGTTGTCGGAATTTCCGATCGCCAAGAGCACAGTGACGTAAACCACGTACGACGAGACTAGAAAAGGCCAGTTCAGAACGAAGCGCGGCACCCTTTGGGCTCCTTTTGCTAATCTCGTGTTAGTAAAAGTTTGGTGAGAGACGATTCGCGCTTTTTCAGACTCGTGGTTTTCAGATCGTTTTCTGCTGTTCAGTTTGTGCTTGTGGGTTTGTATCTGCTCTTCAGTGCGTGCAAGCAAGCTACGCGTGACTTGTCATTGTGTTCTTGTTCGTTTGTTACTGTTTTTCAGGTCGCTCTTCATAGGCCTTGCTGTTCTTCAGTGGGTTCTGTTACTTCGTTATGATCAGCCGACCGTTTTCTAGCCATGTTGCGTATACGTACTCCTCGTAGAGTTTGTGCTGTGCGGGGGTATGGTGTTGGGGTCCTGACCTTGACACAAGTCCAGTCCATGAACAGGGTGGGGAGGAGTTCATGGACCAAGAATTGGTTGATTCAGCGTGACCAGTTCTGTCATATGCCTTCACTCCAGAGCAGAGGCTCGTCGCTACCCTGCGGTACTTGGCGACAGGGAGAAGCCTGCAGGACTTGAAGTTCTCGACAGGCATCTCCCCCCAGGCTCTGGGGATCATTATCCCGGAGACCTGTTCTGCCATCATTCAGGTCCTGCAGAAGGAGTATATTAAGGTAAGATTTGTATCCTTTAATATCACATTTTATTGTATTTATTGTTTGATAATCTATTGTATTTCTTTCCTCATTCCCTAATTACCATGATTGGAATATGCTGTGGATGTCCCCTTTGTCCTCATGCATGCTGGATTTTTATGTAATTATTATTTTGCTCCTTCATACATATTTGCCTTCACTTACCTCCCCAGCATGCTCTCCTGGCCCTATATTCACCTCATGTAGTCACTTAATGTATTTTGTCAGCTCCATAGTAGTGCTTTACCCCAAACACCCCCTAAAATGTTTTTAAATGTGATTGGTGCTTTAAATTCAGGCAGAATGCCAGAGGCTTTTTTTTGGGTGGTCCCCAAATCATTTTTAATCCTCCCTCCCCCCAACTGCTAAGTCAGCTGATACCAATTCTCTATCTATCCTCAATCATCTATCTGCTGACTTTGCCAAACCCATACACACTATACCCACCTCTTTGTTGATCAGATTTATGGATGAATTCCCCAAAGCATGTAGTGCAAGGGCCTGCCTGTATACTTTCAAATGGTACTGTTTCAAGTTTTTGTATCCTATTATTATCTTGATAGGTAATAGCAGAATTTCCAAATGTGCTCAAATGTGTACAGTGTGTATTTATATCTTTGTATTATGACACTTCTTACCTGTCCAGTGGGCTGCCAATAGTGTAACTAAGGAGGGGCTGTTCAAAGTAATACCCATTATTTAGGCATTCATCTCTCAATGAAGTGGAGAGTGTTACCTGTCCAAGAGCCCCCCCCCCATAATGTTAGAAATGGCCCATGAGAGGGGGTGGGGGAGGGGGAATCTGATAGGTGTACCTTATACTTTGGTGTTTAAAAATTCCCATTAATAAATGTTATCTTGATGTTGGCCAAGAATGTTTGTGTCTAATCTGCTTTCCATGTTTTAATGTGCAAAAAGACTATTTTTTTTTCCTCCACAGTTTCCTTCCACGCCACAGGAATGGCAGACTGTGGCCTCCCACTTTGCCCAGTGGTGGGACTTTCCTAAATGCGGAGGGGCAATTGATGGGAAACACGTCCACATCGTCCCACCACCCAACTCGGGGTCATACTATTATAATTATAAAGGGTTCAATAGTATTGTGATGTTGGCAGTGGTGTCGGCTAATTATGAGTTCCTGTATGTGGACGTGGGGAAGAATGGCCGGATGTCTGATGGTGGAGTCATCGCCCAGATGGAGTTCTACAGGCGTCTCCAGAATGGCAGCTTGGACTTGCCACCTCCAGAAGACAATGTGGAAGGACTCCCATTCGTTTTCGTTGCGGATGAAGCCTTTGCGCTGGGGGACCACCTTATGCGGCCATTCCAGATGAGGACCCTCACCCCGGACCAGAGGGTTTTTAATTACCGGCTGGCCAAAGCCAGAAGAGTGGTGGAGAACACATTTGGAATCATGGCCAGCCAGTTCCGCCTATTTCTGACACCCATCCATATGGCGGAGTATAAACTGAATCATATAATCCTGGCGTGCTGTGTTCTACATAACTTTTTACGACAACATTCTGCCAACTATGCTGGCTCAGTTGGGCCTGAGGCTGGAATTATAAATGAAACAACCCTGACGGCGCTTGAAAGTGGCCACCCTGGCTTGCCCTCCCTGAGTGCCCGTGATGTCCGGCTAAGATACCTTGAGTTATTTGCGGGTAGGGGGGCCATCAATATGCCAGACAATTTGTGAAACCTTGATCAAATAAAAAAAATAAGCAAATCTTTGGTGACATTTACTGCTTGTGTTTGTTTTAGCTGACCCTGACAGAAATGTGGTGAGTCCTGAAAATGGCGTGATTGAGTAACCTTACAAAGCACTGTTGGGTGTTATTTACTAAAGGCAAAGACACTTTGCACTACAAGTGCACTTGAAAATGCACTGAAACTGCACTTGTAGTGCAAAGTGGATTTGCCCTTAGGAAATAACACCCATTGTCACAGAAAGCAGCAATTACATCACCACAAAAGTGTTGTAGCGTTGAGACAATAATCCACACATTCTTGATTAACAATCTTTTTAATACCTGCACAATCACATGTGCATTTAGAAAAGGTTTTTAAAACAAACCAGCATGTTTGTTGTATAACAATTTTTGTGGTGGTATTATCAAAAATAGAAATGTCCATTTAAGATAAAACAAGCATGTTTCAAAACAACAAGAAAGGCACAAATCTTGAACTTACAAAGTTCACATTAGGTAGAACTTGAAGGCAATATCAGACATGAGTATTTAGGAACTGTGTTTGATATTTAGTTCAGATGGGGTGAAGTCACCCCAGGAAAAGCCAAATTTTGAAGATGCACACCAATTTACGAATGTCAACATGTGCTAGCTGCCATCACGGGGGATCAAGGGACGTGTTTTGGGGGACCCCTTCCTCTCAGCTACTTTATTATTGAGGAAGGGGTTGCACCCCCAAAACGCATCCATTGATCTCCTGTGATGGCAGATAGCACATATTGACACACTGTGTACATCCTCAAAATTTGGCTTTTCTCAAAATCGCTAAAACATTTTTAACATTGTAGCACACAAAAAACAAAGGGATTTGGAGGGGTTTTACACTCTCCCCAAAATATCAGTGATGTTCTTATTTTTTTGAATAACATCATTGATGTTTTTCTTGAGGTTTTCCAATGCTAAATTACACCCCATGATCTCCCCGATCAGGATCTGTGCACTTTCCGAGGTGAAATGCCCTGGATCCACAACATCACGATCACCTAAAAAGAAAGAAACCAAAAAAAAAAAACAGGTATTATAAATATGCCGGCATCCATCTCTTACCTGAGCCTGTGGTCACAGACACTCACCTGTTGTGGTGACTAGTTCCACCACGTCTTCTTCCTCCTGCTCTTCTTGTGTTGGGGGTATTTCCCTTTCTTCCCGAGGTGGGGGGTCTCTGGTCTCCTCGGATGAGGGGTGTCCTCCGAGTCTTTTCTCCCCTATGTAAAACAAAAATGGTATACTTAGCACACAGATATTTGATGGCAGAACTATAAATATGAAACATTGCTTAGAAGTGGGGTACAATTGTCTATTTTGGCAGAGTTCCAAGATGTAGAATTGTGAGTGTCCTTTTTCAACGTTCAATACTTTACCTGTTTGGTACAAGCTTCACAGATGGAGACACCCCTAAAGTATCCACTGGAGCACCTGTGTGGGCCCTCTAATAAAAAGGGTGTTCTTGTGTCCCACATTAGTGCTCCAGCGTCCAGATATGAAAACAGCTGTTGAGTGTCCTCTCCTTACACAGAATCTAGTTTGCATTTCATTCTAGTAACAAACCTATCTACACAACCAAATTTGTTGCATACAAGTAGGCCCTAAAAAATGTGGGCAAATGCATATGGCCAAAACAATGGTGTTTTATAGGCCGAAAGAAAAATGATTGATACGAACGAATAATGTGCCCATGAACATGAAAGTTGCCATTTTAAACTGTGCAACACTTAAGAAAAGCACATGGAGCAGCACGAACATATGAAAGACAAAAAGAATAGGAACACAGCACAACTTTTTTGCAGCACTCTCTGGATCTTTCTGTACTGCTCGGGCTCTCTTAATTTTAGGTCTGACCACCGCTTCCTGAGCTGATCTTTCGATCGACGTACCCCGAAATTCCGGTGCAGACTTTTAACCACTTTCACCATGATCTTGGCCTTTCTGATATTGGGGTTGGGGTAAGGTCCATACTTTCCATCATAGACAGCCTTCTTCATTATGTCGACCATCTCCAACATCTCACCAAAGGACATATTTGAGGCCTTAAATCGTCTATCGGGACGTTTCCGGATCCGGGCTTTCCTCCTCCTCCTTGTTGCTATAATTAGCACGCACCTGCTCTGACTTTGCCATGTGCTCTTCACCCACTGTGCCGAATGAAAAGGGGCGGGGAATAGACTAGAAAGAACGTCAGGGCGGGCGGAGTTACACACATGCGCAGTGTGTATAAAGCGTAACATGCGTGCATAGTAGGTACGAACTGTGAGCGGAGGAAGAAGTATCGGAGGCGCTGATCGTGATAACAAAGGTAAGAGCCAAACTTGGGCCTATACTGCTTTTAGATTGAGGCCTATATTGTAACTATATTAGGAGAGTTTTGCCTGACATTAGGGTTTGTCTTGTGTTGTGTCTTGCGGTGAAAATGGATATCTTGAAAGATACCGACTTTATGGCAATCTTCATAGATATGTTCAGGGAGCTGCCTTGTCTTTGAGAGATAAACCACCCACATTATAAGAACCAAACAAAGAGGAAGGCAGCACTGGATCAATTGCTGGAATTTGTGAAGACGGTGATACCCACGGCAGACATGACCTATTTGAAGATCCTAATTGGTGGCCTGAGGAGCACTTATCTAAGGGTGCACAAGAAGGTCCAGGATTCCCAGAGATCCGGAGCAGCAGATGACATTTATGTCCCCAGGATGTGGTACTATGACAGGCTGCATTTTCTGGCAGGTCAGACTGAACCCAGGCCAACACTCTCCAGTCTTCCTTCCATGCTTCCTTTCCCCCCAGCTGAGGCTTTTGATGCCCAACCTGGGCCTTCCAGGCAGCAACATGTGGAGGAGCCCAGCTTGAGCCAGGTATAGCATTCCTCTAAATATTTCTGCTTGTCCAATCAATGATGTTAACTAGATGTTAGTTTGGAGTACTAATTTATGATTGTGATTGATGATGCAAAAAGTAAAACCATGTCCCTTTTTCATACACAGGGAAGTCTCAGCCAGGAGGTGGCTGGGCCAAGCAGGCTGCCTGATATCCAGGTCCCTCCCATCCTCCTGCAAAGAGAAAGTGGCAGGAAGAGGAGTACCCTGGAGGAGGCTGCCATAGGCCCTTTTGGAAGGCTATAGAGGCCCTGACAGCCCCCCACACTGTGGAGGAGGACTTTGCTGGCATAATTGCCTGTAGAATGCAGCGGATGGAGGAGGGCCAACAACTCATGTGTGAGTCATTAATTTTGGAAGCTCTCAATAAGGGGTTGAGGGGCCAAATAACATCTGCTACCCACATTTGTGACCTCACACATGGTCCTCCTCCTCCTCGTCCTTCTACTTCTCCTCCTCCTCCTCCAGGTCCTACTAGTCCTCCTCCTTCTCCAGGTCCTACTCCTCCTCCTGCCACATCTCCAACGGCAGAGCCACAGCCAGGAAGGAAGCATGGAAAGAAGACCAGAAAGTGATGACCCTGGATCCAGTCTGGTCTGGCAAAAGATGCAGCCTCTTGTGGAACCACAGCCTGGGGACACAGATGTCATCTGCTGCTTTCCAGATCTCTGGGACTTCTGGACCAGACTGCACTCCCTTACATATGGACTCCTCAGGCCACCAATTTTGCTGCTAAAGAATTGATGTCTGCCCTGGGGGTCCAAGGCTGCGCTAATTTCTGCTGTTTCTCTAGCATTGCCTCCCTCTTTGTTTGGTTCTGAGCCCTTAATAAAGGAATTTTTGTTTCAATTATACTCGCCTATGTTTGTTTTCCTTCAAAAAGGACAGTTTGTTTGTGAGGATTCAGGTACATTTCTAAAGTACAATGTGAAATTAACAAGAGAAACCAACACCAACCAATCTCCTGGAGATTAAATATTACAAGATAATAATGGTGTTGTGGTAACTTGACACACAAAACACACACAAAAATATTCTGGAGTAAAAGTAAAAATAAAATAAAACAAAGATCAGCCTTTAAAAAAATACAAACCTAAAAAAAAACAAAAACAAATTATGCCTTAAAATAAAAAAAAAAAATACAACACAAAAATAATTTTGTCAGATGTGACAAATCAAAATATATTGAGGGAATCCCGATAAATAATAAAGAAAGATGTTTGTGAGAAGTTTGTGTGAATCTGAGCAGCAAAACTACTTCATTCTTCTCACATTATAAAGAAGAAGAGAGTGCGCTGTATTAAACCATTTTTAACATTGCACCATGACAAAAGTGTTGTATCCATTGTGAACGCTAATTTTACTAGACCGAGCGGTTCCGTCTCGGAATTTCTTCTGAGCATGCGTGGCACTTTGTGCGTCGGAACTGGCCACACACGGTCGGAATTGACGCGATCGGATTTTGTTGTTGGAAAATTATATAGCCTGCTTTCAAACTTTGTGTGTCGGAAAATCCGATGGAAAATGTCCGATGGAGCCCACACACGGGCAGAATTTCCGACAACACGCTCCGATCGGACATTTTTCAACGGAAAATCCGACCGTGTGTACGGGGCATAACACTGCCTAGCCCCCCCTTTAGGGGGGAGACCCCAGGAATGTCCCACTATACATTTCCTTTATAGTACGTTAAGCCTGTTGATCCTAGTACCAAATTCCTGTGGGGTACGGGATAGTGGCCACTCTGTGGGTCGAGACCCTCACAGAGGACAATCATGTTCTGGAGGCGCTCCTGGCGGGGGGGTGTCTGGGCCAGTAGTGGGATCACTCACCCTGTTTCTGGCCCAATTATCTTTACAGGGAACAAGACTTGGTTCATTTGTAATGAATAATATTTGTTTAAATGGCAGTGAGACCATAGTGGATGCAATGCACCTCCACCAGCCTTTGAAGTGTATTTACTTTCTCTCGGAGACTGATAGTGGTTCTCCTACCAAGGGAACCTCCGACCTTATGGTTATGGGACAGGAAAAGGCTGGACCTTTCCTGCCCCGGGAGGGGAGTTTGGGGAATATAGCCTGTGCTATACCCAGATTATTCAGTTTGTCTTTCTCACATTTTATCTTTTCCTTTTGCTCCCATTTTTTTCTCTAGCTACCTATCTTTTCCTGTAGGAGTCCTGGGAGGTTCTATGTCACTTGCTCCCCAGTCTGAACAGCAGCACCCATCGCCAGTGCTCATTGCTGCCTGTGGACCCGTCTACGTTGGGTAAGGTACAGTATGTTCCCGAGATACCCCACACTCTGATCCATGTCTAGCACGACCCCTGCCAATTCGATCTTGCGCATAATCTCACATAATACACAAGGGCTGAACTTGCCGGTCAATGCGGAAACTGTTCCAACTGTACTACTCTATTAAATCAGATATACTACTCTTACAAGAAGCCCACTTCCCCATTTCCTACCAGCCCACCTTTCTACACCAACAGAACCCCAAATTCTTTCTCGCCAATGCAGACAACAAAACCAAAGGGGTAGCAATCTGCTGCTCAAAACACCAAAAATTTCTGACCAGTCAAGGTTCTTAAGGACTCTACATGGCGCTATGTGCTAGTGGCAGGCACAATTGATGGCGAGACCTACACTTTTGTTTCCTACTACACACCTAAGAAAAGGGCAGGCAATATTTTTTGACTCCCTGACACACACAATACGGAAACACTGTCAGGGTACAGTTTTCGTAGGAGGCGATTCAAATATAGCGTTTGACCTCTCTCAAGACAAAACGGTGGCCGGGAAACCTAGATCCAAGAGCTCATCCAGACAAAGTTTAAAAATAGCCCAACTACTATATTCAGCAGGAGGGAACTCAAACCACATATAAAAAGACTATATGCATTTTTCAGCACCACGTAACACCCATGCCAGGATTGACCACATCTTTATGCAATCGCACTCTATCCCATTAGCCCTTTTTGCCAAAATTAGAGACACTTCCCTCTCAGACCACTCTATTGTGGTACTTGAGACCCAGCGCCCTTTAGGAACATCCGCCTTTTTTAAATGGCGACTTAATGTAGCCTTACTAAGTAATCTGGTACAGTGCACAATACTGAAAAAGGCATTAAAAGACTATTTCAATGAGAACAATAATAACACAGTTAAACCCGAAACCCTATGCGCAACCCACAAGTCAGTGTATGAGGGAAACTCATGCAGATAGCATCCAAACTGAAACGCGAACATGGAGCAGATATCCAAAAATGCACAGAGGACTTCCTTTCACTTCAACAGTTTTACTTGCGACTCTATAAAGCGGACCCTCCTCCTTCATCTGCTGCAATTTACTCTTTCCTTAAAGATCTCCCCATTCCCGTAATAACGAAGAGTCATAGAGACAGCCAGATGACTCTATGTCCACTGCAGAGGTCCTAGAGACAATCAAATCCCTTAAAACTAGCACCTCCTGAGGCCCAGACGGATTTTCAGTCTGCTGCTATATAAAATGTGGCTCCTCCTTAGCCCCCTATATGGCCCAGTTTTTTAATTCAATCAGGGATGGAGCCCCAATAGATAAAGACCTAAACACTGCATACATTTCTGCAATCCCCAAACCAGGGAAATGCACGACTGATGTTAGCAACTCCCGCCCGATATCCCTTATCAATAATGACCTCAAAATCATGATGAAAATCCTGGCCTTTAGGATGGCTAATTTTATCTCATGTTATATCCATAAGGACCAGATAGGCTTCATCCCCAGAAGACAGGGCCCAGACCAAATCAGGAGAGCTATAGACATAATCTCCATACTTAACTACCAATGGGATGGGGGCTCCCCGCAAAAAGGATCTCTGCTCTCTATAGACCTGCAGAAGACATTTGATTCGGTATCGTGGCCCTACCTTTTCGAGATCCTGGAAAGATGGGGATTCGGTCCCAATTTCAGAGGTATAGTTACCTTCCTCTATTCGACTCCCAGTGCACAGGTTCGCCTGATGGGCAAATACTCTGACTTTCTTGATATTAGAAAAGGGGCAAGACAAGGGTGCTTTCTCTCCCCTTTAATATTGCTATGGAGACCCAAGCTATAGCAATCAGATCTCACCCCGACGTTAGAGGAGTCCTCTGTGGCTTTCAGGAATATAAATGTGCCTTGTTTGTGGACGATTTGCTTCTAATGCTCATGTTCCCTTTGACATTTACACCAAATGTTTACAAACTGCTTCAAGAGTTTGGCAACATTTCGGGCCTTAAAATCAATGTATCCAAATATATTGCCCTAAATGTGTCTGTCCCACCCCAATCGGTAGAGCAATTGAAACAGTATTTCCCATTCACCTGGGCATCTGACTCCTTACCATACCTGGGGATAAGGCTAACACAGAATGTATACCTATACGGAGTTAATTATATCTATACGGAGTAAATTACCCTCCCATATTCCACAAGTGTGGGGAGGACCTGAAGGCTTGGTCAAAGATTGGTATATCCTGGCTGGGCAGAATAAATGCAGTCAAATTGACATTATTGCCACGTTTACTTTACCTATTTAGGTTACTCCCGATATCCATCAACAAAAAAGCCCTCAAAGTCCAATCTCGAATTACACGTTTTACAGTGGGGACGGAAAGTATTCGGTCCCTCTTAAATTTTTTACTCTTTGTTATAGTGCAGCCATTTGCTAAAATCATTTTTATAATTCAAGTTAATTTTTTTCCTCATTAATGTACACACAGCACCCCATATTGACAGAAAAACACAGAATTGTTGACATTTTTGCAGATTTATTAAAAAAGAAAAACTGAAATATCACATGGTCCTAAGTATTCAGACCCTTTGCTCAGTATTTAGTAGAACCACCTGTGACAGACCTAGCCGGGAGGGAGACTTTTGGAAGGGACTGTATGCTAGCCTCTTGCCGATCGATCGGGGGCCCTTGCCTTTGGGGGAACGGTGCTCTTTGTGAGCTGTAGGCCTGGGGACCCTGGATTTGCCATATTGAAATAGTGGCTGATTCATAATGCTGGGACAGATACTGTTAGGAGATGCTGATGTAAATTCCAACACCTGTCTGTCTATTGTCTGCTGAAAATGTGTATTGTAAATAAGTCTACTATGGGATCTAAGAGTCATTAGATCCCCATTGTTATTTGTGTTAATTAACTCTGCTATTGTGTGAAGAAGAGTCTATGTTGATTGTGATAATGTTGATTGGATTTTCTGAACTACAAGACGGCCAGTCTGGCCTAACAGGCATGTCTGAGTCATCTAGTCTGTCTAAAGGGATTAGTTAATTAGCTCATGTTAATTAGGTTAATTAGGTTACAGCTGTATTGTTAAAGTAATATGAGCAGGAGGTCTGCACCTCCACTTTGAGTGTATAAAAGCCTGTATTTTGTCAATAAAGATAGATTCCTGGTTGAACTTACATACAGCCTGCCTGGTGTTTGTTCTGAGCTATCACAACTGGGTTAGAACGGCGCAGAGCTGTAGTTCTAATCCCGGAACCTTGGATGACCGAACAATCAGATGTTGCAATCTGCAATCTGATGCTATAGCTGCAGAGGAGTGTCGGGAGAGTGAAACCGAGTGAGCAAGGGGCTCGTTACACTACCCTTTTGATCTAATACAGCCATGAGTCTTTTTGGGAAAGATGCAACAAGTTTTTCACACCTGAATTTGGGGATCCTCTGCCATTCCTCCTTGCAGATCCTCTCCAGTTCTGTCAGGTTGGATGGTAAACGTTGGTGGACAGCCATTTTTAGGTCTCTCCAGAGATGCTCAATTGGGTTTAAGTCAGGGCTCTGACTGGGCCATTCAAGAACAGTCACAGAGTTGTTGTGAAGCCACTCCTTCATTATTTTAGCTGTGTGCTTAGGGTCATTGTCTTGTTGGAAGGTAAACCTTCGGCCCAGTCTGAGGTCCTGAGCACTCTGGAGAAGGTTTTCATCCAGGATATCCCTGTACTTGGCCACATTCATCTTACCCTCGATTGCAACCAGTTGTCCTGTCCCTGCAGCGAAAAACTCCCCCACAGCATGATGCTGCCACCACCATGCTTCACTGTTGGAACTGTATTGGACAGGTAATGAGCAGTGCCTGGTTTTCTCCACACATACTGCTTAGAATTAAGGCCAAAAAGTTCTATCTTGGTCTCATCAGACCATATTTCTCACCATCTTGGAGTCCTTCAGGTGTTTTTTAGCTACTCCATGCGGGCTTTCATGTGTCTTGCACTCAGGAGAGGCTTCCGTCGGGCCACTCTGCCATAAAGCCCCGACTGGTGGAGGGCTGCACTGATGGTTGACTTTCTACAACTTTCTCCCATCTCCCGACTGTATCTCTGGAGCTCAGCCATAGTGATCTTTGGGTTCTTCTTTACCTCTCTCACCAAGGTTCTTCTTCCCCAATAGCTCAGTTTGGCCGGACGGCCAGCTCTAGGAAGGGTTCTGGTCGTCCCAAACATCTTCCATTTAAGGATTATGGAGGCCACTGTGCTCTAAGAACCTTAAGTGCAGCAGAAATTTTTTGTAACCTTGGGCAGATGTGTGCCTTGCCACAATTCTGTCTCTGAGCTCTTCAGGCAGTTCCTTTGACCTCATGATTCTCATTTGCTCTGACATGCACTGTGAGCTGTAAGGTCTTATAAAGACAGGAAATAGGAAAAAGGAGCACTACCAATGCCACATCTGAAAATATAGGGACACAGGTAAAGGTACTACTAAAGTAGGCAAAGTTCGGACTTTGTAGGCATGGAAACAATGGAGAAGTGACAAAAAATTATATTCAAAACATTTATTGAAAAAAGTACATTGGGGGGGGCAGGAGGCGGAGCCTAGCGGAGCAGACATGCAGTGTTAGAGCTCCACACCGCTGAGGAGAGAAGAGAAGGACAAAGCGGAGCCTGCAGGCTCAAAAGGTATCCATTTGAACCTTTTTGCCCCAGGGAACAAACTGTGAAAGTTTGGGCAGGAAATATTGTACTGGGAGGAAACCGTGGCAGAAATAAAAATCACCTCACAAAGAGCTCACAGGCACTCACTGCAGCTGAAGCAGCTCCAGTCACCTCACAAGATACAGCATCAGGGCGCTCTCACAGACAGAAAATGTCACAGCAAGACTCTCCATTTGAGTCAGATACAGAACAAATCCTCTCACAAACTTCTCCACAAGCCTCCTCAGTATCCCCAGTAATATTATTACAATTTGAAAAGATGCTTCATAAGGCTTTAAAACAAACCTCAGACCAAATAACAAAAAGCCTAACCAAAGAAATAAGAGAGTTGGGAAACCGCACCGCAGCCTTAGAAATAAAAATGGATGAAATTGAAATTACAACCCAAGAAAATATAACAGAATTGGAACAATTAAAAAAAGAGAATTTAATACTTCAAACTAAGCTCGAAGATTACGAAAATAGAGCCAGACGTTCAAACTTGCGCATAAGGGGAATACCTGAAACTGTGACAGACCTGCAATCTACTATTACTGCTCTATTACAAGAACTAAAGCCAGATATCCCTATTGAACGTTTAGAACTGGACAGAGTACACAGAGCCCTCACAGCCAAAAAGAAAGATGGACCCCCACGTGATATAATCACAAAATTTCATTATTACAGAACGAAAGAACAAATACTAATTGCTGCAAGAGAAAAAAAGGAACTTAATTTTCAAGGACATAATTATCAAATTTTTGCTGACCTATCCCAACTTACTATTACTAAAAGACGATCCATGAAACCCCAACTAATGGAACTGCAACGCCACAACATTATGTATCAATGGGGCTTCCCCTTTTCAGTCAGATTTAACTACCAAGGTACAATTTACAGAAGCAGATCAGCAGATGAACTACAACAAACCCTTTTAAAATTAAATCTGACAGAACCCACAAGCAGCAACACTCCCACACGCAGAAGAATGGCATCATCTTCACCTTCAGGCAGCACCCAGAAAATTTCAGAACAAAATGGGAATCATCATTCTCACAAAAGAGGCCGTTATGCCACATCATCCATGGACCAAGAAGATTCAATGGACTGACATCCTAATTCCTGATATCTCTTCATTTATTATACTAAGAGATGGTTCTCTATAAAAAAAAAAAAACTATATTTATAACTGAGTGTAACTACATTCTGATAGTCACACACTGTGTGGGATCATGTTACATTCCAGTTATATTTCTTATTACTTCTGATTCATATGGCCTTAGAATATATAAGTGAAATAAGGAAATTCTTGTTCAGTTATATATTATCAGGTAATAACAATAGATTTATTACTTTTTAGGACAAATATGTTCAATAATCCAGAAGTAATGGAAGCTTTTTCTTTCTTTTCTTAAAACAATTATATTATTACCTAACTAGTTCCTAGAATTATGTTTTTGTTTATTCTAATCTGAAGCAATACAACCTCAATTTTATGAGTTAACATATCTAAACAGTTACATATGAATAAAATATGTAATTGTTTACTCTAAAAGGGTTAAATTCCCAAAATAATTCAAACTATCTTCATCAATACCAATGTTATTACCAGTACCTTTCTAACTGAATTATTTAGCCTAGGGCAAGACTAACCATATACAACCACCCTGGAATAAATAATTTCAACAAAAACTATATTCTGCACTCCAATTAATGAAACATCATTTTGATGTCTTTTGACATAGCACTTCTCTCCTGTAAGCGGAAGATCCGTGTACCCCCATTAGCCCTCCTCATTCTCCCAACCATATTATGTGGGAGTGTGACGAAGGCACTTATTCCCCTGAGAGAGATATTTCTTCTCTTTCACGGGTAAATTGTGATTACTTGCAAAAAATAATTTATACAATGTATCATCTAATCTCATATGTTTTTTGTTTACTCTTTACTCCAGAATTCACTGGTTTCTTTTCTATCTATTCATCTCTTCAGTCCACACAGGTTGATCTGCGCAGTCAGCTCTGCATAACAAAAAGTAAGTCAAAACTATTCGATTTATTGCCATGGCACCACTGAATATACTTTCCCTGAATGTTCAGGGAATAAATGTCCCTCAAAAAAGGACCAAAGCCTTCCGTACTTTCCATAACAAGAAGGCTCACATAGTATGCCTCCAAGAAACACACTTCACCAAAGATTCTACTCCAAAATATATTTCTCCTTTTTATCAACAAATTTACACGGCTTCTGCCTGTACCAAGCAAAGGGGAACTCTAATTGCATTTCACCGATCCACACCATTCACCTTATCATCAGAAATTAAAGACCCAGAAGGTAGATACCTGATACTCATGGGTTATATAATGGATACAGCAATCATGGTGATTTCCTACTATGCTCCTAACAAACAACCTACACCATTCCTCTCACATATATTACAAGTGATTAATACACACAAAATAGGAACAGTGATAATGTGTGGGGATTCGAACCAGGTCCTCCTCCCATTTCTAGATAAATCACCTTTTACACCATCCAAAATAACCTCTAGATTACCTTTTTCTCAACTTCTTTCCAAATACAATCTGGTAGATTCATGGAGAGAAAGTAACCCAATGAAAAAGAAATTCACTTATTTCTCGCACCCTCATCAAACCTTCACCAGAATAGATCATATTTTTCTAACAATAGGAATGATACCAGAAATTATTGCATTAGATATAATTCCGATTCCGTGGTCTGACCATAATGCAGTATACACTACTATAGCCTCAGCCATACCAAAAGCGCATGACCCAACGTGGTACTTACCTGACATAATGCTCAAACACCCACTACATCAGATGGCCATTGAACAAGCTTTAAAGGAATACATATCAATTAATAATACAACAGACATCTCCCCAATAACACTGTGGGAAGCTCATAAGCCTGTCTTGCGTGGTACAATACAAAGACAAATGGCACTATTTAAACGGGAACGCAAAAATCTAGCAAAAAAACTAGAACTCAATTTTAATGCAGCCTACATATCATTTCAAGATAATCCATCTCAGAGTACAAAATCTCATCTTGAAAAATCTAGATTGGAATATGATCTATTTCTCACTGAGTCAGTTGATAAATCCCTCAAACGCTCCAAACACAATTTCTACATGAATACAAACAAACCAGGTACATATTTGGCTCGGGCATTAAATTCAACAAACAAATCTTTCAAACCAATACGTTTGAAATTATCAAAAAATGTTTACACTTGTAATCCAGTTAAAATAGTCCATAAATTTCACTCACATCTCGCAACTTTATACAAGACAAACAATGAATTTAATCCTACAGAGGCTGAATCCTTCTTCTCAAAAATAACCTTACCTGAGTTATCTCAGAATCAAAAAAGCAGTTTGGATGAGCCTATAACTATAGATGAAGTTGCTAACGCCATAAAAGACCTAAAACTTAACAAAAGACCAGGCCCAGACGGCTACTCGGCTTTATACTATAAAACATTCTCAGAAATACTCTCTCCCATTCTCACTGAAACTTTTAACAAACTTCTAGATGGACATTCTTTTCGGCAAGAAACACTAATGGCAATTGTTTGTATGATCCCAAAACCCCTTTCTGATGATACTTCCTGTGTGAATTATCGGCCTATCTCTCTGTTAAACCTCGATATTAAATTATTAGCAAAAATAATAGCAAAACGCCTCAATAGCATTATAGGAAAATTAATACATAGAGATCAAGTAGGCTTCATGCCAAATAGACAGGCAGGCGATAATATACGCAGGGCAGTGTTATTGGCACATATTGCTAAAAAACGGAAAATCCCTTTATGTTTTCTATCTCTCGATATTAAGAGGGCATTTGACACAGTATCCTGGCAATATATGCAATATTCATTACAAAAATGGGGTTTTGGACCCCACTTTTTAACATGGATCAAAGCATTATATAATAAACCCAAAGCCTATATAAAATATGCTGGATACAAATCTGAAGCCTTTAATATCGAAAGAGGTACCCGACAGGGTTGCCCATTATCTCCCTTATTATTTGCCCTTATACTCGAACCCATGGCCCAATACATCAGAACAAACCAAACTATAACTGGCATTGAAGTAGGAGGTATTACACACAAATTATGTATATTTGCAGACGATATATTACTTTTTCTATCATCACCACAGGTCTCTGGTCCTAACTTAATACCAGCTCTTGATGGATTTGCAGCCCTATCCGGTCTTATGATTAATCCTAAGAAATGCCTAGTGCTTAATATTTCACTCACAAACATGGAATTGATCCCGGCTAGGGCTGCACTCCCATTCACATGGGCAGAAAAATCAATCCCATATCTTGGAATTAATTTAACAGCATCTCATTCTGACTTATTCTCAACCAATTATCCTCCTGTATTAAGACAGATCACAAATCTAATAAAACAATGGTCGCAACTTCCTTTATCCTGGATAGGGAAGATTAATGCAATCAAAATGACTATTCTACCCAAATTGCTTTATCTATTCAGAGTCCTCCCTATTCCAATTCCTTCCTATTTTTTGAGAATAGTACAAAAAAGAGCAACTTCGTTTATATGGGGCTCTTCCAAACCACGTATACCTATACACACACTACATCTTCCCAAAAATAAAGGAGGCCTGGGATACCCTAACTACTACAGAGCAGCACATTTGGCCAGTCTGTCCAAATACCATGCAAAACAGGAAATCCCATTATGGGTATTTATAGAGGCTTCAGAAAATGACCCTCTATTAATATCAAATTTATTATGGCTTGATCCTAAAGACCGCTTTAAAATTCATAATCCCATAATTAAACACTTCTTATCTCTCTGGGATAAACTAAAAACCAAATATCAGTTACAATCTCCACACAATCCTCTCCTTTCTTTTATCAGAAATCCGGCCTTTTATCCGGCATGGATCTACCCAAATTATTTTAAAGCTTGGACAACATCAGGCATTCAGACACTAAATGACTTCATAACATCTAAATCATTCCTTTCATTCCCATCGCTTAGAGAAAAATATGATCTACCAAACTCTGAGATATTTAGATATCTCCAAATCAAAAATTTCTATACACCATTCCTAAAGGGGGATACACCATTATCCCAATTATCCATTTTTGAGTCAATCTGTACAAAAGATCCATTTGCTAAAGGTACAATTTCATCACTTTATAATCAATTATATGGAGTAGCAAATCTTAATAGACCCTCTTACGTTCAGAGGTGGGAGGAGGACCTGGGACGAACTTTAGAAGACACGGACTGGTCTAACATATGGCTCACATCTAAGTCATCTTCACCCAACATCTTAGCACTGGAGACAAATTATAAAGTCCTAACTCACTGGTACCTTGTACCCGCTAGAGTGGCAAAATATTCACCTAATACCTCAGCTCTTTGTTTTCGAGGATGCCCAGAAATAGGCACATATTTACACATATGGTGGACGTGCCCAGTAATCCAAACCTTCTGGAAGGAAGTCTTTGTGATTGCATCTAAAATATTTAAAAAAATAATACAACCAGATCCATATTTAACTTTACTTAATCTAAAACCGGAATGGTTAACACTCTCTCAATTCAAACGTATGATCCAACTAATAACGGCTGCAAAACAAACAGTGGCCAAGGCATGGAAATCTCCTACATTGGTACTAGCAGAAACAATTCACAGAATGAATAATACAATGTCCCATGCTAAGATGGTAGCCATCGATCAAAATCAAATTCCAAAATTTGAAAAACTTTGGCATCCTTGGATAAAACAACAGTTCCTGTCAAACTTCAATGACTCTGTTCTGTTGCCATGGTAACAGATTAAATGACTTACAGAGACACCCATTCTAAGGCTTCAAAGAGAACTAAAAAGAATAATAAACTGACGAGCGGGACAACCTTGTGGACCATACCTCTACCTTTCAACCCTTTTTCTTCTTTCTCTTTCCTTTTCTCCACCTTACGATTAAAGCTCATTATCAGAATTTATTTGACCTATATACACTCTACTTGTAAACAATATGTATAGTAGGTATAAATCATTTAAATACCTACAAAAGTAACTAAGGAAATGATATATATATCTTTAATTTAGGTTTACGTGAACCCAATGTTTAATATTTGAAATTTCATGATATTTACCTATATAAACCCTACTGTAAAACAATGAACTTACTTTATAGATCCTTGTAAACTTACTTTATGTATCTTTATAACATTGTATACTCAATAAACTTCTTTTGACAAGAAAAAAGTACATTGTATAAACACGGTGTTCAAAAAGAGATAAAAAAACATGAAAATGATACAGTTAGTACAGTGAGCCCTTGTGCATCTACACGTTTTCTTCAGGACACGATCAAGGTTCAGAGACGTAACAAAAAAGAAAAGAGAGCAAGTCTCACTGTCTGAAATGAGATACATTCCAATTAAAATCATAAGTGTTGCATAAACATGTTACAACATATTAAATTAAAAAGCATTTGCTAAACCATCCAGGGAGAATATGAGGGAACAGTAAGATGGCAATAAAAAGATACCTTCAATTTGGTTAGGCCTCGTGTGCAAAATCCCCGTGGTAGGAAATTCTCAAAAATTATGGAATGTTTAATGCAGACTATGGAGAAGTAGAGAAATGCAAGAAGCTCTAACATACAGAGTATAATGCAGCGGATAGTTTATATACCATTAAAAGACTAACAAAACCATGATACCTACTAGTTTGTATACTTCAAAACATTTCTAAAGCAGGGGCAAGTGTGTATCTTGTATCCAGACAAGGAGAGACCACCAGGACAATGACACTGAAAGATCCAGCATCACAAAAAGGAAGGAATAAGCTTGGTAAGGTTGAGCACTGCTAGCGGCATGTAATAGAGCCCTTGCTAGCATGCAATACCTATGGACACAAAGACAAAAGGGGGGAGGGTGAATTACATAGCCATAAGTGATAGCCAGGATGGCGCCCATAGAAGTCGCAGGTAAAAACTAAAATGGAAATGAAGATACATGGATATGCCCCTGGAAGACAGCCGGGTCTTCCAGGGGCATTTGTATATTTGTATAGCCTGGCCGCGTCGCACCCAATGAAAATAGCAGCGTCACGTGATGCAATCACGTTTAAGCATTGTGATGAAAGGAATTATGGGCAATGTAGGCAGCGCAGCGAGTGGACGCGTTGTTCGGTTTGCGCATGTGCGAAGTACATGGGACCGGTCAGCTGAATTATGGGGCTTGTAGGCAGAATGGTAGGCAGAGCTCCGCTCGCACTTAACTGGCACACAAGTCAGCGAGACATAGGAGCCCGCCCAGACATCGCACATTGAATGTAGTGACAGAACGGGAATGCCGCTGCTAAGAATAACTCTGTGGGGAAAAAAATAAGAAGATATACAATACCATCATGTAAATAGGGGCCAAATACTGTCAGCACTGAGTCCCGTGGATTGAAAAGCATACGCTAAATAAAAACAGCAATAATGCACATGAACAATTGTAGATTGATTACACAAATATTTTGATTGATTACATCTTATTCCATTGTATAGGGATAAAAGTCAGTATAATTGGCTTACAGTACAGCCGAGTAACAAACTCAAAATATATGAGCTATACATCGTAAGATAACCCGTTGATCCATTTGTAGGATCCTTAAGTTGTTGACTATGCAATCACTGCAAATGAAACGGACAAGTGGTTATCAAACTAGAGAGGGAATGGGAAAACAAGGAAAAAAGGGAGAGGATATGCAGAGGGCAAATATCAATGATAAAGAAAACAGGAACAAGATCACTTTACAGAAAAGGTCTAAAGCTCATCATATCATTAAGGCCTGGGTATGTGGTGGCCTGCAAACTGTATATCCATTGGGTCTCTTTCTGCAGAACTCTACGGTCAAAATTGCCCCCTAGGGGGTCTTCATAAATAACATCAAGAGCAGCAAATTTGAAAACCTTAGGTTGATATTTATGTTTAAAGGCTATATGATAGCCCATAGTGGTGTTCAAAAGGCCGCTGGTGGCGTAGTAAACATGGTCTTTAATCCTCCTCCAAAATGGCCTGATGGTCTTGCCAACGTAGAAAGCTCCACATTGGCAAAGTATAATATATATCACTCTTTTGGTTTGACAAGTAATGTGATGTCGTAAGGAGTGAATTTGGCCATTTGGAAGAGGAACAGTAGTGCAGTACTTGCAGTAGTGACTCCGCACTAAATGGTCTCTTACAGAACCTGCACAACAATAAGTGATTTCGGGTTTGGGCCCTATGTACTTGGTTAGGATGGGATCCGCCAGAAAAATATGCCAGTGTTTTTGAATCACTGACTGTATTCTTGAATGTTGGTCAGAGTAAGTGGTTATAAACCTCACTCTCTGAGAATCTGTTTGCTTGGGTCCTGGGAAAAGAGTGGTATTCCTAGGTTTGGCCACAACTTTTCTAAAGGCCTTTTTAAGGCTAGTTTTGGTGTATCCCCTGGCCAATAACCATTCATATAGTTCATCTGCCTCCTGTTTGAAACTGAGATCACTGGAACAGTTGTGTTTGAGGCGCAAATATTGGCCAAAGGGGATGCTTTGAATAAGGGGCTGAGGATGTGCACTGCATGCGTTTAAGACTGTATTCCCTGCAGTGGGTTTCCGATAAAGTGACGTGGTAACCAGGCCCTCCTCAGTGATGTTAATAGTGATGAAATGCAATAGTGGTAGGACTAGATTGCATAGTAAATTTTAAATTGTAGTCATTGTGACTCAGCATGGCCATAAACTCTTCAAGCGCTTTTGGTGGTCCCACCCATAGTAACAAAATGTCATCTATGTAGCGGAACCACCGTAGCATAAATGAAAAAAGGTTGGAGTGCTCATCATTGGCGAAAAAATCATGCTCCCACCCCCCCAGGTACAGGTTTGCATATGAAGGTGCGCAACATGTACCCATAGTGACCCCCTGTACCTGGAGAAAGTGTGACCCATCAAAGGAGAAAATATTCTTGGTAAGAATGTGAGATAATAGCTGCAGGCCTGTGGATTTAGGTCCCCTTTCATTGAGTAACCTAGCAATAACCTCCATCCCCAGTTCATGTGGAATTGATGAATATAGGGCCTCAACATCTATGACTACCAAGGAGCAGCCAGGAGGCACTGTGAGGCCATCCAGGCTTCTCAGTAGATCCAGGGTATTCTTGATATATGATGGTAGTGTGAGAACGTGTGGACGCAAATATTCATCCACAAATTTACTCGCTCTTTCCTTCTTAGAACCTACACCCGGGACTATAGGGCATCCTGGTGGGTTTATAGGATTTTTATGTATTTTGGGGAGCGAGTAAAAGGTTGGGATTCTCGGATGGGGGACTTGAATGCCTTCAAAAATCTCCCTGGTGATCAAGCCGTCGGCAAAGGCGGACTGTATAGTATTATCATATTGTTGGTTAAATTTAGCAATGATATTGACAGATATTGGTTTGTACCATAATCTGTTTCTGAGGATATCCCAACACATATTTCTATATTGAAGTTCGTTCATTACTACTACATTTCCGCCTTTGTCCGAGGGCTTGATCACCAGGTGGGAATTGCCACTCAGATTCTCCAGTGCGGCCTTGTGTGCTTCACTCAAGTTGTGATTGGTCGGTTTATGAAATAATAGTGATTGAATTTCTTTAGTAGTCTGCGCGAGAAAAGTCCACACATTAGAATTGATGTGTAAGGATGGCAACTGGGTGGATTTTTTGTTTTCAAAGATTTTTATTGGTTTTGAACCAGAAGATATACAGTAAGTACAATCTTTCAATAGATGGAAACACATTACTTTATGGCAACAGAGACAATTGTGCAGTATGGAACAGGATAATCGACCAGGTGCTGGCATTTACATTCAAAAGGACCTGACCCACAACTAAGGTGTTGGTACAGGATCATGGGGAGAATACCTCCGGCACCCCTATTGGGAGCAATCTGTGCCTGGAGGATTCCCCCATCAATCTCAAAGATAGCTAACTACCTTGTGGGCAGCAGTTAATGGGTAATGTTTGGTCAATTGGCTCGGTGAGGCAAGCTATATGACAGACTATTGTTCCAGATTCAAACCAGGCAAAAGGTAATATTGAATTAGAAAGTACTTAAGATGGGAGGAGAAAGGGTGAAGAGGGTGAAAAGAGAGTAGCAGAGAGAAAAGGTGGAGAAGAGAGCGATCCAATCTTACTGGGAGGGAGACGATTTGCCATCCCCAGCAGCAACTGGTTTGGCCTGGAATCCTGGGCATAGAGGAACCCTCACATAGAGGGACCAGGGTTCCCAGATGGCTTTGAACTTTGGGACCGTGTCCATTAATATGCTGTCAATTTTCTCCTGCGACATGATCCAGGAGATCTTACGCTTGGCTGCTGAGAGGGTTACCGTGGGTTGTTTCCACGCTTTAGCTAAGGTCATCTTGGCCCCCAGCAGCATAAAATGAATGAGTTTACAGCTTGCTTTGGGAATTCCAGGGAGATTGGAGTTCAGGAGAGCTATAGCTGGGGTTCTCGGGACCTGGTGAGTAGTCACAGTTTGGATCAGGGTGAACATCCTACTCCAAAATGGTCTAATTCTAGGGCACTCCCACCAGATATGGGCCATGGTGCCTGAGAGCTGGCATCCACAGAAGCAGAGAGGACTAGCTGTGGGGAAAAAGGATGCCAGCTTTGAGGGGGTAAGGTACCATCTGGTCATAACTTTGACTCCTGATTCAACTAGGGAGATGTTTCTCACCCCCTTGAAAGCTCTGAAAAATGATGACTGCCACCTGTCGATTTCCCAGCTAATTTGGAGGTCATTTTCCCACGCTAGCATGTATGAGGATTTGGAAGACGGGAGAGCACGTGATTGGTAAATGATGGAGATTCCACCCCTCTGATCCCCAGCCTGTCCGCACCACATTTCATAAGGTGTGAATTTTGGTGGGATTGGTTTCCCCTTCTATAGCCTGTGTAGGAAGTGCTGTATCTGATGAAACCTGTAGTGCTCTGATGCTGGCATTTCCAGTTTTTGCAAGCAGAATTTCTGTGAAACTGGGCCTGAGGGGGTGAAGAAGTGTCCGATGCAATACAGCCCCTTGTCCAGCCACCATTGAAAGGACTTGATGTCCTGGCCAGGGGGAAAGTCTGGGTTATGGAATATATGTGCCGGAAGTCTACATTCTGAAGACAAGGATGCTGCTGGTCTCAACTTGTCCCACAGAGACAGGGTTTGTTATAGGATAGGTGATAATATTGGGGGGCAGTCATTGGAGGGGGTCCATAGAAGGTAGTCTTAAGTATGTGTTGAAACAGCCTGTCTGTCAATGTTAACCCAGTCGGGTTTTTCAACCTTGGAGTAGACAGTGGATAATTGAGCTATTCTTGCTGCTTAAAAGTACCAAAGGAGGCAGGGGAATCCTAATGCACCCCGAGTCCTAGTATGGAATTGAATTTTTTGGGGAAGTCTGTGGCCCGATCCTCCCCAGATTCATTTAGTAAGCTAGATTTAGCTTTGGAAGGACTTTAGGTGATCTTTTCTAATGTTTATGGCAAAGGATCGAAATAAATATAGTGGGGAGGAGAGTCATTTTTACTGAGTGGATCTTCCCCAACCAGGACAAAGCCCCCCATCCCAGTTTGTAAGGTCAGATGCAAGTTTCCGGTACATGGGTGGGAAATTGGAAGGGTAAAGGTGCTCAATCCTGGCCGTGAGAGTGATCCCCAGATACTTGATGGAGGAAGCGCTCCATTTGAATTTGAATGAGCTTTGTAACTCTGAGACTACTTCTGGCTTGAGGGTGACATTAAGTGCCTGGGATTTGGTATATTTTAATTTAAGACCCGAGGCAATAGAAACATCGTTCAGGAGTTTTCAGAGATTAGGGAGAGTGGTTGTCGTGAGGTAAGAAACAGAAGAATGTCATCAGCAAACAGACCACATTTGTGAGTTTGTGGGCTACAGGTTACCCCTTGGATATTTGGATTGGAGCATATTGCTATTGCTAAGGATTCATTTGCAATGGCAAAAATTAAGGGGGATAAGGGACAGCCCTGTCTAGTACTCCTTGCTATATTTAGTGGTTGTGAGTGGAGTCCCTGTAGACGTATCATAGCCTTTGGAGAGGAATAGAGGGCGTTGATCACCCCCATGAAATGCGAGTCAAAAGCTTTGTGCAAGTCAAGAGAAAGCAACATACCTTCCTGTTTGGGGCCTTTGTCCCAGCCGGATTGTAGAAGGCAAATAATATCTATTGCCCTTCTGACCTGATCTGGGCCCTGTCTTCCCAGTATAAAGCCAACCTGGTCCTTGTGCCTTGTGGATGTACCGACCGATGAAGGATGCCAAGCGATTAGCCAGGATTTTTGTCAGGATCTTAAGGTCGTTATTTATGAGGGAGATGGGTCTATAATTCCCCACCTCCTCTAAGTTTTTGTCCGGTTTGGGTATAACAGTTATATAGGCTGTATTGAGGTGGGGGTCTAAGGGTAAGCCCTGGGTCTTTGCGTTGAAAAATTTTGCCATGTATGGGGCCGAAATATCAGCAAATGCCTTATAGTAGGGACTGATAGGCCGTCGGAGCCAGGCTCCATGCCCTTCTTGAGATCTTTAATAACCTCCAGGATTTCTTCCGGCGAGAAGGGGGCTTCTAGCGAGTCTTTATGTTTGGTAGACAGGGATGGTAGAGGAAGGTCCTTTAGGAAGTCAAGGATTTCTGGGCCCTTGTCTGCTGAGGGTGAGCTATAGAGCCGGGAGTAGAAGTCTTGGAAAGCTGAAAGAATTTTCTTTGGATTGGCTATGGGGGGTTGACCCGCTATCCTAATCCGGGGGGGGTGGTTTGTGCAGAGTACCGTGGAGACAATCTAGAGACCAACATGGTGCCCATGTTATCTCTCTGAATATAAAATTTTGCCAGACTCCAACGGATGTGTTTTTCCGCTTTCTCCGTAAGGGCCGAATTGAGCTCTCATCTCACAGAGTCTAACTGTTCCATGGAAGTTTTAGTAGGGGAATGTTTGTGTTTGGTCTTTAGGGTCTGAAAGGCCTTCTCTAGTTTCGCTATGTCCATTTGTCACTCCCTCTTAACCCGGGTAGCTATACTAATCAGTGTGCCTCTAATGCCCCGTACACACGGTCGGACTTTGTTCGGACATTCCGACAACAAAATCCTAGGATTTTTTCCGACGGATGTTGGCTCAAACTTGTTTTGCCTACACATGGTCGCACAAAGTTGTCGGAATTTCCGATCGACAACAACGCGGTGACGTACACCACGTACGACGAGACTAGAAAAGGCCGGTTCAGAACCAAGCGCGGCACCCTTTGGGCTCCTTTTGCTAATCTCGTGTTAGTAAAAGTTTGGTGAGAGACGATTCACGCTTTTTCAGACTCGTGGCTTTCAGATCGTTTTCTGACGTTCAGTTTGTGCTTGTGGGTTTGTATCTGCTCTTCAGTGCATGCAGTCAGTTCGTATCAGAGTTTTCTGAGTGATCTTGCCTGCTCGTTGCTGTTTTTCAGGTCGCTCTTCACAGGCCTTGCTGTTCTTCAGTGCGTTCTGTTACTTCGTTCTGAGCAGCCGACCGTTTTCTAGCCATGTTTCGTATGCGTACTCCTCGTAGAGTTCGTGCTGTGCGGGGGCTTGGTGTTGGGGTCCTGACCTTGACACAAGTCCAGTCCATGAACAGGGTGAGGAGGAGTTCATGGACCAAGAATTGGTTGCTTCAGCGTGACCAGTTCTGTCATATGCCTTTGCTCCGTGAGATCCGTGAGAATAATCCTGATGATTTCAGGAACTTTCTCAGGATGACGGACCCCGTGTTTCACCGTTTGTTGGCTTCGCTGACCCCCTATATCAGCAGGCAGGATAGCTGCATGAGGCAAGCCATCACTCCGGAGCAGAGGTTGGTCGCTACCTTGCGGTATTTGGCCACAGGGAGAAGTCTGCAGGACTTGAAGTTCTCGACAGGCATCTCCCCCCAGGCTCTTCTTTGTGGACATTTACTGCTTGTGTTTGTTTGAGCTGACCCTGACAGAAATGTGTGGAGTGCAGAAAATGTCGTGATTGTGTAACCTTACAAAGCACTGTTGGCTGTTATTTACTAAATGCAAAGACACTTTTCACTACAAGTGCACTTGCAACTGCACTGAAACTGCACTTGTAGTGCAAAGTGGATTTCCCCTTAGGAAATAACCCCCATTTTCTCATAAAACAACAATTACATCACCCCAAAAGTGTTGTAGCATTGAGACAATAATCCACACATTCTTGATGAACAATCTTTTTATTACCTGCACAATCACCAAAGGTTTTTCTGACAAACCAACATGTTTGTTGTATAACAATTTTTGTGGTGTCATTATCCAAAATCAAAATGTCCATTTTATAGAAAACAGGCATGTGTAAAACCAACAAGAAAGACACAAATCTTGATCTTACAAAGTTCACATTTGGTAGAACTGGAAGGCAATATCAGACATGAGTATTTAGGAACTGTGTTTGATATTGCGTTCAGATGGGGGGAAATCACCCCTGGCAAAGCCAAATTTGGAAGATGCACACAAATTTCACAATGTCAACATGTGCTAGCTGCCATCACGGGGGATCAAGGGACGTGTTTTGGGGGAGAAAGCCCTTCCTCACCGCTACTTTATTATTGAGGAAGGGGTTGCACCCCCAAAACGCGCCCATTGATCTCCCGTGATGGCAGATAGCACATGTTGACACACTGTGTGCATCCTCCAAATTTGGCTTTGGGAAAAATCACAAAAACATTTCGCACATTGTAGCAGACAAAAGAAGAAAGTGATTTGGAGGGGCTTTAAACTCGCCCCAAAACATCAATGATGTTTTTATATTTTGGAATAACATCATTGATGTTTTGCTTGATGTTTTCCAATTGTAAATTACACCCCATGATCTCCCCGATCACAATCTGGGCACTTTCTGATGTGAAAGGATCTTCATCCACAACCTCACGATCACCTAAAAAGAGAGAAACCCCAAAATAAATTAGGTGTAAAAAATATGCCGCCATCCATCTCTTATCTGAGCCTGTGGTCGCAGACACTCACCTGTTGTGGTGACTACTTCCACCACGTCTTCATCCTCCTGCTCATCTTGTGTTGGGGGGATTTCACCTTCTTCCAGAGGGGGGGGGCTCTGGTCTCCTCACATGAGGGGTGTCCTCCGAGTCTTTTCTCCCCTATGTAAAACAAAAATGGTATAATTAGCACACAGATATTTGATGGCAGAACTATATAAAGATGAAACATTGCTTGGAAGTGGGGTACAATGATATATTTTAGCAGAGTTCCAAGATGTAGCTTTTTTAGTGCCCTTTGTCAAGCTGCAATACTTTACCTGTTTAGTACAAGCTTCACAGATGTAGCCCCCCCTATAGTATACACTGGAGCGCCTGTGTGGCCCCCTAATAAAAATGGTGTTCTGGGGTCCCACACTAGTGCTCCAGTGTCCAGATGTGAAAACAGCTGCTGAGTGTCCTCTCCTTACACAGAATCTAGTTTGCATTTCATTCTAGTAACAAAGCCATCTACACAACCCAATTCTTTGAAGACAAGTATAGGGCCTCAAAATGGTGGCCAAATGCATATGGCCTAAACAATGGTATTTTCTAGTCCGCAAAAAAAAATGTATGATCCGAACGAATAATGTGCCCATGAACATGAAAGTTGCCATTTTAAACTGTACAACAGTTCCTAAAAGCACATGGAGCAGCACGAACGTCATAAACATAAAGAATAGGAACACAGCACAAATACTTACTTTTTTGCAGCACTCTCCGGATCTTTCTGTACTGCTCGTGTTCTCGTAATTTCAGGTCCGACCACCGCTTCCTGAGCTGATCTTTCGATCGTCGTACCCCGAATTTCCGGTGCAGACTCCTGACCACTTTCGCCATGATCTTGGCCTTTCGGACATTGGGGTTGGGGTAAGGCCCATACTTTCCATCATAGTCGGCCCTCTTCAGGATGTCCACCATTTCCAACATCTCCCCAAAGGACATGTTTGAGTCCTTTAATCTCCTTCTGGATCTGGACGTTTCAGGCTCCGGCCTTTCCTCCTCCTCCTCGTTGCTCCAATTCTCAGGATCCTGCTGTCTCTCCGCCATGTGCTCCTCCTCCACTGCGCCGAACGAAAAGGGGCGGGGAATGGAATAGAAAGAACGTCAGGGGCGGGCGGAGTTATACGCATGCGCAGTGTGTATAAATCGTAACGCGCGCGTCTTACGTACGATCTGTGAGCGGAGGAAGGAGCATCGGAGACGCCGATCGTGCTAACGAAGGTAGGATCTAAACTTGGCCCTATACTGCTTCGAAATTGAAGCCTATATTGTAACAAGATTAGGGGAGTTTGGCCTGACATTAGGCTTTGTCTTATGTTGTGTCTTGCATAGAAAATGGATGGGTTCAACGACCACAATTTCCTGCCCCTGTTCATAGACAAGTACAGGGAGCTGCCCTGTCTGTGGCAGGTGAGACACCCCCACTATAATCACAAACAGAAGAGGCAGGCAGCGCTGGAGAAACTGCTGGAGTTGGTGAAGCCAGTGGTCCCCACAGCAACCATCCCTTATTTAAAAGCTAAAATTGGTGGCCTGAGGAGCACTTATCTTAGGGAGCGCAAGAAGGTCACAGTGGTACTATGAGAGACTGCGATTTCTGTCAGACCACACTGAAGTCAGGGAATCCCTCTCTACTCTTCCTTCCACGCTTCCTTCCACCCCAGCTGAGGCTTCCAATGTCCAACCTGGGCCTTCCAGCCAGGAAGAAGTGGAGGAGCCCAGCTGGAGTCAGGTATAGCATTCTTCTACAGATTTCTGGTCAATCAATAAATGATGTTTATTAGATGTTATTATTGATCACTAATTGCTGATTGAAAAAAGTGTTTTACATATCAATAGACAGTAGTGGGCACCCAAAATTGGGACAAGAATGAAAACTGCTGGGCTCAGAAGGATAGTCTGTTATATTTGTTAACATTCAATTTGCAGCAGTCAGGAGGTGAAAATTGTGTGTGATTGATGAATAAAAAACTAAAACTATGTCCCTTTTTCATACACAGGAAGACCTCAGCCAGGAGGAGGCTGTGGAACGTGGCAGTCAGGAGGAGGCGGGGATTAGTGGCAGCCAGGAGGAGGCGGGGATTAGTGGCAGCCAGGAGGAGGCGGGGCTAAGTGTCAGCCAAGAGAAGTCTGGGACCAGTCGCAGCCTGACTGAGTCTCAGGTTCCTCCCCCTCCGCCTGCCATACAAAAGGGCCAGGAAGGCCACTCCGAGTCCCGTGCAGGATTCAGCATACAGGCTGATCCAGGAGGCTTCGGCGTCCCTCCAAGCCTTCCCCAGTCCTGAAGAGGCCTTTGCCTGCATGGCTGCCACAAAATTGCAGGGCATGCAGGAGGGCCAACGCAAGATTTCTGAGGACCTGATTTATAAAGTCCTACGTAAGGGGGAGAGTGGGGAACTGACACACAAGACAGATGTCATGGAGAGGGACGATCCTCCTCCTCCTCCTCCTCCTGCTGCCACAACTCCACCACCACAGCCAAAGCCTGTAAGGAAGCATGGAAGGAAGACCAAAGAGTGATGGCCCTGGGTTCAGTCTGGTCTGACAGAAGATGCAGTCTCTCGTATGACCACAGCCTGGGGACACACATGTCATCTGCTGCTTTCCGGATCTCTGGGACTTCTGGACCAGACTTCCCTCCCTTAGATAAGGACTCCTCAGGCCACCAATTTTACTTTTAAATAATTGATGTCTGCCCTGGGGGTCCAAGGCTTCACCCACTTCTGCAGTTTCTCCAGCGTTGCCTCCCTCATTGTTTAGTTGTGAGCCCTTAATAAAATATTTTTCGGGAAATTCTACTCTCCTGTGTGTGTTTTCATCCAAAAAGGACAGTTTGTTGGTGACGATTCAGGTACATTTCTAAAGTACAATGTGAAATTAACAAGGGACAACAACACCAAACAATCTCCTACAGATTAAATAGAACAACATATTAGTGGTGTTGTGGGAACTTGTCACCAAAAACACACAAACATTTTCGGGAATACAAATCCAAATCACCAAAAAAAAAAAAAAATAAAAAGAGAAACACAAAAAAAGATTCTACATTAAAGTAAAAAAACCTAAAAAAAAAAATATGTTGTCAGATGTGAGAAATCAAAATATATTGAGGGAATCCCGATAAATAGTAACGAAAAAAGTTTGTGAGAAGTGTGTGTGAATATGAGCATCAAAACGACTTAATTCTTGTCACATTATAAAGAAGAAGAGAGTGCGCTGTATTAAACCATTTTGAACATTGCAGTGTGACGAAAGTGCTTTATCCATTACGAACGCTAAGTTTACCAGAACGAGCTGTCCCATGTCTGAATTTCTTCTGAGCATGCGTGGCACTTTGTGCGTCGGAACAGGCCACACACGGTCGGAATTGACGCGATCGGATTTTGTTGTCGGAAAATTTTATCTCCTGCTGTCCAACTTTGTGTGTCGGAAAATCCGATGGAAAATGTCCGATGGAGCCCACACACGGTCGGAATTTCCGACAACACGCTCCGATCGGACATTGTCCATCGGAAAATCCGACCGTGTGTACGGGGCATAACAGTTGCCTTGTGGGCAGCCCACAGGGTCTTTGGGGAGATATTGTCCACATCGTTTAGGGCAACGTATTCCTTTAGGGAGTCATTTATTTCCTTAACTTTGGTGTGTTCACTGAGTAGAGATTCGTTAAGTCTCCAGTGTGTACCTGTTTGTCGTGTGAGGAGGTTGTGAAGGGTAAGGGTCACCATGGAATGGTCAGACCATGCAGTGTCTTTGATGGAAGAGGTCAGTGTGGTCGAGATGAGGTTTGGAGAGACCAGGACATAGTCGATCCTAGCGTATGTCTGGTGGGGGCAGGAAAAGTGGGTGTAGTCCCTTTTAGATGGGTTAATTTCCCTCCAGATATCTGTCAGGCCGTGTGAGTGGAGGAGTTTAGATATTTTTAGACTGGCTCTAGTAGGGCAGGTTAGCTGAGCCCCAGGAGGTCTGGATCTGTCTAAGCCCTGGTCGAAGGCAACATTCGAGTCCCCACCGAGGATGACTTTGCCTCCCAAGAGGGGGACAGAGTTTTGAAGAGAGATTGGAAAAATTGCGACTGACCAACTTTGGGGGCATAATATGACACCAAGGAGTACAGGGAGCCCTCCATGGTGCCCTTTACCAGTATAAATCTACCCTCTGGGTCTCTGTGGACAGCTGTCATGGAGAATTTGCTACGTTTTGAAACATGATTGCAACCCCTTTGATCTTGTTTACCGCGTTTGCCAGGTAGAATGTAGGGTATTTTGCGTGTAGGAAATTGGGGCTCTATAGCATCGGAAAATGGGTCTCCTGGAGCATAACTATATACAGTTTAAGAGAATGATAGTAATCAAAGGCTTTTCTTCTTTTCAGAGGGGAGTTTAAACTTTGAATGTTATGTGTGGCTATCCTGACATTAGATCCTGAGGGTTGTGAGCTAGATATGGGGCCAGAGGAGTGGAATGCTGTTATAGATGCCCTCACTTACTCCCTTCAATCTTAATCGGTCCTGAGTGGGCGCGTGGGTGTGGCAAGATACCGACTGGCACTGGATTCGGTCTCGGCTTCTCCCCGGCGGATCAGCTGAAAGAATGAGAAGAGTTAGAGAAGGAAAAGAAGGGAGAGATAAGGAAAAACAAAATAGGGTAAGGCGTCTTCCAGGAAGAACTATTGGGTTTGGCATATTACAGTTCTGCTAAACTCCAACCAGTAAAGATCGGTTACCCCGAAATGGGGGCCGACTACCCATCCCACAGGCACAGGAAAACTGTAACTATAGGAAAGGAGGAGGCGCAAGTGGGTCACCCCCGACCCTGACTTTCGCTAAAAACAAAAACATAAACAACTTACAACCATATGGAACATAACCCAGGGGCTGTGTGGGACCCAAGTTCCCCAGGGCCCCCCCAGGCACCCAATGATATCCCCCGGTACCAATATTGTCCGTGCACGGGCACCTCGTGTCTGAGGTAGTGCTGTCCCCTAAGTTTCGGAAACCTGCAACCCAAAAACGTCCCAGGACACTCGCATGAGAGGATGCAGGGAGCTGTCAGAGGCATTCTTCAAAGTTCTTGAAACTTATGTGCGTGGAGGAGGACAAAGCAAAGTATAACCATCAAAAGTGGAACATTAAAAAATTAGAACATTCAAAAATAATTAAAAACTGGGGAAATAGACTTGCTTGAGTAAAAGTCCACTCAATGTCCAGACTTCTGAACTAGCCGGTAACAGGTCTCTAGAGAAAATTGGATGAGTAAAAAATAAAACAGAACAGTTATTTAATCGATGTGGAGGGGAAAAAAGAAAAAAAAAAACACAAGGGGCCAGTAAGGCCAGGAGCATCTAGCTCCATCAGCAGGTAAAGCCACCCTCAATAGTGAGGGAAATGAAGGAGAGGAGGGTGATAGTAGGACTTGCTTGTCATCTTATGGAGGTCTGCCGTCCTTCGATTGTTTGTGCATGCCTTTGTTCCAGACCGGAGAGATCGGGCTTGTTGGAGGAGGTCACTTTGAAGAACTAGCTGCTGCAGTGGAGAAATCCATGGGAGCTTCCTGAGAGATGAGTTTGAGATTAAGGAAGATCTTCTCGCTGTCCGGCAAATTTGAGAAGGAATGCGTCTTGCCGTTCATAGTGAACTTCACAGCAAACGGGAAGGCCCATCTATATTTAATGTCCCGTTGTGATAGGACCGTCAGGAGTGGCTTAAGGGATCTCCACTTCTGGATTGTTAAGGGGGAGAGGTCGGCAAATATTTGCACTTGGTGACCCTAGCAGGTCACCTTTGGTTAAGAACGTGATTGTCGCATGACCACCTCCTTCACTGCATAAAAGTGTGGCTTCACAATAATATCCCGGGGGAACCATCCTTCCAGGGGGGGTCCCAGGGCTCTATGGGCTCTGTCCAGTTCTCGACGATGAGTAGGGGTATTGGGGATCAGGGTCTTGATGAGGTCTTGGACTGCAGAGGTCACGTCCGTGACATTTTCATGCAGGCCACGAAGTCTGAAGTTGTATCTTCTGGACCTGTTTTCCAACTCATCAATTCTGGAGAGGGCTGTGTCAAGCTGGTCTTGTAGGACCTGGATGCGGTCTGAATTTTGATTGGTTCTGGATACCGTGAAGTCCAATTTTTTTCTATGGCTTTCATTCTGGAACCAAGGTTCTGGAAATCTGTTTTAATGTCTCTAGTTATCTGGGCAGCTGTGCTGGCCAGCCCCCTCTCCAGGAGGTCAGAGAGCCTGAGGAACAAGTCTGGTGGTGGTGTGGCAGGGTTTCGGTCCAGGTATCCCGGGGATGGGGTAGCCATGAGGTGAGTGTGAGTAGGCCCAAGCAGGGATAGGGCAAAATCCTCCATGGTGCGGCCCAGCAAGGATTCTGTGGAGGCCGGTGAGGGGGCCAGGGGGGGCTGGTTAACCCCTTGTGTCACCTGGGAGTAGGTGAGGGGGGCTGGGACTATTTGCCTCTATTCCAGTGTCCCCTCCGTGTGGGCCTCGAGCGGCTTAGGTGCTGTGGAGATGGCGGCCATCTTGGTACACCCACTCCTTGCTGCCGAGTCTAGCTGCGGCCCAAGATCACACCGGGCAAGTGGGGTGGACATTCGGGGGTGTGTAGCGGCTGCTGTAAGTGCCGATGGCCCGGGGTGATGCGGATCTCCTGGCTTACGCAGCCATCTTGGAGCCCTGATGCATGCGCACACAACTGGGTGGATTTTTTCTTGACCACCTCGCCCAATGATTTGATGTCATTTTTATATACTGTCATTTGAGTTTGAAGGCCAAGGGTCTCATTGGATTCAGGGGTATCTTTTATTGTTGTACTCGACAAAATCAAATTTTTTAGAGCTCTAAACTCGGCAACTGAGAAATCTTTCCAGATCTCTTGATGCGAGATTTCTGCTTGTTTATTGCGTCTATCATTGTCATACATGTATTTGAAGGTGAGTTTCCTAGCAAACAAGTAGAGATCCTTTATAACTTTAACTTAGGTCAAGCTGAAGTAGCTCATGCTCTGTGGTACTTAGGGGATGAGAAGATAGATTTATAACCTCCAATTTACAATGATCTCCAATGAGTTCATGCTCTCTGTAGTTGGTATAGACATACCTAGGGGGACTAGGAAATAAACTAGTATTATTGTCAGAAATGTGAGTTTTGACACTGGGAAAAAATTAATCTATGCGTCATTTTTTTGGATCCTTTTGGATTGCTCCAGCTGTCGCTGTACTAATAGGTCTTGCAAGAGCGATAGATTTGGCACAGTCGATAATCTGTAGTCGAGTGTCGACTTCTGCTTTAGGGGGGACCCCGATGTAGTGGCAGTAGAGATCTCGGAGGAGACACCCGGTGCTTGACTCGGAAACATAGATACCCCTCTATTCATCATAGGAGTGGAATCAGTGTGTAATACATCTATGTGTTTGTTACCTGTAGGAGGTTAGAATCCCCCAGTGCTCTTTTTTTCTCAGTGCCTGTTTGATACCCACCACCAGTTTGTGGTCTTTTCCTTGAGCCCCGGCCTCTCTGTTGTCCTCGGTCAGATGTCCATGAGTTCTGTGAAACATAAGAATTGGCAGACAAATCTGAGTCACTTACTCTATCGTTAGACTTTTTTGTGTTTCTCTGTGAGCTTGCATACTTACGATTACCTCGTTGGCCATTATTTTGTGGCCAGTTGTATGCATACTTTCCTGCAAATGCTAGTTTGTCTCGAGAAAGTTTGTCCTCTTTCTTAAGTAGGAGATCTTTCGTGAAATTTTGGATATGCTCCTTTAGGCGTAAATCAAATGTCACTTGTCACTTCTCCATTGTTTCCATGCCTACAAAGTCTGTCCTTTGGCTACTTTAGTAGTACCTTTCCCTGTCTTATATAGATAGGTGTGTGGCTTTCCTAATCAAGTCCATTCAGTATAATCAAACACAGCTGGACTCAAATGAAAGTGTAGAACCATCTCAAGGATGATCAGAAGAAATGGACAGCACCTGAGTTAAATATATGAGTGTCACAGCAATGGGTCTGAATACTTCGGACCATGTGATATTTCAGTTTTTCTTTTTTAATAAATCTGGAAAAATGTCAACAATTCTGTGTTTTTCTGCCAATATGGGGTGCTGTGTGTACATTAATGAGGAAAAAAATGAACTTAAATGCTTTTAGCAAATGGCTGCAATATAACAAAGAGTGAAAAATTTAAGGAGGTCTGAATACTTTCCGTCCCCACTGTATATGGGGTAAAAAAGTTTACAGATGCTCCAAAGACACATTTTTCTGCTTGAAAACACAGGGGGGACTGGGTCTCCCTAATATTTGTTGGTACTATCAGGCAGCACAGTTACCACAAATATCAGTGGTATACTCCAGAGGACCAAAACCTGACTGGGTAGCTATAGAAAGGGTAGCAGTCCTCTGACACACAATCGACTACCTGCTGTGATGTAGCCCGAAAGCACGGCCCCCCATCCTATCGCCCATTCTTTCTTACTCAATGGCCCTATGCAACACTATACACAAACATCACAAGGTGATCTCTAGTATGAGCCAATTGGCTCACTTATTCAATAACTCTGCCTTCCCCCCCCTGGCATGAACATACAGGCCTTTCGTTGGTGGCTGAACAAAGGCTTATTCCGAATAGGACATTTCCTAAACTCTACAGGCCCACTCTACCTGAGCTACTGCATGAGTCAACTGGAAATGCCCGCCTCTGAGAGGTCCAGGCTCACTCAAATTAGGCAGTATCTAAACTCGATTTGGTCAGATAGAATGGAAACCCCCCCAAGTCTACTCTCTATGAACAATGGTGTGCTAACCTTACGGATCAGAGGGGGGTATCTCGATCATATATGCCTTGTTGGCATACAGAGATGACAAGCCTTCATATGTCCGGGCGTGGGAACATGACATGGAAATTGCTTGGGACAGCAATACTTGGTTTCTGGCTTTACAACGCGTGTATAAAGGTCTCCTCAATGTATCACTAATTGAAGCCAATGTTAAACTCCTTTCCAGATGGTACTATGTTCCGGCTAGACTGGCAGTAACGAACAAAGATGTCTCTCCCTTATGCTTTAGAAACTGCAGTGTGGTGGGATCCAAGTTTCATGTCTGGTGGTCCTGTCCTCACATTAGAACCTACTGGAACAAGGTATTCCATCTCCTAAGGAAAATTTCAGGAGCGGCAATACCTCAAGATCCCACTATTGCTCTCCTGAACCATAAGGTGGATGCATTACACAAGCATATTCAAATCTTGGTCTATTTCATCCTCTTGGGTGCCAAGATTACACTTGCAGGGGCTTGGAAAAAGCCCTCTATCTCATTTCTGGCAGCAAAGAGGAAAATATCCTGGATTATGTCACAAGAACACTTAGTAGCGAAGCTTCAGGACAAAGTACCTAAGTTTGAGGCCATTTGGGAACCCTGGGCAAACTACTCTGGCATTTTCCTATGTCTAGCATTACACCAGACTCTTAGGACCTCCTTAACTTCAATCTCTCCTCTCTCTCTTCCCTATCCTTTCTCTCTTCTGCTCACCCGGAGGCATTGCGATGCCTCACTCTGCTAGTTCTTTCCCTTTTTTCACACATATAGAATGTTATAGTTTACTCTTTAAAAGGAGCAACTGTCTCCCAGAGTGGGCTCTATATACTGTTATGGTATGGTGGGGGGCCCTGATCCCAGAGCCGCGGGGAGGAGACCCCACACTCACAGTGTGATCCCATGGTGGTTATGTGCAGTTGCCTTTTAGGGCGGAGGGACTAGGGAACTTCCCCCACCCAATTAGCAGTGATTTACTACACCACTCTGGGTTAGAACCTCTGGGTAATGACCTCCACCTAGAGGATCTGAATACCATTAGTGCTCCTCTTCCTTATATAAGTTACATCTGACCTACTTCTTAGAATTAGATTTTAACATATTGTCTCATACATGATATGTTCCAGTTGACACTTTGTTGCAGCAATACTTTGAAGCCTTGCAGGCTGATATGTAACTGTACTTTGTTATTCTTTCTACATGAACATTCCATAAAAATGTGTGTAAGTAAATATACTAAGTTAAATGTGCACTAACGCACAGCAATATACTATTGTAAACCTGCATTAACGCACTGAAATATACTGCCTTAAACATGCAGTAACATGCTGAAATATACTGCAGTAAATGTGCAATAATGTACTGAAATATACTGTGTTAAATGTGCACTAACACACTGAAATATACTGCGGTAAACCTACAATAATGCACTAAAATATATTGCATTAAACCTGCACTAACGCACTGCAATATGCTGTGGAAAACTTGAAATATAGTGCACCAAAATAAACTGCTGTAAACATGCACCAGCGCATTGAAATATAGGCACCAATGCACTGCAATATACTGTGATAGACCTGCAATAATGCACTGAAATATACTGCGTTAAACATGCAGTAACACACTGCAATAAACTGACTGGGTAAAGCTTTCATTGCTTCAGCCAATCAAGGCTTCCAATGCACTGTGTGGCGGTGCAGTGCATTGTGGTCGTTCGGCGGGCCAAACAAACGGTCGAATGCCCCGATAATTTGGGTGTTTTCGAACGGGCAAAAAGCCAACCATTTCCTCTGTTTAACTTGGCAAAAATAATTGCATGCAATTAAAAAATTTAGATTTTCTGTTTTTTTCAGGTACAGAGACATGTGTTTTAAAAAAGGGGGATGAAAATAGGGGAATGCGTGCTTTACTTTATTAAACTGGCATGCACAGTGCCTAGTTGATAATGTGAATGCAGAGATTTGTACAGATAGTACATCATACCTTTTGTTAGAAAATTATTGTTTATTTGGTTCCTAACAAAAATATATAATACAGTGTTTAATTTAAACCAAGTATTAATCATAATTTGCAGCTAAAGTATAAATGCTATATACCAATGTACCTTTTGTTAGAAAGTTATTGTTTATCTGGTTCTTAACAAAAAATATATAATACAGTGTTTAATGTAAACCAAGTATTAATCATAATTTGCAGCTAAAGTATAAATGCTATATACCAATGTACGCCTTTCACACTGTGCTGCATTATTCAGTAACTTTGACATAAAAAAGTAACATATTTATTGAATTCAGTTACTTACATAAGTACTGCATTCAGCCTAATTGTCTAGAAAATGAATACTTTGCTTATTCAGCATGCACAAATAGCACATCAGGGGTTAAGTAAAAATTACTTTCTATTAAAGGGTTCATAATAGTTTCATCTCAGAATTTAGTTGTTCTCTCTAATGCAGACATGTATGTTACAGTGGTTTTCCTTGTGATAGGGTTATGGGGTAATGAAATGTATTTTTCTGTTGATTATTTTGCTCTCCTCTGCTTAGAGTGATAAGTAGCTAACCAATGAAGCTTGTAATTACAGTCTTACGGAAATGGCTCTGATCTGTATATAAATCTCACCATCCAATTACAAGATGTAATAATTTTGCACTCAAGCTGCTAATGAGGTCTAATACACAAGCATTTGATAATCCTCTCTGGATGCTGTCTTGATCAGCTGTTGGCTTTATAATTAGACTGGCAGAAAATCATTATTTCATGTTCAGAAAAAAAAATTAGGTTGGTGAGAAGTTAATTTTCTCTCTGGTCTGTGGAGCGTATACACCAATTTAATGATTTTAATCGTGATTGTTAGCTCTTTTGCTATCGATTTGTAATGGTGGTGTAGAGGGAACTTAAACTACCAATGTGCAAAAAAATGTGTATAATAAGCATTTGTACATGATCATACAATTAAAAAAATCATCAGCATAATTTCTGCATCTTGAAATATGTATGTATTTTTAAACACGGTTATTAGATTTACATCCTAACTTCCTCTTAGCCAATGTTAAAATCTATGTTGAATAAGTAAACAAGTAAGCCATATGCATTATACCCCATTTCCTGTATGATTACAGATATAGTATCTTAAAATGGTTTTACTAGTTTGATTCAGAAGAGAAACAGATGTCTTTATTATGATTCAAATTATTCATAGTTACTGTATGTCTAGCAAATTGCACACTTGAAATGACAGGCACAGTTCGTGATGGATTAAACACACATTGGATTTGGAGTAGATTTAAAATGATGCATCCTTCACATTTTTTGCTAATAGTATAGAAACATGCATTTTGTGTAAATTCTACTCATTCCATATTAATCACAATGACACCTAATAGAGCATTTTATTAACAATAAAATTCAATATAAACTCATAAGACATAAATAATATTAATAATCAGGGCTTTTTTTCTGCCGAAACGTGGCCGAACGGTGTTCCGCCAGCTCTGGCAGTTCTCTCCATCCTGTCACTGAACACAGAAGGCAGTAGACAAAGTTTTTGCACTACTCGCTTCCTCCACCGGCTTCTGTGCCCTATTACCAGACACTCAGGAGGACATGTGTAGAGCAGTGCATGTGTTACTGGGTGCCCCGAGTCCCCACACTGCGACCGCTGCTTTTTCTTTTATTTTTCTAGAGCTTCGAGAGGTGGCTCCCATCCTACCCAGCCTCACCTTGCCTGTCAGACGTGTGTAGCTCAGAGCCAAATGAAGTTTTCTAAAACTCATCCTTGGCTCTGTGCTACACAGGTCTGACAGGTGAAGCGGGGCGCAACGGGGCTGGGACTGCACTGTGTTGCAAAAAATGCTGAGCACTCTTAACAGACCATTAACAGCTGCACAACAAGCTATTGAGATGAGGTGAGCGAAAGCTTTGGAGGCAAAGGGAAGGGGGGCAAGTGGTTGTGCAGAGCGGTGAGGTGACAGCTGTGAACCACAGTGGAGGTGAATTTGTAAAGAGGGGGGTGAAGTTGTGCGAAGAAGTGAGAGCTGGAAAGGGGGAAAGGTTGTGCAAAGTGAGAGCTGAGTAGCGGGGAGGGCAGGCAGGGGGTACAGTGGCAAGAGCTGGGAAGGGGGGGGTTGTCAGATTGTTTAGAGAGGGCAGGGGGTGAAGAGGTAAGAGATGAGAGCTGTGGATTTGGATAATCTGTAAATGGGGGTGAGGAAGAGAAAGGGGGGTAGAGACAGGCTGTAGATGTGGACTGTAAACTGTGGATGAGGGGTGCAGAGTTGAGTTGTTGACAGGGGTACAGAGGTGAGTTGCGGGGGGTGATAAGGTCAACTGTGGACAAGGGTGCAGCATTGAGTTTTGGCAGAGGTAAAGAGATGTGCTGTGGACGGGGGGATGGAGAGGTGTGCTGTGGACAGAGGGAAGAAGGTGTGCTACGGACAGGGTGAAGATGAGGTGTGATGTGGACAGAGGGAAGAAGTCGAGAGCTGCGGATGGGAAGAAGAAGTGGTGAGCTGCGGATGGGAAGAAGAAGTGGTGAGCTGTGGGCGGGGAGAAGAAGTGGTGAGCTGCGCATGGGGAAAAGAAGTGGTGAGCTGGGGACAGGGAGGTAGTGGTAAGGTGGGGTGGGAGAAGTAGTGAGCTGCGGATGGGGGGAAGAATTGGGAAGCTGCAGACGGGGGGGATTGGTAAGCTGTGGATGGGGGAGGAAGAATTGGTAAGCTGCAGATGGGGGAAGAAGAATTGGTAAGCTGCAGATGGGGGAAGAAGAGGTGAGTTGTGGATGGGGGAAAGAAAAAGTGAATTGTGGATGGGGGGCATAGGTGAGCTGTGGACAAGAGTTTCAGAGGTGAGGTGTGAATGTGGGTCACAGAGGTGAGCAATAGATGGTTACACTGGGCGAGATATGTAAGTACTGTCCCTTGTGCTTATTTTTTTCTGTGCCATGTGATACACACACACACACCTTATCACTCCAGAGTACACTTTTCTGAGCCCTGTGTGTTATACAGTCCTAAGTGCGGTGCTCTGTGCCTTTTGGGTCTTGAGCAATTAGCAGATATGGCTCCGCTTTACTTCTCCCCCCCACGGAACAACGGAGTTAGGGGTGGAGAGTTGGCTAGGGAGGGTGAGTTTCTGCACCTATTCTCTAAGAAAATAATCCCTGTTAATAATTAATAATAATAATAATTCCCTGCAAAAAAATATAAAATGGCAGCAGGAATCAGCGTCTCCGGTTCATGCTATCTGTCAGTAACAAGAACTCAACATTCTGCAATGTTGCCCCCTGTCAGTATAGAAGGGTGCATGGCTAACAGTGGCATCCAAATTAAAGAAATACTGTAGCTATAACTATGCATTAAAAACAGAGGTGTTAGTTTCATATACTGTATTTGCTAATCTGTGTGGAAGCCACACTCCCACGTCAAGAACCCTCTGTATAGTGTGGTCCCTATATCTGATTTCACAATGCCTCAATCCTGAGGCATACAGAACAATAGCTAGAATAAAAGCAGTTATGCCTGAAGGTAACTAATTTGTCTGTAAATGTGCAGAGACAAAGTCCTGCACAGAACAAAGTAAGCTGAATATTTTTCAGTGTGTCTTAGAAATCAATAACTAGTTTTTTGAAAGCAAGATGCACATTTCTAGCAAATGTACCAGCCAGTCAGCCTGGTGACCTTTGAAAGAAGGAGTTGTCACCAGAATAGAAAGGCTGGGAAAAATATTCATTTGGGACACCTGTTCTAGTGACAGTTGTCTAAGATGAACTCTGGAGTAGATATTGAGGAGAGCCTAATACAAAAGCTCATATACCTAAAATAAATATTTATTCGATAGCCACTTGCATATTGGGCACCTTTTCCCCCTTCCTGCCCAGGCCAATTTTCAGCTTTCATGCTGTCGCAAAAAAGCCGCCGGAACACAGTTAAAGTCTATGGGACACTAACATTAAAAATCCAAAGTGTTAATTTTAAAGGCTTATATGCAAGTTATTGTCATAAAAAGTGTTTGGGGACCCGGGTCCTGCCCCACGGGACATGTATCAATGAAAATTTGTTTTAAAAAACTGCTGTTTTTTCAGGAGCAGTGATTTTTTTGATATTTCAAAAGTTTTAATTTTATTGTAAAGAATAAACATACATATGCATTCTGAATATTGATACAACAGGAGAGGTATTTGTTCTTACAGGAAAAGAAACAGGGGGATTCCAAGATGAAGTCCAGGGGAGTTAACGATTACCTGAATAACTGAGGCAAGGGGCCTTTCGGGGACATCGGCAAACAACTGAAAAACTCTAGAACTGTCCAACCTTGCCTGAAGCATTACCCAGAGTCGTGGACCGGGGAATGATGGGCGGCAGGAAGCCAAAGATTACTAAAAGGTCTGACAAGGGTAGGGCACTCCCAGAGGGACCCCTTTGGCACCCAGCACCCCCAAGGGGAGCTAGCTGTGCCAGGTGTGGGTCTCCATACCTGGTCCTACCCCCGCCTTTTTAAACATGTCGGCTTCCTATGAACAGTATATTTCAATAATACAACCATGAAACAAAACTCCAAACGTTCATATACACTTCTGTTACCCAATGTATTCGGGAGTCGAATGAAGGATAGGTTAAGTAGAGAAAAGAGAGAAAGAGTAGAGAGTGGAGAGAGAAATAGGGATTAAGAATTGCCTAACATTAGGTTGTGGGGGGGTCTCGGTCTGGCCTAGAGATGGTAGCGAGAGAGATGCCTACATGTTGTGCCCAGGGTTCCCTCGTGGCTTCAAATTTTTTTACCGTGTCCGAGAGTATACTTGAGAGCTCTTCTTGTGCCATTATTCAGGAAATTTTCAGTTTGGCTGCTTTGATGGAAATTTTTGGTTGTTTCCATGCCATGGCTACTGTTAGTTTGGCACCCACTAAAATAAAGTGAATCAGCCACCGCGTGGGTGAGGGGATTCTTGGGATCGTGCCATTGAGAAGAGCTACCATCGAGGACCTGGGTATCTAGCAGCTTGAGACCTTGTCGATAATATTGAAAATTTTTCTCCAGAAAGGGCAGACTCTAGGACATTCCCACCAAATATGGGCCATCGTTCCAGACAGTTTGCATCCTCTAAAACATAGAGGGTCTACTGAGGAATACATAGAGGCTAGACTGACGGGAGTATAGTACCATCTGGAGTTTACCTTCACATTGGCCTCCATGAGGGAGGTGTTTAAAACTCCCTTAAAAGGAGCTGAAGCAGGCCGACTGCCATGCCTCCAGATCCCAGCTGAATTGGAGGTCCGCCTCCAACGCATCTATGAAAGAAGACTTAGAGGCTGGGAGCACCAGTGATGAATAGATGATCAAGATCCCCCCCCCCCTCTGTTCCGACCCCTGACCACACCACAGTTCATCTGCTGTAAGCTTGGGCGGAAGCGTTTTTTCTGACCATATAGAGTGTAAGAAATGTGATATTTGTCTGAATCTGAAGTGTTCCGAGGCAGGCAAATCCAGTTTGTTGATACAATGCTGAAGGGAAAAGTGGCCTGAGGGGGTGAGAAAATGTCCAATTTGGTATAGTCCTTTGTCCAGCCACTATTTGAATGTTAGTATGTTCATGGCTGGGGGAAAGTTTGGGTTATTGAATAGGTGAGACAATGGTTTGCTCGCCGAGGTCAGAGCCTTCGACGTGCATAAATAGTCCCAAAGTGCTAAGGAATTAGACAACGTTGGAGCCATGATCGGTGGTCTGGTTTTTGGAGGGCACCACATCAAAAAATCTAGAGTGTGGCACGGAACTGCATGTCTTTCAATTTGGGTCCAATCTGGTTTTTCGTACCTGGAGTAAATAATTGAGATCTGAGCTAGTCTGGCTGCAAAGTAGTACTGAAGTAATTTAGGTAGGCCCAGCCCCCCCTTTTCCTGTGACAGTACAGGGTGCTCTGTGGAAGTCTGTAACCTCCCTTACCCCATATAAACTTCAGAATTTTACTCTGAAAGGCTCTAATATGGCCCCTCTTGATTGTGATTGGGAGAAAGTGAAAAAGGTATAGCAGTTTGGGAAGAAGGGTCATCTTAACAGAGTTTACTCGTCCTATCCAGGATAGGGTGTGTTTGGACCAGGCCTTTAGGTCTACTTCTAGTTTGTGAAACATAGGTGGATAATTACTATTGTATAGGGATTCTTTCTTAGGAGTCAAATTGATTCCAAGGTACTTGATTGACTTTTCATTCTACTCAAACAGGAAAGAATTTTGTAGCAAGTTAACCATGTTTGGAAGAAGGGAGACATTCATGGCAAGGGATTTGGAATAGTTTACCTGAAGACCTGATATGCCTGTGAATGCATCTAGTGTCTGACATAGGTTTGGCAGGGATGTGATAGGGGACGTAAGGAATAAAAGAATGTCGTACGCATAGAGCCCGCATTTGTGAGTTTGCGAGCCACATGTTACTCCCTTTATATTTGGGTTTTCCTGGATTGCGATAACAAGGGTTTCAATCACTAGTGCAAAAATTAGCAGCGAAAGCGGGCAGCCTTGCCTGGTACCTTTTTCAATGAGAATTGAGTTTGAGTAGTATCCTTGAAGGCGAACCCTAGCTTGTGGTCAGGAGTAGAGGGAACATATTAAGCCCATGAATCTGTCTCCAAAGCCCCACCGTTCTAATGCCGTGTACACACGGGCGGACTTTTCGCCTGGACTGGTCCAACCGGACAATTCCGTTAGACAATCCAACCGTGTGTGGGCTTCACTGGAATGGACGGACTTTAGATTTGGAACATGTTTCAAATCTTTCCGACGGACTTGAGTCCGGACGAAAAATCTGCTCGTCTGTATGCTAGTCCGATGGACAAAAACTGACGCTGGGGCAGCTATTGGCTACTGGCTACCAACTTCTTTATTTTAGTCTGGTCGTACGTCATCACGTATGAATCCATCAGACTTTGGTGTGATCGTGTGTAGGCCAGTCCGTTCATTCTAATGTCCGTCGGAAGTCCGTCAAAAGTCCGTCGAAAGTCCGTCAGAAAGACCGTTGGACCTTTGATGCCGAAAAGTCTGCCCATGTGTACACGGCATAAGATGGTGGAGATATATGTCCAGGAGACAGAATCAAAGGCCTTTTTGAGGTCTAAAGAGAGTAACATCCCTGATTGTCTGGGGCCCCCTTCCCAGTTAGATTGGAAAATAGATACTATATTGATCGCCCTTCTAATTTGGTCCGGGCCCTGTCTGCCTGGTATGAAACCAACCTGATCTTTGTGAATGTAATTATTAATGAAAGAGGAGAAGCGATCGGCAAGGATTTTGGTCAATATTTTCAGGTCACAGTTTATAAGAGAAATCGGACGATAGTTACTAACTTCCTCTGGGTTTTTATCTGGTTTGGGGATTACCGCTATAAAATACATAATTAAGTTGTGCATCTATCGGGTCTCCTTCGGTCTTGGCATTGAAAAATTTAGCGAGTTGTGGGGCTAGAGTGGGAGCGAAAGTCTTGTAATAGGGGTTAGAAAGACCATCAGGACCTGGAGCAGACCCACGTCTGAGTCCCTTGATGACCCCCAGAACCTCCTCTTCAGAGAAGGGAGCTTCCATTAATTTTTTGTGTTCCAGATCTAAAACCAGAATGGGTAATTTGTTTAGGAAGTGATCAATGGCTACGGTGTTCTGTGTAGGGTGAGCCTTATATAGGTTTGTGTAAAAGACCTGAAAGGCCTCTAATATTTTCATGGGGTCATCGGTGCGTCCGTGTCCAAGAATTCTGATCTGTGACATCACATTCAGCTGCATTCTGGGGATAATTTGGATGCTAACATGGGGCCTTTCTTATCCTTCTGTGTGTAAAATTTGTGTCTATTCCACCTAAGGTATTTTTCAGCCTGAGTCGTGAGGGCTAGGTTAAGTTCTAGTTTGATTTTATCTAGTTGGACGATGGAGGTGTTTGAGGTTTTTTTGTGTTGTGCCCGTAGTGATCCGTATTCCCTTTCCAATTTATTTATATCCGATGTTCTTTTTCATTTTATTCTAGAGGACATTCGGATGATTTCTCCCTTTATAAAGGCTTGTGGGCTGCCCACACAGTTTCCACCGATGTGTCTTCAATCTTGTTTAGTTTAAAATATTCTTGTAAGCAATTATCAAGCATGGTGACTCTGACTGGGTCAGAAAGAAGGGATTAATTAAGTCTCCATTGTCTCTAGCCCAGTGTTGCAGCTGATATGCGGATGTTCATTATTACTAGAGAGTGGTCAGACTGTACCGTGTCTCTGATGCGGGATTGTGTGACCAGAGGAATCACACGGGTGGGTATTAGGATGTGATCAATTCTGGAATATGTGTGGTGAGGAGCGGAATAATGTGTGATGTCTCTTGTGGAGGGATTCAGTTCTCTCCATATGTCTGCCAGTCAATGTGCGTGTATTAACTTGGCTACTTTGTGGCTAACCTTATGGGGGTGAGTGAGCTGCTGTCCGGGCGGCTTGAATTTATCCAAGCCTTGGTCAAAGGCAACATTAGAGTCACCCCCCTAGAATAACTGTGCCCTCAATAATAGGATTAAGAGTGTCAAAGAGGCGAGCGAAGAAAGCTGCTTGTCCCTTGTTAGGGGCATAATAGGAAATCAGAGAGTACATTTGACCGTCAATAGTACCTTTGACTAAAAGAAACCTGCCCTCCAGATCTTTCGTTTCCGAAAGCAAGTTGAACTTACATGTTTTTGAGAAGGCAATGGCCACCCCCTGTTTTTTTTCTCTGCGTTTGCCAGGTAAAAATTAGGAAAGTGTGCGTGTAGGAATGTGGGACTATACCGAATCGTAAAATGTGTCTCCTGCAGCATTATGACATCAAGGTTGACAGACTTGTAAGAATTAAAGATGTTTCTGCATTTAAGCAGGGAATTTATGCCCTGTACATTGTGCGAGGTGACTCTGAGATCGGTTGGTGTGGTGCTAGCCATCGGAACAGAGGTTGGGGGTGTAGACACTCCCACTGTTACTTACTTTGAGAAGTCTTCATCCATGTCTGCGCGAGACCGGAGTCCTCAATGTGGGTTAAGGGTAATGCTTGATGAATTGTAGCCATGACCCAAGCTTATCTGCCAGATGATAAAAGGCTAGCTGTTGCATGTTAGGCAATGGGAGGAAAAAAGGGTAAAGCAGAAGCAGAGAGGGGAATAGGAAACTTCTCCCTAATAAAAAGATGAATCCCAGGGGGGGAGAAGGGAACCCGGGGAGACATAGAGCACCTAAAAGTAAGGTAAAGTATCCGAGCCAAAGGTCTCGGATGTCCTAAGCCTTGAAAACCTTAAGGAATTTCAAGGAATAGGAGGAGGCGCGTGGGTACCACCCCAGACCAGGGTGCCCAATAATCAAAAACTGTTTAACTATGTAGTGCTGCATTGACTAGACAAGAATTACGAACCCAAACAGATCTAGTTGCGAGCCTGAACTAGTTATAGGGGCAACTTTAAGGGCACAATAAGATAGCGTAACAGAAAACTTTGTTGACCCTATGGTTTCCCCCCCGGGGGATTTCCCACGCCTACGATTCTTGAGAGCAGAAGGAGGGGGGAGCTAGATATAGTGGGAAGGTGTGTGAACAGGAGTTGGGAAGGGGGTGGGGGTGGGAAGGAGAGGTATGGGGACTGAGGAGGGAGGGGAAAGGTAAGAATGGGGATAAGGAGGATGAGTCATGAGACATGGATTTATTCTGTTAGAGAGAGCTACCCCCACTCAACAGAGGGGAGAATCCGCTCCTAATTTGTGTAAATAACAAACAGAAATCACAAAACAAAAAAGGGGGGGGCAGCAACAAGTGAGCCTAATGTTTAGCATGGCTGAGGACCACGATTGGAGAAATAAGGGGCTGGGCTCCTAACCAGCCATTTAACTAAAGTCAGATGTTAGTATATCTAACGTTACGCTAGAGCAAAAGAAAAAAAAATGGAGAAAAAGGGAAAGAACACCAAAAAAGAAGATAACCAGGAGCCAGGGCTTCCCCAGGGTGGATGCTCAGGTTGGACCTTCTTTCCCTGATTTTCGGGTCTTCGTCTTGTTCCAGAGGGGGGTCGATGGGCTGGCAGGTGGAGGTCTCTTGGCGGATCATGATGTGGAGGAGGACGTTTCCGTGTCTGATTCTTGGAATATAATCTTCAGGTTTGGTAAAAGTTTTTCCCCCCCAGATAAAGTTTGAAAAGGCTTGGTTTTAACCTTTGTAGGAGAATTTTACTGCGAACGTGTCAAAAACCATGAATCAGACCAAGACAGAAGTACAGTTAATCACACTTGTTTAATAATAATAAAAAGGTAAACAGAATAAGCGTAGTCAATACATAGCCAGAGTTCAGTAACCAGATCGGGTAGTCAGCCAATGCCAAAGTCAGAGAGCCAGAGATCAAAGTAGTAGTACAGCAAGCAGGATCAGGAGCCAGAAGGGACGTCAGACGAGCAAGTCTTCAACAGGAATGCAGGAAAAAGTCTCTGAGATGTGACCAAAGGCAAAGGCAGCGATGAAGTGAGCTGGACAGCTTTAAGTAGGCAGGACTGACGATTAGATCATCAACAGCTGAGTCACTGTGGAGAGAAAGGAGCTGGCAATTAGCTGACAGCTGAGCGGCCAACTCAGAGAAGGAAGGGCTGAGCCCAGCCCTGACAGTACCCCCTCCTCAATGACCCCTCCCCCTCGGAAGACCACCGGGCTTGAGGGGAAAACATCTATGGAAATCACGGAGGAGGACAGGAGCATGTACATCCGAGGATGAGACCCAAGAGTGTTGCTCTGGACCGTACCCCTTCCAATGCACCAGGTACTGTATGCGCCCACGGAACCTACGGGAGTCAACAATGAATTGTACTTCATACTCCTCATGGTTCTCAACCTGTATAGGGTGAGGACGTGGCACTGAGGTGGTAAAGCGGTTGCAGACCAAAGGTTTCAATAAGGAGACATGAAACACATTAGAGATGCGCATACTAGGAGGAAGGTCCAACACGTAAGCCACTGGGCTAATCCTGCAAAGGATATGGAAAGGCCCAATAAACCGAGGTGCGAACCTCAAAGAAGGAACACGAAGTTGGAGGTTGCGAGACAACAGCCAGACTCTGTCCCCAACCTGGTAGGGATCTGCGGTTAGTATGGAGTCTGTACCTATCGTTAGCATGTCACAAATTCTCCTGGACTTGTGCCCAAGTGGAACGAAGACCATGGAGATGCCCCTCTAATGCAGGAATACTCAACAGAACAAACAAGGCGGGCAACACAGAAGGTTGGAAACCATAGTTCACCGTAAACGGGGAGAAATAGGAAGCTGAATTCAAGGCACTATTGTGAGCAAACTGCGCCCACGGTAATAGGTCTGACCAGTTGTTATGATGGTCAGAAATATAGCAACGTAGGAATTGCTCCAAGGACTGATTGGCTAGTTCTGCGGCCCCATTAGACTGCGGGTGATACGCAGAGGAGAAAGCAAGCTGAATACCCAACTGTGCAAAAAAGGCTCACCAGAACTGGAACACAAACTGACTACCCCTGTCTGAGACAATCACATTGGGTAGCTGATGTAAGCGAAAGATCTCCCGAGCAAAAATAGAAGCCCGTTCCTTAGAAGTAGGCAACTTCTTGAGTGGAATACAATGCAACATTTTTGAGAACCGTTCAATCACCATAAGGATAACTGTGTTGCCCTGGGAGTTTGGTAACTTCACAATGAAATCAATAGACAGGTGGGTTCAGGGCCTCTCTCCATTAGGTATGGGTTGTAGGAGGCCCACTGAAAGGTGTTGTGGAGTCTTACTCTGAGTACACACGGAACAGGCAGCTACGAAGGCGGTTACATCAGCATGTAGACTAGACCACTAGAATTTTTGGGAAATGGCCCAAAAGAGTTGCTTCTTCCCAGGGTGGCCAGCAGCCTTGGGAGAATGGTAAGTCTGGAGCACGGCAGTACGGAGACTCTCAGGAACAAAGCAGCGGTCACAAGGTTTCTCAGGAGGAGCATCGACCTGAGCAGCAAGAATTTTGTCACCCAAAGGAGAAGTAAAACTGGTGCAAACCATAGCCAGAATACGATCAGGAGGAACCACAGGAACCGGAACAGACTCCATCTTGGAAGTGGAGGAAAATTGTCGTGACAAGGCGTTAGCCCTTACATTCTCATTACCGGGTAAGAATGAGACAATGTAATTAAAACTCGATAAGAAAAGAGCCCATCGCGCCCTTCTGGGAGAGAGGGGCTTAGCCTCAAACAAGAATGTGATATTCTTATGGTCAGTAAGAATGAGAACCGGCACAGTGGTACCTTCAAGGAGATGTCTCCATTCTTTCAGGGCTAAAATGATTGCCAACAGCTCTCTGTCACCAATCTCGTAATTGCACTCTTGCCGGTGACTATTTCTTGGAAAAGTAGCCACATGGATGCATAGCGCACTCGGAGTTAGGACGTTGAGACAGAAGGGCGCCAACTCCAGTCTCGGAAGCATCAACTTGTAGCATAAAAGGCAATGTAGGATCAGGGTGTGACAACACAGGAGCAGAAACAAAGGCAACCTTGAGATTCTCAAAGGCCTTAATGGACTCTGGATACCAACTCTGTGGGTTGTTGTCTTTCCTGGTCATATCAGTCAGGGGCTTGACCAGAGACGAGAAGTTACGAATAAACTTCTGATAATAGTTGTCAAAGGCAAGAAAACGCTGCAGAGGATGTAAACCCACGGGTCAAGGCCACTGTAGGACCGCTGAAAGTTTCTCTGGGTCCATCAAAAAAACAGCAGTGGAAATTACATAGCCCAGGAATTTCACCTGTTCACAATGGAATTCGCACTTTTCCAATTTACAATAGAGATTGTTCTCTCATAGTCTCTGAAGCACACGACAGACATCTGTGTGGTGGCTCTCCAGGGACTTGGAAAATATGAGGATATCGTCGAGATAAACCACCACACATAACTGCAACAAATCTCGGAGGACATTGTTAAGGAACTCCTGGAAAACTGCCGGAGCGTTACAAAGGCCAAAAGGCATTACGATATACTCATAATGACCCGATCTGGTATTAAACGCAGTTTTCCACTCGTCGCCCTCCTTAATCCTGACGAGATTGTATGCCCCTCTCAAATCAAGCTTCGTGAAAACTGTTGCTCCCTTGAGGCGGTCAAATAACTCCGTAATCAACGGAATGGGATAGGCATTCTTAATTGTGAAATGATTGAGAACCCTATAATCAATACAAGGTCTCAGTTCACCACTCTTCTTCTTCACAAAAAAGAAACCAGCACCAGCAGGAGACGAGGATTTGCGAATGAAACCACAAGAAAGTGCGTCTGCAACACACTCCTCCATGGCCTTATCCTCCAAGGCCGACAAAGGGTAAACTCGGCCACGAGGGAATATGGCACCAGGTTAAAGGTCAATTGCACAATTATACAACCGGTGTGAAGGCAAAGTACCGGCTTGACCTTTGTCAAAGACATCACTAAAATCGTGGTACTCCTCCGGCAGGGAGGAGAGTGAAGAGGTGCACAGGACCTTGGCTACCTTCTTGAAGCATGTCTCACTGCACTGTGGTGACCAGGACAGAACCTCAGCATGGAGCCAATCAAAAGAAGGGTTGTGCCTCTGTAACCAAGGATAACCAATAACCAGCGGAAACTTATGCCGCGTACACACGAGCGGACTTTCTATCCTACTTGGTCCGGCACACTTTCCGACGGACTTTGTCCGCCAGGTGCGCCGGACTTTAAAACGAACGGACTTGCCCACACACGCCGGGATTTTCCGGCGGGCTAGGTCCGCCCGTCTTTCCGACGGACTTTCGCCGGAGTTCCGGCGGACTTTCAGAATGAACGGACTTGCCCACACACGGACAAGTCCGTTCATTTTGAACGTGACTCAGGTGCGACGGGACTAGAAAAGGATGTCAATCTTGCCGCTTTTATCGGCTAGATTGACACCTTGCGAGCCCCGTCGCGGGGCATACCAGGCCCTTAGGTCTGGTATGGATTATAAAGGGGAACCCCGCTACGCCGAAAAAACGGCGTGGGGTCCCCCCTAAAATCCATACCAGACCCCGATCCGAGCACGCAGCCTGGCCGGTCAGGAAAGGGGGTGGGGACGAGCGAGCGCCCCCCCCCTCCTGAACCGTACCAGGCCGCATGCCCTCAACATGGGGGGTGGGTGCTTTGGGGGAGGGGGGCGCCCTGCGCCCCCCCCCCCCCCAAAGCACCTTGTCCCCATGTTGATGAGGACAAGGGCCTCTTCCCGACAACCCTGGCCGTTGGTTGTCGGGGTCTGCGGGCGGGGGCTTATCGGAATCTGGGAGCCCCCTTTAATAAGGGGGCCCCCAGATCCCGACCCCCCACCCTATGTAAATGAGTATGGGGTACATGGTACCCCTACCCATTTACCTAGGAAAAAAGTGTAAGTAATAAAACACACCACACAGGTTTTTAAAATATTTTATTAAACAGCTCCGGGGGGGGTCTTCTTCCGGCTTCGGGGGTCCCTCCGCTTCATCTTCTCCCGGCGTCAGGTTGGTTCTTCTCCGCTCTCCGGCCTCTTCTCCCGGTGTCGCAGGTCTTCGGCCGGCCCCTCCGCTCTCTTCATGTAGCTCTATTGCGAGCGGAGGTCCGGACTTCTGGGCTTCTTGGCTTCTTGGCTTCTTGGCTTCTCTTCTCTTCTCTTCCCCCAGATGTTGACACGACGCTCTCTCCGGCTGGACTGGTCTCTGAGGGCTGCGTTGTGACTTATATAGGCGGAGACCCCGCCCCCATATGATGTCACAGTCCCTGGGCATGCTGGGACTGTGACGTTTTGGGGGCGTGGTCGGGGGCGTGGTCGACCACGCCCCTAAAACGTCACAGTCCCAGCATGCCCAGGGACTGTGACATCATATGGGGGCGGGGTCTCCGCCTATATAAGTCACAACGCAGCCCTCAGAGACCAGTCCAGCCGGAGAGAGCGTCGTGTCAACATCTGGGGGAAGAGAAGAGAAGAGAAGCCAAGAAGCCAAGAAGTCCGGACCTCCGCTCGCAATAGAGCTACATGAAGAGAGCGGAGGGGCCGGCCGAAGACCTGCGACACCGGGAGAAGAGGCCGGAGAGCGGAGAAGAACCAACCTGACGCCGGGAGAAGATGAAGCGGAGGGACCCCCGAAGCCGGAAGAAGACCCCCCCCCCCCGAGCTGTTTAATAAAATATTTTAAAAACCTGTGTGGTGTGTTTTATTACTTACACTTTTTTCCTAGGTAAATGGGTAGGGGTACCATGTACCCCATACTCATTTACATAGGGTGGGGGGCCGGGATCTGGGGGCCCCCTTATTAAAGGGGGCTCCCAGATTCCGATAAGCCCCCGCCCGCAGACCCCGACAACCAACGGCCAGGGTTGTCGGGAAGAGGCCCTTGTCCTCATCAACATGGGGACAAGGTGCTTTGAGGGGGGGGGGCGCAGGGCGCCCCCCTCCCCCAAAGCACTCACCCCCCATGTTGAGGGCATGCGGCCTGGTACGGTTCAGGAGGGGGGGGGGCGCTCGCTCGTCCCCACCCCCTTTCCTGACCGGCCAGGCTGCGTGCTCGGATCGGGGTCTGGTATGGATTTTAGGGGGACCCCACGCCGTTTTTTCGGCGTAGCGGGGTTCCCCTTTATAATCCATACCAGACCTAAGGGCCTGGTATGCCCCGCGCTCGCCGCAATAGGAAGATTTGTTTTTCCTATTGCAGCGAGCGCGAGATGCAATACCATCCCCTCGTGTCGTATTTGGTCTGTCGGACCAGCCTACACACGAGCGGGCTTTCCGTCGGACCAGCACACACACGAGCGGACTTTCCGCCCGAAACTGAGTCCGACGGAAAGATTTCAAACATGTTTGAAATCTAGGTCCGGCGGGCTTTTGGGAAGAAGTCCGCCGGAAAAGTCCGCCGCCGCCCACACACGGGCGGATTGTCCGGCACACTCTGGTCCGCCGGACCAAGTATGCCGGAAAGTCCGACCGTGTGTACGCGGCATTAGGTGAGGAAATAACTTTGAATTGGGTTATCTCATGGTGAAGGGCCCCTACGGCCATGGACAATGGAACAGTCTCATGAGTCACATGGGCAGGCTGTAGAGGTTTCCCATCAAGAGCCTCAATGGCAAGTGGAGTGTCACACAGCTGCAGCGGAATCGAGGGCTTCGATACAAAGGCAGCATCAATGAACAGGCCTGCAGCCCCAGAGTTGATTAGAGCCTTTATCTCAACAGATGACTCAGCCCAAGACAGGGTAACTGAAACCAGGGGGCTTATCTTTCTGGGAAACTGGAGACGAAACAATGCCACCTAAGGTCTGTCTGTGACAGGACCTCAAGGTTCGGGCGTTCGCTGGATGGGTAAGACAAGACTTCAAAAAGTGACCAGCCTGGCAACAATAAAGGCACAATCTCTCCCTCCTCCTAAGGGCTCTCTCATCCGCAGAAAGATGCGTGAAGCCCAAGTGCATGGGTTCATCTTCACAGACCGACTCGGTACCAGGAGGCATGGGAGGTGAAGAAGGCAAGGGTGGGTCTGCAAAGCTCGGAGGCAAATGTACAGGAGGGTTACACCAGCGCTCCTTAAAAGGGAGTCTTTCTCTGAGTCTGGAGTCAATGAGGATGGCAAATGTGATCAACCTCTCCAGCTCAGTGGGTATATCTCTGGCTGCTATCTCATCCTTGATGTTATCCGAGAGACCATGAGAGAAGGCAGCCACGAGGGCCTCATTGTTCCAAGCAACCTCTGCTGCCAGAGTACATAATTCAATGGCGTAATCGGCAACAGTTCTCGTACTCTGTTTGATGGACATGAGGCTCTTGGCAGCAGAAGCGGAGCTTCCCTTTTGAAGGAAGCCACAAATTCTGGGTAACTCAGGACCACGGGTTTTTGCGTCTCCCATAGAGGGTTTTCCCAGGCCAAGGCTCTCTCAGAAAGCAAAGATATCACGAAACCTACTTTGCTTCTTTCCGTGGGAAACGGCTGGGGCGGCATCTCAAAGTATATCTCAACCTGGTTGAGAAACCCTCTGCATTGGTGAACCCTCTGCAAGGTGAAGGCAGAGATGAAGTGAGTTTGATGGCTTTAAGTAGGCAGGACTGATGAGCAGATCATCAATGGCTGAGCCACTGTGGAGAGAAAGGAGCTGGCAATTAGCCAGCAGCTGAGCAGTCTGCTCAAAGAAGGACAGGCTGAGCCCAACCCTGACAGAACAAAAAGGCCCACTTGTATTTGATGTCTTTCTGGGTCAAGGCAGACAGCAATGGCTTCAATGTGCATCTGCATTGTTTCCCTATGAGAGCCGTCTTAACTTGTCCGACTTTGAAAATGTTTCCTGCACTACTTTGATCCGACTTTGGCATGCCAAATGTAAAAAAAAAAGGCATGGCTTCCCCCTCCAAGACTATACCAGGTCCTTTGGTCTAGCATGGATTTTAAGGTGAACCCCCAATCTGGAAAAACAGCATGGGGTCCCCCCAAATACCATACAAGACTCTTATCCAAGCACGCAGCCTGGCAGGTAAGGAAAGGGGGTGAGGATGAGTGAGTGCCCCCCGAACCATACCAGGCCACATGAACTTAACAAGGGGGATGGGTGCTTTGGGACAGGAGGGCCTTGCCACCCCCAACCCAAAGCACCTTGTCCCCATGTTGGTGAGGACAAGGGCCTCTTCCCGACAACTCTGGCCGTTGGTTGTCGGGGTCTGCGGGCGGGGGGCTTATCGGAATCTGGAAGCCCTGTGCATGATGAGGTGGTGACATGGTAAGGGGCGGGGACTCTGAATGACGTCATGCGGTGACCTTGTCCTTGCAGTCATTGCACATGGCAGACCCAGCATTACACCGTGAGATCGCATCAAGTCAACATCGGAAGAAGAACAGAGGGAGAAGACCCAGCAAAAGAGCAAGAAGACATCGGAGAAGACTCGTCAGAAGACAGCCGGCAGAGGGAGAAGAACCAGAAAGGAAGGAGACCCGAAGAAGGAGGAGACATCGCCAGAAGCAGGAGAAGAGCAGGAGAGGGGAAAAGAAGTTGGAAGAGACACCGGAGCTGTATTAATAAATTACTTTAAAAACCTGTGTACTATGTTTTAATTTTTGACACTTTTTTTAAGGTGAATGAGTAGGGGTACAGTGTACCTGATACTAATTCACATAGGGCGGGGGGCGGGGATCTGGGGGACCCCTTTGTTAAAGGGGGCTTCCAGATTCTGATAAGCCCCCTGCTCACAGACCCCGACAACCAACGGCCAGGGTTGTCAGGAAGAGGCTCTTGTCCTCATCAACATGGGGACAAGGTGCTTTGGGGGTTGGGGGCGCGAGCAGACCCCTGCCCCAAAGCACCCACCCCCATGTTGAGGGCATGCAGCCTAGTAAGGTGCAGGCAGGGGGTGCTCGCTCATCCCCACGCCCTTTCCTGACCTGCCAGGTTGCTTGCTCGCATAAGGGTCTGGTATGAATTTTGGGGGGCCCCGTGCCATTTTTTCGGCGTGGGTGTTCCCCTTAAAATCCACACCAGACCTAAGGGCCTAGTATGCTCTTGGAGGGGGAACCCATGCCGTTTTTTTTTTATTTGGCATGGAGTTCCCCCTAAAGATTCATACCAGATACAAAGTGCCTGCATTGTTGGGATCAAAGTCAGGTCCCCATTCATTGAAATCGTATGAATGTCGGACTTCAAGTCGCAGGGCAAAGTCGGATCCACAGTCGTATGACTGTCGTGTCGTACCAATGTGAACCCGGCCTAAGGCCCCTTTCACACAGGTACGACACGACAGTCATATTACGGTGGATCCAACTTTGCCCTGCGACTTGAAGTTCAACTTCAATGAACAGGGATCCGACTTTGATCCCCGACAATACCAGGCACTGTCTGGTATGAATCTTTGGGGGAACTCCACGCACAATGTAAAAAAAAAATGGCATGGGCTCCCACTCCAAAAGCCAAAAGCATACCAGGCCCTTTGGCCTAGTATGGATTTTAAGAGGAACCCACACACTGAAAAAATGGCGTGGGGGTCCCCCCCAAAATCTATACCAGACCCTTATCCGAGCACACAGCCCGGCAGGTCAGGAAAGGGGGTGGGGAAGAGCGAGCGCCCCCCCCTTGAACCGTACCAGGCTGCATGCCCTCAACATGTGGGGTGGGTGCTTTGGGGCAGGGGGGCCCTGTACCCCCTACCCCAAAGGACCCACCCCTCATGTTGATGAGGACAAGGGCCTCTTCCCGACAACCCTGGCCGTTGGTTGTTGGGGGTCTGTGGGTGGGGAGCTTATCAGAATCTGGAAGCCTCCTTTAACAAGGGGGCCCCCAGATCTCAGCCCCCCCACCCTATGTGAATGAGTATCAGCTACATTGTACCCCTACCCATTCACCTAAAAAGAGTGTCAAAAATAAAACGCAGTACACAGGTTTTTAAAGTAATTTATTAAGCAGCTCTAGCATCTCTTTTGACTTCTTCTCCCCTCTCCAGCTCTTCTGCCTACTCCGCTGATGTCTTCTGCCTCTGCCAGTTCTTCTTCCCTCCCTGGGTCTTCTCCACTCTCTGCTGATGTCTTCCAGCCCTCTCCAGTTCTTCTCCCTCTGTCCGCTGTCTTCTGCCTCTGCCCAGTCTTCTCCGCTGTCTTCTTGCTCTTTTAATGGGTTTTCACCACTGTCTTCTCCCTCCGTTCTTCCTCCGATGTTGACTCGATGCTCTCTCCCGCTCTAATACTGGGTGCGCGGTGTGCCACTACTTATATTGGCATGGGGTAGGGTCACCAGAGGGCGGTGATGTCATAAGGGACAGGCCTCCAGATGACGTCACCCGATGACCCCGCCCCATGCCAATATAAGTAGTGGCATACAGACAGCGGAGATGACCCGGCAAAAGAGCGAGAAGACAGCAGAGAAGACCCAGCAGAGGCAGAAGACAGCGGACAGAGGTAGAAGAACCGGAGAGGGCTAGAAGACATCAGCAGAGAGTGGAGAAGACCCAGAGGGGTGAGAAGAAGCGGCAGAGGCAGACGAAATCAGCAGAGGAGGCAGAAGAAATGGAGAGGGGAGAAGAAGTCAGAAGATATGCTGGAGCTGCTTAATAAAATTACTTTAAAAACCTGTGTACTGCATTTTATTTTTGACACTTTTTTTAGGTGAATGGGTAGGGGTACAATGTACCCCTACCTATTCACATAGGGTAGGGGGGCAAAATCTGGGGGCCCCCTCGTTAAAGGAGGCTTCCAGATTCCGATAAACCCCCTGCCCACAGACCCCCGACAACCAACAGCCAGGGTTGTCGGGAAGAGACCCTTGTCCTCATCAACATGGGGACAAGGTGCTTTGGGGTGGGGGGGCACAGGGCCCCCCGCCCCAAAGCATTTACTCCCCCATGTTGAGGGAATGTGGCCTGGTATGGTTCAGGAGGGGGAGCGCTCGCTCGTCCCCACCCCCTTTCCTGACCTGTCGGGCTGTGTGCTAGAATAAGGGTCTGGTATGGATTTTGGGGCTTTTTTTCGCCATGGGGTTCCCCTTAAAATCCATACCAGACCGAAGGGACTGGTATGCTCTTGAAGGGGGAACCCATGCCATTTTTTTTTCATTTAGCGTGGAGTTCCCCTTCAAGATCAGAGCACAAGATCGCATGCCAAAGTTGGATCAGTTAATTTGACTTTAGTGATGTTCAATGGGCTGAAGCAGGATCAAAGTTGGACCAAAGTAGTGCAGGGACTACTTTGAAATCGGCATGATCTAAAGTCGTACTAATATGAATGGTTGTCATTGGAAATCATGGGGAATAACTTGTCATGTGACTCTGCAGTCCCAAGTCGTAGGACAAGTCATACAAGTGTGAAAGGGGCCTAAAGAAGAACTCTGTGCAAATTGTTTTATCCCCATACAATGTGGCTGTGCCGCTAGGGAGCACTGTTTTCCAGAGGATCAAAGGATCGGGTAAGTAAAGCTTTTTGATAAAGAGAATTTTTTTTTGCGCTCCGAGTTTTTTCTATATAGAGCTGCACCTATTTCACATCTGAACACAAAGATGACCCAAAAATATGTACACACAAGAACACAACAGAACAGGTGCACTACCAGATAAATAATTAAAATGAGTTATAAAAAAACGAATACATTTGAACAATCAAAATACAAAATGGATTACATATAAAGTTCACTAACAACTGAATGATTTGATAAGTGCTGAGAAACAAATATATGTGATCAATCCAAAAGTCCAAAAATGAATTGTTATTGGAAGCATACCAGAAATAAAAAATAAATAAATAAATAAATAAATAAATAAGAGTCCATCCACCAAATATTGATGAAAAGTGCAGGTTCCAGGATTGATCCACAGCAGCATGAATGATGGTGTAAGAAACACTCTAAACAATCTTGTGCCCTCCACCACAACTGAGCCTCTTACCGGATACAATGGATCTCCAGTAACATAACAGGCGCCTCTTGGTACCCTGTGATGGTCCTCATCCAACAATCAAGCTGAGCAGCTCCAAGCTGACAAACCCAGGCAGGCCATTTGTATCAACCACATTGGAGGAAGAAAACAAGCCTCTCCCAACACACTTCTAGTCAGAGCACATCATCAGGGGACTGGGAGCATGCAGCAGGGACTGACCATGATCAGAATATTTAAACTCATCCCTCCAGGTGACCCGGCATATGCAATCCCCATAGGGTAAAGAAATCATCAAAAAGATGGAGCCGGCCACAGACCAAACTAAGACAATCGACTTGCCTTCACACACATGAAATAAAGTGATTTATATCATATGACTTAGATGTACTATACGAAATAAAGGATTTAGTTCTGGTGGTGTTTTTCCTAATGGTCATACACTTTTTACACCTCCGGCAGGGAAAAAAAAAAACTTTTAGACCCCAAAATAAAGACATTTTAGAAGAAGGTTCCACTATGTTGGGTGCAGCAAGGTCTCTTAGGGTTTGAGCTTTGCGAAAAATTATCTTAGGGCAACCTGGTAATATAAGCTCCAGGATCCTATAATTTTTTTAAACTTTCCAATGTTTTTGGAAAAGTTTGTTGATCGAAACATGATGACTAGAGAAATTGTTGTTTTAATAAAAGACAATTGATGATCATTCATAGTTAAGAAAGCACGTGCATGGTCCCTTATTAATAAACTATCCCACATTATATTAGAAACTATGTTAATGACCCAATTCTATTCCTGCTCATGATATCCTTTTTCAACAAAATTATTTTTCAGGACCTGAGACTGAGACTGAAAATCAAGCATATTAGAACAATTGCATTAGATTCTAAGAAACTGGCCTTTTGAAATGTCTAAATGTCTTTAATCCAGGATGGATGATGGCAACTACCTTGGGGAATATATCCATTGTGATCTGTTTCCTTAAAAAAGGTACACATCACAAAATGGTTCCATCTCTATGGAAGGTTAAATCTAAAAAGTTAATCTGCCCATAACTATGTTCATAGGAAAATCAAATGCCACAATTGTTCCTATTTAGTCCATCCATAAAGCCTCTTAATGATTCTAGATTCCCCTTCCAAAGAAAGAGGACATCATCTATTTAATATCTCCAAAAGGTCAGCTGTGGGGGCATCTGATCATACCCTCCTCCCACTTTCCCATGAACAAATTTGTGAGGCTGGGGGGCAAATTTAGCCATCCCAGTTTCTTGAAGATAAAATTGTCCTCCAAACCAGAAATAATTATGTTCCATGTGGAAAGAGAGGCGCTGTAAGATCATTCAATAAATAATATTTGGCTGCCTGTAATCTCAAATCATGTGGGATAAAAGAATAAAGGAAAGCCACATCTGCTTTCATGATCAGACATTGGCCTTCCATCTGCAAAGACTCAAACTCATTGATTTGTTTTAAGGTTGCAAGGGTACCTCCCACTATAATAAAATCTATATATTTTCAATCCTGGATGTAACTTCCACTTACAATGCCTTGACAGGGAGAATTCTGTGAGTTGATGTGAATTTTAGGTAAACAATATAAAATAGGCACCCTTGGTCCTCTTTGGAATAAGGTAATCTCTCTCTTTCTGAGTTAAAATTCCACTCCAATATCCAGACTCAACAATGACTCCCAGCTGTTTCTTATAGAACAAAGTAGGATTCTTCTACAACAGAAAAAACATTGTAATCTGATACAATATGTACTCTTTCACTGGAACCTGCACAATTTGTTCTAACTCAAACCCAGGGACCTGCACATTTCATTAATATTTGGTAGATGGACTCTTACTTATTTATTTTTCATTTTTTGATTGCTTCAACTTACAATTTATATTGGACTTTTGGATTGGTCACATATATTTGTTTATCAACACTTATCAAATCATTCAGTTGGCAGGGCACTTTTTATCTAATCCATTTTTTACTTTATGATTGTTCACATTTGTTTTTTAGTGCACCTGTTCTATGTGTGTATAAGTATAAATTTTCATTGTGCCCCTGGACAAAACAAGCAGTTAAACCATGCAGTGCAGGCACAGCACCACTTCCTGGGAAAATAAAAATGTGGCCCGGAGTTCTTTAAGAATAAACAATTCGACTTTTACTGGAAGAAATAGATATTTCTGCTGCATACAAAGTAGTGTACACTATTATCCAAATAATGATGAATATGCATGAAATGTAATACATACATAGCATAGACCTAGTTCTGTCATATCTACTTTTAATAAAATATGTAACTAAAAGTTAATATATTATTATGTAACAGGTGTTATGGGCAGGTAATGTATAGATAGGACTTTTATGTGTTTATACCTACTCATCAATCAATTTGGAGGGTATATTTTCCCCATATACATTGATTCACTGTGAGGGACCATTCCTGAGGACTGCTGCACCCTACAGTCCTTTTGGGGCACTGGGGATCTAGATATCAGCCAACACTTGGAAGACACCAAAATGGACTACTACCTTTCTGAGGTATGCCTTGGCAGCTAGAGACAGATAGGGATCTGATCATGGACTGTAATACTGAAAGACTTTTAAGTAAAGTTGCATCAACTCTTCCGAGTCTGGTCTGAAGTTTCTTTAAAGGGGTGCATGTGGGTTCTGGCATTTCAAAACAACTTAGGTCAGTAAAGCACAAATGGGCTATGAAGCAAAGCCACTACAAAAGCTTGAATCTGCAAGACAAGCAGGAGAAATGGAGTTCCTATAGGTAACCAAGGACTAGTGTAAGTAAGTGTAAAAATTATATCTGCGCTTATAAACTGAATCAAAACAGTAGCTTTGCACTATAACCCAGATACCAGGCACAAACAATATGTAAATAAGAAGTGCAGTGCAAAAAATATACTTGTAATATATAACACAATGCATATAACAGGTGCAAAGATTACTAAAGTGCATTCAGTGCAATCAATAGTGTATGAACAATATAGAAAATCAATAGCAAAATATTGCATAAAAAGGAATATGCAAAAAACAAAACGTGCCAAATGAAGTGCAATAAGTGCCATCAATTGTGCAAAAGCTAAAATTCAGCTAGAAAAGAATTTCAAGCATAAATACCAGTGCAATATACAAAAAGGGTGCAGATCTCTGCAAAAAATCATATGGGACTAAAGTCCATTTGTAAAGTCCATTGCTAAAACGTGTTGGAATGATGTTCAAACACCCAGCTGTGTGATACCCATCACCAAAGTAAAAATTCTCATACGGTAAAGAAATCATCAAAAAGATGGAGCCGGCCACAGACCAAACTAAGACAATTGACTTGCCTTCACACACATGAAATAAAGTGATCTATATCATATGACTTAGATGTGCTATACGAAATAAAGGACTTAGTTCTGGTGGTGTTTTTTCCAAAGTTCATACACTTTTTACACCTTTTTAAACCTCTGGCGGGGAAAAAAAACCTTTTAGACTACCAAATAAAGACATATTAGAAGGAGGTTCCACTATGTTAGGTGCAGCAAGGTCTCTTAGGGTTTGAGCTTTGCGAAAAATGATCTTTGGACGATCTGGTAATACAGGCCCCAGGATCCTATAATTGTTTGAAACTTTTTAACCTGTTTTTGGAAAAGTTTGTTGATCGAAACATGATGACTAGAGAAATTGTTGTTGTAATAAAAGACAATTGATGATTATTCATAGTTAAGAAAGCACGTGCAGGGTCCCTTATTAATAAACTATCCCAAGTTATATTAGAAACTATATTTAATTACGGGAGGTGCATGCACGAAGTCTGCTAAGCAGGACATGTCTGCTTAGAGCTCTGCACCGACCGGGACCCGACAGTTGTTTAAGCAGAGTCACACCGGACCATAACCTCCCCACCTTCCCGCATTAACCCCTGAAACTTGTGGGCACATTTTGGTGACATGTATAGCGGGAGAAAAACGAAGCTGAAAACAACAAAGACTCAGGAAAAGCTGACTAGAATGGTATCTAAAATGGCGGCAGCACCATCACATCTCTCCTCACAGACTGTTACACAGCAGCATCACAGGTCTCCCTCTTCAACGCACTGTGGTGAGACTGAATATGACTTGAATTTGTCCCCTATTACTCTACATAATAATCAAATAGGTTCAGACCTGCTTTCCCAATTTGAACGGGTATTACATAAAGCATTACAGACTACCTCAGGTGCTATTACTGATAAAGTAACGCAAGAGATCCGTGAGGTAGGCAGACACACATCTATACTTGAGCAGAGAGTAGATGAGATTGACATCTCTACCACAGCTCATTCAGAGGAATTAGAATCCCTTCAAGAGGATTATTTTACACTTCAAACCCGACTGGAAGATTTTGAGAACAGGGCTAGACGATCTAACCTACACATCCGTGGCATTCCTTAAGAAATAGAGGATCTACAATCAACTGTTACAGCACTTTTTCAATAACTTGTTCCATCCATCCCATTAGAAAGATTGGAAACAGATTGAATACACAGAGCTTTATCTGCACGTAAAGAAGATGGGCCCCCTAGAGATATAATTATAAAAATGAATTATTTTCGCACAAAAGAACAAATAATGGCAGCTGCAAGAAACAAAGACTCTTTAATTTTTCAGGGCCATAAATACCAAGTCTTTCAGGACTTATCTCAACTAACTCTCTTTAAACACAAAGAAATGAAACCACATTTGCAAGTCCTTAAATATCATTGAATAAATTATCGCTGGGGATTTCCTTTCTCCCTTCGCTTTATTTAAAAAGGAACTTCAAATATATGTAAATTAGAAAATGATCTTCTTTCTACACTTGGAGATCTCCGCCTGTCAACATTTTCCACAACAACGGATGGTCCCAAACGATGAATGAATTCAACATCCCTCTCACAAATCCAAGATATTCAAGACTCCCAAGCACCTATACATATTCTACTTCTTTTACCTCACATGATCTAATTATTACCCTTTTCTATGGGGATTTAATGGTATAGTTTCTATGCTAGTGTTATTATAATATTTATAAGATTTTTATTCTAACGTTAAAACTATCTTGAGTTTTTTTTTGTTTTTTTTTTCAGTTTCAATTATCCTTAACGTCAATATATTTTGAGCTTAACCTGATTTCTACTACCTTGCATTATAGTATGCATTATTTTTACAGTTATGTTAAACTAACATTATACTTATGACTCATTTTGTTTAATAATTTTACTTAAAATGGAGGGCCACCCTAAAATAAAAAATAGCATGAAAAATCTTTAAAAAATACAAAAAAAAAAATACAAAAAAAAAATTTAAACTTACCTGAACCCTTGTTGCTAGGCAGTCTTCCTAATCTGCCTCTTCCTATTCCGCGGCGTGTCCTGCTCCCCGATGAGTGGCCCCGTTGCCTTCTGGGAACTGTGTGTGTTCCCAGAAAACCATGGGGCCATTCCCAGAGCGCCGCGCCGCTCGCGCGTGCGCAGTAGGAAACTGGCAGTGAAGCCACAAGGCTCCACTGCCTGTTTCCCTTAGTTAGGATGGTGGTGCCGGGACCCAAGAGCCGAGGGACGGGTCGGCCTCGAGCGGCCGACATCGCGGGCACCCAGGACAGGTAAGTGTACTTATTTAAAATCAGCAGCTACAGTGTTTGTAGCTGCTGACTTTTAAAAAAAGAATTTCCTGGCTGGAATCCCGCTTTAATAACACACAGGCTGTCGTAGTCCCGGAGACAGCTCACTGCACCTTTACTCTTTCCTTGAGTAACAACTGACAAATGGGGATGGTGCTGCGCTAATCCTACAATAAATTATAATATCTAGGTGTACTGGGTATCAACTCTTGTCTTTACTGAGGTATAGGATGGTGATCTAAACCACCATGGGGAATATAGCACTATGTGGACGTGCAGGCAGTATGTGCATAATAGAAAAAAATAATAATAAATAACGGGTGGAGCCCACCAAAAAAACTATACATATGTATTTCTCAGCCTAATAAAAAATAAAACCATGGTGAAATCTACAATAAAATAAAAAAAAATAATAAAATATTTTTTTCACTAAGATAGTGATTGACGCTGAGACATTAAATGCCAGTACAAAGTGCTGTGAATTAATATCCGGAAATTATTATAGTTCAATGAACCATGATTCATATAAATAAATAGATGGCTAAAAACTCAATAACATAAAAGCAAAAATTGCCAAATGATACAATGTTAAATTGAATGTCCAAAGTGATCTTCATAGTTGTGCATCATGCAATATAGTGTCCAGCGCCAACAGGGGGTGCTCAAACTTAAAATAATACAATCCAATAAAGGTGACTTAGTGCAACAAAAAACAGCTTCAATGCTTCCTTAGTGATAACAGACAATTAAGTCATGTAGATAGCAGCTGAGTTTAAAAATCATTTGTTCAGAAGAGTGGTGAATGTGAAGTGTGCAGCAGGATCTCCTCCATGCAACAATCCTCTAGTGGTAGATAATTTTTCTATTATGCACATACTGCCTGCACGTCCACATAGTGTTATATTCCCCATGGTGGTTTAGATCACCATCCTATACCTCAGTAAAGACAAGAGTTGATACCCAGTACACCTAGATATTATAATTTATTGTAGGATTAGCGCAGCACCATCCCCATTTGTCAGTTGTTAGTCACACCAGGGTTTAAGGCTGGACCCCATTCGGTGCAAGCTGCTTTTCCTAAAACCACCTATAACACCACTGCTTGGTAGTGCAGGAATAATACTCCCTATATTGATTGTTTATCCAACCTTTACATTCCCGCTGCAACCATGGATGTTTGCCTATATGGATAATAGAAAAGTAAACCTTAAAGAGGTGTTTAATGCCTCTAATACTAATATCACAAAAAATCTAGACCTGGAGAGCCTAATGAGGAGGCTCGGACACAACATGGAAAAAAAGGTGAGTCTCTGGTGGGACACATGCACCTTTGAAACTTATCTTAAAGAAAACTTAGTCCCAAGAAGATTAAGATGGGACGTACCTCCCAATGATGGCCTTACAGACCAAGAATCAAACGAAAAATGGTTCAAATTCTTCAATGATAAGGGACTGGAACTTTTAAGATTCTTATTAGAAAGGAAACAGAGAAAAATGAAAATCATCGACCAAAATATTTCTCAATTAAAAGAAGAGTTGGAAGTGTATAAAGAAACAACAGAATTTAAAACTCTAACCACACAGCTGAACAAAGATCTTATCAAGAAAGATAGAGAGGTACAACAAAGGAAGAGCAAAAAGTACACTAGAGACATAAAAGATTTCAGAAATGACCAGATATTCAAATGGCAGAATCTCATTGGTAGAGGAGATAACGCATCCACTTACTCAACACCAGAAAAAAGTGTGAGGGTTGATCCCCACCATACTGTAGAATCACCCAATATGCAATCCAGGAATTATCAAGATGCAAGCGAAGGATATATACCAACTACTCCGAGACAACACGACCCAGATAGGAGAAATACTTACCATCAGCCATCTACCCCATATCGAGGGGATAGAAGACCGCAGTCGAATCGAACTCCACAGAATGGAGGAAGAAAACCCTATCGGAAAAACAACAGGAAACCATTCAACAACTGGCAGAAGCAACCGTACGATCAGAGAGACTATAGAGAACCACCCCAAGGACATAGAGACCAAAGAAGACCGCCGTATGAATATAGGGAGAATAGGGAACCACCATATGAATATTATGGGCCAAGAGGAAGAAGTCCGGGGTATGAACATTCCTATGGTGAAAGAAGAGGTCCCCAACAAAGAAACCAACACCAATATGAACGGAGACCGATACCGACACACAACTACTATGCCCCACTCACCTATAGAGGCGAAAAAGAGAGACAGGAGAGAAACCACCCTCCATATTATGGAGAACAAGGACCCAATAGGCCTTTTTTAGACAGGGGCAGAGAAGACCTCCCACCGAGATTGGTAGACAAGACCAGAAACTCCAGAAAAAGCCCAAGAAGAAGAGAGGATGGAGATCAGGAAAGAGAGAACAAGCGAAAAAGAGAGTGTAGGGAGAAGGGATTTTCAACCTGAGCTGACAAGAACTGACACATGAAGAGATTGCTGTGCTGGATAAAGGTCTCAAGTATGCACCTATGAAAAATTTGGACAAATTTCAAACATATATTGGAATTCAGAAATTCATAAGGAAATTGAACATCCAGAAATACATTGTGAGCAACCCTATGAGATCAAATCGCCCAATCATTGAAGATAACGGCATCACACATAGCACGTTGAGGAACAAATCTGTTTTTAACCCGCCCATAAAGGATAATAAATATATAGAAGTTTTTAAAAAAGTGGTGCTAGAAGATAGTCAGGAACTCAAAATCAAGAAGAAGGAAGACCCTGATTACATAAAAAGTGGCATTTGCAAACTAACAAAGAGAAAAGAGTTGGCAGTCCGGCCAGCGGATAAAGGTGGGGGGATTGTCATACTCTCAAAGGAACAATACCATCAGACTATGACAGAGATGCTTAGCGATGAGAACACCTACATGAGGCTACTGAGTAACCCTATATATAAATGTAGGAAAGCATTGGAACAAACTGTATGTCTTGGAGTGAAGAAAAATATATTGAATAAGAAGGAAGCCAAGTTTTTAGTCCCAGAGTCGGCTCGTACACCTATCATATACACTCTACCTAAGATTCACAAAAATAATACTAATCCACCACCGAGACCAATAGTAAATTGTATAGATTCGTTAACATCACGTTTGGGCCAATATATTGACGTATTTTTGCAACCGGCTGTACAACATACACGAGCATATCTGAAGGATACTAAACAGATGCTGCAGATCCTAGAAAATGTTCCAAAAGAAGAAAGCCCATGGATTATGGCCACTGCAGACGTCTCGTCACTATATACCATTATACCGCACCATTTGGCATGTGAATCGGCCAAATGGGGCTTGAGGAAGTATACTCAATTACCATGCATGCAGAGGAAATTTCTTATAAAGTGTATTGAGTTTAATCTCAAGAATAACTACTTCTGGTATAACAACAAATATTACCGACAGCATACTGGAGTTGCAATGGGGGTGAAATTTGCCCCCAGCATAGCCGGGTTGTTCATGGCCCAATGGGAGGAAAATAGCATTTTTGAAGACACACCAAGCGAATTAGTATTGTATAAAAGATATATTGACGATATCTTCATCCTTTGGAAAGGAGATACAGAAGGTCTTACTTGTTTTTTGGAGAGACTAAATATAAATGACAAGAATATCACACTGACTTGGGAAATCAGCAATAGCAGAGTAACATTTCTAGATCTCGAAATTATTCAAGACAATTCAGGACTTAGTTCACAAACGCACTTTAAAAACGTAGACAGAAATAGTTTCCTGCCTATCGAGAGTTGCCACCATAAAAATTGGCTCTTCAATGTACCGAAAGGACAATTTGTAAGATTAAGAAGAAACTGCACGCAGCTTGATACGTATCTAGACCAAGCTGAAAAACTAGCGCTAAGATTCTCAAATAAAGGTTTACGACCGCCAACTATTAACAAAGGAAATGGAAAAGGTCTTAAGGATGGATCGAAAAGATTTGATTAACCACTTCAGCCCCGGAAGGATTTACCCCCTTCCTGGCCAGAGCACTTTTTACAATTTGGCACTGCGTCGCTTTAACTGCTAATTGCGCGGTCATGCAATGCTGTACCCAAACAAAATTTGCGTCCTTTTCTTCCCACAAATAGAGCTTTATTTTTATGGTATTTGATCACCTCTGCCGCTTTTATTTTTTGCGCTATAAACGGAAAAAGACCGAAAATTTTGAAAAAAAATGATATTTTCTACTTTTTGTTATAAAAAAAATCCATTAAAATCAATTTTAGTCATACATTTAGGCCAAAATGTATTCGGCCACATGTCTTTGGTAAAAAAAATGTCAATAAGTGTATATTTATTGGTTTGCGCAAAAGTTATAGTGCCTACAAACTAGGGTACATTTTCTGGAATTTACACAGCTTTTAGTTTATGACTGTCTATGTCATTTCATGAGGTGCTAAAATGGCAGGGCAGTACAAACCCCCCCCCAAATGACCCCATTTTGGAAAGTAGACACCCCAAGGAAATTGCTGAGAGGCATGTTGAACCCATTGAATATATTTTTTTTGTCCCAAGTGATTGAATAATGACAAAAAAAAAAAAAAAATTACAAAAAGTTGTCACTAAATGATATATTGCTCACACAGGCCATGGGCATATGTGGAATTGCACCCCAAAATACATTCAGCTGCTTCTCCTGAGTACGGGGATACCAAATGTGTGGGACTTTTTGGGAGCCTAGCCGCGTACGGGGCCCCGAAAACCAAGCACCGCCTCCAGGCATAAATTTTTGATTTTACTCCTCACTACCTATCACAGTTTTGAAGGCCATAAAATGCCAAGATGGCACAAACCCCCCCCAAATGACCCCATTTTGGAAAGTAGACACCCCAAGCTATTTGCTGAGAGGCATGTTGAGTCCATGGAATATTTTATATTTGGACACAAGTTGCGGGAAAGTGACAATTTTTTATTTATTTTTTTTGCACAAAGTTGTCACTAAATGATATATTGCTCAAACATGCCATGGGCATATGTGGAATTACACCCCAAAATACATTCTGATGCTTCTCCTGAGTACGGGGATACCACATGTGTGGGACTTTTTGGGAGCCTAGCCGTGTACGGGGCCCCGAAAACCAAGCACCGCCTTCAGGATTTCTAAGGGCATACATTTCTGATTTCACTCCTCACTACCTATCACAGTTTTGAAGGCCATAAAATGCCAAGATGGCACAAAACCCCCCCAAATGACCCCATTTTGGAAAGTAGACACCCCAAGCTATTTGCTGAGAGGCAATTTGAGTCCATGGAATATTTTATTTTTTGACACAAGTTGCGGGAAAGTGACAATTTTTTTTTTTTTTTTTTGCACAAAGTTGTCACTAAATGATATATTGCTCACACAGGCCATGGGCTTATGTGGAATTGCACCCCAAAATACATTCTGCTGATTCTCCTGAGTATGGGGATACCACATGTGTGGGACTTTTTGGGAGCCTAGCCGCGTACGGGGCCCCGAAAACCCAGCACCGCCTTCAGGATTTCTAAGGGCGTAAAGTTGTGATTTCACTCCTCACTACCTATCACATTGTTGAAGGCCATAAAATGCCCAGATGCCACAAAACCCCCCCAAATGACCCCATTTTGGAAAGAAGACACCCCAAGCTATTTGCTGAGAGGCATGATGAGTACATGGAATATTTTATATTTTGACACAAGTTGCGGGAAAGTGCCAATTTTTTTTTTTTTTTGCACAAAGTTGTCACTAAATGATATATTGCTCAAACATGCCATGGGCATATGTGGAATTACACCCCAAAATACATTCTGCTGCTTCTCCTGAGTATGGGGATACCACATGAGTGGCACTTTTTGGGAGCCTAGCTTCATACGGGGCCCCGAAATCCAATCACCGCCTTCAGGATTTCTAAGAGCGTTAATTTTTGATTTCACTCCTTACTACCCATCACAGTTTTGAAGGCCATAAAATGCCAGGATAGCACAAAACCGCCCCAAAATGACCCCATTTTGGAAAGTAGACACCCCAAGCTATTTGCTGAGAGGCATGGTGAGTATTTTGCAGCTCTCATTTGTTTTTGAAAATGAAGAAAGACAAGAAAAACATATTTTTTTTTTCTTTTTTCAATTTTCAAAAGTTTGTGACAAAAAGTGAGGTCTGCAAAATACTCACTATACCTCTCAGCAAATAGCTTTGGGTGTCTATTTTCCAAAATGGGGTCATTTGGGGGGGGTTTGTGCCATCTGGGCATTACATGGCCTCCGAAACTGTGATAGGCAGTGAAGAGTGAAATCAAAAATTTACGCCCTTAGAAAGCCTGAAGGCGGTGCTTGGTTTTCGGGGTCCCGTACGCGGCTAGGCTCCCAAAAAGTCTCACACATGTGGTATCCCCGTACTCAGGAGAGGCAACAGAATGTATTTTGGGGTGTAATTTCACATATTCCCATGGCATGTTTGAGCAATATATCATTTAGTGACAACTTTGTGCAAAAAAAAAAAAAATTTGTCTTTTTCCCGCAACTTGTGTCACAATATAAAATATTCCATGGACTCGACATGCCTCTCAGCAAATAGCTTGGGGTGTCTACTTTCCAAAATGGGGTCATTTGGGGGGGTTTTGAACTGTCCTGGCATTTTATGCACAACATTTAGAAGCTTATGTCACACATCACCCACTCTTCTAACCACGTGAAGACAAAGCCCTTTCTGACACTTTTTGTTTACATGAAAAAATTATTTTTTTTTGCAAGAAAATTACTTTGAACCCCCAAACATTATATATTTTTTTAAAGCAAATGCCCTACAGATTAAAATGGTGGGTGTTTCATTTTTTTTTTTCACACAGTATTTGCGCAGAGATTTTTCAAACGCATTTTTTGGGGAAAAAACACACTTTTTAAAATTTTAATGCACTAAAACACACTATATTGCCCAAATGTTTGATGAAATAAAAAAGATGATCTTAGGCCGAGTACATGGATACCAAACATGACATGTTTTAAAATTGCTAAACTAAATACATTTTTAAAAGCCTTTAAAAGCCTTTACAGGTTACCACTTTAGATTTACAGAGGAGGTCTACTGCTAAAATTACTGCCCTCGATCTGACCTTCGTGGTGATACCTCACATGCATGGTGCAATTGCTGTTTACATTTGACGCCAGACCGACGCTTGCGTTCGCCTTTGCGCGAGAGCAGGGGGGGACAGGGGTGCTTTTTTTTTTTTTTTTTTTTTTATTAATTTTTTATCTTATTTTTAAACTGTTCCTTTCATTTTTATTTTTTTTTAATCATTTTTATTGTTATCTCAGGGAATGTAAATATCCCCTATGATAGCAATAGGTAGTGACAGGTACTCTTTTTTGAAAAAATTGGGGTCTATTAGACCCTAGATCTCTCCTCTGCCCTCAAAGCATCTGACCACACCAAGATCGGTGTGATAAAATGCTTTCCCAATTTCCCAATGGCGCTGTTTACATCCGGCGAAATCTAAGTCATGAAATGCTCGTAGCTTCCGGATTCTTAGGCCATAGAGATGTTTGGAGCCATTCTGGTCTCTGATCAGCTCTATGGTCAGCTGGCCGAATCACCGGCTGCATTCTCAGGTTCCCTGTTGGGACAGGAGAGCCAGAGAAAAACATGGAAGACGGTGGGGGGGGCATTTCCTCCCACTGCTTGTAAAAGCAGTCTAGAGGCTAATTAGCCGCTAGGATTGCTTTTACATGAAAGCCGACCGCTGGCTGAAAAGAATGATACCAAGATGATACCTAAACCTGCAGGAATCATTCTGGTATAACCACTCAAAGTCCAGCAACATACCAGTACGTTGCTGGTCCTTGTTGGGCATATATTGTAAACTTTTTTTTCATGCAGCCTGTGGGCTGAACAAAAAAAAGATATTGATCGGTGGGTATGCCCACCATTAGAATACCTCCCTTCATCCACCCACTTCTAATGATGGGCATACATGCACCATTTATATATTCCGAAGCATGGGGGCATCCTCCCGCAAAAGGCAGGAAATTGCTCCTCCACCCACTGCTGCCCCCACGCTTCGGCATATATGCTGAAGTATGTAACTGTGGTGGTGAAATCACCTCCGACAGCGCTGGAGTCACGGCTTTATGTATCGTGGGAGCAAATGCTGTTGCTGTCAAGATAAATAAATCCGCGCTGCAACTGAATGGCGTACCTGCTAAGCAAATGATGGTTAACAAAAAACAAAGTAACATTACAGTATAACAGTAATACTTACCATACCTGCAAAGCAAATACAAAAAAAAAACATAGTAAAAAATAAAACATTTAACGCAACCTGTGCCTACCTAAAATATATATATGCCGAAGCATGGGGGCATCCTCCCGCAAAAGGCAGGAGCAAATCGCTCCTCCACCCACTTCTGCCCCCACGCTTCGGCATATATGCTGAAGTATGTAACTGTGGTGGTGAAATCACCTCCGACAGCGCTGGAGTCACGGCTTTATGTATCGTGGGAGCAAATGCTGTTGCTGTCAAGATAAATAAATCCACGCTGCAACTGAATGGCGTACCTGCTAAGCAAATGATGGTTAACAAAAAACAAAGTAACATTACAGTATAACAGTAATACTTACCATACCTGCAAAGCAAATACAAAAAAAAAAACATAGTAAAAAATAAAACATTTAACGCAACCTGTGCCTACCTAAAATATATATATGCCGAAGCATGGGGGCATCCTCCCGCAAAAGGCAGGAGCAAATCGCTCCTCCACCCACTTCTGCCCCCACGCTTCGGCATATATGCTGAAGTATGTAACTGTGGTGGTGAAATCACCTCCGACAGCGCTGGAGTCACGGCTTTATGTATCGTGGGAGCAAACACTGTTGCTGTCAAGATAAATAAATCCGCGCTGCAGCTGAATGGCGTACCTGAAAACAAAAAAATGTTTAAAACACAGTAAACTATAAAAAAATTACATACCTGAAAAGCAAACATGATAAAACATAACAATAAAACATTGCAGAATAGAATACAGTAAAAAAGAGCAGAACAATAGAGAGAAAATAGAGAGAGAACAATAAAACGACAACTATTTTTTGTTTTTTTTATTTTATATTTTTTTTGTGTATTTTTTTTTTTTTACTTTTTTTTTTTTTATAACTGTAACTTTTAAAACTGTAACGGTTCCAGGTTTGGGTCTCTCAAAATGCGATTGCATCTTGAGAGACCCTGTGGAAGTGTGTCCTAGTCTGTGCAGTGCTGTACCCTACGCTAATACTCAACTAGTGTATGGTAGCGTTCAAAACATTCACCAATGCAAAGACCAGGATTGCCAGGACAGGAGGGACAATAATAACGGGTGTCACGCCTAAATCCGCGCTTTCTGCAGACACAACATTTTCTTTGGGGGGCTCGTTGGGTAGGGGTACTCTGGAGGACATAAGGAAATTGCCTCTCATGCAGCCGGCCTACTGCATTTGGATTGGGAAGGTGAGATGGAGCACCGTCTGGAAACAGAAGGGCTCTGACGATCTCTTCCTGGAATTTAAGGAAGGATCCAGTCCGTCCTGAAGCTCTGTATAGCACATGAGCGTTCAGCAAAGCCAATTGAAATAAATAAACAGACACTTTTTTGTACCAGCGTCTGGCCTTACGGGCAATTAGGTACGGCGCCAACAACTGGTCGTTGAGGTCCACCCCTCCCATATTAAGGTTGTATTCGTGGACACAGAGGGGTTTCTCCACAACACCAGTCGCCGTAGTAATTTGGGTCGTCGTGTCTGCATGAAGGGAGGTGAGAACGAAAATATTCTTCTTATCCCTCCACTTCATAGCGAGCAAATTATTATACTTCAAGCAGGCTCTCTCCCCCAGCCTAAGACGGGACTCTACAAGCCGCTGGGGAAAGCCCCGGCGATTAGGTCGCACGGTGCCACATGCTCCAATCTGCTGATCAAACAAATGACTAAAAAGTGGCACGCTCGTATAATAATTGTCCACGTACAAGTGGTACCCCTTTCCGAATAAGGGTGACACCAAGTCCCACACTATCTTGCCAGCACTTCCTATGTAGTCAGGGCAGTTTGTCGGCTCTACATGACTATCTTTGCCCTCGTAAACCATAAATCTACATGTATAGCCTGTGGCCCTGTCACAGAGCTTATACATCTTGAACCCGTATCTGGCACGCTTGCTGGGAAGGTACTGTTTGAAGGACAAGCGGCCAGAAAACTTAATCAGGGACTCATCAATGCAGACAACTTGATGGGGAGTAAACAAGTCTGCAAAACGTTGGTTGAAGTGGTTTACGAGGGGCCGAATTTTGTAGAGCCGATCGTATGCAGGGTCTCCACGAGGACGACAGAGTTCATTGTCGTTGAAGTGCATGAACCGCAAAATCTGCTCGTATCGTGCCCTGGTCATTGAAGCAGAGAACACGGGCATATGGTGAATTGGGTCAGTGGACCAATATGACCGCAACTCACTCTTTTTGGTTATGCCCATGTTGAGGGAAAGGCCCAGAAAGATCTTAAATTCGGAGACTGTAATTGGTCTCCAATCTCTGGCAAGGGAGGACTGGGGATTAGCGGCGATGTGTTGACCAACGTACAAATTGCTTTGGTCCACAATAGATCTATAGAGATCTTCAGTGAAAAACAGTGAATAAAAATCCAGTGGCATAAAGTCAACTGTTTCCACCTGAATTCCGGGTTGGCCAGTGAAAGGGGGAAGTACGGGTGCTGCAGAAGTGGTGGGTACCCAATTCCGATTGGCGAATGCAGCAGGAAGGGCACTATGGGCACGACGGGCCTGTCTTTGTCTTCTTGGTGGCAGCGGGACACTAGTTGTGCTTGCCACCTCGCCAGCTTGAACTGCACTTATGGGACTCGCCACGTCACCACGTGATACTGCAGTGCTGGATGTACGACCAGGGTGTACTAGGCCGCTGGTGCTTGCCAGTTCACCAGAAGGAGTAGCGGCACTAGTACTTCTCTGCTCCATACGAGAGCCCTGCGGTTCTTGCACTTCAAGGACAGAAGAAGAAGTTCAAGGGCTGGTACGCCTGACCCTAGCAGGGACCACAACTCCGTCGTCAGAGCTATCTGTCATGGAGCCGCTGTCCTCTACAGGTTCGTATTCTGAGCTTGAACTTGACAGATAAGTGACTTCCTCTTCACTATCTGTCATGCTCAGAAACGTGTAGGCCTCTTCACTAGTGTACCTTCGATTTGCCATTTTGGGCTCTAAATTTAGGGGTACACTAGTGAGACTCACAGGCAAAAAAGCTCCTGACTGTCAGCGACTGATTCAAAGCGCTACCAAAAAACTGTTAGCGATCGCAGGGATCAGGACTGACTCTGCGAACGCTGCAGTTATGTGTGCTTAGTGTTTTGTGACAGTTATCGATCGATACTGCACTTGGGTGGGCTGGGCTGGGCTGGGCTGGGCCGAGGAGCAAAACGCAGGTGCTAGCAGGTATCTGGGCTGATCCCGCTAACACTGCATTTTTTTGGGGGACCCTAAACTGCTGGGGAGTATAGATCTGATCGGATCAGATATCGATCCGTTCAGATACTATAGCACTAAGGGAGGTGTATGCTGCGTGCGTGGGTGTTAGCGGTACTGGCGCTAACCTGACGCTGCCTGGGGCGACGCAGACCTTATCTGATCCTAAAAACTTAACTTCTATCACCGCCGGGCAATTAGGGGGTTAAACCTTTATAAGGTAATAAACGGCGGGTGCCCTAAAACTGTAATAAACTACAATAAACTACAAAAACAAACCAACTAACCAGCGTCACCCGTAACAATTATATGGTGATCACTGGTGAAAGGGTTAACTAGGGGGCAATCAAGGGGTTAAAACTTTTAGTAGGTAGTATATGGGGGTCCCTGTCGCTATAAAACACTGACAGCAAACCTATATACTTACCTCCCTAACTAGCGTCACCTGTGTCACTAATACAGCGATCAGAAAAACGATCGCTTAGTGACACTGGCGACGGGGGGTGATCACGGGGTTAAAACTTTATTAGGGGGGTTAGGGGGGTACCCTGGACCTAAAGGGGGGTACCCTAGACCTAAAGGGGGCTAACCTAACTGCCCTAACACTTGTAACTGACACAAACTGACACCAATGCAATAAATCAGAAAAAAAAAAAAACCTGCTATTGGTGTCAGAGTGACAGGGGGTACAGGGGGTGATCAGGGGGTGACTGGGGGGTGACAGGGGGGTGACAAGTGTGCCTGCGTGTTCTACTGTTAGTGTAGTGTTGGTGCACTTACTTGGATGTCTTCTCTCCTCTGCGCCAGACGAAAAGACCGGCTCGAGGAGAGATGACATCACTTCCTCCACTTCTGTTTACATTGACAGAAGCCGAGGAAGCTTGTCATTGGCCAGGAGCGATCGCGAGGGGGGAGCCACGAATGAGTGGCCTCCCTCTCACCTTTGATCGACCCTGACCTCGATCCGACCGCCGCTGGCACCAGGGGGGGGGGGGCGATCGGACCCCCCCACCCGCGGGCAGGCAAGGACGTACAGGTAAGCCCTTTTGCCTGCCCGTGCCGCTCTGTCGACGTACATCATCGTGCGGCGGTCGGCAAGTGGTTAAAGAGACCAACAAATCTACACAGCCACTAGGGGGAGCACCTCTGGATTTTAGCGCGCAGCATAAGAAAGTCGAAAGGATCATTAAAGGCCATTGGCATATCCTCCTAGCAGACAAACAGTTACAAGGATCCTTGCCTACACGACCGCACTTTATTTATAGAAGAGCACCGACCATTCGTGATAAGGTGGTAAAAAATGTAATCGACCCACCAAAAAGAACTTATACCCTTTTCACCGGGAAAGGTTTCTTCCCGTGTAAGAGGTGTTTTGCCTGCCTGAATACTAAAAGACCAAAATGAGAGAAAATTTGAGTTCACATCAACGAGTACCGGAAACACATATGAGGTTAACAACTTCATCAGCTGCAATACGGAAGGGGCCGTATATGCCCTAGAATGCAGCTGTGGGCTCCAGTACGTCGGCCGGACAAAAAGACCCTTGAAGGTACGGATAAAAGAACATGTGAAGAATATCCTGAAAGGCTATGATAAGCACAGCGTCCCTAAGCACTTCTTACTATGTCACAATAAAGACCCTTCTCATTTGAGATTCTGGGGGATTGAACCCTACATCAGGCACTGGCGGGGGGGACACAAGGTCAGGTCCCTCAGCCAGGCCGAATCCAGATCCATCTTTACCTTGGATACATTTGCACCTCGAGGCCTCAATATAGAATTCGATTTGAATTGTTTCCTGAGTGATTTTTAAACCTTTATGGCCATACACCTGCTTGTGCAGAGTAGACCCAATTCATCTCGACATTTCCCCTTCTCTCCTTGCCATGCTCCCTGTCCCTTAATTATAGTATAGGTATCAGCCCCGGAGATCTAAGACCCTTATGTTATTTATATGGCCGCTGCCTGACTATTTCCTTTTTTTCATTATTTCATTTTTTGGGACTATTATTACCGCTGCTTGACCATTTCCCTATCCTTTGGGACTACTATCACCTTAATTTTATCTTCTGGTACGCAGTCAACCTACATATGCGACCTAGATGCATAGCACCATGATATGTAGTTGTTTCTTAGTTAATCTTTTAGACCACAGCTAGGACCTTTTTCTGTCAATGTTTTAGTGTCTAGATCTCATATTAGATTTTATTATATGGGCGTTTTATCTCTTAGTTTCGCTTTAAATAAATAAAATATCCTTTTATTATATTTTTCATACTTTTTATAATTATTAATTGCTTATTGTAACTTTTTATTGTATTTTTATTATTACAACTATCTATTTGATATATTTTTATTATATTATACTTATAGCATAGGATTGTTAAGTATGGAATTACTGTACGAGAGTACATTGTTCACAGTGGGGGGCGCTTTGTTTAAGTGAAGCAACAATATCCCCCCCACTATTATTCCATTTGTTACTCACTGTTTTACACTAGATTCCGATCCTAGATAGAAATGAGTATGTTATTTTAACAAGATTACATTGAAGCATTTGGCTTCCCTCTATTACCATGTCTCCTGCTATTCAGATGAGATTTTAACAATTTTTCAATAGGCGTACATAGCAGAGAGCATGTATACACTGCTCATTCGTTCTCCTGTTGTTTACAACTATCCTTTGACAACCAGTAAAATGGCGGCCCCCATAAAGCTCCAGGAAAATGGCCGCTATGACAAATCCCCATACAACTTCGAGAAAATGGCCACCGTCCATACACTTTGCCTGGTCTATTTAAGGACAGTGGAGTGTGCCCTATAGCAACCCCTGATGAAGCCACATAACCCATGATGCCACGCGTAGGGACAGGCACCGCCCACTGTTAGCAGTGTATGAGCTCGCCGCTCATCTGGATACACTGTACCTTTCGTTTTTTACTGTGTGAGTACCCTGTATTCTGCTAATGTTGAATAAAGTCTGATACATGCTTGAAATACTACACTATATGGTATCTTCATCTCTCCATTTACTATGATGCTCCCCATGGATCTGAGGTCTGATAAATGACAGTCCATTACTTAGGACCCCCCTGCACAGGAGACACCACAAGCGCTGTCTGCTCTATGCTGTAACCTCAGTATAGTGAGGTAAGGGGCCATTATCTACCACTAGAGGATTGTTGCATGGAGGAGATCCTGCTGCACACTTCACATTCACCACTCTTCTGAACAAATGATTTTTAAACTCAGCTGCTATCTACACGACTTAATTGTCTGTTATCACTAAGGAAGCATTGAAGCTGTTTTTTGTTGCACTAAGTCACCTTTATTGGATTGTATTATTTTAAGTTTGAGCACCTCCTGTTGGCGCTGGACACTATATTGCATGATGCACAACTATGAAGATCACTTTGGACATTCAATGTAACATTGTATCATTTGGCAATTTTTGCTTTTATGTTATTGAGTTTTTAGCCATCTATTTATTTATATGAATCATGGTTCATTGAACTATAATAATTTCCGGGCCATTATCTACCACTAGAGGATTGTTGCATGGAGGAGATCCTGCTGCACACTTCACATTCACCACTCTTCTGAACAAATGATTTTTAAACTCAGCTGCTATCCACACGACTTAATTGTCTGTTATCACTAAGGAAGCATTGAAGCTGTTTTTTGTTGCACTAAGTGCCGGTTCACATAGGGGCGACTTGTCAGGCGACCTAGTCGCCTGACAAGTCGCCTCCCGTTCTGTGCTACGGAACCGTTCTAATAGGAGCGACGCAAGTCGCTCCGACTTAGAAAAAGGTTCCTGTACTACTTTGGGGGCGACTTGCATAGACTTCTATGCAGAAGTCGTTTTGCAAGTCGCCTCGGAAGTAGTTTGCAGGTCGCCTCGCTGAGGCGACCTGCAAGTCGTGCCGCCCCTGTGTGAACCGGGGCTAAGTCACCTTTATTGGATTGTATTATTTTAAGTTTGAGCACCCCCTGTTAGCGCTGGACACTATATTGCATGATGCACAATTATGAAGATCACTTTGGACATTCAATGTAAGATTGTATCATTTGGCAATTTTTGCTTTTATGTTATTGAGTTTTTAGCCATCTATTTATTTACATGAATCATGGTTCATTGAACTATAATAATTTCCGGATATTAATTCACAGCACTTTGTACTGGCATTTAATGTCTCAGCGGCAATCACTATCTTATTGAAAAAAATTTTTATTTTTTTTTTAATTTTATTGTAGATTTCACCATGGTTTTATTTTTATTTAAGCTGAGAGATACATATGTATAGTCTTTTTGGTGGGCTCCACCCTTTAGTTATTATTATTTTTTTCTATTATGCACATACTACCTGCACGTCCACATAGTGCTATATTCCCCATGGTGGTTTAGATCACCATCCTATACCTCAGTAAAGACAAGAGTTGATACCCAGTACACCTAGATATTATAATTTATTGTAGGAGTAGCGCAGCACCATCCCCATTTGTCAGTTGTTAGTCACACCAGGGTTTAAGGCTGGACCCCATTCGGTGCAAGCTGCTTTTCCCTATCTAAAACCACCTATAACACCACTGCTTGGTAGCACAGAAATAATACTCCCTATATTGATTGTCTTTCCTTGAGTGTCCAACTTACATTTGGACACTCCTTGGACCACTTCATATCCAATGGTTGGTGTTTATTCACCACCCACTGGATATTGGCTCCAATAGGGAGCCCTTTCCTCTTTACAACTTCTTTCCTTTTTTGAAGTTTCACTTGAATATACAATTTTTCCTCTGTGCTTCTACTGCTCCTACCTTGCTGAATTTCACATTCCTCAGTATTCTTTTCTCCAGTGAAGTAACTTTTGAATAATATTAAGCAGCCCTTTATTGATCCTTATCAACAATCTATAATGTCTTCCTTAAATGTATTAACACTAAACGTACAAGGTCTCAACTCTCCTTCGAAAATAACTTTTTCTAAACTATTAGCTCATGTAGTTTGCTTGCAAGAGACCCACTTTGTTCAGCAATCCACACCAAAATATTTCGGCCGCAGATATCCCCAACTTTTTACTGCTTCTACCACAACTAAAAAAAGGGGAGTACTGATTGCTTTTCACTGCACAACACCATTTACTATTAAAAGGAACTTAAAGACCCTGAAGGTAGATACCTGATCTTATCAGCTACATTACTAGATAATGATGTTACGTAATGTAACTGATAAGATAAGGTATCAGATAATGATGTTATGTAACAAGAACCCATTGGCATTTCTCTCACACTTGCTTTCGGTGGTTGAAACACGTAAGCAAGATACCCTTATTATTGGTGGTGATTACAACCAAATAATATATCCATTCCTTGACAAATCCCCGGTCCCAACCAATATCCCTAAACCTTCATATCAATGACTCCAGCATCAATATTCTCTTTTAGACACTTGGCGAGAACACAATCCTACAAAACGACAATACACTCACTATTCCCATCCCCACAAGCAATTCTCCCGTATTGACCACCTTTTTGTTATGGTTTCAACTTCAGCACTCATTATAGATTCACATATTATACCATGGTCAGATCATAATGCTGTAATGACAACTTTGTCATCTCTTGTTCCACGATCCAATCATCGTACTTGGTATATTAGTGATAGTTTAATTCCTCATTCAAGCAGAGGGATCTTCTGGAACTACTTCCAGAACCAAAAAATTGACAACCTTGGGTTGGAACCTGTGGTGTAGGCCAATATGGTGACCCACCGTAGTGAGTTTACCATTAGAGGCATGATATAAGTGGTCTCCAATTCTTTGTTGCAATTCTCTAATGGTCTTGCCTATATAGAATGCATTGCAGGCACAGACCATTAGATAAATAACTCCCCTCATGCCACAAGTGGCATGTTGGAGGGAAGAGAAAGTCTTGCCATTAGGGAGGATAAAGGTTGAGCTTTCCTGAATCCAGGGGCAATGGGGGCAGTGTCCACAGCGGAAGGTACCATGGGGGCCCATCATCTCATGTGGGTTCGCCCAGTAGTGGCTACTGGTGAGTCTATCCCTCAAAGTGGTTGCCCTACGGAACACCAATTCCAGTTTGGGTCTGATGTATTTGCCCAAAACTTGATGGTCCGTGATGAAATGCCAATGTTCTCACAGCAAGGTACATAGTTGGTTATGGTGGGTAGAAAATTTGGAGAGATGTTCTTGTTTGTGAAGAGGCTTTGTTGAAGGCCTTCCTAAGGTTTGTATGTGTATAACCCCGTGCTAGTAGGCACTCACGGAGAGCAGCTGCTTGAAATAGAAAATCCCTGTCCGCTGTGCAGTTACGACGCAGCCTCAAGTATTGGGCATATGGAATGCTGCATATCAGGGGGCAGGGATGAGCATTAAAGGCATGGAGCAACGTATTACCCACTGTGGGTTTGCGGTATAGGTCTGTTGCAATTTGGCCCAAGGGGTTTGAAATTTTTTAGGTCAAGAAAGGAGATATCACTATCATTGAAATTGAATGTAAAACGTAGATTGAATGAATTAAGATTTAAACATTCGATTAATTTTATTAACAGTTGTTCTGTGTCGGTCCAGATGACAAATAAATTGTCAATTAATCTGTACCAGCACAGAACATGGTCCAAAAAGGATTGCAGGGACTCATCTCCAAAAATGGATTTCTCCCATGCTCCCAAGTAGAGATTAGCATAAGTGTCACGGTACTACTTACAGTGAGCCCACAGGCGAGCAGCTGACACGGGATCCCCCAGGGTGTGGAGTCTAAGGGCCAGCCGGTATTCTGCCAGGGACCCCCTCACGAGGGTTTGGGCTTAGCTGGGTGCTGACCCCAGGTTATGACCCCCGGGTTCACCCTGCTAGCTAGGGAAGTACCAGAAGACACTGTCAGACAAGGATGGCTGGATTAAGTAAAGGAGAGCCAGATAGCGAGTCAAGGTCAGGGCAGGCTGCAGACATTGTAATCAGAACAAGTCGAGTTGGTACACAAGAGATCAGTTCACAAGAGGTCAGGTAAAGGCATGTTACACAAAGGGAGCTCAGAAACAAATGTTGCTCAAGCAACCAGCACTGGTCTGAAAGGGTTTTAAATAGAGAAGCACCTAAGGGGCTGGACAGGAAGTAGCAGGAAGGAATCATATATTAAGCAACAGGTGGAGCCGGCAACACCCATAGCTGCAGAGTGCAGCAGAGCTGAACACAAGCTAGTGGAACAACAGGTGCCAGTCAGCCTACAGCAGTAAAGGTGAGACACAGATCAGCTCCACAGCTGATCTGTGACAGTACCCCCCCTTACGAGGTCCCTCTACATGTCTGGGGGCTGGCTTTTTTCGATGGAATCTGGTCACCAAACATGGGGCTGAGACATAGGTGGCAGGGACCCAAGACCTCTCCTCCGGACCATAGCCCTTCCAATCAATCAGATAGAGTAGCCTCCCTCGGGAGTACTTGGAGTCCAATATTTCTTTAATCTCATACTGATCTGTGGTATCAGCCACAGGAGCGAGATGAGAAGAAGGGCAAGAGAAGCGATTGAGGACCAGTGGCCTGAGCAGGAAGATATGGAAGGCGTTGGGTATCCTGATATGAGAGGGCAGACAAAGCTTGAAAGTCACTGGATTGATCTGACAGAGAATAGGAAATGGACCAATGAAGCGAGGGGCAAATTTCATTGAGGGCACCCGGAGTTGAATGTGCTTGGTAGAGAGCCAAACTTCATCACCAGGCAGGAACGTAGGAGCCGGAGGGTGATGATGATCTGCTGCCATTTTATGCCTGGAAGCAGCTACAGTAAGTGACCGTGATATTGTGTCAATCTCGCCACATTTCTCAGCGAGATTTGACACCTGTGAGCTCCGTCGCGGGAGCCAGCACCGAGATGGCTCACTCATCGGGAAAGGAAAACTTTTTTTTCCTTTCGCGATGAGCGACAGGCAGTGCTGACAGCTGTCTGGTATGAATCCTGAGAGGGAACACTGCGCCAAATTTTAAATAAAAAACCGGCGTGGGTTCCCCCCAGGGGCATACCAGGCCCTTAGGTCTGGTATGGATTGTAAGGGGAACCCCCTACACCGAAAAATCGGCGTGGGGTCCCCCCAAAATCCATACCAGACCCTTATCCGAGCACGCAGCCTGGCCGGCCAGGAAAGGGGGTGGGGACGAGCGAGCGCCCCCCCCCTGAGCCGTACCAGGCCACATGCCCTCAACATGGGGAGGGTGCCTTGGGGAGGGGGGCGCCCTGTGGCCCCCCCACCCCAAATCACCTTGTCCCCATGTTGATGAGGACAAGGGCCTCTTCCCGACAACCCTGGCCATTGGTTGTCGGGTTCTGCGGTCGGGGGGCTTATCAGAATCCAGGAGCCCCGTTTAATAAGGGGGCCCCCAGATCCCGGCCCCCCACCCTATGTGAATGAGTATGGGGTACATGGTACCCCTACCCATTCACCTAGGGAAAAAAGTGTCAATAAAAAAAACACAGTACACAGATTTTAAGAGTAATTTATTAGGCAGCTCCGGGGTCTTCTTCTGACTTCAGGGGGTCTCCTTCTGACTTCTCCCAGTGTTCGGCCTCTTCTCCCGGGCCCCTCTGCTATCTTCTTCCAGCTCTTTTGCCAGCGGGGGCCCGGTCTGCTGCTGCTGTCTTGTCGCTGCTGTCTAGCCGCTGTCTCGCCGCTGTCTCATTGCTTCTTCTCTTTTTCTCATGTTGACACGACGCTCTCTCCAGCTGGAATGCTGTGTGCGAGCTGGGGAGCCATTTATATAGGTGGTGACCCCGCCCCCTTGTGACATCATGGTCCCAGCATGCGCAGGGACTCTGGCGTCATAAGGAGGCATGACCCCAGAGTCCCTGCGCATGCTGGGACCGTGACGTCACAAGGGGACGGGGTCACCGCCTATATAAATGGCTCCGCAGCTCGCACACAGCATTCCAGCCGGAGAGAGTGTCGTGTCAACATCGGAAGAAGAGAAGAAGTGACAAGACAGCGTTGAGACAGTGGCTAGACAGCGGCAACAAGACAGCGGCAGCAGACCGGGCCCCCGCTGGCAAAAGAGCTGGAAGAAGATAGCGGAGGGGCCCGGAAGAAGCGTTGAGACAGCGGCGACAAGACAGCGGCAGCAGACCGGGCCCCCACTGGCAAAAGAGCTGGAAGAAGATAGCGGAGGGGTCCGGGAGAAGAAGCGTCGAGACAGCGGCGACAAGATAGCGGCAGCAGACCGGGCCCCCGCTGGCAAAAGAGCTGGAAGAAGATAGCGGAGGGGCCCGGGAGAAGAGACCGAACACCAGGAGAAGAGGACGAACACCGGGAGAAGTCAGAAGGAGACCCCCCGAAGTCGGAAGAAGACCCCGGAGCTGCCTCATAAATTACTCTTAAAATCTGTGTACTGTGTTTTTTTTTTATTGACACTTTTTTTCCCTAGGTGAATGGGTAGGGGTACCATGTACCCCATACTCATGCACATAGGGTGGGGGGCTGGGATCTGGGGGCCCCTTTATTAAAGGGGGCTCCTGGATTCCGATAAGCCCCCTGCCAGCAGACCCCAACAACCAACGGCCAGGGTTGTTGGGAAGAGGCCCTTGTCCTCATCAATATGGGGACAAGGTGCTTTGGGGTGGGGGGCCGCAGGGCGCCCCCCCTCCCCCAAGGCACCCACCCCCCCATGTTGAGGGCATGCAGCCTGGTACGGCTCAGGGGGGGGTGCTCGCAAGTCCCTATGCCCTTTCCTGGCCGGCTGGGCTGCGTGCTTGGATAAGGGTCTGGTATGGATTTTGGGAGGGACCCCCACGCCGATTTTTCGGCGTAGGGGGTTCCCTTTACAATCCATACCAGACCTAACGGCCTGGTATGCCCCTGGGGGGAACTCATGCTGGTTTTTTATTTAAAATTTGGCGTGGCGTTCCCCCTCAGGATTCATACCAGACAGCTGTCAGCACTGCCTGTCACTCATCGCGAAAAAGCGAGCGATGAGGGAGCCAGTTCGACATGCACAGCACCCGGTTGCCGAGAACCAGCGCGATGGTATCATGCTGGAAACACAATCTCGCGGTCAGGTACTGTAAATGAAGATTCTCAGAGACTTCTTTCCAGATAGAGTTGAAGGACCTTTGGGTTTCAGCTGCTGCTGGTACAAGAGGAGAAATGTGAACAGGAAAGGGAACAGATGGATGCTGCCTGTAAACAGTGAAGAAGGGAGATTTTCCAGAACTGGCATTGCAGTGATGGTTTAAGGCAAACTCTGCCCAGGGCAAAAGGTCCACCCAGTCATCTTGGTGGGCTGAGATGAAGGCACGGAGAAAACGTTCTACATTTTGATTGACACATTCCGTTTGCCCATTGGACTGGGGATGAAAGGCAGATGAAAAATCCAATTTAATCCCAAAGGAGCTGGCCAAGGCTCTCCAAAACCGAGCAGTAGATTGAACTCCTCCGTCAGAGATGATATGTGAAGGCATCCCATGAAGACGAAAAATCTCCTTAATGAAATTGTGGCAAGACTGGGAGCAGAAGGTAGGCCTGGGAGAGGAATCAAGTGACACATTTTGGTGAACTGATCTACCACTAACCAGATCACTATAGAACCTGTAGAGGGGGCAGATCTGAGATAAAATCCATGGAAATACAACGCCAAGGTATATCGGGCACTGGTAAGGCCAAAAGCAACCCAGCAGGGGCAGACGTGGAAGATTTGGATTGTACACAAACCGTACAAGCTTGAACATATTCCTTGACATCCTTACAAAGAGAAGGCCACCAGTAATGATGCTGAAGAAGGTCACAACTACGAGGTATGCCAGGATGTCCAGAGAACTTGGAGTCATCTGCCCAAGCAAGGAGTTTGGGAAGAAGTGTGGGAACTACAAAAGTTCTACCTGGAGGAGGCTGCGTAGACCGGAGCTGAGTAGTGGCTAGAATACGATGCAGAGGGGTGATGGGACCAGGATCTAGGTGATTCTCAGAATCGTTGACATCAAACGACCTGGACAAGGCATCGGCTCGAAAGTTTTTGGCACCTGGACGAAAAGTAATGTTGGCGTTGAAGCGGGCGAAAAAGAGGGCCCAGCGAGCTTGCTGTGGGTTCAAGCGTTTCACGGATTGTAAATACTGCAGATTTTTATGATCAGTATAGATGGTAATACAATGGGAAAAACCCTCTAGAAGATGTCGCCATTCCTGAAGAGCTAGTTAAATAGCGAGTAGCTCATGGTCCCCAATGGTATAGTTCTTCTCCGCATCAGAAAACGCAAGGCTGAGACTTGTCCTTCTGGGCTTGGAGTAGGATGGCACTGACTCCTACTGAAGAGGCATCTACCTCCAAAGAAAAGGGTTTTGTAACGTAGGAGAATTGGGGCGGAGAGGAAGGCTGCCTTGAGTTTGAGGAAAGCATCCATGGCTACAGGGGACCAGAGCTAGGCATTAACACCCTTACGGGTGAGAGATGTAATAGGGGCCACCAAGGTGGAGTAGTTACAAATGAATTGGCGATAGTAATTGGTGAAGCCCAAAAAGCATTGGGTGGCTTTAAGACCATGGGGCTGAGGCCACTCAGAGATGACCCGAAGTTCGGCTGGGTCCATGTGGAGGCCGTGTGATGAGATTATGTAGCCCAGAAATGGAACTTGTGTTTATTCAAATAGACATTTCTCCAATTTTGCATATAGACAATTGTCCTGTAGACACTGTAGCACAGCTTTCACATGAAGACGATGGGTAAGTAAGTCTGGTGAGAAAATAAGAATATCATTCAGATATACAATAACATAGACATACAGAAGGTCACGGAAGATCTCATTAACCAAATTTTGGAAGACCACTGGGGCATTGCATAAGCCAAAGGGCATCACAAGATATTCATAATGTCCGTCCCTGGTGTTAAAGGCGGTCATCCATTTGTCTCCTTCCCAGATTCTTATAAAATTGTAGGCCCCTCTAAGATCCAGTTTGGTAAAAACATGAGAACCTCACAATCTGTCAAAGAGTTCAGAAATTAAAGGAAAAGGGTATTGGTTCTACAAGGTGATGCCGTTAAGGCCCCTGTAGTCGATGCATGGACGGAGTGAACCATCTTTCTTCACTACAAAGAAGAAACCGGCTACGGCAGGTGAATTTGATTTCCTGATGAAACCCTTTTGCAGGTTTTCCTGAATGTATTCAGACATGGCTTGTGTCTCGGGGGTAGATAGAGGGTAGACTCAGCCTCGGGGAGGAGAGATCCCAGATAACAGATCAATGGAGCAGTCATAGTCTCTGTGAGGAGGAAGGCGATCAGCGGACTCTTTGCAGAAAACATCTTGGAAGGACTGATTTTGGGAAGGCAACATGGGAGTTGTGGAGGTCTCAGCCAGAGGAATGGGAGGAGGAGGTAGCACCTTGGAAATACATTGTTGCTGACACAGAGAATACTCTCTCAATACTTGTCCAGAATTCCAGTCAAGATGCAGGGAGTGTTTCTGCAACCATGGAAGGCCCAGGATGATGGGACTGGAGGATTTAGGCAGGATTAGGAAAGAGATCTCCTCACCATGCAAAACCCCAATGCGTAACACAGTAGGAGGCGTTTTAAACCGGATGGGGCTCATGGGCAAGAAGGAGCCATCTACTGCGGTCACAGAGAGGGGTATAGCCAAGGCAACAAAGGCGATGCCCAACTTAGAAGCTAAAGATTGTTCAATTAAATTCCCAGCAGCACCAGAGTCCATGTATGCAGAGAGTTGATAGGCATTTTGAGCCCAGTGGATAGCCACCAGAAGAGTGAAACGAGGGAAGAAGACAAAATTAAAGGATCGGTTTAGATCACCTCCCTCCGAGTGACCTAGACCCTGGAGATTCCTGGACGGACTGGATAGGAGTTCGAAAGATGTCCTTTATCACCACAATAAAGGCACAAGCCAGGTCCCATGTGTCGGGCACGTTCCTCAGGAGTGAGGCGCGTTCGCCCAATCTGCATAGGTTCTTCCAACGTGTGAGAGGTTGAAGACGGTGTTAGGTGCAGTTTTCAACTGAATTGCCTCTAGTTTATATTGCTTTGCCAAATTTAGCTATCAAAGAAGTAAGACACAGAATCAAGAGTTTCTGTATATCAGATCCGAGCATTAAAGGTCCCGTACTGTCAACTGACCTGTCGGCTCTTTATTGGAGCTTTTTATAAGGCTGGTTACAGAAGCATCGGTTTCAGCAAATTTCCATATAAGGTAACAAGCAGTATAATTTCAACATATATCACGCTGGACTTACACATCTGGAAAAACTTAAGCTAGTCTTGCAACATATGCTGACACGTACACATAATGTAGAGGGATGAAAATCTACTTAAGTAGAACTCTAACCCATTATTTCCAACCTTATCAATTTCCCCCTTTGACATCATCCCCTCCACGATTCTGGGTCCTTGCAAACAAGTGAACAGCTGATACTTCAAAGAGTACTATCCCTGACCGCGGGTTGTCAGAGGAGGATAAGTCTTCTCTATTTACCCTCATCCCTCAAATCCATACCTGCATCTTATAAGCAAAGAGAATAGAAAAGGGGTGATATCAAGTTACCCTTTTTGTCATTAGAGTTCCTAATACCTTTCTCTTTCCATTCTGTCTGCTCGTGCCTTAATCTTCCTATATAAGCAACAGTTTATCACGGTAAGCAGTACAAAAGCTAAAATTAGAATAAGTATCGGATTGAGCATCCAATTAAAAATTGCCGTAGCAGTGGGTGACCATCCAGCAAATACATCATACCAATGATGTGTTGTTTCATCTCTTATTTGTGAGGATAAATGTATTAATTTCCCTTTATCTATAACCGCAGATATTAGATTATTTTGAAGGGTATGTTCTTGTGTCTCTATGTGTTTTCTAAGTATTTCGGACTCATTTAAGATTTGCCGTAAGGGCTCTAATGATATTATAAAAGGAGTAGTATCAGTAAGATTATCTACCGTCCATTCTAGATTAAATATTCTATGTGCATCTGGTTCAAAAAGGAAAGTGTCATTTTGCCATTTAAGCATTTTAACATTCTTTACACATCCTGAAAAAAGGGGCCGTTTTATTTAAACTTTCCATAGTTTACTAAACAAATATGTTGTGGTCCTATCTCCATAAATCTGTTTCCTACACCTACTGGTAATCTCTAAAACTTACATATGTTAGATTGATGTTTCAATAAGCAAGGTTCATAGACTGGAGAACTTCTTCCACAGACTATTCCCTTATTAGTTTTAACACATAGACTTAGATCATGAGTCATGTTTTGTGTATCTACATAGTGTCCATAAATCTCAGGATACCAAAATTCTGGTAGATCCCTTCCTATCAGGAGTGGCATCACTATTAACTTACACATTACCTGGACCTCCTCCACTTTGTATACATCAAACCTTCCAGCACACCATCTTTCCTCACATTCAACTTCTTTTCCTGGTACTTCAAACCATGTACTTTCTAAATTTAAACCCTTGAAATAGTTCATCCAAGTGCAATAATTCCCTAATCGTAGCTCATCTCGAGCTCTATTAATTTGAATGTGATAAGATAGTGTAGAAAAAGCACATTAAGTAATGTTTATGAACTCCTAATTTTCTTTCCACAACTCCAGACTGGCTAGTGCTGTGTGATTAACCATAATATTGAGATATTTAGTTAATTGTACCTGACTAATTTGTGTTTCGAATGTTGTAGGTAACCATTTGCTTGTAATTATTAAACTATCAGCTATGTGACTTCCTGCACGTTTCCACTTATTTTGTATCATTTCCATCTGTATCCCATTCCTTATTCCCATTCCCTTACTGGTACAAAATACCATTCGTAGTAAGGATATTGCGTTATACTCTTATCCTGATTTACCCATCTAAGATCAGTACTATTTTCATGAACTGTTACATTGATACCGGGAGTCCAAGTATAAACAAACATTTGAAAACATTCAAGCACTATTATCATAGTTAGAAGGATCTTCATTCTGTTTCTCTCGGTTCAAGACTCTTTTTGCAGTGTGATGCGTGGATCCAGGCTGCTTTTCCTTCCAATTTCACTGAAGTGGCTGTGGTCAAAAGCACTTGATAAGGACCTTCAAATCTAGGTTCCAATGTCTTTCTGGTGTGTTTCTTAACATATACATAATCACCTGGTAGCAGTGTATGTGTACCTGCTATTGAGTTAGGGTCTGGAAGAGAAGAATACACACTTTTGTGGATCTTAGTTAGACGTTGTTGTAATTGTATCACATATGCAGTCAAACTATCACATTGCAATTGCATACTCTGTGGAAAGTATAGACCTAATCTAGGTGCATTCCTAAAAAGTATTTCATATGGGGACAATCCTGTTTTCCCTGTTGGAGTGTATCTTATGGAGAGCAAAACCAAAGGCAGGCATTCTGGCCATGGCTTGTTTAACTCTTGCATGGCTTTTTGTATTTTCAACTTTATTGTCCCATTTACTCTTTCCACTGATCCTGAACTCTGTGGGTGGTAAGGGGTGTGGAAACTTTGTTGAACCCCTAACATGGTCATCACATTCTGCATGATTTCTCCTGTAAAGTGTATCCCCCTATCTGATTCTATGGTTTCAGGAAGACCAAACCTAGGTATTAACTTAGTGATCAGTTTCTTGGCTGTGGCTTTTGCTGTAGCTGATTTTACTGGATAGCTTTCGGGCCAACTTGAGAATAAATCGATACACACGAGGACAAATTCAAAGGGGCCGCTCTTAGGCATTTGTATGTAGTCAATTTGCAGTCTCTGGAAGGGGTATTGGGCCAGAACCTGGTGTTTTCGTGGGGTTTTTACTCTCTGTCCTGGGTTATTCAGGAGACAGATTTGGCAGGCTGCACAGTAGTTTCTCGCAGTAATACTGAATCCAGGGGCGAGCCATCCTTGGTTCACAATCCTATACATGGAATTGGAACTCACATGTGTGGGTAGGTGAACTGCCGCTGCCATTGCTGGGTACAGAGAGGCAGGTAGGCATACTTTGCCTCCTTCCCTCCATACATTGTCAAGGTCTGGTGCTGCTCTCATCCTGACCCACTTATTTTTCTCGCTCTCCCCTGCTTGCTCCTGTAATTTACTCAGCTGCTGCCATGTTGGTTCTGGGATACTCACCTCTACCACTACCAAGGTCTCAGGGCTTCCTTCCCCTAGAGCTGCCTGTTTTGCAGTCAAATCTGCAAATGCATTTCCTTTTGCCTCAATTGTTTTTGCGCTCGTGTGTGCCGCTATCTTCATAATGGCCACTCGTTTAACCTTTTGAAGATTGTTCAGGACTCTCTTAATCCCTTCTCCATGTTTTACAGGTGTACCTGCTGCTGTCAGATAACCTCTAGCCCTCCATATGTGGCCATAATCATGCGCTACACCATAAGCGTAGGCAGAGTCAGTATAAATATTCCCTTCTCGTCCTTTTAAATATTCTAGGGCTTGTTCTAAAGCTTTTAATTCTGCTTCTTGTGCTGACATGTGGGCTGGTAAGGGCTGTGCTTCAATCACCTGTGTATCAGTCACTACAGCATACCCTGTGGGTTATTTACCCTTGTCATCAGCAAACCTACTACCATCTATGTACAAAGTGTGCTCAGCGTTTAAGATTGGTGTATCTGTAACATGTGGGAATCCCATTGTCTCCTGTTCCATGAACTGAAAACAATCGTGCTCATCTATCTCTCTTTAAACAGAAGAGTGTCAGTTTCCTCATCTCCTTCCTTATTAGCACTATTATTCCCCCTTGCCAAATCTGGTGACTGAAGAGGCAAAAAGGTGGCCAAATTTAAGGTTGTACAGCGCTGAAAAGTGACATTTGGAGGTAAAAGTAAAGTACACTGTAACCTTAATTGCCTTGCCATTGAAATGTGTTTGGGCTGAACTTGAGACAAGATTGCATGTATGTCATGTGTGGTGTGCACTACAACTGGATTGTCTAGAACAATTTCTGATGACTTATCTAGGATTATCGACACCGCTGCTACCGCCCATACACAGGACGGAGAACCTCTGGACACTGGATCTAATGCTGCTGAAAAGTAAGCAACAGGTCTTTGTTTTACATGTGCCTGTGTCAAAACACCCGTGGCGTGTCCAGTGATTTCAGCAATGTACAAATAAAATGTCTTGGTGTAATCTGGAATATCGATAGCCGGGGCAGAAATCAACAACTTTTTCAAAGTGACAAACGACTCATAAGCTACTTCTGTAAGCATATACGGTACAATTTTCAAACAATCGTATAATGGCTGCATCAAAGCGCTAGCGTGTGGTATCCATTGTCTACAATATGACACAATACCTAAAAACATACGCAATTGTTTGAAATTCCGTGGGGGTAAGATTCCCTTTATCACTTGAACCCTCTCCTCAGTGAGATGTCTTGTACCCTGTGATATACAATGTCCCAAAAAGATAACTTTTTTCTGACACACTTGCAACTTTTTCTTATTAACCTTGCAACCTTTTTCTGCCAAAAATCGCAACAAATTAAGGGTGGTGTGCAGGCTTTCAGTCTTTCACTTATCTGTGGAATTAATCCTTCCATAAACTGTCTATTGAAGGCTTGGATCGTGACTGGCAGAGCCAAATCCAATCCCTCATCTGCCATCATACTTTCCATAGATAAGTAAAATTCCGATACAGTCTGTCCTGGCATTTGTTTCATGGGTGATATTGACCCCCTCTCTTGTTGTTTTGCCTGACAGAAAGCTTCTAATCTAGCAATAAAAGGAGCCCTTGAGTCTATGTGTCTGACGTGTCCTGCCTCTAAATTGCCATCCCCCTCAGCTCAGTCTGCAGGTCGGTCATAAACTGGTTAAACAGGGTCAGAGTCATTTTATGTCTGCATAAATCCTCCCCATCCTGCCAGGTTGCTTCATGTGTATTCATTAACTGTGTCACAAATCTACAGAAAGCAGCTGGCTTTGCTATAATGCGTGTATCAGTGCGTACGGGGGCTACAGTTTCTGAATGAGATTTTTGTGCTCCACAAACCTGACAAACCCATACTCTACCCTCAAGTACAGGATATATCTTGTGTGGTTTACGTTCTATGTCAGTGTATGGGGGTGGGATGGTTAAACTAAGATTATTTAAAATTTCAAAATTTTTTTTTTTTGTTCTTCTGTCTTTCATATCCCAACCATCACAATCTGGATTATATTTCCACCCCTCTTCTTTCGCTCTATTTGAGACCTTAATTAAGCAATGAACCTGACGCATCCATTGCTTCTCTAACACCTCTCCTTGTCTGTCCCTTTTTATTTCACTCCATACATCCGGGTCTAAACCCGCTGCTCCTTTCACCTTAAATTTATGAAGGACATCCTTTAAGTCCTATGCTTCATCTTTCCCATAGATGTTTTTAATTATCTGTGGCACCGTATAATGCGCCACAATTACCTGACGGGGTTTCGTGTTCTGCTGGCCCATTCTGACAGTCCGTGCCTAGGTAGCGTGTGGGACACTTAGTGTACAGTACAAAGCACTAAAAAAGCTACACTAGTTCCTCGTTGCCTTCCTCCTAGGGTGCCAGAATACTAAAAACCTCTCCGGATGAGATTTCTGAAATCAAATTACTTTATATGCTAGCCAACTAACAAATATTATGACCAGAATGGCAGCTACAACATATACAAGCATTCCTTTAAGTGACCAGGTATCCGACTAGATCTCTGGGCTTATGGAGACCTTATTCTCCCCCGTATCTGGGATCCCTCTCATACACTCTTATCCCTGCTTTATGGAGCAGACAGGGCTTATACTCTCAACCCGTCTATGGTTTATGAATTAAATTGAATATCAAACTTAAGCATCAGACCCCCCGGAAGGCGCATTCCGTTGCTCATTGGGATGATATTCTTTCAATTCATACCAACCTTGGCAAGGCTCATTCACTTTCTCAACAAGACAGACAGACAACAAACAACAAATAATTAACAGCAATATAAACCAAAATATGCAGTAATTCTAGACTCACCACTACAGAGGCTGGTGTTTTAAAACCAGGAGAACCGTAACTGACAGAACAGATAGGCACAAATCAGGGGAGCACAGAATATAAGAAAAATAAAGCTTTTTCTTACCTGCGCAGGTTTTCAATCTGTGGTTCCCGGAATGCCTGTCCTTTTGTTCCATCAGTCATTTTCATCCACCTCTTGTAGTATCATCGGTAAGTCTCTGTTCGGGCGCAAGAAATGTTAGGTGCAGTTCTCAACTGAATTGCCTCTAGTTTATATTGCTTTGCCAAATTTAGCTATCAAAGAAGTAAGACACAGAATCAAGAGTTTCTGTATATCAGATCCGAGCCTTAAAGCTCCCGTACTGTCAACTGACCTGTCGGCTCTTTATTGGAGCTTTTTATAAGGATGGTTACAGAAGCATCGGTTTCAGCAAATTTCCATATAAGGTAACAAGCAGTATAATTTCAACATATATCACGCTGGACTTACACATCTGGAAAAACTTAAACTAGTCTTGCAACATATGCTGACACGTACACATAATGTAGAGAAATGAAAATCTACTTAAGTAGAACTCTAACCCATTATTTCCAACCTTATCAACGGAAAGGATTCCACAGGTCTTTGGACTACCTGTGCTGGACGGCCAGCAGGGGGGGTGACTGGATCTGGATTTCTCTAGGGTCCGCTCCTGGAAGTGAATGTCTATTTGAATGCTCAATGCGATTAAATCATCCAATGTGGTAGGAATGGTGCGTCCAGCGAGTTTATCCTTGACACGCTCAGATAGGCCTTGCCATAAAGTAGCAGTAAGGGCCTCATTATTCCATTTGAGTTCAGTGGCCAGCATATGGAATTGAACTGCGTATTGGCCGACTGTCATTCCTTGCTGACAAAGACGAAGGAGGGCCCCAGCAGTTGAAGACACTCTGCCGGGCTCATCAAAAGTTTTCCGGAATGCATCCAAAAAGAGCTGGAGGTCGGAGGTGATAGAATCGTGTGATTCCCAGAGTGGGGAGGCCCAAGCTAGAGCATCACCGGAGAGGAGAGAGATGATATATGTGACTTTGGTGTGATCAGTTGGAAAATGGTGGCTGGAAATTTCAAAGTGGATGGAACACTGATTAATGAAGCCCCGACAAGTCTTAGGGTTACCAGAAAAATGAGGTGGCGGCGGCAGATGCAGGCAGGGATTGTCAGGTGTAGCAGGTAACAAGGGAGCAGCTGAAGTTGCAGCGAGTTGCAGATGATCCAGACGGGAGGCAAGATCCTGAAGAACCAGAATTATTTGCTCTTGACTTGCTGGGAGTTAAGTCTCTGAACTAGATGTTGCATTTGATCCTCAGTCAGTGGCCGATGCTCAGAGGCACTCATGGCTTGAGCAAACTGTCACAGTACTACTTACAGTGAGCCCACATGTGAGCAGGTGACACGGGATCCCCCAGGGCGTGGAGTCTAAGGGCCTGCCGGTATTCTGTCAGGGACCCCCTCATGAGGGTTTGGGCTTAGCTGCGTGCTGACCCCAGCTCACGACCCCCAGGTTCACCCTGCTCGCTAGGGAAGTACCAGAAGACACTGTCAGACAATTATGGATGGATGAAGCAAAGGAGAGCCAGACAGCGAACCAAGGTCAGGGCGGGCTGCAGACAACGTAATCAGAACAAGCCGAGTTGGTACACAAGAGATCAGTTCACAAGAGGTCAGGTAAAGGCAGGTTACACGAAGGGAGCTCAGAAACAAATGTTGCTCAAGCAACCAGCACTGGTCTGAAAGGGTTTTAAATAGAGAAGCACCTAAGGGGCTGGACAGGAAGTAGCAGGAAGGAATCATATATTAAGCAACAGGGGGAGGTGGCGACACCCATAGCTGCAGAGTGCAGCAGAGCTGAACACAAGCTAGTGGAACAACAGGTGCCAGCCGGCCTACAGCTGTAAAAGTGAGACACAGATCAGCTCTGCAGCTGAGTAAGAGGGTGCTCAGTAAGAGGGTGCACAGGAGGTGCCCATAGCCACCCCCTGTGTTTGTAAATAAATTTGGTCCATGTATGTTATGTAGTTTTTAGTCAGAACAAAGTGTAGTCGTTTCAAAATGAAGTGATTGAAAGGCCAAGTGTTGCGGTCCTGCTCCATCAGGAAGGTACTCCCTGCTCGTGGGGGATGCTCGAGTATAAAGCCTTGACATCTATAGCCACAAGGAGGGCGTCCGGAGGGACCTGGACTCCCTCGATATGTCGGAGCAGATCCATTGTGTCCCAAATATAGGACGGTAAACTCAAAGCATGTGGCATTAAAAATGTGTCAATGAATTTACTCACATTTTCAGAGAGAGATCCAATGCCTGAGACAATGGGTCTCCCAGGTGGTGTTAGCAAGTTCTTATGAGTTTTAGGTAATGTGTAGAATGTGGGTAATCAAGGAGTCTGGGTATTGATGAATCTGAGGGTATCCTATCAATGAGGCCCTCCCAGAATCCCCCAATGCACAGACTCCGAAATTCAGAAATAAATTATTGGATCATAGTATATTTAATTGGCATGTACCAGTTGGTATTATTCAAAACGTCCAGGCCCATAGTTTGGTATTGGAGATGTGTCATGAGAACTATGTTACCGCCCTTATTGGATGGTTTAATGACTAGATCCGCATGTATCTGAAGATTGGTCAGTGCCCGGGTTTGTTTTTTAGTTAGGTTGGAAGGTAGACAGGGCCATTGTTGTTGTTTAAGGGACTTAATGGATGCATGGAGAAAGGCGGGACTTTCATTTAAATTTGCCAGTGTTTCTATTAGTCTATTCTTGGGGGAGCTCAGGGATTGGAGAGACCTGAGAGATTAATGGGGGTGAAGCAGCGGGAACCGCAGAGCTAGGTAAATCCGTCTCCTCCTCATCAAAGAGGAGCATCAGGTCACGCAAGCTCTGAATGCCTGCATTGAAAAATGTTTAGTTCTTTCATTTAGTTCCTTCTCCAAATTAAGTTTTTGCCTGTCCTTGTCAAAAATGAAATGAAAAGTAAGATTGCGAGCAAAAGAATAAAAGATTGAGGTCTTTAATAGTTTCAAAGACATTAATAGATTCAGAGAGGCAAAAACCTAAGCCCAACTGTAGGACTCTTTCCTCTTCAGGGGTTACGGTGAGTGGAGTGAGGTTAACAATGTTAAACATTTGGGGAGTCTTCGTGGTGGTGGGTTACAGGAGTAGGTTTTGGGATGTGCCTGGCATTGGAGTTTTTAGAAGGAACGCATCCAGATTGCCCTGGTGGGGGGTTCTGGTGTCGCAGGAACTAAAAAATCTGAGTTGGGAAAAAGAGTTTTAGTGTTGCGTTGAAGTACTTTTGGAATAATATTGTGTAAAGTCGGGTGAAGTACCCCACTTGTTTGGGCTTGAGCCCCGAGGGGGGTGGGTTTGTGTGATTTGCCATGTTTTTTACCCCTTTTGGAGTCCTTCACAGGATGTCCCTTGCCAGTGAGTGATATCTTACGGGTGCACCTGGTGCGTGTGCGCATGTAGAATGTATCAAAGCCTGAGAGGAGAGGGAAGAGGTAATAGAGGAGGTAGACTCAGTAAAGTCCTTCAGATTAGTCATCTCTGGTGGTGGATGTGTACACAGATTTTGCTTTCTATTATGAGATTTACCAATCCACTTATAGGCATATCCTTCTGAAAATGCAAACTTGCCTTGCTTTTTAACAATGATTTCTTTGTTAAGTGTCTCCAGGCTTTCCTTAATCTCTTTCCATTTGGCAGGACAGGTAGTGGAATCCATAGTGTTGGGATGTTATTTTAATGTTTATTACTAATGAAACTTAATTTCTATTATTTTCTATTCCATCAAATATTTTATTTCCACATATGATATTACTGTACATCTGTTGTTTAAACTTATGAAGACATAATAAGACATAATAAAAACGCTTAGAACTATGTTAACCTCCCTGGCGGTATCATTATTTCAGATTTTTGACGCTCAAAGTGGTACAATTCTTTTGCATGGAAATTTGGTGTTTTATATCGTAGGCCTGTAATTCTTAGGACTAACACACTTAAATTTGTCCAAACGAGAGTCTAGAAGACATCCCGGGTATGATAAATAGGGATGAGCTGAACACCCCCCCCGGTTCGGTTTGCATCCAGAACATGCGAATGGACCAAAAGCTTGCGCGAACATTCGAACACCGTTAAAGTCTATGGGACTCGAAAGTGAGAAATCAAAAGTGTGAATTTTAAAGGCTAATATGCAAGTTATTGTAGTTTTATTTTGTAGTTTTTATTGTATAAAGTTTTAAAAATGGCAGTTTTTTCGGGAGCAGTGATTTTAATGATGCTTAAAGTGAAAAAATAAAAGTCAAATATTCCTTTAAATATCATACCTGGGGGGGTGTCTATAGTATGCCTGTAAAGTGGCGCATGTTTCCCATGTTTAGAACAGTCCCTGCACAAAATGACATTTCTAAAGGAATAAAAGTCATTTAAAAATGCTTGCGGCTGTAATGTAATGTCGGGTCCCGGAAATATGGATGAAAATTATTGAGAAAAACGGCATGGGTAACCCCCCGCCCATTACCAGGTCCTTTGGGTCTTGTATGGATGTTAAGGGGAACCCCGCACCCAAATTAAAAAAAGAAAAGGCTTGGGGCACCCAGGCCCTATATACTCTGAACAGCAGTATACAGGCGGTCCAAACAAGACAGAGACTGTAGGTTTGTTTGTAAGTTGAATCTGTTTGTAATTTGGAACAGGTACATTTTTTCAGTGTAGCTCCAGCCAAAAAGTCTATTTTTAAGTTTTTTGGATAACATAGGGAAGGGTTATCATCACCCCTTTAACATTTATTTTGCTGTCTGTGCCCCTGTTCAGAAGATTTCACCTCACTTTCTGCCCCAATGACAATTGGATTTTGAAAATTTGGGGTTTTTAGGGAAACAAGGATTGGTGATAATAAAGCATCAGTGGAGACACCTTTTTCCCATATTAACTCTTACAGGAGAGAATTTCCCTTCCTAGGGGTAGATTTCCTCTCACTTCCTGTTGTCTCCCTTCGTTTGTAAGTAGGAGTCATTTGTAAATTGGATGTTTGAAAGTAGGGGACCGCCTGTATATACTATACAGCCTGCCCTATATACTCTGCAGAAATTTGGGCCTTAGGTGTTGGTGGTACCAGAACACTGTAAGCCCTCACAGTTACTCTTGGTGGGTGCTGGAACGGGCCCTGCTGTGAAATATTATATCAAGAATTGTAATTACATGCCCCTGTTGAACAGAGGCAGAAAAATTGGGCCTTTGGTGGTGGTGGTGCCACAACATGGTAAGCCCTCACAGTTACTCTTAGTTGTCCGCTGGAACGGGCCCTGCTGTGAAATATTATATCAAGAATTGTAATTACATGCCTCTGTTGAACAGGGTCAGAAAAATTGGGCCTTTTGTGGTGGTGTGGTGGTGTTGCCACAACACTGCAACCCCTAACAGATACTCTAGTTGAGCGCAGGAACAAGCCCTGCTGCAAAATATTACAGCAAATATTGTAATTACACGCCCCTGTTAAACAGGGGCAGAAAAATTGGGCCTTAGGCACTGGTGCTGGTGCCACAACACTGCAACCCCTCAAAGATACTCTAGTTGAGCACAGGAACGAGCTCTGCTGCAAAATATTACAGCAAAAATTTTAATTACACACCCCTGTTAAACAGGGGCAGAAAAATTGGGCTTTAGACACTGGTGGTGGTGCCCATAACCAAAAAAGTTCTTAGAAGCTATCAACATGAACATTGAGGAGGAATAGGACAGTCACTCAGAATAACAGGATAGTCACTCAGCATAAGCATAGGCAGTCTTCAAGGGATCTCACATTCATAAAAAATTGATTGGTTACATCAGCATCAGGTGCTTGGTAGCTGGTGGTGATCCAAGACTGATTCATTTTTATGAAGGTGAGCCGTTCAACTAAGTCTGTGGTCAGGCACACTCTGTGATCGGTTACAAAGCCTCCAGTAGCACTGAATGTGCGTTCAGATAGAACTCTTGATGCAGGACAGGCCAGTAGCTCAATTGCATACTGTGCAAGCTCTGGCCAGTGATCCATCCTCAAGACCCAGTAACCCAGTGGATTTTCAGTTGGAAAGGTCTCCAAGTCTGATCTTGCCCCAAGGTATTCCTGCACCATGTAAATCAGACGCTGGCGATGGTTGCTGGAACTGATCAGACCTTGGGGCTGCGGACTAAAAAATTGTCTGAATGCATCGGTCAGATGGCCACCTTCTCCACCGCTCCTTCTATGACTGACCGAAGCCTCAGCAACACGTTGTCCAGGAGGACCAGGAAATTGCAACCTCCCAGGCTCTGGAAACGCATTGCACAAACCTTTCTACAAGGCCTCCCGAAGATGTTTCATCCTCTGCTCCCTCTGCGAAGGCTGGATAAGTTCCACAACCTTACCCTTGTAACGTGGATCAAGAAGGGTTGCCAGCCAGTACTGATCCCTCTCCTTGATACCACAAATCCAAGGGTCCTCTCACAGGCTTTGCAGGATCAGGGAGGCCATGCAGCGTAGGTTTGCTGAGGCATTTGGTCCAGAGTCCTCTGGGTCACTAAGGACAACATGATCCACAGCCACCTCATCCCAGCCATGTACAAGTCCATGGGTTTCTGGGGACTGAAAATGATCCCTTGAAGACTGCTGCTGATGCTGAGTGCCAGGCTCCACCTCCATGCTGACACAATCCTCATTCTCCTCCTCCTTTTCCTGTGTGAAAGGTGGGCCTGCAGGAATACTGTCTGGTTAAAGGGGGCCTTAAGAGGTAAGGAAGTCCTCCTCTTCCTCCCTTTGTTCTGCCTCAAGTGCCTGTCCATTATTCCACGCAGCGTGTGCTCCAACAGGAAGAAAAGAGAGACAATATCACTTATGCATGCACTGTCATTGCTCCCCATTCTCGTGGCCTCCTCAAATGGTGACAGGACAGTGCATGCATCCTTGATCATTAGCCACCTGCATGGCAAAAAAAGCCAAGCTCCCCTGACCCTATCCTGATGCTATACTCGCACAGGTACTAATTGATGGCCCTCTGCTGCATGTGCAGCTGCTGCAGCATTGCCAATGTTGTGTTCCACCTGGTGGGCATGTTACAGATGAGGCAGTTCTTGGTCAGGTAGCATTCCTTTGGAAGGTCAGCCAGCTGAGCATTGCCATTATATCACTGGCAGAAATGCCCACAGACTTTCCTGGCCTGCCTCAGGAGATCCTGTAAGTCTGGGTACCTGCACAAGAACTGCTGCACCACCAAATTAAGGACATGAGCCAAACAGGGAACATGAGTCAAGTGTCCCTGTCGGAGGGTGGAGAGGAGGTTGGTGCCATTGTCGCAAACTACCGTTCCTGGCTGAAGCTGGTGTGGTGTCAACCACATCTGAACCTGCTCCTGCAGTGCTGCCAGAATCTCTGCCCCAGTGTGGCTCCTGTCCCCTAAGCAGACCAAATCAAGCACCGCATGGCATCTTTTTGCCTGAGTGCTTGCATTGCCCCTAGAACGCCTATGGAGCACCGCTGGTTCAGAGGACAAATCTGCACAGGAAGAGGCCATAGAGGAAAAAGAAGAGGAGGGGGTGGAGGAGAGAGGTGTGGCAGAATCACCACTACCAGAATTTTGCAGGCGTGGTGATAAAACAAGCTCCAACATTACTGCACCCTGTCCCGCATCCTTCCCAGCTGCCAGCAGGGTTACCCTGTGTGCCGTGAAAGAAAGGTAAGGTCCTGTCCATGCCTGCTGGACCATGAGTCAGCGTTAATATGCACCTTACCGCTGACCGCCCTGTCCAATGAGGCCAAGACATTGCCTTCCACATGCCAGTAGAAAGCCGGAATGGCCTTCCAAGAAAAAAAATGGTGTTTGGGAATCTGCCACTGAGGTACCACACATTCCACAAATTTTCGAAAGGGGGCAGAGTCTACCGGCTGAAAAGGCAGCAGTTGGAGTGCTAGAAATTTAGCCAAACTAGCATTCAGCCACTGAGCATGTGGATGGCTGGGACCAAATTTCTTTCGACGGTTTAGCAACTGGGGTAGGGAAATGTGCCTGCTACAATTGGATTTAGGTGTACCGCTAGCAGTTTGCCCGCAAGTGCTTGGGAAACCTAATTCTACACCTTCATTCCTCTCAGTGCAGGTCTCTGAGAGGAATGAAGGTATAGTGGGGTTGGAGATGCCAGCTGATGAGGAGCAAGGAGAGGTCCGCCTTGTTCTTTGGTGTGGGTCTTTTAAGTACTGTTGCCAATGGACTGTATGCGAGCTCGACATATGTCTGGTCAAGAATGTGGTGGACAAGTGGCTGCTGTTTTGGCCACGCTTGATATGCTTCAGACATATGTTGCAAACAGCAACGGTGCGATCTGCTGCACACCTCTCAAAAAAGGCCCACACCAAAGAACTTTTGAAAAAACATGTGGAGTCAGCAGCGCCCTGCACACACAGAGCTCTGCAGTGTGATGCATCGGTTGGCTGTCCTTAAGCTGGCCCCTGGAGAGTATCCTGCCTCGTTGGAGATGTGCCTCCTCCTCCTCCTCTCTTCTATCTGGCACCCATGTAGAGTCAGTGACCTCATCATCCCCTCCCTCCTCGCCACTGGAGAAAACCTGGCAGTATGCTGCAGCTGGGGGAACATGACTGCCAGTTTCTTGTCCTTCTTGGGCACCCCCTCTCTCTGGGCTCACGTTACTGCCTTCATCCTCAACCTGGGTACCATCATTGGAGCATTCAAAATGCTGCACATCCTCCTGCAGCATGTACCCGACACTGTGGTCAAACAGTTCGGGGGACTCCTCAGGACATGATGGTGGGGCAAGGGAAGGAGTGACTGATGCCATTGAGCCGATGGAATAGGCCGCTTTGGCAACTGCATTGGCAGCCAAACTTGTCTTAGCCTGGGTGACAGAGGATGAGGACAGCTTTGTGATCCACTCTACCAACTCTTCTGCATGCTGTGGCTCAATACAGCCAGCTGTCGAAAAAAAGGACAAGCGTGCCCCACGGCCACGTGCTGAGGATGCACCGTGTCCACGACCAGCACTGTTGGCTGTAGACACAGAGCCTGCTTGCCCTCTTTTAGTGGCCTGTGAGTGTTTGCCTTTCCTTGGTGGCCTTCCAGACATGCTTTAAAATTGGATTAGTAAAACACCACCTGAATATTACTAGAAAAATTACACCAGGATTGACCTGCAGTCAAGTATAGGCTTGGCTAGAATAGAATGCAGTGGATATATATGTAGGAGACTGTATGTATATATATCTTTATGCACTGCAGATCACTGAATCACCTGCCTGCCTGCCTGCCTGAAAGTGTCATTGAAAACCTACACCAGGAATGGCCTGTAGTCAGGTATAGGCTTGGCTAGACTAGAATGCAGTGGATATGTATGTAGAAGACAGTATATATATCTTTATGCACTGCAGATCACTGAATCACCTGCCTGGCCGGCCTGCCTGCCTGAAAGTGTCTTTGAATACGTACACCAGGAATGGCCTGTAGTCAGGTATAGGCTTAGCTAGACTAGAATGCACTGGATATATATGTAGGAGACTGTATATATATCTTTATGCACTGCAGATCACTGAATCACCTGCCTGGCCTGCCTGCCTGAAAGTGTCTTTGAATACGTACACCAGAAATGGCCTGTAGTCAGGTATAGGCTTAGCTAGACTGGAATGCACTGGATATATATGTAGGAGACTGTATATATATCTTTATGCACTGCAGATCACTGAACCACCTGCCTGGCCTGCCTGCCTAAAAGTGTCTTTGAATACGTACACCAGGAATGGCCTATAGTCAGGTATAGGCTTGGCTAGACTGGAATGCAGTGGATATATATATATATATATGTTGGAGACTGTACATATATTTAATGCACTGCAGATCACTGAATCACTTGCCTGCCTGCCTGCCTGCCTGCCTGAAAGTGTATTTAAAAACGTACACCAGCAATGGCCTGCAATCATATATAGGCTTGGCTAGACTGGAATGCAGTGGATTTATATATGTTGGAGACTGTATATATATTCAACCACTTCCGGACCGCCGCACGCCGATGTACGTCCAAACTTTGAAGGGGGATACTGTTGTTATGGCAGCAGCTAGCTGCCATAACCCCGGTATCCCCGTTTTCATGCGGCGGCCGGCTTTCTGATAAAAGTGGTCCCTGTGGCGGATTTGCCGCAAGATCACTTTTATCGGTGGTGGTAGAGGCGATCGCGTCCATCTCCCTCCTGTGCCTGGAGATGAGTGAGGCTAAGATGGTGCCCACTCGTCTCCATGACACTGCTGGGCGGAAGCGACGTCAAAACGTCACTTACGCCCACGCCTCTTAAAGGCATATTTTTTTCAATGTCATTTTTTTAAATTACTTTTTTTTTTATTGCATTTTAGTGTAAATATGAAATCTGAGTTGTTTTTGACCCCAGATCTAATATTTAAGAGGTCCTGTCATGCTTTTTTCTATTACAAGGGATGTTTACATATATATGGGCCGTTTGTGCCAAATTTGTGTGGCGCGTCACGGCCCATAATTCACTGCGGCATCACAGTGCATTGCTGGCTGATGATTGGCCAAGCATGCACTATGACCCGCATGCTTGGCCAATCACAGCCCCATCTGTAGAGAGAGCTGTAATTGGCCAAAGCCAGGGTGGCTTTGATCAATTATGGCTCAGGGGGCTTAGTACACGCCCCACACTATATAAGGCCACCTGCACGGCAGCCCTGTGTAGTATGTGTTCCAGCATTGAGAGACAGAGACAAAGAGACAGTGTCATTTGATTTAAGTTAGATAGATTAGGCAGGACATTCAGTGAGTTAGCTGCACTTACAGTGTATTGTGTATCCCAGGTGTTGTGTATATATATATATATATATATATATATATATATATACACTGTATTCAGTTATTCAGTTTAGCTAGATCCGTTCCTGTTATTATCTTCCTACTGACAGGCAGGCTTGGGTTGTTACAGTACTTACAGCTACCTGAAGAAAATTGCTGGTGTTCTTCTGATCCTATTAGTACCACAGTCAGGCAGCTAGACTATTTACAGTTAGTGTAGTGTGTCCTCCTCACAGTGTTCAGCTAAAGCTACAAGTTAGTGTAGTGCATCCTCCTCACAGTGTTCAGTTAAAGCTACAAGTAAGTGTAGTGCGACCTCTGCACAATGTTCGGCTAAAGCTACCTGTAGAAGGTTGGTGGTGTTTTCCTTATCCTATCATTACCGCAGGCAGCTACATTATTTTAACGTTAGTGCAGTGCGTCCTCCTCACAGTGTTCAGCTAAAGCTATCTGTAGAAGGTTGGTGGTGTTTTCCTGATTATATCACTACCGCAGGCAGCTACATTATTTACACATTAGTCTAGTGCGACCTCTGCACAGTGTTCAGCTAAAGCTAACTGTAGAAGGTTGGTGGTGTTTATCTGATCTTATCACTACCGCAGGCAGCTACATTATTTTAACGTTAGTTTAGTGCATCCTCTTCAAAGTGTTCAGCTAAAGCTATCTGTAGAAGGTTGGTGGTGTTTTCCTGATCCTATCACTACCGCAGGCAGCTACATTATTTACACGTTAGTCTAGTGCGACCTCAGCACAGTGTTCAGCTAAAGCTAACTGTAGAAGGTTGGTGGTGTTTTCCTGATCCTATCACTACTGCAGGCAGCTACATTATTTTAACGTTAGTGTAGTGCGTCCTCTTCACAGTGTTCAGCTAAAGCTATCTGTAGAAGGTTGGTGGTGTTTTCCTGATCCTATCACTACCACAGGCAGCTACATTATTTTAATGTTAGTGTAGTGCGTATTACTCACAGTGTTCAGCTAAAGCTACAAAATAGTGTAGTGCAACCTCTCCACAATGTTCAGCTAAAGCTACAAGTTTGTGTAGTGCGTCCTCCTCACAGTTTTCAGCTAAAGCTACAAGTTAGTGTAGTGCGTCCTCCTCACAGTGTTCAGCTAAAGCTACAAGTTAGTGTAGTGCGTCCTCCTCACAGTGTTCAGCTAAAGCTACAAGTTAGTGTAGTGTGACCTCTGCACAGTGTTCAGCTAAAGCTAAAAGTTAGTGTAGTGTGTCCTCTGAACAGTGTTCAGCTAAAGCTACAAGTTAGTGTAGTGCGTCCTCTGAACAGTGTTCAGCTAAAGCTACAAGTTAGTGTACTGCGTCCTCCTCACAGTGTTCAGCTAAAGCTACAAGTTAGTGTAGTGCGTCCTCCTCACAGTGTTCAGCTAAAGGTACAAGTTATTGTAGTGCGTCCTCCTCACAGTGGTCAGCTAAAGCTACAAGTTAGTGTAGTGTGACCTCTGCACAGTGTTCAGCTAAAGCTACAAGTTAGTGTAGTGCGTCCTCTGCACAGTGTTCAGCTAAAGCTACAAGTTAGTGTAGTGCGTCCTCTGAACAGTGTTCAGCTAAAGCTACAAGTTAGTGTAGTGCGTCCTCTGAACAGTGTTCATCTAATGCTACAAGTTAGTGTAGTGCACAGTGTTCAGCTAAAGCTACAAGTTAGTGTAGTGCAACCACCTCACAGTGTTCAGCTAAAGCTACAAGTTAGTGTAGTGTGACCTCTGCAGAGTGTTCAGCTAAAGCTACAAGTTAGTGTAGTGCGTCCTCTGCACAGTGTTCAGCTAAAGCTACAAGTTAGTGTAGTTCGTCCTCTGAACAGAGTTCAGCTAAAGCTACAAGTTAGTGTAGTGCATCCTCTGAACAGTGTACATCTAAAGCTACAAGTTAGTGAAGTGCACAGTGTTCAGCTAAATCTACAAGTTAGTGTAGTGCGTCCTCCTCACAGTGTTCAGCTAAAGCTAAAAGTTAGTGTAGTGCGTCCTCCTCACAGAGTTCAGCTAAAGCTACAAGTTAGTGTAGTGCGACCTCTGCACAGTGTTCAGCTAAAGCTACAAGTTAGTGTAGTGCGTCCTCCTCACAGTGTTCAGCTAAAGCTACAAGTTAGTGTAGTGTGTCCTCCTCACAGTTTTCAGCTAAAGCTACAAGTTGTTGTAGTGCGACCTCTGCACAGTGTTCAGCTAAAGCTACAAGTTAGTGTAGTGCGTCCTTCTCACAGTGTTCAGCTAAAGCTACAAGTTAGTGTAGTGCATCCTCTGCACAGTGTTCAGCTAAAGCTACAAGTTAGTGTAGTGCATCCTCTGAACAGTGTTCATCTAAAGCTACAAGTTAGTGTAGTGCACAGTGTTCAGCTAAAGCTACAAGTTAGTGTAGTGCATCCACCTCACAGTGTTCAGCTAAAGCTACAAGTTAGTGTAGTGTGACCTCTGCAGAGTGTTCAGCTAAAGCTACAAGTTAGTGTAGTGCGTCCTCTGCACAGTGTTCAGCTAATGCTACAAGTTAGTGTAGTGCATCCTCTGAACAGTGTACATCTAAAGCTACAAGTTAGTGTAGTGCACAGTGTTCAGCTAAATCTACAAGTTAGTGTAGTGCGTCCTCCTCACAGTGTTCAGCTAAAGCTAAAAGTTAGTGTAGTGTGTCCTCCTCACAGTGTTCAGCTAAAGCTACACGTTAGTGTAGTGCGTCCTCCTCACAGTGTTCAGCTAAAGCTACAAGTTAGTGTAGTGCGACCTCTGCACAGTGTTAAGCTAAAGCTACAAGTTAGTTTAGTGTGTCCTCCTCACAGTGTTCAGCTAAAGCTACAAGTTAGTGTAGTGTGTCCTCCTCACAGTGTTCAGCTAAAGCTACAAGTTAGTGTAGTGCATCCACCTCACAGTGTTCAGCTAAAGCTAAAAGTTAGTGTAGTGTGTCCTCCTCACAGTGTTCAGCTAAAGCTACACGTTAGTGTAGTGCGTCCTCCTCACAGTGTTCAGCTAAAGCTACAAGTTAGTGTAGTGCGACCTCTGCACAGTGTTAAGCTAAAGCTACAAGTTAGTTAAGTGTGTCCTCCTCACAGTGTTCAGCTAAAGCTACAAGTTAGTGTAGTGTGTCCTCCTCACAGTGTTCAGCTAAAGCTACAAGTTAGTGTAGTGCATCCACCTCACAGTGTTCAGCTAAAGCTACAAGTTAGTGTAGTGTGACCTCTGAAGAGTGTTCAGCTAAAGCTACAAATTAGTGTAGTGCGTCCTCTGCACAGTGTTCAGCTAAAGCTACAATTGAGTGTAGTGCGTCCTCTGAACAGTGTTCAGCTAAAGCTACAAGTTAGTGTAGTGCATCCTCTGAACAATGTACATCTAAAGCTACAAATTAGTGTAGTTCACAGTGTTCAGCTAAATCTACAAGTTAGTGTAGTGCGTCCTTCTCACAGTGTTAAGCTAAAGCTAAACGTTACTGTAGTGTGTCCTCCTCACAGTGTTCAGCTAAAGCTACACGTTAGTGTAGTGCGTCCTCCTCACAGTGTTCAGCTAAAGCTACAAGTCAGTGTAGTGCGACCTCTGCACAGTGTTCAGCTAAAGCTACAAGTTAGTTTAGTGTGTCCTCCTCATAGTGTTCAGCTAAAGCTACAAGTTAGTGTAGTGTGTCTTCCTCACAGTGTTCAGCTAAAGCTACAAGTTAGTGTAGTGCGTCCTCCTCACAGTGTTCAGCTAAAGCTACAAGTTAGTGTAGTGCGACCTCTGCACAGTGTTCAGCTAAAGCTACAAGTTAGTGTAGTGCGTCCTTATCACAGTGTTCAGCTAAAGCTACAAGTTAGTGTAGTGCGACCTCTGCACAGTGTTCAGCTAAAGCTACAAGTAAGTGTAGTGAGTCCTCCTCACAGTGTTAAGCTAAAGCTACAAGTTAGTGTAGTGCGTCCTCCTCACAGTGTTCAGCTAAAGCTACAAGTTAGTGTAGTGAGTCCTCTGCACAGTGATAGCTAAAGCTACAAGTTAGTGTAGTGCGTCCTCCTCACAGTATTCAGCTAAAGCTACAAGTTAGTGTAGTGCGTCCTCCTCACAGTGTTCAGCTAAAGCTACAAGTTAGTGTAGTGCGTCCTCTGAACAGTGTTCAGCTAAAGCTACAAGTTAGTGTAGTGCACAGTGTTCAGCTAAAGCTACAAGTTAGTGTAGTGTGACCTCTGCAGAGTGTTCAGCTAAAGCTACAAGTTAGTGTAGTGCGTCCTCTGCACAGTGTTCAGCTAAAGCTACAAGTTAGTGTAGTGCATCCTCTGAACAGAGTACATCTAAAGCTACAAGTTAGTGTAGTGCACAGTTTTCAGCTAAATCTACAAGTTAGTGTAGTGTGTCCTCCTCACAGTGTTCAGCTAAAGCTAAAAGTTAGTGTAGTGTGTCATCCTCACAGTGTTCAGCTAAAGCTACACGTTAGTGTAGTGCATCCTCCTCGCAGTGTTCAGCTAAAGCTACAAGTTAGTGTAGTGCGACCTCCTCACAGGGTTCAGCTAAAGCTACAAGTTAGTGTAGTGCGTCCTCCTCACAGTGTTCAGCTAAAGCTACAAGTCAGTGTAGTGCGACCTCTGCACAGTGTTCAGCTAAAGCTACAAGTTAGTTTAGTGTGTCCTCCTCACAGTGTTCAGCTAAAGCTACAAGTTAGTGTAGTGTGTCATCCTCACAGTGTTCAGCTAAAGCTACAAGTTAGTGTAGTGCATCCACCTCACAGTGTTCAGCTAAAGCTACAAGTTAGTGTAGTGTGACCTCTGCAGAGTGTTCAGCTAAAGCTACAATTTAGTGTAGTGTGTCCTCTGAACAGTGTTCAGCTAAAGCTACAAGTTAGTGTAGTGCATCCTCTGAACAGTGTACATCTAAAGCTATAAGTTAGTGTAAGGCACGGTGTTCAGCTAAATCTACAAGTTAGTGTAGTGTGTCCTCCTCACAGTGTTCAGCTAAAGCTACACGTTAGTGTAATGCGTCCTCCTCACAGTGTTCAGCTAAAGCTACAAGTTAGTGTAGTGCGACCTCTGCACAGTGTTCAGCTAAAGCTACAAGTTAGTGTAGTGCGTCCTCCTCACAGTGTTCAGCTAAAGCTACAAGTCAGTGTAGTGCGACCTCTGTACAGTGTTCAGCTAAAGCTAAAAGTTAGTTTAGTGTGTCCTCTGAACAATGTACATCTAAAGCTACAAGTTATTGTAGTGCACAGTGTTCAGCTAAAGCTACAAGTTAGTGTAGTGCGTCCTTCTCACAGTGTTCAGCTAAAGCTACAAGTTAGTGTAGTGCGTCCTCTGCACAGTGTTCAGCTAAAGCTACAAGTTAGTGTAGTGCATCCTCTGAACAGTGTTCATCTAAAGCTACAAGTTAGTGTAGTGCACAGTGTTCAGCTAAAGCTACAAGTTAGTGTAGTGCATCCACCTCACAGTGTTCAGCTAAAGCTACAAGTTAGTGTAGTGTGACCTCTGCAGAGTGTTCAGCTAAAGCTACAAGTTAGTGTAGTGCGTCCTCTGCACAGTATTCAGCTAATGCTACAAGTTAGTGTAGTGCATCCTCTGAACAGTGTACATCTAAAGCTACAAGTTAGTGTAGTGCACAGTGTTCAGCTAAATCTACAAGTTAGTGTAGTGCGTCCTCCTCACAGTGTTCAGCTAAAGCTAAAAGTTAGTGTAGTGTGTCCTCCTCACAGTGTTCAGCTAAAGCTACACGTTAGTGTAGTGCGTCCTCCTCACAGTGTTCAGCTAAAGCTACAAGTTAGTGTAGTGCGACCTCTGCACAGTGTTAAGCTAAAGCTACAAGTTAGTTTAGTGTGTCCTCCTCACAGTGTTCAGCTAAAGCTACAAGTTAGTGTAGTGTGTCCTCCTCACAGTGTTCAGCTAAAGCTACAAGTTAGTGTAGTGCATCCACCTCACAGTGTTCAGCTAAAGCTACAAGTTAGTGTAGTGTGACCTCTGAAGAGTGTTCAGCTAAAGCTACAAGTTAGTGTAGTTCGTCCTCTGCACAGTGTTCAGCTAAAGCTACAATTGAGTGTAGTGCGTCCTCTGAACAGTGTTCAGCTAAAGCTACAAGTTAGTGTAGTGCATCCTCTGAACAATGTACATCTAAAGCTACAAATTAGTGTAGTTCACAGTGTTCAGCTAAATCTACAAGTTAGTGTAGTGCGTCCTTCTCACAGTTTTAAGCTAAAGCTAAACGTTACTGTAGTGTGTCCTCCTCACAGTGTTCAGCTAAAGCTACACGTTAGTGTAGTGCGTCCTCCTCACAGTGTTCAGCTAAAGCTACAAGTCAGTGTAGTGCGACCTCTGCACAGTGTTCAGCTAAAGCTACAAGTTAGTTTAGTGTGTCCTCCTCATAGTGTTCAGCTAAAGCTACAAGTTAGTGTAGTGTGTATTCCTCACAGTGTTCAGCTAAAGCTACAAGTTAGTGTAGTGCGTCCTCCTCACAGTGTTCAGCTAAAGCTACAAGTTAGTGTAGTGCGACCTCTGCACAGTGTTCAGCTAAAGCTACAAGTTAGTGTAGTGCGTCCTTATCACAGTGTTCAGCTAAAGCTACAAGTTAGTGTAGTGCGACCTCTGCACAGTGTTCAGCTAAAGCTACAAGTAAGTGTAGTGAGTCCTCCTCACAGTGTTAAGCTAAAGCTACAAGTTAGTGTAGTGCGTCCTCCTCACAGTGTTCAGCTAAAGCTACAAGTTAGTGTAGTGAGTCCTCTGCACAGTGATAGCTAAAGCTACAAGTTAGTGTAGTGCGTCCTCCTCACAGTATTCAGCTAAAGCTACAAGTTAGTGTAGTGCGTCCTCCTCACAGTGTTCAGCTAAAGCTACAAGTTAGTGTAGTGCGTCCTCTGAACAGTGTTCAGCTAAAGCTACAAGTTAGTGTAGTGCACAGTGTTCAGCTAAAGCTACAAGTTAGTGTAGTGTGACCTCTGCAGAGTGTTCAGCTAAAGCTACAAGTTAGTGTAGTGCGTCCTCTGCACAGTGTTCAGCTAAAGCTACAAGTTAGTGTAGTGCATCCTCTGAACAGAGTACATCTAAAGCTACAAGTTAGTGTAGTGCACAGTTTTCAGCTAAATCTACAAGTTAGTGTAGTGTGTCCTCCTCACAGTGTTCAGCTAAAGCTAAAAGTTAGTGTAGTGTGTCATCCTCACAGTGTTCAGCTAAAGCTACACGTTAGTGTAGTGCATCCTCCTCGCAGTGTTCAGCTAAAGCTACAAGTTAGTGTAGTGCGACCTCCTCACAGGGTTCAGCTAAAGCTACAAGTTAGTGTAGTGCGTCCTCCTCACAGTGTTCAGCTAAAGCCACAAGTCAGTGTAGTGCGACCTCTGCACAGTGTTCAGCTAAAGCTACAAGTTAGTTTAGTGTGTCCTCCTCACAGTGTTCAGCTAAAGCTACAAGTTAGTGTAGTGTGTCATCCTCACAGTGTTCAGCTAAAGCTACAAGTTAGTGTAGTGCATCCACCTCACAGTGTTCAGCTAAAGCTACAAGTTAGTGTAGTGTGACCTCTGCAGAGTGTTCAGCTAAAGCTACAATTTAGTGTAGTGTGTCCTCTGAACAGTGTTCAGCTAAAGCTACAAGTTAGTGTAGTGCATCCTCTGAACAGTGTACATCTAAAGCTATAAGTTAGTGAAAAGGCACGGTGTTCAGCTAAATCTAAAAGTTAGTGTAGTGTGTCCTCCTCACAGTGTTCAGCTAAAGCTACACGTTAGTGTAATGCGTCCTCCTCACAGTGTTCAGCTAAAGCTACAAGTTAGTGTAGTGCGACCTCTGCACAGTGTTCAGCTAAAGCTACAAGTTGTGTAGTGCGTCCTCCTCACAGTGTTCAGCTAAAGCTACAAGTCAGTGTAGTGCGACCTCTGCACAGTGTTCAGCTAAAGCTAAAAGTTAGTTTAGTGTGTCCTCTGAACAATGTACATCTAAAGCTACAAGTTATTGTAGTGCACAGTGTTCAGCTAAATCTACAAGTTAGTGTAGTGCGTCCTCTTCACAGTGTTCTGCTAAAGCTAAACGTTAGTGTAGTGTGTCCTCCTCACAGTGTTCAGCTAAAGCTACACGTTAGTGTAGTGCGTCCTCCTCACAGTGTTCAGCTAAAGCTACAAGTTAGTGTAGTGCGACCTCTGCACAATGTTTAGCTAAAGCTACAAGTTAGTGTAGTGCGTCCTCCTCACAGTGTTCAGCTAAAGCTACACTTTAGTGTAGTAAGACCTCTGCACAGCGTTCAGCTAAAGCTACAAGTTAGTGTAGTGCGTCCTCTGAACAGTGTTCAGCTAAAGCTACAAGTTAGTGTAGTGTGTCCTCCTCACAGTGTTAAGCTAAAGGTACAAGTTAGTGTAGTGCGTCCTCCTCACAGTGATCAGCTAAAGCTACAAGTTAGTGTATTGTGACATCTGCACAGTGTTCAGCTAAATCTACAAGTTAGTGTAGTGCGTCCTCTGAACAGTGTTCATCTAAAGCTACAAGTTAGTTCAGTGCACAGTGTTGAGCTAAAGCTATAAGTTGGTGCAGTGCGTCCTCCTCACAGTGTACAGCTAAAGCCACAAGTTAGTGTAGTGCGTCCTCCTCAGTGTTCAGTTAAAGCTACAAGATAGTGTAGTGCGACCTCTGCACAGTGTTCAGCTAAAGCTACAAGTTTGTGTAGTGCGTCCTCTGAACAGTGTTCAGCTAAAGCTACAAGTTAGTGTAGTGTGACCTCTGCAGAGTGTTCAGCTAAATCTACAAGTTAGTGTAGTGCGTCCTCTGCACAGTGTTCAGATAAAGCTACAAGTTAATGTAGTGCGTCATCTGAACAGTGTTCAGCTAAAGCTACAAGTTAGTGTAGTGCATCTTCTGAACAGTGTTCAGCGAAAGCTACAAATTAGTGTAGTGCACAGTGTTCAGCTAAATCTACAAGTTAGTGTAGTGCGTCCACCTCACAGTGTTCTGCTAAAGCTACCAGTTAGTGTAGTGTGTCCTCCTCACAGTGTTCAGCTAAAGCTACAAGTTAGTGTAGTGCGTCCTCCTCACAGTGTTCAGCTAAAGCTACAAGTTAGTGTAGTGCGACCTCTGCACAGTGTTCAGCTAAAGCTACAAGTTAGTGTAGTGCATCTTCTGAACAGTGTTCAGCTAAAGCTACAAGTTAGTGTAATGCGTCCTCCTCACAGTGTTCAGCTAAGGCTACAAGTTAGTGTAGTGCGTCCTCCTCACAGTGCTCAGCTAAAGCTACAAGTTAGTGTAGTGCGACCTCTGCACAGTGTTCAGCTAAAGCTAAAAGTTAGTGTAGTGTGTCCTCCTTACAGTGTTCAGCTAAAGCTACAAGTTAGTGTAGTGTGTCCTCCTTACAGTGTTCAGCTAAAGCTACAAGTTAGTGTAATGCGACCCGTGCACAGTGTTCAGCTAAAGCTACAAGTTAGTGTAGTTCGTCCTCCTCACAGTGTTCAGCTAAAGCTACAAGTTAGTGTAGTAAGACCTCTGTACAGTGTTCACCTAAAGATACAAGTTAATGTAGTCCGTCCTCTGAACAGTGTTCAGCTAAAGCTACAAGTTAGTGTAGTGTGTCCTCCTCACAGTGTTAAGCTAAAGGTACAAGTTAGTGTAGTGCGTCCTCCTCACAGTGTTCAGCTAAAGCTACAAGTTAGTGTATTGTGACATCTGCACAGTGTTCAGCTAAATCTACAAGTTAGTGTAGTGCGTCCTCTGAACAGTGTTCATCTAAAGCTACAAGTTAGTGTAGTGCACAGTGTTGAGCTAAAGCTATAAGTTGGTGTAGTGCGTCCTCCTCACAGTGTACAGCTAAAGCTACAAGTTAGTGTAGTGCATCCTCCTCAGTGTTCAGTTAAAGCTACAAGATAGTGTAGTGCGACCTCTGCACAGTGTTCAGCTAAAGCTACAAGTTTGTGTAGTGCGTCCTCTGAACAGTGTTCAGCTAAAGGTACAAGTTAGTGTAGTGCATCCTCTGAACAGTGTACATCTAAAGCTACAAGTTTGTGTAGTGCACAGTGTTCAGCTAAATCTACAAGTTAGTGTAGTTCGTCCTCCTCACAGTGTTAAGCTAAAGCTACAAGTTAGTGTAGTGTGTCCTCCTCACAGAGTTCAGCTAAAGCTACAAGTTAGTTTAGTGCGTCCTCCTCACAGTGTTCAGCTAAAGCTACAAGTTAGTGTAGTGCAACCTCTGCACAGTGTTCAGCTAACGCTACAAGTTAGTGTAGTGCATCTTCTGAACAGTGTTCAGCTAAAGCTACAAGTTAGTTTAGTGCGTCCTCCTCACAGTGTTTAGCTAAAGCTACAAGTTAGTGTAGTGCGACCTCTGCACAGTGTTCAGCTAAATCTACAAGTTAGTGTAGTGCGTCCTCCTCACAGTGCTCAGCTAAAGCTGCAAGTTAGTGTAGTGCGACCTCTGCACAGTGTTCAGCTAAAGCTACAAGTTAGTGTAGTGCATGCTCCTTACAGTGTTCAGCTAAAGCTACAAGTTAGTGTAGTGTGTCCTCCTTACAGTGTTCAGCTAAAGCTACAAGTTAGTGTAATGCGACCCCTGCACAGTGTTCAGCTAAAGCTACAAGTTAGTGTAGTTCGTCCTCCTCACAGTGTTCAGCTAAAGCTACAAGTTAGTGTAGTGCAACCTCTGCACAGTGTTCAGCTAAAGCTCCAAGTTAATGTAGTGCGTCCTCTGAACAGTGTTAAGCTAAAGCTACAAGTTAGTGTAGTGCGTCCTCCTCACAGTGTTCAGCTAAAGCTACAAGTTAGTGTAATGCGACCTCTGCATAGTGTTCAGCTAAAGCTACAAGTTAGTGTAGTGCATCTTCTGAACAGTGTTAAGCTAAAGCTACAAGTTAGTGTAATGCGTCCTCCTCACAGTGTTCAGCTAAGGCTACAAGTTAGTGTAGTGCGTCCTCCTCATAGTGCTCAGCTAAAGCTACAAGTTAGTGTAGTGCGACCTCTGCACAGTGTTCAGCTAAAGCTACAAGTTAGTGTAGTGCGTCCTCCTTACAGTGTTCAGCTAAAGCTACAAGTTAGTGTAGTGTATCCTCCTTACAGTGTTCAGTTAAAGCTACAAGATAGTGTAATGCGACCCCTTCACTGTGTTCAGCTAAAGCTACAAGTTAGTGTTGTTCGTCCTCCTCACAGTGTTCAGCTAAAGCTACAAGTTAGTGTAGTAAGACCTCTGCACAGTGTTCAGCTAAAGCTACAAGTTAGTGTAGTGCGTCCTCTGAACAGTGTTCAGCTAAAGCTACAAGTTAGTGTAGTGTGTCCTCCTCACAGTGTTAAGCTAAAGGTACAAGTTATTGTAGTGCGTCCTCCTCACAGTGTTCAGCTAAAGCTACAAGTTAGTGTATTGTGACATCTGCACAGTGTTCAGCTAAATCTACAAGTTAGTGTAGTGCGTCCTCTGAACAGTGTTCATCTAAAGCTACAAGTTAGTGTAGTGCACAGTGTTGAGCTAAAGCTATAAGTTGGTGTAGTGCGTCCTCCTCACAGTGTACAGCTAAAGCTACAAGTTAGTGTAGTGCATCCTCCTCAGTGTTCAGTTAAAGCTACAAGATAGTGTAGTGCGCCCTCTGCACAGTGTTCAGCTAAAGCTACAAGTTTGTGTAGTGCGTCCTCTGAACAGTGTTCAGCTAAAAGTACAAGTTAGTGTAGTGCATCCTCTGAACAGTGTACATCTAAAGCTACAAGTTAGTGTAGTGCACAGTGTTCAGCTAAATCTACAAGTTAGTGTAGTTCGTCCTCCTCACAGTGTTAAGCTAAAGCTACAAGTTAGTGTAGTGCGTCCTCCTCCTCAGTGTTCAGTTAAAGCTACAAGTTAGTGTAGTGCAACCTCTGCACAGTGTTCAGCTAACGCTACAAGTTAGTGTAGTGCATCTTCTGAACAGTGTTCAGCTAAAGCTACAAGTTAGTGTATTGAGTCCTCCTCAGAGTGTTCAGCTAAAGCTACAAGTTAGTTTAGTGCGTCCTCCTCACAGTGTTTAGCTAAAGCTACAAGTTAGTGTAGTGCGACCTCTGCACAGTGTTCAGCTAAAGCTACAAGTTAGTGTAGTGCAACCTCTGCACAGTGTTCAGCTAAAGCTACCAGTTAATGTAGTGCGTCCTCTGAACAGTGTTCAGCTAAAGCTACAAGTTAGTGTAGTGCGTCCTCCTCACAGTGTTCAGCTAAAGCTACAAGTTAGTGTAATGCGACCTCTGCGTAGTGTTCAGCTAAAGCTACAAGTTAGTGTATCGCGTCCTCTGATCAGTGTTCAGCTAAAGCTACAAGTTAGTGTACTGCGTCCTCTGAACAGTGTTCAACTAAAGATACAAGTTAGTGTAGTGCGTTCTCCTCAAAGTGTTCAGCTAAAGCTACAAGTTAGTGTAATGCGACCTCTGCGTAGTGTTCAGCTAAAGCTACAAGTTAGTGTATTGCGTCCTCTGATCAGTGTTCAGCTAAAGCTACAAGTTAGTGTACTGCGTCCTCTGAACAGTGTTCATCTAAAGCTACAAGTTAGTGTAGTGCGTTCTCCTCAAAGTGTTCAGCTAAAGCTACAAGTTAGTGTAGTGCGTCCTCCTCACAGTGTTCAGCTAAAGCTACAAGTTAGTGTAATGCGACCTCTGCATAGTGTTCAGCTAAAGCTACAAGTCAGTGTAGTGCATCTTCTGAACAGTGTTCAGCTAAAGCTACAAGTTAGTGTAATGCGTCCTCCTCACAGTGTTCAGATAAGGCTACAAGTTAGTGTAGTGCGTCCTCCTCACAGTGCTCAGCTAAAGCTACAAGTTAGTGTAGTGTGACCTCTGCACAGTGTTCAGCTAAAGCTACAAGTTAGTGTAGTGCGTCCTCCTTAGAGTGTTCAGCTAAAGCTACAAGTTAGTGTAGTGTGTCCTCCTTACAGTGTTCAGCTAAAGCTACAAGTTAGTGTAATGCGACCCCTGCACTGTGTTCAGCTAAAGCTACAAGTTAGTGTAGTTCGTCCTCCTCACAGTGTTCAGCTAAAGCTACAAGTTAGTGTAGTAAGACCTCTGAACAGTGTTCAGCTAAAGCTACAAGTTAGTGTAGTGTGTCCTCCTCACAGTGTTAAGGTAAAGGTACAAGTTAGTGTAGTGCGTCCTCCTCACAGTGTTCAGCTAAAGCTACAAGTTAGTGTATTGTGACATCTGCACAGTGTTCAGCTAAATCTACAAGTTAGTGTAGTGCATCCTCTGAACAGTGTTCATCTAAAGCTACAAGTTAGTGTAGTGCATAGTGTTGAGCTAAAGCTATAAGTTGGTGTAGTGCGTCCTCCTCACAGTGTACAGCTAAAGCTACAAGTTAGTGTAGTGCGTCCTCCTCAGTGTTCAGTTAAAGCTACAAGATAGTGTAGTGCGACCTCTGCACAGTGTTCAGCTAAAGCTACAAGTTTGTGTAGTGCGTCCTCTGAACAGTGTTCAGCTAAATGTACAAGTTAGTGTAGTGCATCCTCTGAACAGTGTAGATCTAAAGCTACAAGTTAGTGTAGTGCACAGTGTTCAGCTAAATCTACAAGTTAGTGTAGTTCGTCCTCCTCACAGTGTTAAGCTAAAGCTACAAGTTAGTGTAGTGCGTCCTCCTCCTCAGTGTTCAGTTAAAGCTACAAGTTAGTGTAGTGCAACCTCTGCACAGTGTTCAACTAACGCTACAAGTTAGTGTAGTGCATCTTCTGAACAGTGTTCATCTAAAGCTACAAGTTAGTGTATTGAGTCCTCCTTAGAGTGTTCAGCTAAAGCTACAAGTTAGTTTAGTGCGTCCTCCCCACAGTGTTTAGCTAAAGCTACAAGTTAGTGTAGTGCGACCTCTGCACAGTGTTCAGCTAACGCTACAAGTTAGTGTAGTGCAACCTCTGCACAGTGTTCAGCTAAAGCTACAAGTTAATGTAGTGCGTCCTCTGAACAGTGTTCAGCTAAAGCTACAAGTTAGTGTAGTGCGTCCTCCTCACAGTGTTCAGCTAAAGCTACAAGTTAGTGTAATGCGACCTCTGCGTAGTGTTCAGCTAAAGCTACAAGTTAGTGTATTGCGTCCTCTGATCAGTGTTCAGCTAAAGCTACAAGTTAGTGTACTGCGTCCTCTGAAGAGTGTTCATCTAAAGCTACAAGTTAGTGTAGTGTGTCCTCCTCACAGTGTTAAGCTAAAGGTACAAGTTATTGTAGTGCGTCCTCCTCACAGTGTTCAGCTAAAGCTACAAGTTAGTGTAGTGCGTCCTCTGAACAGTGTTCAGCTAAAGCTACAAGTTAGTGTAGTGTGTCCTCCTCACAGTGTTAAGCTAAAGGTACAAGTTATTGTAGTGCGTCCTCCTCACAGTGTTCAGCTAAAGCTACAAGTTAGTGTATTGTGACATCTGCACAGTGTTCAGCTAAATCTACAAGTTAGTGTAGTGCGTCCTCTGAACAGTGTTCATCTAAAGCTACAAGTTAGTGTAGTGCACAGTGTTGAGCTAAAGCTATAAGTTGGTGTAGTGCGTCCTCCTCACAGTGTACAGCTAAAGCTACAAGTTAGTGTAGTGCATCCTCCTCAGTGTTCAGTTAAAGCTACAAGATAGTGTAGTGCGCCCTCTGCACAGTGTTCAGCTAAAGCTACAAGTTTGTGTAGTGCGTCCTCTGAACAGTGTTCAGCTAAAAGTACAAGTTAGTGTAGTGCATCCTCTGAACAGTGTACATCTAAAGCTACAAGTTAGTGTAGTGCACAGTGTTCAGCTAAATCTACAAGTTAGTGTAGTTCGTCCTCCTCACAGTGTTAAGCTAAAGCTACAAGTTAGTGTAGTGCGTCCTCCTCCTCAGTGTTCAGTTAAAGCTACAATTTAGTGTAGTGCAACCTCTGCACAGTGTTCAGCTAACGCTACAAGTTAGTGTAGTGCATCTTCTGAACAGTGTTCAGCTAAAGCTACAAGTTAGTGTATTGAGTCCTCCTCAGAGTGTTCAGCTAAAGCTACAAGTTAGTTTAGTGCGTCCTCCTCACAGTGTTTAGCTAAAGCTACAAGTTAGTGTAGTGCGACCTCTGCACAGTGTTCAGCTAAAGCTACAAGTTAGTGTAGTGCAACCTCTGCACAGTGTTCAGCTAAAGCTACCAGTTAATGTAGTGCGTCCTCTGAACAGTGTTCAGCTAAAGCTACAAGTTAGTGTAGTGCGTCCTCCTCACAGTGTTCAGCTAAAGCTACAAGTTAGTGTAATGCGACCTCTGCGTAGTGTTCAGCTAAAGCTACAAGTTAGTGTATCGCGTCCTCTGATCAGTGTTCAGCTAAAGCTACAAGTTAGTGTACTGCGTCCTCTGAACAGTGTTCAACTAAAGATACAAGTTAGTGTAGTGCGTTCTCCTCAAAGTGTTCAGCTAAAGCTACAAGTTAGTGTAATGCGACCTCTGCGTAGTGTTCAGCTAAAGCTACAAGTTAGTGTATTGCGTCCTCTGATCAGTGTTCAGCTAAAGCTACAAGTTAGTGTACTGCGTCCTCTGAACAGTGTTCATCTAAAGCTACAAGTTAGTGTAGTGCGTTCTCCTCAAAGTGTTCAGCTAAAGCTACAAGTTAGTGTAGTGCGTCCTCCTCACAGTGTTCAGCTAAAGCTACAAGTTAGTGTAATGCGACCTCTGCATAGTGTTCAGCTAAAGCTACAAGTCAGTGTAGTGCATCTTCTGAACAGTGTTCAGCTAAAGCTACAAGTTAGTATAATGCGTCCTCCTCACAGTGTTCAGATAAGGCTACAAGTTAGTGTAGTGCGTCCTCCTCACAGTGCTCAGCTAAAGCTACAAGTTAGTGTAGTGTGACCTCTGCACAGTGTTCAGCTAAAGCTACAAGTTAGTGTAGTGCGTCCTCCTTAGAGTGTTCAGCTAAAGCTACAAGTTAGTGTAGTGTGTCCTCCTTACAGTGTTCAGCTAAAGCTACAAGTTAGTGTAATGCGACCCCTGCACTGTGTTCAGCTAAAGCTACAAGTTAGTGTAGTTCGTCCTCCTCACAGTGTTCAGCTAAAGCTACAAGTTAGTGTAGTAAGACCTCTGAACAGTGTTCAGCTAAAGCTACAAGTTAGTGTAGTGTGTCCTCCTCACAGTGTTAAGGTAAAGGTACAAGTTAGTGTAGTGCGTCCTCCTCACAGTGTTCAGCTAAAGCTACAAGTTAGTGTATTGTGACATCTGCACAGTGTTCAGCTAAATCTACAAGTTAGTGTAGTGCATCCTCTGAACAGTGTTCATCTAAAGCTACAAGTTAGTGTAGTGCATAGTGTTGAGCTAAAGCTATAAGTTGGTGTAGTGCGTCCTCCTCACAGTGTACAGCTAAAGCTACAAGTTAGTGTAGTGCGTCCTCCTCAGTGTTCAGTTAAAGCTACAAGATAGTGTAGTGCGACCTCTGCACAGTGTTCAGCTAAAGCTACAAGTTTGTGTAGTGCGTCCTCTGAACAGTGTTCAGCTAAATGTACAAGTTAGTGTAGTGCATCCTCTGAACAGTGTAGATCTAAAGCTACAAGTTAGTGTAGTGCACAGTGTTCAGCTAAATCTACAAGTTAGTGTAGTTCGTCCTCCTCACAGTGTTAAGCTAAAGCTACAAGTTAGTGTAGTGCGTCCTCCTCCTCAGTGTTCAGTTAAAGCTACAAGTTAGTGTAGTGCAACCTCTGCACAGTGTTCAACTAACGCTACAAGTTAGTGTAGTGCATCTTCTGAACAGTGTTCATCTAAAGCTACAAGTTAGTGTATTGAGTCCTCCTTAGAGTGTTCAGCTAAAGCTACAAGTTAGTTTAGTGCGTCCTCCCCACAGTGTTTAGCTAAAGCTACAAGTTAGTGTAGTGCGACCTCTGCACAGTGTTCAGCTAACGCTACAAGTTAGTGTAGTGCAACCTCTGCACAGTGTTCAGCTAAAGCTACAAGTTAATGTAGTGCGTCCTCTGAACAGTGTTCAGCTAAAGCTACAAGTTAGTGTAGTGCGTCCTCCTCACAGTGTTCAGCTAAAGCTACAAGTTAGTGTAATGCGACCTCTGCGTAGTGTTCAGCTAAAGCTACAAGTTAGTGTATTGCGTCCTCTGATCAGTGTTCAGCTAAAGCTACAAGTTAGTGTACTGCGTCCTCTGAAGAGTGTTCATCTAAAGCTACAAGTTAATGTAGTGCGTTCTCCTCAAAGTGTTCAGCTAAAGCTACAAGTTAGTGTAGTGCGTCCTCCTCACAGTGTTCAGCTAAAGCTACAAGTTAGTGTATTGTGACATCTGCACAGTGTTCAGCTAAAGGTACAAGTTAGTGTAGTGCGTCCTCTGAACAGTGTTCATCTAAAGCTACAAGTTAGTGTAGTGCACAGTGTTCAGCTAAAGCTATAAGTTAGTGTAGTGCGTCCTCCTCACAGTGTAAAGCTAAAGCTACAAGTTAGTGTAGTGCGTCCTCCTCAGTGTTCAGTTAAAGCTACAAGTTAGTGTAGTGCGTCCTCCTCACAGTGTTCAGCTAAATCTACAAGTTAGTGTAGTGCGTCCTCCTCACAGTGTTCAGCTAAAGCTTCAAGTTAGTGTAGTGCATCCTCAGAACAGTGTTCATCTAAAGCTACAAGTTAGTGTAGTGCACAGTGTTCAGCTAAATCTTCAAGTTACTGTAGTGCGTCCTCCTCACAGTGTTCAGCTAAAGCTTCAAGTTAGTGTACTGCGTCCTCCTCACAGTGTTCAGCTAAAGCTATAAGTTAGTGTAGTGCATCCTCTTCACAGTGTTCATCTAAAGCTACAAGTTAGTGTAGTGCACAGTGTTCAGCTAAAGTTACAAGTTAGTGTATTGCGTCCCCTTCACAGTGGTCAGCTAAAGCTACAAGTTAGTGTAGTGTGACCTCTGCACAGTGTTCAGCTAAAGCTACAAGTTAGTGTAGTGTGTCCTCTGCACAGTGTTCAGCTAAAGCTACAAGTTATTGTAGTGCGTCCTCTGAACAGTGTTCAGCTAAAGCTACAAGTTAGTGTAGTGCGTCCTCTGAACAGTGCTCATCAAAAGGTTCAAGTTAGTGTAGTGCACAGTGTTCAGCAAAATCTACAACTTAGTGTAGTGCGTCTTCCTCACAGTGTTCAGCTAAAGCTACAAGTTAGTGTAGTGCGTCCTCCTCACAGTGTTCAGCTAATGCTACAAGTTAGTGTAGTGCATCCTCCTCACAGTGTTCATCTAAAGCTACAAGTTAGTGTAGTGCACAGTGTTCAGCTAAATCTACAAGTTAGTATAGTGCGTCCTCCTCACAGTGTTCAGCTAAAGCTACAAGTTAGTGTAGTGCGTCCCCCTCACAGTGTTCAGCTAAAGCTACAAGTTAGTGTAGTGTGACCTCTGCACAGTGTTCAGCTAAAGCTACAAGTTAATGTAGTGTGTCCTCTGAACAGTGTTAAGCTAAAGCTACAAGTTAGTGTAGTGCGTCCTCCTCACAGTGTTCAGCTAAAGCTACAAGTTAGTGCAGTGCGACCTCTGCACAGTGTTCAGCTAAAGCTACAAGTTAGTGTAGTGCGTCCTCTGAACAGTGTTCAGCTAAAGCTACAAGTTAGTGTAGTGCATCCTCTGAACAGTGTTCATCTAAAGCTACAAGTTAGTGTAGTGCACAGTGTTCAGCTAAAGCTACCAGTTAGTGTAGTGCGTCTTTCGAACAGTGTTCAACTAAACCTACAAGTTAGTGTAGTGCGTCCTCCTCACAGTGTTCAGCTAAAGCTACAAGTTAGTGTAGTGCGTCCTCCTCTCATTGTTCAGCTAAAGCTACAAGTTAGTGTAGTGCGACCTCTGAACAGTGTTCAGCTAAAGCTACAAGTTAGTGTAGGGCGTCCTCTGAACAGTGTTCAGCTAAAGCTACAAGTTAGTGTAGTGCGTCCTCCCCACAGTGTTCAGCTAAAGCTACAAGTTAGTGTAGTGCACAGTGTTCAGCTAAATCTTCAAGTTAGTGTAGTGCGTCCTCCTCACAGTGTTCAGCTAAAGCTACAAGTTAGTGTAGTGCGTGTTCCTCACAGTGTTCAGCTAAAGCTACAAGTTAGTGTAGTGCATCCTCCTCACAGTGTTCATATAAAGCTACAAGTTAGTGTAGTGCACAGTGTTCAGCTAAAGTTACAAGTTAGTGTAGTGGGTTCTCCTCAAAGATTTTCAGCTAAAGCTACAAGTTAGTGTAGTGCGTCCTCCTCACAGTGTTCAGCTAAAGCTACAAGTTAGTGTATTGTGACATCTGCACAGTGTTCAGCTAAAGGTACAAGTTAGTGTAGTGCGTCCTCTGAACAGTGTTCATCTAAAGCTACAAGTTAGTGTAGTGCACAGTGTTCAGCTAAAGCTATAAGTTAGTGTAGTGCGTCCTCCTCACAGTGTACAGCTAAAGCTACAAGTTAGTGTTGTGCATCCTCCTCAGTGTTCAGTTAAAGCTACAAGTTAGTGTAGTGCGTACTCCTCACAGTGTTAAGCTAAATCTACAAGTTAGTGTAGTGCGTCCTCCTCACAGTGTTCAGCTAAAGCTTCAAGTTAGTGTAGTGCATCCTCAGAACAGTGTTCATCTAAAGCTACAAGTTAGTGTAGTGTACAGTGTTCAGCTAAATCTTCAAGTTAGTGTAGTGCGTCCTCCTCACAGTGTTCAGCTAAAGCTTCAAGTTAGTGTAGTGCGTCCACCTCACAGTGTTCTGCTAAAGCTACCAGTTAGTGTAGTGTGTCCTCCTCACAGTGTTCAGCTAAAGCTACAAGTTAGTGTAGTGCGTCCTCCTCACAGTGTTCATCTAAAGCTACAAGTTAGTGTAGTGCACAGTGTTCAGCTAAAGTTACAAGTTAGTGTATTGCGTCCCCCTCACAGTGGTCAGCTAAAGCTACAAGTTAGTGTAGTGCGTCCCCCTCACAGTGTTCAGCTAAAGCTACAAGTTAGTGTAGTGTGACCTCTGCACAGTGTTCAGCTAAAGCTACAAGTTAATGTAGTGTGTCCTCTGAACAGTGTTCAGCTAAAGCTACAAGTTAGTGTAGTCCGTCCTCCTCACAGTGTTCAGCTAAAGCTACAAGTTAGTGCAGTGCGACCTCTGCACAGTGTTCAGCTAAAGCTACAAGTTAGTGTAGTGGGTCCTCTGAACAGTGTTCAGCTAAAGCTACAAGTTAGTGCAGTGCATCCTCTGAACAGTGTTCATCTAAAGCTACAAGTTAGTGTAGTGCACAGTGTTCAGCTAAAGCTACCAGTTAGTGTAGTGCATCTTTTGAACAGTGTTCAACTAAACCTACAAGTTAGTGTAGTGCGTCCTCCTCACAGTGTTCAGCTAAAGCTACAAGTTAGTGTAGTGCGTCCTCCTCTCATTGTTCAGCTAAAGCTACAAGTTCGTGTAGTGCGACCTCTGAACAGTGTTCAGCTAAAGCTACAAGTTAGTGTAGTGCGTCCTCTGAACAGTGTTCAGCTAAAGCTACAAGTTAGTGTAGTGCGTCCTCCCCACAGTGTTCAGCTAAAGCTACAAGTTAGTGTAGTGCACAGTGTTCAGCTAAATCTTCAAGTTAGTGTAGTGCGTCCTCCTCACAGTGTTCAGCTAAAGCTACAAGTTAGTGTAGTGCGTGCTCCTCACAGTGTTCAGCTAAAGCTACAAGTTAGTGCAGTGCATCCTCCTCACAGTGTTCATATAAAGCTACAAGTTAGTGTAGTGCACAGTGTTCAGCTAAAGTTACAAGTTAGTGTAGTGCGTCCCCCTCACAGTGTTCAGGTAAAGCTACAAGTTAGTGTAGTGCATCCTCTGAACAGTGTACATTTAAAGCTACAAGTTAGTGTAGTGCACAGTGTTCAGCTAAATCTACAAGTTAGTGTAGTTCGTCCTCCTCACAGTGTTAATCTAAAGCTACAAGTTAGTGTAGTGTGTCCTCCTCACAGAGTTCAGCTAAATCTGCAAGTTAGTTTAGTGCGTCCTCCTCACAGTGTTCAGCTAAAGCTACAAGTTAGTGTACTGCAACCTCAACACAGTGTTCAGCTAACGCTACAAGTTAGTTTAGTGCATCTTCTGAACAGTGTTCAGCTAAAGCTACAAGTTAGTGTATTGAGTCCTCCTCAGAGTGTTCAGCTAAAGCTACAAGTTAGTTTAGTGCGTCCTCCTCACAGTGTTTAGCTAAAGCTACAAGTGAGTGTAGTGCGACCTCTGCACAGTGTTCAGCTAAAGCTACAAGTTAGTGTAGTGCAACCTCTGCACAGTATTCAGCTAAAGCTACAAGTTAATGTAGTGCGTCCTCTAAACAGTGTTAAGCTAAAGCTACAAGTTAGTGTAGTGTGTCCTCCTCACAGTGTTCAGCTAAAGCTACAAGTTAATGCAGTGCGACCTCTGCACAGTGTTCAGCTAAAGCTACAAGTTAGTGTAGTGCGTCCTCTGAACAGTGTTCAGCTAAAGCTACAAGTTAGTGCAGTGCATCCTCTGAACAGTGTTCATCTAAAGCTACAAGTTAGTGTAGTGCACAGTGTTCAGCTAAAGCTACCAGTTAGTGTAGTGCGTCTTTTGAACAGTTTTCAACGAAACCTACAAGTTAGTGTAGTGCATCCTCCTCACAGTGTTCAGCTAAAGCTACAAGTTAGTGTAGTGCGTCCTCCTCTCATTGTTCAGCTAAAGCTACAAGTTAGTGTAGTGCGTGCTCCTCACAGTGTTCAGCTAAAGCTACAAGTTAGTGTAGTGCATCCTCCTCACAGTGTTCATATAAAGCTACAAGTTAGTGTAGTGCACAGTGTTCAGCTAAATCTACAAGTTAGTGTAGTTCGTCCTCCTCACAGTGTTAAGCTAAAGCTACAAGTTAGTGTAGTGTGTCCTCCTCACAGAGTTCAGCTAAAGCTACAAGTTAGTTTAGTGCGTCCTCCTCACAGTGTTCAGCTAAAGCTACAAGTTAGTGTACTGCAACCTCTGCACAGTGTTCAGCTAACGCTACAAGTTAGTGTAGTGCATCTTCTGAACAGTGTTCAGCTAAAGCTACAAGTTAGTGTATTGAGTCCTCCTCAGAGTGTTCAGCTAAAGCTACAAGTTAGTGTATTGAGTCCTCCTCAGAGTGTTCAGCTAAAGCTACAAGTTAGTTTAGTGCGTCCTCCTCACAGTGTTTAGCTAAAGCTACAAGTTAGTGTAGTGCGACCTCTGCACAGTGTTCAGCTAAAGCTACAAGTTAGTGTAGTGCAACCTCTGCACAGTGTTCAGCTAAAGCTACAAGTTAATGTAGTGCATCCTCTGAACAGTGTTAAGCTAAAGCTACAAGTTAGTGTAGTGCGTCCTCCTCACAGTGTTCAGCTAAAGCTACAAGTTAGTGAAATTCGATCTCTGCATAGTGTTCAGCTAAAGCTACAAGTTAGTGTAGTGCATCTTCTGAACAGTGTTCAGCTAAAGCTACAAGTTAGTGTAATGCGTCCTCCTCACAATGTTCAGCTAAGGCTACAAGTTAGTGTAGTGCGTCCTCCTCACAGTGCTCAGCTAAAGCTACAAGTTAGTGTAGTGCGACCTCTGCACAGTGTTCAGCTAAAGCTACAAGTTAGTGTAGTGCGTCCTCCTTACAGTGTTCAGCTAAAGCTACAAGTTAGTGTAGTGTGTCCTCCTTACAGTGTTCAGCTAAAGCTACAAGTTAGTGTAATGCGACCCCTGCACAGTGTTCAGCTAAAGCTACAAGTTAGTGTAGTTCGTCCTCCTCACAGTGTTCAGCTAAAGCTACAAGTTAGTGTAGTGCGTCCTCTGAACAGTGTTCAGCTAAAGCTACAAGTTAGTGTAGTGCGTCCTCCCCACAGTGTTCAGCTAAAGCTACAAGTTAGTGTAGTGCACAGTGTTCAGCTAAATCTTCAAGTTAGTGTAGTGCGTCCTCCTCACAGTGTTCAGCTAAAGCTACAAGTTAGTGTATTGTGACATCTGCACAGTGTTCAGCTAAATCTACAAGTTAGTGTAGTGCGTCCTCTGAACAGTGTTCATCTAAAGCTACAAGTTAGTGTAGTGCACAGTATTGAGCTAAAGCTATAAGTTGGTGCAGTGCGTCCTCCTCACAGTGTACAACTAAAGCTACAAGTTAGTGCAGTGTGTCCTCCTCAGTGTTCAGTTAAAGCTACAAGATAGTGTAGTGCGACCTCTGCAAAGTGTTCAGCTAAAGCTCCAAGTTTGTGTAGTGCGTCCTCTGAACAGTGTTCAGCTAAAGCTACAAGTTAGTGTAGTGTGACCTCTGCAGAGTGTTCAGCTAAATCTACAAGTTAGTGTAGTGCGTCCTCTGCACAGTGTTCAGCTAAAGCTACAAGTTAATGTAGTGCGTTCTCTGCACAGTGTTCAGCTAAAGCTACAAGTTAGTGTAGTGTGTCCTCTGCACAGTGTTCAGCTAAAGCTACAAGTTATTGTAGTGCGTCCTCTGAAAAGTGTTCAGCTAAAGCTACAAGTTAGTGTAGTGCGTCCTCTGAACAGTGCTCATCAAAAGCTACAAGTTAGTGTAGTGCACAGTCTTCAGCTAAATCTACAACTTAGTGTAGTGCGTCCTCCTCACAGTGTTCAGCTAAAGCTACAAGTTAATGTAGTGCGTTCTCTGAACAGTGTTCAGCTAAAGCTACAAGTTAGTGTAGTGCATCTTCTGAACAGTGTTCAGCGAAAGCTACAAGTTAGTGTAGTGCACAGTGTTCAGCTAAATCTACAAGTTAGTGTAGTGCGTCCACCTCACAGTGTTTTGCTAAAGCTACCAGTTAGTGTAGTGTGTCCTCCTCACAGTGTTCAGCTAAAGCTACAAGTTAGTGTAGTGTTTCCTCCTCACAGTGTTCAGCTAAAGCTACAAGTTAGTGTAGTGCGACCTCTGCCCAGTGTTCAGCTAAGGCTACAAGGTAGTGTAGTGCGTCCTCCTCACAGTGCTCAGCTAAAGCTACAAGTTAGTGTAGTGCGACCTCTGCACAGTGTTCAGCTAAAGCTACAAGTTAGTGTAGTGCGTCCTCCTTACAGTGTTCAGCTAAAGCTACAAGTTAGTGTAGTGTGTCCTCCTTACAGTGTTCAGCTAAAGCTACAAGTTAGTGTAATGCGACCCCTGCACAGTGTTCAGCTAAAGCTACAAGTTAGTGTAGTTCGTCCTCCTCACAGTGTTCAGCTAAAGCTACAAGTTAGTGTAGTAAGACCTCTGCACAGTGTTCAGCTAAAGCTACAAGTTAGTGTAGTGCGTCCTCTGAACAGTGTTCTGCTAAAGCTACAAGTTAGTGTAGTGTGTCCTCCTCACAGTGTTAAGCTAAAGGTACAAGTTAGTGAAGTGCGTCCTCCTCACAGTGTTCAGCTAAAGCTACAAGTTAGTGTATTGTGACATCTGCACAGTGTTCAGCTAAATCTACAAGTTAGTGTAGTGCGTCCTCTGAACAGTGTTCATCTAAAGCTACAAGTTAGTGTAGTGCACAGGGTTGAGCTAAAGCTATAAGTTGGTGTAGTGCGTCCTCCTCACAGTGTACAGCTAAAGCTACAAGTTAGTGTAGTGCATCCTCCTCAGTGTTCAGTTAAAGCTACAAGATAGTGTAGTGCGACCTCTGCACAGTGTTCAGCTAAAGCTACAAGTTTGTGTAGTGCGTCCTCTGAACAGTGTTCAGCTAAAGGTACAAGTTAGTGTAGTGCATCCTCTGAACAGTGTACATCTAAAGCTACAAGTTAGTGTAGTGCACAGTGTTCAGCTAAATCTACAAGTTAGTGTAGTTCATCCTCCTCACAGTGTTAAGCTAAAGCTACAAGTTAGTGTAGTGTGTCCTCCTCACAGAGTTCAGCTAAAGCTACAAGTTAGTTTCGTGCGTCCTCCTCACAGTGTTCAGCTAAAGCTACAAGTTAGTGTAGTGCAACCTCTGCACAGTGTTCAGCTAACGCTACAAGTTAGTGTAGTGCATCCTCTGAACAGTGTACATCTAAAGCTACAATTCAGTGTAGCGCACAGTGTTCAGCTAAATCTAAAAGTTAGTGTAGTTCGTCCTCCTCACAGTGTTAAGCTAAAGCTACAAGTTAGTGTAGTGTGTCCTCCTCACAGAGTTCAGCTAAAGCTACAAGTTAGTTTAGTGCGTCCTCCTCACAGTGTTCAGCTAAAGCTACAAATTAGTGTAGTGCAACCTCTGCACAGTGTTCAGCTAACGCTACAAGTTAGTGTAGTGCATCTTCTGAACAGTGTTCAGCTAAAGCTACAAGTTAGTGTATTGAGTCCTCCTCAGAGTGTTCAGCTAAAGCTACAAGTTAGTTTAGTGCGTCCTCCTCACAGTGTTTAGCTAAAGCTACAAGTTAGTGTAGTGCGACCTCTGCACAGTGTTCAGCTAAATCTACAAGTTAGTGTAGTACGTCCTCCTCACAGTGTTCTGCTAAAGCTACCAGTTAGTGTAGTGTGTCCTCCTCACAGTGTTCAGCTAAAGCTACAAGTTAGTGTAGTGCGTCCTTCTCACAGTGTTCAGCTAAAGCTACAAGTTAGTGTAGTGCGACCTCTGCACAATGTTCAGCTAAAGCTACAAGTTAGTGTAGTGCATCTTCTGAACAGTGCTCAGCTAAAGCTACAAGTTAGTGTAGTGCATCCTCCTCACAGTGTTCATCTAAAGCTACAAGTTAGTGTAGTGCACAGTGTTCAGCTAAAGTTACAAGTTAGTGTATTGCGTCCCCCTCACAGTGGTCAGCTAAAGCTACAAGTTAGTGTAGTGTGACCTCTGCACAGTGTTCAGCTAAAGCTACAAGTTAGTGTAGTGTGTCCTCTGCACAGTGTTCAGCTAAAGCTACAAGTTATTGTAGTGCGTCCTCTGAAAAGTGTTCAGCTAAAGCTACAAGTTAGTGTAGTGCGTCCTCTGAACAGTGCTCATCAAAAGCTACAAGTTAGTGTAGTGCACAGTCTTCAGCTAAATCTACAACTTAGTGTAGTGCGTCCTCCTCACAGTGTTCAGCTAAAGCTACAAGTTAGTGTAGTGCGTCCTCCTCACAGTGTTCAGCTAAATCTATAAGTTAGTGTAGTGCATCCTCCTCACAGTGTTCATCTAAAGCTACAAGTTAGTGTAGTGCACAGTGTTCAGCTAAATCTACAAGCTAGTATAGTGCGTCCTCCTCACAGTGTTCAGCTAAAGCTACAAGTTAGTGTAATGCGTCCCCCTCACAGTGTTCAGCTAAAGCTACAAGTTAGTGTAGTGTGACCTCTGCACAGTGTTCAGCTAAAGCTACAAGTTAATGTAGTGTGTCCTCTGAACAGTGTTCAGCTAAAGCTACAAGTTAGTGTAGTGCGTCCTCCTCACAGTGTTCAGCTAAAGCTACAAGTTAGTGCAGTGCGACCTCTGCACAGTGTTCAGCTAAAGCTACAAGTTAGTGTAGTGCGTCCTCTGAACAGTGTTCAGCTAAAGCTACAAGTTAGTGCAGTGCATCCTCTGAACAGTGTTCAGCTAAAGCTACAAGTTAGTGTAGTGCACAGTGTTCAGCTAAAGCTACCAGTTAGTGTAGTGCGTCCTCTGAACAGTGTTCAGCTAAAGCTACAAGTTAGTGCAGTGCATCCTCTGAACAGTGTTCATCTAAAGCTACAAGTTAGTGTAGTGCACAGTGTTCAGCTAAAGCTACCAGTTAGTGTAGTGCGTCTTTTGAACAGTGTTCAACTAAACCTACAAGTTAGTGTAGTGCGTCCTCCTCACAGTGTTCAGCTAAAGCTACAAGTTAGTGTAGTGCGTCCTCCTCTCATTGTTCAGCTAAAGCTACAAGTTAGTGTAGTGCGACCTCTGAACAGTGTTCAGCTAAAGCTACAAGTTAGTGTAGTGCGTCCTCTGAACAGTGTTCAGCTAAAGCTACAAGTTAGTGTAGTGCGTCCTCCCCACAGTGTTCAGCTAAAGCTACAAGTTAGTGTAGTGCACAGTGTTCAGCTAAATCTTCAAGTTAGTGTAGTGCGTCCTCCTCACAGTGTTCAGCTAAAGCTACAAGTTAGTGTAGTGCGTGCTCCTCACAGTGTTCAGCTAAAGCTACAAGTTAGTGTAGTGCATCCTCCTCACAGTGTTCATATAAAGCTACAAGTTAGTGTAGTGCACAGTGTTCAGCTAAAGTTACAAGTTAGTGTAGTGCGTCCCCCTCACAGTGTTCAGGTAAAGCTACAAGTTAGTGTAGTGCATCCTCTGAACAGTGTACATTTAAAGCTACAAGTTAGTGTAGTGCACAGTGTTCAGCTAAATCTACAAGTTAGTGTAGTTCGTCCTCCTCACAGTGTTAAGCTAAAGCTACAAGTTAGTGTAGTGTGTCCTCCTCACAGAGTTCAGCTAAAGCTACAAGTTAGTTTAGTGCGTCCTCCTCACAGTGTTCAGCTAAAGCTACAAGTTAGTGTACTGCAACCTTTGCACAGTGTTCAGCTAACGCTACAAGTTAGTGTAGTGCATCTTCTGAACAGTGTTCAGCTAAAGCTACAAGTTAGTGTATTGAGTCCTCCTCAGAGTGTTCAGCTAAAGCTACAAGTTAGTTTAGTGCGTCCTCCTCACAGTGTTTAGCTAAAGCTACAAGTTAGTGTAGTGCGACCTCTGCACAGTGTTCAGCTAAAGCTACAAGTTAGTGTAGTGCAACCTCTGCACAGTGTTCAGCTAAAGCTACAAGTTAATGTAGTGTGTCCTCTGAACAGTGTTAAGCTAAAGCTACAAGTTAGTGTAGTGCGTCCTCCTCACAGTGTTCAGCTAAAGCTACAAGTTAGTGTAATACGACCTCTGCATAGTGTTCAGCTAAAGCTACAAGTTAGTGTAGTGCATCTTCTGAACAGTGTTCAGCTAAAGCTACAAGTTAGTGTAATGCGTCCTCCTCACAGTGTTCAGCTAAGGCTACAAGTTAGTGTAGTGCGTCCTCCTCACAGTGCTCAGCTAAAGCTACAAGTTAGTGTAGTGCGACCTCTGCACAGTGTTCAGCTAAAGCTACAAGTTAGTGTAGTGCGTCCTCCTTACAGTGTTCAGCTAAAGCTACAAGTTAGTGTAGTGTGTCCTCCTTACAGTGTTCAGCTAAAGCTACAAGTTAGTGTAATGCGACCCCTGCACAGTGTTCAGCTAAAGCTACAAGTTAGTGTAGTTCGTCCTCCTCACAGTGTTCAGCTAAAGCTACAAGTTAGGGTAGTAAGACCTCTGCACAGTGTTCAGCTAAAGCTACAAGTTAGTGTAGTGCGACCTCTGCACAGTGTTCAGCTAAAGCTACAAGTTAGTGTAGTGCGTCCTCTGAACAGTGTTCAGCTAAAGCTACAAGTTAATGTAGTGCGTCCTCTGAACAGTGTTCAGCTAAAGCTACAAGTTAGTGTAGTGCATCTTCTGAACAGTGTTCAGCGAAAGCTACAAGTTAGTGTAGTGCACAGTGTTCAGCTAAATCTACAAGTTAGTGTAGTGCGTCCACCTCACAGTGTTCTGCTAAAGCTACCAGTTAGTGTAGTGTGTCCTCCTCACAGTGTTCAGCTAAAGCTACAAGTTAGTGTAGTGCGTCCTCCTCACAGTGTTCAGCTAAAGCTACAAGTTAGTGTAGTGTGACCTCTGCACAGTGTTCAGCTAAGGCTACAAGTTAGTGTAGTGCGTCCTCCTCACAGTGCTCAGCTAAAGCTACAAGTTAGTGTAGTGTGACCTCTGCACAGTGTTCAGCTAAAGCTACAAGTTAGTGTAGTGCATCCTCCTTACAGTGTTCAGCTAAAGCTACAAGTTAGTGTAGTGTGTCCTCCTTACAGTGTTCAGCTAAAGCTACAAGTTAGTGTAGTTCGTCCTCCTCACAGTGTTCAGCTAAAGCTACAAGTTAGTGTAGTAAGACCTCTGCACAGTGTTCAGCTAAAGCTACAAGTTAGTGTAGTGCGTCCTCTGAACAGTGTTCAGCTAAAGCTACACGTTAGTGTAGTGTGTCCTCCTCACAGTGTTAAGCTAAAGGTACAAGTTAGTGTAGTGCGTCCTCCTCACAGTGTTCAGCTAAAGCTACAAGTTAGTGTATTGTGACATCTGCACAGTGTTCAGCTAAATCTACAAGTTAGTGTAGTGCGTCCTCTGAACAGTGTTCATCTAAAGCTACAAGTTAGTGTAGTGCACAGTGTTGAGCTAAAGCTATAAGTTGTTGTAGTGCGTCCTCCTCACAGTGTACAGCTAAAGCTACAAGTTAGTGTAGTGCGTCCTCCTGAGTGTTCAGTTAAAGCTACAAGATAGTGTAGTGCGACCTCTGCACAGTGTTCAGCTAAAGCTACAAGTTTGTGTAGTGCGTCCTCTGAACAGTGTTCAGCTAAAGGTACAAGTTAGTGTAGTGCATCCTCTGAACAGTGTACATCTAAAGCTACAAGTTAGTGTAGTGCACAGTGTTCAGCTAAATCTACAAGTTAGTGTAGTTCGTCCTCCTCACAGTGTTAAGTTAAAGCTACAAGTTAGTGTAGTGTGTCCTCCTCACAGAGTTCAGCTAAAGCTACAAGTTAGTTTAGTGCGTCCTCCTCACAGTGTTCAGCTAAAGCTACAAGTTAGTGTAGTGCAACCTCTGCACAGTGTTCAGCTAACGCTACAAGTTAGTGTAGTGCATCCTCTGAACAGTGTACATCTAAAGCTACAAGTTAGTGTAGTGCACAGTGTTCAGCTAAAGCTACCAGTTAGTGTAGTGCGTCCTCTGAACAGTGTTCAGCTAAAGCTACAAGTTAGTGCAGTGCATCCTCTGAACAGTGTTCATCTAAAGCTACAAGTTAGTGTAGTGCACAGTGTTCAGCTAAAGCTACCAGTTAGTGTAGTGCGTCTTTTGAACAGTGTTCAACTAAACCTACAAGTTAGTGTAGTGCGTCCTCCTCACAGTGTTCAGCTAAAGCTACAAGTTAGTGTAGTGCGTCCTCCTCTCATTGTTCAGCTAAAGCTACAAGTTAGTGTAGTGCGACCTCTGAACAGTGTTCAGCTAAAGCTACAAGTTAGTGTAATGCGTCCTCTGAACAGTGTTCAGCTAAAGCTACAAGTTAGTGTAGTGCGTCCTCCCCACAGTGTTCAGCTAAAGCTACAAGTTAGTGTAGTGCACAGTGTTCAGCTAAATCTTCAAGTTAGTGTAGTGCGTCCTCCTCACAGTGTTCAGCTAAAGCTACAAGTTAGTGTAGTGCGTGCTCCTCACAGTGTTCAGCTAAAGCTACAAGTTAGTGTAGTGCATCCTCCTCACAGTGTTCATATAAAGCTACAAGTTAGTGTAGTGCACAGTGTTCAGCTAAAGTTACAAGTTAGTGTAGTGCGTCCCCCTCACAGTGTTCAGGTAAAGCTACAAGTTAGTGTAGTGCATCCTCTGAACAGTGTACATTTAAAGCTACAAGTTAGTGTAGTGCACAGTGTTCAGCTAAATCTACAAGTTAGTGTAGTTCGTCCTCCTCACAGTGTTAAGCTAAAGCTACAAGTTAGTGTAGTGTGTCCTCCTCACAGAGTTCAGCTAAAGCTACAAGTTAGTTTAGTGCGTCCTCCTCACAGTGTTCAGCTAAAGCTACAAGTTAGTGTACTGCAACCTCTGCACAGTGTTCAGCTAACGCTACAAGTTAGTGTAGTGCATCTTCTGAACAGTGTTCAGCTAAAGCTACAAGTTAGTGTATTGAGTCCTCCTCAGAGTGTTCAGCTAAAGCTACAAGTTAGTTTAGTGCGTCCTCCTCACAGTGTTTAGCTAAAGCTACAAGTTAGTGTAGTGCGACCTCTGCACAGTGTTCAGCTAAAGCTACAAGTTAGTGTAGTGCAACCTCTGCACAGTGTTCAGCTAAAGCTACAAGTTAATGTAGTGTGTCCTCTGAACAGTGTTAAGCTAAAGCTACAAGTTAGTGTAGTGCGTCCTCCTCACAGTGTTCAGCTAAAGCTACAAGTTAGTGTAATACGACCTCTGCATAGTGTTCAGCTAAAGCTACAAGTTAGTGTAGTGCATCTTCTGAACAGTGTTCAGCTAAAGCTACAAGTTAGTGTAATGCGTCCTCCTCACAGTGTTCAGCTAAGGCTACAAGTTAGTGTAGTGCGTCCTCCTCACAGTGCTCAGCTAAAGCTACAAGTTAGTGTAGTGCGACCTCTGCACAGTGTTCAGCTAAAGCTACAAGTTAGTGTAGTGCGTCCTCCTTACAGTGTTCAGCTAAAGCTACAAGTTAGTGTAGTGTGTCCTCCTTACAGTGTTCAGCTAAAGCTACAAGTTAGTGTAATGCGACCCCTGCACAGTGTTCAGCTAAAGCTACAAGTTAGTGTAGTTCGTCCTCCTCACAGTGTTCAGCTAAAGCTACAAGTTAGTGTAGTAAGACCTCTGCACAGTGTTCAGCTAAAGCTACAAGTTAGTGTAGTGCGACCTCTGCACAGTGTTCAGCTAAAGCTACAAGTTAGTGTAGTGCGTCCTCTGAACAGTGTTCAGCTAAAGCTACAAGTTAATGTAGTGCGTCCTCTGAACAGTGTTCAGCTAAAGCTACAAGTTAGTGTAGTGCATCTTCTGAACAGTGTTCAGCGAAAGCTACAAGTTAGTGTAGTGCACAGTGTTCAGCTAAATCTACAAGTTAGTGTAGTGCGTCCACCTCACAGTGTTCTGCTAAAGCTACCAGTTAGTGTAGTGTGTCCTCCTCACAGTGTTCAGCTAAAGCTACAAGTTAGTGTAGTGCGTCCTCCTCACAGTGTTCAGCTAAAGCTACAAGTTAGTGTAGTGCGACCTCTGCACAGTGTTCAGCTAAGGCTACAAGTTAGTGTAGTGCGTCCTCCTCACAGTGCTCAGCTAAAGCTACAAGTTAGTGTAGTGTGACCTCTGCACAGTGTTCAGCTAAAGCTACAAGTTAGTGTAGTGCATCCTCCTTACAGTGTTCAGCTAAAGCTACAAGTTAGTGTAGTGTGTCCTCCTTACAGTGTTCAGTTAAAGCTACAAGTTAGTGTAGTTCGTCCTCCTCATAGTGTTCAGCTAAAGCTACAAGTTAGTGTAGTAAGACCTCTGCACAGTGTTCAGCTAAAGCTACAAGTTAGTGTAGTGCGTCCTCTGAACAGTGTTCAGCTAAAGCTACACGTTAGTGTAGTGTGTCCTCCTCACAGTGTTAAGCTAAAGGTACAAGTTAGTGTAGTGCGTCCTCCTCACAGTGTTCAGCTAAAGCTACAAGTTAGTGTATTGTGACATCTGCACAGTGTTCAGCTAAATCTACAAGTTAGTGTAGTGCGTCCTCTGAACTGTGTTCATCTAAAGCTACAAGTTAGTGTAGTGCACAGTGTTGAGCTAAAGCTATAAGTTGTTGTAGTGCGTCCTCCTCACAGTGTACAGCTAAAGCTACAAGTTAGTGTAGTGCATCCTCCTGAGTGTTCAGTTAAAGCTACAAGATAGTGTAGTGCGACCTCTGCACAGTGTTCAGCTAAAGCTACAAGTTTGTGTAGTGCGTCCTCTGAACAGTGTTCAGCTAAAGGTACAAGTTAGTGTAGTGCATCCTCTGAACAGTGTACATCTAAAGCTACAAGTTAGTGTAGTGCACAGTGTTCAGCTAAATCTACAAGTTAGTGTAGTTCGTCCTCCTCACAGTGTTAAGTTAAAGCTACAAGTTAGTGTAGTGTGTCCTCCTCACAGAGTTCAGCTAAAGCTACAAGTTAGTTTAGTGGGTCCTCCTCACAGTGTTCAGCTAAAGCTACAAGTTAGTGTAGTGCAACCTCTGCACAGTGTTCAGCTAACGCTACAAGTTAGTGTAGTGCATCCTCTGAACAGTGTACATCTAAAGCTACAAGTTAGTGTAGTGCACAGTGTTCAGCTAAATCTACAAGTTAGTGTAGTTCTTCCTCCTCACAGTGTTAAGCTAAAGCTACAAGTTAGTGTAGTGTGTCCTCCTCACAGAGTTCAGCTAAAGCTACAAGTTAGTTTAGTGCGTCCTCCTCACAGTGTTCAGCTAAAGTTACAAGTTAGTGTAGTGCAACCTCTGCACAGTGTTCAGCTAACGCTACAAGTTAGTGTAGTGCATCTTCTGAACAGTGTTCAGCTAAAGCTACAAGTTAGTGTATTGAGTCCTCCTCAGAGTGTTCAGCTAAAGCTACAAGTTAGTTTAGTGCGTCCTCCTCACAGTGTTTAGCTAAAGCTACAAGTTAGTGTAGTGCGACCTCTGCACAGTGTTCAGCTAAATCTACAAGTTAGTGTAGTACGTCCTCCTCACAGTGTTCTGCTAAAGCTACCAGTTAGTGTAGTGTGTCCTCCTCACAGTGTTCAGCTAAAGCTACAAGTTAGTGTAGTGCGTCCTCCTCACAGTGTTCAGCTAAAGCTACAAGTTAGTGTAGTGCGACCTCTGCACAGTGTTCAGCTAAAGCTACAAGTTTGTGTAGTGCATCTTCTGAACAGTGTTCAGCTAAAGCTACAAGTTAGTGTAGTGCATCCTCCTCACAGTGTTCATCTAAAGCTACAAGTTAGTGTAGTGCACAGTGTTCAGCTAAAGTTACAAGTTAGTGTATTGCGTCCCCCTCACAGTGTTCAGCTAACGCTACAAGTTAGTGTAGTGCATCCTCTGAACAGTGTACATCTAAAGCTACAAGTTAGTGTAGTGCACAGTGTTCAGCTAAATCTACAAGTTAGTGTAGTTCGTCCTCCTCACAGTGTTAAGCTAAAGCTACAAGTTAGTGTAGTGTGTCCTCCTCACAGAGTTCAGCTAAAGCTACAAGTTAGTTTAGTGCGTCCTCCTCACAGTGTTCAGCTAAAGCTACAAGTTAGTGTAGTGCAACCTCTGCACAATGTTCAGCTAACGTTACAAGTTAGTGTAGTGCATCTTCTGAACAGTGTTCAGCTAAAACTAGAAGTTAGTGTATTGAGTCCTCCTCAGAGTGTTCAGCTAAAGCTACAAGTTAGTTTAGTGCGTCCTCCTCACAGTGTTTAGCTAAAGCTACAAGTTAGTGTAGTGCGACCTCTGCACAGTGTTCAGCTAAATCTACAAGTTAGTGTATTACGTCCTCCTCACAGTGTTCTGCTAAAGCTACCAGTTAGTGCAGTGTGTCCTCCTCACAGTGTTCAGCTAAAGCTACAAGTTAGTGTAGTGCGTCCTCCTCACAGTGTTCAGCTAAAGCTACAAGTTAGTGTAGTGCGACCTCTGCACAGTGTTCAGCTAAAGCTACAAGTTAGTGTAGTGCATCTTCTGAACAGTGTTCAGCTAAAGCTACAAGTTAGTGTAGTGCATCCTCCTCACAGTGTTCATCTAAAGCTACAAGTTAGTGTAGTGCACAGTGTTCAGCTAAAGTTACAAGTTAGTGTATTGCGTCCCCCTCACAGTGGTCAGCTAAAGCTACAAGTTAGTGTAGTGTGACCTCTGCACAGTGTTCAGCTAAAGCTACAAGTTAGTGTAGTGTGTCCTCTGCACAGTGTTCAGCTAAAGCTACAAGTTATTGTAGTGCGTCCTCTGAACAGTGTTCAGCTAAAGCTACAAGTTAGTGTAGTGCGTCCTCTGAACAGTGCTCATCAAAAGCTACAAGTTAGTGTAGTGCACAGTCTTCAGCTAAATCTACAACTTAGTGTAGTGCGTCCTCCTCACAGTGTTCAGCTAAAGCTACAAGTTAGTGTAGTGCGTCCTCCTCACAGTGTTCAGCTAAAGCTACAAGTTAGTGTAGTGCATCGTCCTCACAGTGTTCATCTAAAGCTACAAGTTAGTGTTGTGCACAGTGTTCAGCTAAATCTACAAGTTAGTATAGTGCGTCCTCCTCACAGTGTTCAGCTAAAGCTACAAGTTAGTGTAGTGTGACCTCTGCACAGTGTTCAGCTAAAGCTACAAGTTAATGTAGTGTGTCCTCTGAACAGTGTTCAGCTAAAGCTACAAGTTAGTGTAGTGCGTCCTCCTCACAGTGTTCAGCTAAAGCTACAAGTTAGTGAAGTGCGACCTCTGCACAGTGTTCAGCTAAAGCTACAAGTTAGTGTAGTGCGTCCTCTGAACAGTGTTCAGCTAAAGCTACAAGTTAGTGCAGTGCATCCTCTGAACAGTGTTCATCTAAAGCTACAAGTTAGTGTAGTGCACAGTGTTCAGCTAAAGCTACCAGTTAGTGTAGTGCGTCTTTTGAACAGTGTTCAACTAAACCTACAAGTTAGTGTAGTGCGTCCTCCTCACAGTGTTCAGCGAAAGCTACAAGTTAGTGTAGTGCGTCCTCCTCTCATTGTTCAGCTAAAGCTACAAGTTAGTGTAGTGCGACCTCTGAACAGTGTTCAGCTAAAGCTACAAGTTAGTGTAGTGCGTCCTCTGAACAGTGTTCAGCTAAAGCTACAAGTTAGTGTAGTGCGTCCTCCCCACAGTGTTCAACTAAAGCTACAAGTTAGTGTAGTGCACAGTGTTCAGCTAAATCTTCAAGTTAGTGTAGTGCGTCCTCCTCACAGTGTTCAGCTAAAGCTACAAGTTAGTGTAGTGCGTGCTCCTCACAGTGTTCAGCTAAAGCTACAAGTTAGTGTAGTACATCCTCCTCACAGTGTTCATATAAAGCTACAAGTTAGTGTAGTGCACAGTGTTCAGCTAAAGTTACAAGTTAGTGTAGTGAGTCCCCCTCACAGTGTTCAGGTAAAGATACAAGTTAGTGTAGTGCATCCTCTGAACAGTGTACATTTAAAGCTACAAGTTAGTGTAGTGCACAGTGTTCAGCTAAATCTACAAGTTAGTGTAGTTCGTCCTCCTCACAGTGTTAAGCTAAAGCTACAAGTTAGTGTAGTGTGTCCTCCTCACAGTGTTCAGCTAAAGCTACAAGTTAGTGTACTGCAACCTCTGCACAGTGTTCAGCTAACGCTACAAGTTAGTGTAGTGCATCTTCTGAACAGTGTTCAGCTAAAGCTACAAGTTAGTTTATTGAGTCCTCCTCAGAGTGTTCAGCTAAAGCTACAAGTTAGTTTAGTGCGTCCTCCTCACAGTGTTTAGCTAAAGCTACAAGTTAGTGTAGTGCAACCTCTGCACAGTGTTCAGCTAAAGCTACAAGTTAGTGTAGTGTAACCTCTGCACAGTGTTCAGCTAAAGCTACAAGTTAATGTAGTGCGTCCTCCGAACAGTGTTAAGCTAAAGCTACAAGTTAGTGTAGTGCGTCCTCCTCACAGTGTTCAGCTAAAGCTACAAGTTAGTGTAATGCGACCTCTGCATAGTGTTCAGCTAAAGCTACAAGTTAGTGTAGTGCATCTTCTGAACAGTGTTCAGCTAAAGCTACAAGTTAGTGTAATGTGTCCTCCTCACAGTGTTCAGCTAAGGCTACAAGTTAGTGTAGTGCGTCCTCCTCACAGTGCTCAGCTAAAGCTACACGTTAATGTAGTGTGACCTCTGCACAGTGTTCAGCTAAAGCTACAAGTTAGTGTAGTGCGTCCTCCTTACAGTGTTCAGCTAAAGCTACAAGTTAGTGTAGTATGTCCTCCTTACAGTGTTCAGCTAAAGCTACAAGTTAGTGTAATGCGACCCCTGCACAGTGTTCAGCTAAAGCTACAAGTTAGTGTAGTTCGTCCTCCTCACAGTGTTCAGCTAAAGCTACAAGTTAGTGTAGTAAGACCTCTGCACAGTGTTCAGCTAAAGCTACAAGTTAGTGTAGTGCGACCTCTGCACAGTGTTCAGCTAAAGCTACAAGTTAGTGTAGTGCGTCCTCTGAACAGTGTTCAGCTAAAGCTACAAGTTAGTGTAGTGCGTCCTCCCCACAGTGTTCAGCTAAAGCTACAAGTTAGTGTAGTGCACAGTGTTCAGCTAAATCTTCAAGTTAGTGTAGTGCGTCCTCCTCACAGTGTTCAGCTAAAGCTACAAGTTAGTGTATTGTGACATCTGCAAAGTGTTCAGCTAAATCTACAAGTTAGTGTAGTGCGTCCTCTGAACAGTGTTCATCTAAAGCTACAAGTTAGTGTAGTGCACAGTGTTGAGCTAAAGCTATAAGTTGGTGCAGTGCGTCCTCCTCACAGTCTACAGCTAAAGCTACAAGTTAGTGCAGTGCGTCCTCCTCAGTGTTCAGTTAAAGCTACAAGATAGTGTAGTGCGACCTCTGCACAGTGTTCAGCTAAATCTACAAGTTAGTGTAGTGCGTCCTCTGCACAGTGTTCAGCTAAAGCTACAAGTTAATGTAGTGCGTCCTCTGAACAGTGTTCAGCTAAAGCTACAAGTTAGTGTAGTGCATCTTCTGAACAGTGTTCAGCGAAAGCTACAAGTTAGTGTAGGGCACAGTGTTCAGCTAAATCTACAAGTTAGTGTAGTGCATCCACCTCACAGTGTTCTGCTAAAGCTACCAGTTAGTGTAGTGTGTCCTCCTCACAGTGTTCAGCTAAAGCTACAAGTTAGTGTAGTGCGTCCTCCTCACAGTGTTCAGCTAAAGCTACAAGTTAGTGTAGTGCGACCTCTGCACAGTGTTCAGCTAAGGCTACAAGTTAGTGTAGTGCGTCCTCCTCACAGTGCTCAGCTAAAGCTACAAGTTAGTGTAGTGTGACCTCTGCACAGTGTTCAGCTAAAGCTACAAGTTAGTGTAGTGCGTCCTCCTTACAGTGTTCAGCTAAAGCTACAAGTTAGTGTAGTGTGTCCTCCTTACAGTGTTCAGTTAAAGCTACAAGTTAGTGTAGTGCGTCCTCCTCACAGTGCTCAGCTAAAGCTACAAGTTAGTGTAGTGCGACCTCTGCACAGTGTTCAGCTAAAGCTACAAGATAGTGTAGTGCGACCTCTGCACAGTGTTCAGCTAAAGCTACAAGTTTGTGTAGTGCGTCCTCTGAACAGTGTTCAGCTAAAGGTACAAGTTAGTGTAGTGCATCCTCTGAACAGTGTACATCTAAAGCTACAAGTTAGTGTAGTGCACAGTGTTCAGCTAAATCTACAAGTTAGTGTAGTTCGTCCTCCTCACAGTGTTAAGCTAAAGCTACAAGTTAGTGTAGTGTGTCCTCCTCACAGAGTTCAGCTAAAGCTACAAGTTAGTTTAATGCGTCCTCCTCACAGTGTTCAGCTAAAGCTACAAGTTAGTGTAGTGCAACCTCTGCACAGTGTTCAGCTAACGCTACAAGTTAGTGTAGTGCATCCTCTGAACAGTGTACATCTAAAGTTACAAGTTAGTGTAGTGCACAGTGTTCAGCTAAATTGACAAGTTAGTGTAGTTCGTCCTCCTCACAGTTTTAAGCTAAAGCTACAAGTTAGTGTAGTGTGTCCTCCTCACAAAGTTCAGCTAAAGCTACAAGTTAGTTTAGTGCGACCTCCTGACAGTGTTCAGCTAAAGCTACAAGTTAGTGTAGTGCAACCTCTGCACAGTGTTCAGCTAAAGCTACAAGTTAGTGTGTTGAGTCCTCCTCAGAGTGTTCAGCTAAAGCTACAAGTTAGTTTAGTGCGTCTTCCTCACAGTGTTTAGCTAAAGCTACAAGTTAGTGTAGTGCGACCTCTGCACAGTGTTCAGCTAAATCTACAAGTTAGTGTAGTACGTCTTCCTCACAGTGTTCTGCTAAAGCTACCAGTTAGTGTAGTGTGTCCTCCTCACAGTGTTCAGCTAAAGCTACAAGTTAGTGTAGTGCGACCTCTGCACAGTGTTCAGCGAAAGCTACAAGTTAGTGTAGTGCATCTTCTGAACAGTGTTCAGCTAAAGCTACAAGTTAGTGTAGTGCATCCTCCTCACAGTGTTCATCTAAAGCTACAAGTTAGTGTAGTGCACAGTGTTCAGCTAAAGTTACAAGTTAGTGTATTGCGTCCCCCCTCACAGTGGTCAGCTAAAGCTACAAGTTAGTGTAGTGTGACCTCTGCACAGTGTTCAGCTAAAGCTACAAGTTAGTGTAGTGTGTCCTCTGCACAGTGTTCAGCTAAAGCTACAAGTTATTGTAGTGCGTCCTCTGAACAGTGTTCAGCTAAAGCTACAAGTTAGTGTAGTGCGTCCTCTGAACAGTGCTCATCAAAAGCTACAAGTTAGTGTAGTGCACAGTCTTCATCTAAATCTACAACTTAGTGTAGTGCGTCCTCCTCACACTGTTCAGCTAAAGCTACAAGTTAGTGTAGTGCGTCCTCCTCACAGTGTTCAGCTAAAGCTACAAGTTAGTGTAGTGCATCCTCCTCACAGTGTTCATCTAAAGCTACAAGTTAGTGTAGTGCACAGTGTTCAGCTAAATCTACAAGTTAGTATAGTGTGTCCTCCTCACAGTGTTCAGCTAAAGCTACAAGTTAGTGTAGTGCGTCCCCCTCACAGTGTTCAGCTAAAGCTACAAGTTAGTGTAGTGTGACCTCTGCACAGTGTTCAGCTAAAGCTACAAGTTAATGTAGTGTGTCCTCTGAACAGTGTTCAGCTAAAGCTACAAGTTAGTGTAGTGCGTCCTCCTCACAGTGTTCAGCTAAAGCTACAAGTTAGTGTAGTGCGTCCTCTGAACAGTGTTCAGCTAAAGCTACAAGTTAGTGCAGTGCATCCTCTGAACAGTGTTCATCTAAAGCTACAAGTTAGTGTAGTGCACAGTGTTCAGCTAAAGCTACCAGTTAGTGTAGTGCGTCCTCTGAACAGTGTTCAGCTAAAGCTACAAGTTAGTGCAGTGCATCCTCTGAACAGTGTTCATCTAAAGCTACAAGTTAGTGTAGTGCACAGTGTTCAGCTAAAGCTACCAGTTAGTGTAGTGCGTCTTTTGAACAGTGTTCAACTAAACCTACAAGTTAGTGTAGTGCGTCCTCCTCACAGTGTTCAGCTAAAGCTACAAGTTAGTGTAGTGCGTCCTCCTCTAATTGTTCAGCTAAAGCTACAAGTTAGTGTAGTGCGACCTATGAACAGTGTTCAGCTAAAGCTACATGTTAGTGTAGTGCGTCCTCTGAACAGTGTTCAGCTAAAGCTACAAGTTAGTGTAGTGCGTCCTCCCCACAGTGTTCAGCTAAAGCTACAAGTTAGTGTAGTGCACAGTGTTCAGCTAAATCTTCAAGTTAGTGTAGTGCGTCCTCCTCACAGTGTTCAGCTAAAGCTACAAGTTAGTGTAGTGCGTGCTCCTCACAGTGTTCAGCTAAAGCTACAAGTTAGTGTAGTGCATCCTCCTCACAGTGTTCATATAAAGCTACAAGTTAGTGTAGTGCACAGTGTTCAGCTAAAGTTACAAGTTAGTGTAGTGCGTCCCCCTCACAGTGTTCAGGTAAAGCTACAAGTTAGTGTAGTGCATCCTCTGAACAGTGTACATTTAAAGCTAAAAGTTAGTGTAGTGCACAGTGTTCAGCTAAATCTACAAGTTAGTGTAGTTCGTCCTCCTCACAGTGTTAAGCTAAAGCTACAAGTTAGTGTAGTGTGTCCTCCTCACAGAGTTCAGCTAAAGCTACAAGTTAGTTTAGTGCGTCCTCCTCACAGTGTTCAGCTAAAGCTACAAGTTAGTGTACTGCAACCTCTGCACAGTGTTCAGCTAACGCTACAAGTTAGTGTAGTGCATCTTCTGAACAGTGTTCAGCTAAAGCTACAAGTTAGTGTACTGAGTCCTCCTCAGAGTGTTCAGCTAAAGCTACAAGTTAGTTTAGTGCGTCCTCCTCACAGTGTTTAGCTAAAGCTACAAGTTAGTGTAGTGCGACCTCTGCACAGTGTTCAGCTAAAGCTACAAGTTAGTGTAGTGCAACCTCTGCACAGTGTTCAGCTAAAGCTACAAGTTAATGTAGTGTGTCCTCTGAACAGTGTTAAGCTAAAGCTACAAGTTAGTGTAGTGCGTCCTCCTCACAGTGTTCAGCTAAAGCTACAAGTTAGTGTAATACGACCTCTGCATAGTGTTCAGCTAAAGCTACAAGTTAGTGTAGTGCATCTTCTGAACAGTGTTCAGCTAAAGCTACAAGTTAGTGTAATGCGTCCTCCTCACAGTGTTCAGCTAAGGCTACAAGTTAGTGTAGTGCGTCCTCCTCACAGTGCTCAGCTAAAGCTACAAGTTAGTGTAGTGCGACCTCTGCACAGTGTTCAGCTAAAGCTACAAGTTAGTGTAGTGCGTCCTCCTTACAGTGTTCAGCTAAAGCTACAAGTTAGTGTAGTGTGTCCTCCTTACAGTGTTCAGCTAAAGCTACAAGTTAGTGTAATGCGACCCCTGCACAGTGTTCAGCTAAAGCTACAAGTTAGTGTAGTTCGTCCTCCTCACAGTGTTCAGCTAAAGCTACAAGTTAGTGTAGTAAGATCTCTGCACAGTGTTCAGCTAAAGCTACAAGTTAGTGTAGTGCGACCTCTGCACAGTGTTCAGCTAAAGCTACAAGTTAGTGTAGTGCGTCCTCTGAACAGTGTTCAGCTAAAGCTACAAGTTAATGTAGTGCGTCCTCTGAACAGTGTTCAGCTAAAGATACAAGTTAGTGTAGTGCATCTTCTGAACAGTGTTCAGCGAAAGCTACAAGTTAGTGTAGTGCACAGTGTTCAGCTAAATCTACAAGTTAGTGTAGTGCGTCCACCTCACAGTGTTCTGCTAAAGCTACCAGTTAGTGTAGTGTGTCCTCCTCACAGTGTTCAGCTAAAGCTACAAGTTAGTGTAGTGCGTCCTCCTCACAGTGTTCAGCTAAAGCTACAAGTTAGTGTAGTGCGACCTCCTCACAGTGTTCAGCTAAGGCTACAAGTTAGTGTAGTGCGTCCTCCTCACAGTGCTCAGCTAAAGCTACAAGTTAGTGTAGTGTGACCTCTGCACAGTGTTCAGCTAAAGCTACAAGTTGGTGTAGTGCATCCTCCTTACAGTGTTCAGCGAAAGCTACAAGTTAGTGTAGTGTGTCCTCCTTACAGTGTTCAGCTAAAGCTACAAGTTAGTGTAGTTCGTCCTCCTCACAGTGTTCAGCTAAAGCTACAAGTTAGTGTAGTAAGACGTCTGCACAGTGTTCAGCTAAAGCTACAAGTTAGTGTAGTGCGTCCTCTGAACAGTGTTCAGCTAAAGCTACACGTTAATGTAGTGTGTCCTCCTCACAGTGTTAAGCTAAAGGTACAAGTTAGTGTAGTGCGTCCTCCTCACAGTGTTCAGCTAAAGCTACAAGTTAGTGTATTGTGACATCTGCACAGTGTTCAGCTAAATCTACAAGTTAGTGTAGTGCGTCCTCTGAACAGTGTTCATCTAAAGCTACAAGTTAGTGTAGTGCACAGTGTTGAGCTAAAGCTATAAGTTGTTGTAGTGCGTCCTCCTCACAGTGTACAGCTAAAGCTACAAGTTAGTGTAGTGCGTCCTCCTCAGTGTTCAGTTAAAGCTACAAGATAGTGTAGTGCGACCTCTGCACAGTGTTCAGCTAAAGCTACAAGTTTGTGTAGTGCGTCCTCTGAACAGTGTTCAGCTAAAGGTACAAGTTAGTGTAGTGCATCCTCTGAACAGTGTACATCTAAAGCTACAAGTTAGTGTAGTGCACAGTATTCAGCTAAATCTACAAGTTAGTGTAGTTCGTCCTCCTCACAGTGTTAAGTTAAAGCTACAAGTTAGTGTAGTGTGTCCTCCTCACAGAGTTCAGCTAAAGCTACAGGTTAGTTTAGTGCGTCCTCCTCACAGTGTTCAGCTAAAGCTACAAGTTAGTGTAGTGCAACCTCTGCACAGTGTTCAGCTAACGCTACAAGTTAGTGTAGTGCATCCTCTGAACAGTGTACATCTAAAGCTACAAGTTAGTGTAGTGCACAGTGTTCAGCTAAATCTACAAGTTAGTGTAGTTCTTCCTCCTCACAGTGTTAAGCTAAAGCTACAAGTTAGTGTAGTGTGTCCTCCTCACAGAGTTCAGCTAAAGCTACAAGTTAGTTTAGTGCGTCCTCCTCACAGTGTTCAGCTAAAGTTACAAGTTAGTGTAGTGCAACCTCTGCACAGTGTTCAGCTAACGCTACAAGTTAGTGTAGTGCATCTTCTGAACAGTGTTCAGCTAAAGCTACAAGTTAGTGTATTGAGTCCTCCTCAGAGTGTTCAGCTAAAGCTACAAGTTAGTTTAGTGCGTCCTCCTCACAGTGTTTAGCTAAAGCTACAAGTTAGTGTAGTGCGACCTCTGCACAGTGTTCAGCTAAATCTACAAGTTAGTGTAGTACGTCCTCCTCACAGTGTTCTGCTAAAGCTACCAGTTAGTGTAGTGTGTCCTCCTCACAGTGTTCAGCTAAAGCTACAAGTTAGTGTAGTGCGTCCTCCTCACAGTGTTCAGCTAAAGCTACAAGTTAGTGTAGTGCGACCTCTGCACAGTGTTCAGCTAAAGCTACAAGTTAGTGTAGTGCATCTTCTGAACAGTGTTCAGCTAAAGCTGCAAGTTAGTGTAGTGCATCCTCCTCACAGTGTTCATCTAAAGCTACAAGTTAGTGTAGTGCACAGTGTTCAGCTAAAGTTACAAGTTAGTGTATTGCGTCCCCCTCACAGTGTTCAGCTAACGCTACAAGTTAGTGTAGTGCATCCTCTGAACAGTGTACATCTAAAGCTACAAGTTAGTGTAGTGCACAGTGTTCAGCTAAATCTACAAGTTAGTGTAGTTCGTCCTCCTCACAGTGTTAAGCTAAAGCTACAAGTTAGTGTAGTGTGTCCTCCTCACAGAGTTCAGCTAAAGCTACAAGTTAGTTTAGTGCGTCCTCCTCACAGTGTTCAGCTAAAGCTACAAGTTAGTGTAGTGCCACCTCTGCACAATGTTCAGCTAACGTTACAAGTTAGTGTAGTGCATCTTCTGAACAGTGTTCAGCTAAAGCTACAAGTTAGTGTATTGAGTCCTCCTCAGAGTGTTCAGCTAAAGCTACAAGTTAGTTTAGTGCGTCCTCCTCACAGTGTTTAGCTAAAGCTACAAGTTAGTGTAGTGCGACCTCTGCACAGTGTTCAGCTAAATCTACAAGTTAGTGTAGTACGTCCTCCTCACAGTGTTCTGCTAAAGCTACCAGTTAGTGTAGTGTGTCCTCCTCACAGTGTTCAGCTAAAGCTACAAGTTAGTGTAGTGCGTCCTCCTCACAGTGTTCAGCTAAAGCTACAAGTTAGTGTAGTGCGACCTCTGCACAGTGTTCAGCTAAAGCTACAAGTTAGTGTAGTGCATCTTCTGAACAGTGTTCAGCTAAAGCTACACGTTAGTGTAGTGCATCCTCCTCACAGTGTTCATCTAAAGCTACAAGTTAGTGTAGTGCACAGTGTTCAGCTAAAGTTACAAGTTAGTGTATTGCATCCCCCTCACAGTGGTCAGCTAAAGCTACAAGTTAGTGTAGTGTGACCTCTGCACAGTGTTCAGCTAAAGCTACAAGTTAGTGTAGTGTGTCCTCTGCACAGTGTTCAGCTAAAGCTACAAGTTATTGTAGTGCGTCCTCTGAACAGTGTTCAGCTAAAGCTACAAGTTAGTGTAGTGCGTCCTCTGAACAGTGCTCATCAAAAGCTACAAGTTAGTGTAGTGCACAGTCTTCAGCTAAATCTACAACTTAGTGTAGTGCGTCCTCCTCACAGTGTTCAGCTAAAGCTACAAGTTAGTGTAGTGCGTCCTCCTCACAGTGTTCAGCTAAAGCTACAAGTTAGTGTAGTGCATCGTCCTCACAGTGTTCATCTAAAGCTACAAGTTAGTGTTGTGCACAGTGTTCAGCTAAATCTACAAGTTAGTATAGTGCGTCCTCCTCACAGTGTTCAGCTAAAGCTACAAGTTAGTGTAGTGTGACCTCTGCACAGTGTTCAGCTAAAGCTACAAGTTAATGTAGTGTGTCCTCTGAACAGTGTTCAGCTAAAGCTACAAGTTAGTGTAGTGCGTCCTCCTCACAGTGTTCAGCTAAAGCTACAAGTTAGTGAAGTGCGACCTCTGCACAGTGTTCAGCTAAAGCTACAAGTTAGTGTAGTGCGTCCTCTGAACAGTGTTCAGCTAAAGCTACAAGTTAGTGCAGTGCATCCTCTGAACAGTGTTCATCTAAAGCTACAAGTTAGTGTAGTGCACAGTGTTCAGCTAAAGCTACCAGTTAGTGTAGTGCGTCTTTTGAACAGTGTTCAACTAAACCTACAAGTTAGTGTAGTGCGTCCTCCTCACAGTGTTCAGCGAAAGCTACAAGTTAGTGTAGTGCGTCCTCCTCTCATTGTTCAGCTAAAGCTACAAGTTAGTGTAGTGCGACCTCTGAACAGTGTTCAGCTAAAGCTACAAGTTAGTGTAGTGCGTCCTCTGAACAGTGTTCAGCTAAAGCTACAAGTTAGTGTAGTGCGTCCTCCCCACAGTGTTCAGCTAAAGCTACAAGTTAGTGTAGTGCACAGTGTTCAGCTAAATCTTCAAGTTAGTGTAGTGCGTCCTCCTCACAGTGTTCAGCTAAAGCTACAAGTTAGTGTAGTGCGTGCTCCTCACAGTGTTCAGCTAAAGCTACAAGTTAGTGTAGTGCATCCTCCTCACAGTGTTCATATAAAGCTACAAGTTAGTGTAGTGCACAGTGTTCAGCTAAAGTTACAAGTTAGTGTAGTGAGTCCCCCTCACAGTGTTCAGGTAAAGCTACAAGTTAGTGTAGTGCATCCTCTGAACAGTGTACATTTAAAGCTACAAGTTAGTGTAGTGCACAGTGTTCAGCTAAATCTACAAGTTAGTGTAGTTCGTCCTCCTCACAGTGTTCAGCTAAAGCTACAAGTTAGTGTACTGCAACCTCTGCACAGTGTTCAGCTAACGCTACAAGTTAGTGTAGTGCATCTTCTGAACAGTGTTCAGCTAAAGCTACAAGTTAGTTTATTGAGTCCTCCTCAGAGTGTTCAGCTAAAGCTACAAGTTAGTTTAGTGCGTCCTCCTCACAGTGTTTAGCTAAAGCTACAAGTTAGTGTAGTGCGACCTCTGCACAGTGTTCAGCTAAAGCTACAAGTTAGTGTAGTGTAACCTCTGCACAGTGTTCAGCTAAAGCTACAAGTTAATGTAGTGCGTCCTCCGAACAGTGTTAAGCTAAAGCTACAAGTTAGTGTAGTGCGTCCTCCTCACAGTGTTCAGCTAAAGCTACAAGTTAGTGTAATGCGACCTCTGCATAGTGTTCAGCTAAAGCTACAAGTTAGTGTAGTGCATCTTCTGAACAGTGTTCAGCTAAAGCTACAAGTTAGTGTAATGCGTCCTCCTCACAGTGTTCAGCTAAGGCTACAAGTTAGTGTAGTGCGTCCTCCTCACAGTGCTCAGCTAAAGCTACACATTAATGTAGTACGACCTCTGCACAGTGTTCAGCTAAAGCTACAAGTTAGTGTAGTGCGTCCTCCTTACAGTGTTCAGCTAAAGCTACAAGTTAGTGTAGTATGTCCTCCTTACAGTGTTCAGCTAAAGCTACAAGTTAGTGTAATGCGACCCCTGCACAGTGTTCAGCTAAAGCTACAAGTTAGTGTAGTTCGTCCTCCTCACAGTGTTCAGCTAAAGCTACAAGTTAGTGTAGTAAGACCTCTGCACAGTGTTCAGCTAAAGCTACAAGTTAGTGTAGTGCGACCTCTGCACAGTGTTCAGCTAAAGCTACAAGTTAGTGTAGTGTGACCTCTGCACAGTGTTCAGCTAAAGCTACAAGTTAGTGTAGTGTGTCCTCTGCACAGTGTTCAGCTAAAGCTACAAGTTATTGTAGTGCGTCCTCTGAACAGTGTTCAGCTAAAGCTACAAGTTAGTGTAGTGCGTCCTCTGAACATTGCTCATCAAAAGCTACAAGTTAGTGTAGTGCACAGTCTTCAGCTAAATCTACAACTTAGTGTAGTGCGTCCTCCTCACAGTGTTCAGCTAAAGCTACAAGTTAGTGTAGTGCGTCCTCCTCACAGTGTTCAGCTAAAGCTACAAGTTAGTGTAGTGCATCGTCCTCACAGTGTTCATCTAAAGCTACAAGTTAGTGTTGTGCACAGTGTTCAGCTAAATCTACAAGTTAGTATAGTGCGTCCTCCTCACAGTGTTCAGCTAAAGCTACAAGTTAGTGTAGTGTGACCTCTGCACAGTGTTCAGCTAAAGCTACAAGTTAATGTAGTGTGTCCTCTGAACAGTGTTCAGCTAAAGCTACAAGTTAGTGTAGTGCGTCCTCCTCACAGTGTTCAGCTAAAGCTACAAGTTAGTGAAGTGCGACCTCTGCACAGTGTTCAGCTAAAGCTACAAGTTAGTGTAGTGCGTCCTCTGAACAGTGTTCAGCTAAAGCTACAAGTTAGTGCAGTGCATCCTCTGAACAGTGTTCATCTAAAGCTACAAGTTAGTGTAGTGCACAGTGTTCAGCTAAAGCTACCAGTTAGTGTAGTGCGTCTTTTGAACAGTGTTCAACTAAACCTACAAGTTAGTGTAGTGCGTCCTCCTCACAGTGTTCAGCGAAAGCTACAAGTTAGTGTAGTGCGTCCTCCTCTCATTGTTCAGCTAAAGCTACAAGTTAGTGTAGTGCGACCTCTGAACAGTGTTCAGCTAAAGCTACAAGTTAGTGTAGTGCGTCCTCTGAACAGTGTTCAGCTAAAGCTACAAGTTAGTGTAGTGCGTCCTCCCCACAGTGTTCAGCTAAAGCTACAAGTTAGTGTAGTGCACAGTGTTCAGCTAAATCTTCAAGTTAGTGTAGTGCGTCCTCCTCACAGTGTTCAGCTAAAGCTACAAGTTAGTGTAGTGCGTGCTCCTCACAGTGTTCAGCTAAAGCTACAAGTTAGTGTAGTGCATCCTCCTCACAGTGTTCATATAAAGCTACAAGTTAGTGTAGTGCACAGTGTTCAGCTAAAGTTACAAGTTAGTGTAGTGAGTCCCCCTCACAGTGTTCAGGTAAAGCTACAAGTTAGTGTAGTGCATACTCTGAACAGTGTACATTTAAAGCTACAAGTTAGTGTAGTGCACAGTGTTCAGCTAAATCTACAAGTTAGTGTAGTTCGTCCTCCTCACAGTGTTCAGCTAAAGCTACAAGTTAGTGTACTGCAACCTCTGCACAGTGTTCAGCTAACGCTACAAGTTAGTGTAGTGCATCTTCTGAACAGTGTTCAGCTAAAGCTACAAGTTAGTTTATTGAGTCCTCCTCAGAGTGTTCAGCTAAAGCTACAAGTTAGTTTAGTGCGTCCTCCTCACAGTGTTTAGCTAAAGCTACAAGTTAGTGTAGTGCGACCTCTGCACAGTGTTCAGCTAAAGCTACAAGTTAGTGTAGTGTAACCTCTGCACAGTGTTCAGCTAAAGCTACAAGTTAATGTAGTGCGTCCTCCGAACAGTGTTAAGCTAAAGCTACAAGTTAGTGTAGTGCGTCCTCCTCACAGTGTTCAGCTAAAGCTACAAGTTAGTGTAATGCGACCTCTGCATAGTGTTCAGCTAAAGCTACAAGTTAGTGTAGTGCATCTTCTGAACAATGTTCAGCTAAAGCTACAAGTTAGTGTAATGCGTCCTCCTCACAGTGTTCAGCTAAGGCTACAAGTTAGTGTAGTGCGTCCTCCTCACAGTGCTCAGCTAAAGCTACACATTAATGTAGTGCGACCTCTGCACAGTGTTCAGCTAAAGCTACAAGTTAGTGTAGTGCGTCCTCCTTACAGTGTTCAGCTAAAGCTACAAGTTAGTGTAGTATGTCCTCCTTACAGTGTTCAGCTAAAGCTACAAGTTAGTGTAATGCGACCCCTGCACAGTGTTCAGCTAAAGCTACAAGTTAGTGTAGTTCGTCCTCCTCACAGTGTTCAGCTAAAGCTACAAGTTAGTGTAGTAAGACCTCTGCACAGTGTTCAGCTAAAGCTACAAGTTAGTGTAGTGCGACCTCTGCACAGTGTTCAGCTAAAGCTACAAGTTAGTGTAGTGCGTCCTCTGAACAGTGTTCAGCTAAAGCTACAAGTTAGTGTAGTGCGTCCTCCCCACAGTGTTCAGCTAAAGCTACAAGTTAGTGTAGTGCACAGTGTTCAGCTAAATCTTCAAGTTAGTGTAGTGCGTCCTCCTCACAGTGTTCAGCTAAAGCTACAAGTTAGTGTATTGTGACATCTGCAAAGTGTTCAGCTAAATCTACAAGTTAGTGTAGTGCGTCCTCTGAACAGTGTTCATCTAAAGCTACAAGTTAGTGTAGTGCACAGTGTTGAGCTAAAGCTATAAGTTGGTGCAGTGCGTCCTCCTCACAGTCTACAGCTAAAGCTACAAGTTAGTGCAGTGCGTCCTCCTCAGTGTTCAGTTAAAGCTACAAGATAGTGTAGTGCGACCTCTGCACAGTGTTCAGCTAAAGCTACAAGTTTGTGTAGTGCGTCCTCTGAACAGTGTTCAGCTAAAGCTACAAGTTAGTGTAGTGTGACCTCTTCACAGTGTTCAGCTAAAGCTACAAGTTAGTGTAGTGCATCCTCTGCACAGTGTTCAGCTAAAGCTACAAGTTAATGTAGTGCGTCCTCTGAACAGTGTTCAGCTAAAGCTACAAGTTAGTGTAGTGCATCTTCTGAACAGTGTTCAGCGAAAGCTACAAGTTAGTGTAGTGCACAGTGTTCAGCTAAATCTACAAGTTAGTGTAGTGCGTCCACCTCACAGTGCTCTTCTATAGCTACCAGTTAGTGTAGTGCGTCCTCCTCACAGTGTTCAGCTAAAGCTACAAGTTAGTGTAGTGCGTCCTCCTCACAGTGTTCAGCTAAAGCTACAAGTTAGTGTAGTGCGACCTCTGCACAGTGTTCAGCTAAGGCTACAAGTTAGTGTAGTGCGTCCTCCTCACAGTGCTCAGCTAAAGCTACAAGTTAGTGTAGTGCGACCTCTGTACAGTGTTCAGCTAAAGCTACAAGTTAGTGTAGTGCGTCCTCCTTACAGTGTTCAGCTAAAGGTACAAGTTAGTGTAGTGTGTCCTCCTTACAGTGTTCAGCTAAAGCTACAAGTTAGTGTAATGCGACCCCTGCACAGTGTTCAGCTAAAGCTACAAGTTAGTGTAGTTCGTCCTCCTCACAGTGTTCAGCTAAAGCTACAAGTTAGTGTAGTAAGACCTCTGCACAGTGTTCAGCTAAAGCTACAAGTTAGTGTAGTGCGTCCTCCTCACAGTGTTCAGCTAAAGCTACAAGTTAGTGTAGTGTGTCCTCCTCACAGTGTTAAGCTAAAGGTACAAGTTAGTGTAGTGCGTCCTCCTCACAGTGTTCAGCTAAAGCTACAAGTTAGTGTATTGTGACATCTGCACAGTGTTCAGCTAAATCTACAAGTTAGTGTAGTGCGTCCTCTGAACAGTGTTCATCTAAAGCTACAACTTAGTGTAGTGCACAGTGTTGAGCTAAAGCTATAAGTTGGTGTAGTGCGTCCTCCTCACAGTGTACAGCTAAAGCTACAAGTTAGTGTAGTGCGTCCTCCTCAGTGTTCATTTAAAGCTACAAGATAGTGTAGTGCGACCTCTGCACAGTGTTCAGCTAAAGCTACAAGTTTGTGTAGTGCGTCCTCTGAACAGTGTTCAGCTAAAGGTACAAGTTAGTGTAGTGCATCCTCTGAACAGTGTACATCTAAAGCTACAAGTTAGTGTAGTGCACAGTGTTCAGCTAAATCTACAAGTTAGTGTAGTGCGTCCACCTCACAGTGTTCTGCTAAAGCTACCAGTTAGTGTAGTGTGTCCTCCTCACAGTGTTCAGCTAAAGCTACAAGTTAGTGTAGTGCGTCCTCCTCACAGTGTTCAGCTAAAGCTACAAGTTAGTGTAGTGCGACCTCTGCACAGTGTTCAGCTAAGGCTACAAGTTACTGTAGTGCGTCCTCCTCACAGTGCTCAGCTAAAGCTACAAGTTAGTGTAGTGCGACCTCTGCACAGTGTTCAGCTAAAGCTACAAGTTAGTGTAGTGCGTCCTCCTTACAGTGTTCAGCTAAAGGTACAAGTTAGTGTAGTGTGTCCTCCTTACAGTGTTCAGCTAAAGCTACAAGTTAGTGTAATGCGACCCCTGCACAGTGTTCAGCTAAAGCTACAAGTTAGTGTAGTTCGTCCTCCTCACAGTGTTCAGCTAAAGCTACAAGTTAGTGTAGTAAGACCTCTGCACAGTGTTCAGCTAAAGCTACAAGTTAGTGTAGTGCGTCCTCTGAACAGTGTTCAGCTAAAGCTACAAGTTAGTGTAGTGTGTCTTCCTCACAGTGTTAAGCTAAAGGTACAAGTTAGTGTAGTGCGTCCTCACAGTGTTCAGCTAAAGCTACAAGTTAGTGTATTGTGACATCTGCACAGTGTTCAGCTAAATCTACAAGTTAGTGTAATGCGTCCTCTGAACAGTGTTCATCTACAGCTACAAGTTAGTGTAGTGCACAGTGTTGAGCTAAAGCTATAAGTTGGTGTAGTGCGTCCTCCTCACAGTGTACAGCTAAAGCTACGAGTTAGTGTAGTGCGTCCTCCTCAGTGTTCATTTAAAGCTACAAGATAGTGTAGTGTGACCTCTGCACAGTGTTTAGCTAAAGCTACAAGTTTGTGTAGTGCATCCTCTGAACAGTGTTCAGCTAAAGGTACAAGTTAGTGTAGTGCATCCTCTGAACAGTGTACATCTAAAGCTACAAGTTAGTGTAGTGCACAGTGTTCAGCTAAATCTACAAGTTAGTGTAGTTCGTCCTCCTCACAGTGTTAAGCTAAAGCTACAAATTAGTGTAGTGTGTCCTCCTCACAGAGTTCAGCTAAAGCTACAAGTTAGTGTAGTGCATCCTCCTCAGTGTTCATTTAAAGCTACAAGATAGTGTAGTGTGACCTCTGCACAGTGTTCAGCTAAAGCTACAAGTTTGTGTAGTGCGTCCTCCTCACAGTGTTAAGCTAAAGCTACAAGTTAGTGTAGTGCAACCTCTGCACAGTGTTCAGCTAACGCTACAAGTTAATGTAGTGCATCTTCTGAACAGTGTTCAGCTAAAGCTACAAGTTAGTGTATTGAGTCCTCCTCAGAGTGTTCAGCTAAAGCTACAAGTTAGTTTAGTGCGTCCTCCTCACAGTGTTTAGCTAAAGCTACAAATTAGTGTAGTGCGACCTCTGCACAGTGTTCAGCTAAATCTACAAGTTAGTGTAGTACGTCCTCCTCACAGTGTTCTCCTAAAGCTACCAGTTAGTGTAGTGTGTCCTCCTCACAGTGTTCAGCTAAAGCTACAAGTTAGTGTAGTGCGTCCTCCTCACAGTGTTCAGCTAAAGCTACAAGTTAGTGTAGTGCGACCTCTGCACAGTGTTCAGCTAAAGCTACAAGTTAGTGTAGTGCATCTTCTGAACAGTGTTCAGCTAAAGCTCCAAGTTAGTGTAATGCGTCCTCCTCACAGTGTTCAGCTAAGGCTACAAGTTAGTGTAGTGCGTCCTCCTCACAGTGCTCAGCTAAAGCTACAAGTTAGTGTAGTGCGACCTCTGCACAGTGTTCAGCTAAAGCTACAAGTTAGTGTAGTGCGTCCTCCTTACAGTGTTCAGCTAAAGCTACAAGTTAGTGTAGTGTGTCCTCCTTACAGTGTTCATCTAAAGCTACAAGTTAGTGTAATGCGAACCCTGCACAGTGTTCAGCTAAAGCTACAAGTTAGTGTAGTGCGTCCTCTGAACAGTGTTCAGCTAAAGCTACAAGTTAGTGTAGTGTGTCCTCCTCACAGTGTTAAGCTAAAGGTACAAGTTAGTGTAGTGCGTCCTCCTCACAGTGTTCAGCTAAAGCTACAAGTTAGTGTATTGTGACATCTGCACAGTGTTCAGCTAAATCTACAAGTTAGTGTAGTGCGTCCTCTGAACAGTGTTTATCTAAAGCTACAAGTTAGTGTAGTGCGTCCTCCTCAGTGTTCAGTTAAAGCTACAAGATAGTGTAGTGCGACCTCTGCACAGTGTTCAGCTAAAGCTACAAGTTTGTGTAGTGTGTCCTCTGAACAGTGTTCAGCTAAAGGTACAAGTTAGTGTAGTGCATCCTCTGAACAGTGTAAATCTAAAGCTACAAGTTAGTGTAGTGCACAGTGTTCAGCTAAATCTACAAGTTAGTGTAGTTCATCCTCCTCACAGTGTTAAGCTAAAGCTACAAGTTAGTGTAGTGTGTCCTCCTCACAGAGTTCAGCTAAAGCTACAAGTTAGTGTAGTGCGTCCTCCTCAGTGTTCATTTAAAGCTACAAGATAGTGTAGTGCGACCTCTGCACAGTGTTCAGCTAAAGCTATAAGTTAGTGTAGTGCGTCCTCCTTACAATGTTCAGCTAAAGCTACAAGTTAGTGTAGTGTGCCCTCCTTACAGTGTTCAGCTAAAGCTACAAGTTAGTGTAATGCGAACCCTGCACAGTGTTCAGCTAAAGATACAAGTTAGTGTAGTTCGTCCTCCTCACAGTGTTCAGCTAAAGCTACAAGTTAGTGTAGTAAGACCTCTGCACAGTGTTTAGCTAAAGCTACAAGTTAGTGTAGGGCGTCCTCTGAACAGTGTTCAGCTAAAGCTACAAGTTAGTGTAGTTTGTCCTCCTCACAGTGTTAAGCTAAAGGTACAAGTTAGTGTAGTGCGTCCTCCTCACAGTGTTCAGCTAAAGCTACAAGTTAGTGTATTGTGACATCTGCACAGTGTTCAGCTAAATCTACAAGTTAGTGTAGTGCGTCCTCTGAACAGTGTTCATCTAAAGCTACAAGTTAGTGTAGTGCGTCCTCCTCAGTGTTCAGTTAAAGCTACAAGATAGTGTAGTGCGACCTCTGCACAGTGTTCAGCTAAAGCTACAAGTTTGTGTAGTGCGTCCTCTGAACAGTGTTCAGCTAAAGGTACAAGTTAGTGTAGTGCACAGTGTTCAGCTAAATCTACAAGTTAGTGTAGTTCGACCTCCTCACAGTGTTAAGCTAAAGCTACAAGTTAGTGTAGTGTGTCCTCCTCACAGAGTTCAGCTAAAGCTACAAGTTAGTTTAGTGCATCCTCCTCACAGTGTTCAGCTAAAGCTACAAGTTAGTGTAGTGCAACCTCTGCACAGTGTTCAGCTAACGCTACAAGTTAGTGTAGTGCATCTTCTGAACAGTGTTCAGCTAAAGCTACAAGTTAGTGTATTGAGTCCTCCTCAGAGTGTTCAGCTAAAGCTACAAGTTAGTTTAGTGCGTCCTCCTCACAGTGTTTAGCTAAATCTACAAGTTAGTGTAGTGCGACCTCTGCACAGTGTTCAGCTAAAGCTACAAGTTAGTGTAGTGCAACCTCTGCACAGTGTTCAGCTAAAGCTACAAGTTAATGTAGTGCATCCTCCTCACAGTGTTCAGCTAAAGCTACAAGTTAGTGTAGTGCGACCTCTGCACAGTGTTCAGCTAAAGCTACAAGTTAGTGTAGTGCGTCCTCCTCACAGTGTTCAGCTAAAGCTACAAGTTAGTGTAGTGCGTCCTCCTCACAGTGTTCAGCTAAAGCTACAAGTTAGTGCAGTGCGACCTCTGCACAGTGTTCAGCTAAAGCTACAAGTTAGTGTAGTGCGTCTTCTGAACAGTGTTCAGCTAAAGCTACAAGTTAGTGTAGTGCGTCTTCTGAACAGTGTTCATCTAAAGCTACAAGTTAGTGTAGTGCACAGTGTTCAGCTAAAGCTACAAGTTAGTGTAGTGCGTCCCCTCACAGTGTTCAGTTAAAACTACAAGTTAGTGTAGTGCGTCCTCCTCACAGTGTTCAGCTAAAGCTACAATTTAGTGTAGTGCCTCCTCCTTACTGTGTTCAGCTAAAGCTACAAGTTAGTGTTGTGCGACCTCTGCACAGTGTTCAGCTAAAGCTGCAAGTTAGTGTAGTGCGTCCTCTGAACAATGTTCAGCTAAAGCTACAGGTTAGTGTAGTGCGACCTGTGCACAGTGTTCAGCTAAAGCTACCTGTAGACGGTCTGTGGTTTTTTCCTTATCCTATCACTAACGCAAGCAGCTACATTATTTTAACGTTAGTGCAGTGCGTCCTCCTCACAGTGTTCAGCTAAAGCTATCTGTAGAAGGTTGGTGGTGTTTTCCTGATCCTATCACTACCGCAGGCAGCTACATTATTTACACGTTAGTCTAGAGCGAGCTCTGCACAGTGTTCAGCTAAAGCTACCTGTAGAAGGTTGGTGTGTTTTCCTGATTCTATCACTACCGCAGGCAGCTACATTATTTACACGTTAGTCTAGTGCGAACTCTGCACAGTGTTCAGCTAAAGCTACCTGTAGAAGATTGGTAGTGTTCTCATACTACAGGCAGGCAGATGATTTTGCTAGCTGCAGTATCAGTATATATATATAGATATATATATCTATATATATAGATATATATATCTATATATATAGATATATATATCTCAGCTTAGTGCAGTTACATCTCACTGCAGGCTATTAGTATGTCTGGAAGGCCAACAAGGAGAGGCAGACAGTCACAAGCCAATAAAAAAGGGCAAGCAGGCTCTTTGTCTAGAGGCAACAGTGCTGGTCATGGAGACGGTGCATCTTCATCAGCACGTGGCTGTGGGACACGCTTGGCCTTTTTTTTGGCAGCTGGCCATGTTGAGCCGCAACATGCGAAAGACTTGGTCGAGTGGATGACCAAGCTGTCCTCATCCTCCTCATCCTCTCTCACCCATGCTCAGGGTACTTTGTCTGGCAAAGCAGCTGCCAACGCAACCTCTTCCCTCGGCTCAATGGCATCAGTGACTCCTTCCTTAGCCCCACCATGTCCTCCTGAGGAGTCCCTCGAACTGTTTGACCACAATGTTGGGTACATGCTCCAGGAGGATGTCCAGCGTTTAGAAGGCTCTGATGATGATACTGAGATAGATGAAGGCAGTAACGTGAGCACAGAGGGGGTGCCCAAGAAGGACAGCAATCTGGCAGTCATGTTCCCCCTGCTGCAGCATACTGTCAGGTTTGCTCCAGTGATGAGGAGGGAGGGGATGATGAGGTCACTGACACAACGTGAGTGCCTGATAGGAGAGAGGAGGAGGATAAGGCACATCACCAAAGAGGCAGGATGCCCTCCAGGTGCCAGCCTAGGGGCAGCACACTGACTGCATCACACCGCAAAGCTCCGCATGTGCAGGGCACTGCTGTCTGTGCGTTATTCCAAAAGTTCTTTGGTGTGGGCCTTTTTTGAGACGAGTGCATCAGATCGCACTGCTGCTATTTGCAACATATGTCTCAAGCGTATCTCGCGTGGCCAAAACATCTCCCGCTTGGGAACCACATGCTTGACCAGACATATGTTGACCTGCCATGCAGTTCATTGGCAAGCGTATCTAAAAGACCCACACCAAAGAACAAAGAGGACCTCTCCTTGCTCCTCATCAGCTGAAATCTCCAACCCCACTATACCTTCAGTCCTCTCTGAGACCTGCACTGAGAGGAATGAAGGTGAAGAATTAGGTGTGTCACAGCCAAGTACTTGTTGGCAATCTGCTTTCGGTACACCGACGTCAGATTGTACCAGGCAAATTTCCCTGCCCCAGCTGCTGCACCGCCGAAAAAAGTTCGCTCCCAGCCATCCACATGCCCAGCAGTTGAATGCTAGCTTGGCAAAATTGCTAGCACTTCAACTGCTACCTTTTCAGTTGGTAGACTCTGCCCCCTTCCGTGAGTTTGTGGAATGTGCGGTTCCTCTGTGGCAGGTACCCAAACGCCACTTTTTCTCACGGAAGGCGATTCCGGCTCTCTACCAGCATGTGGAAGGCAATGTCCATGCCTCGCTGAACAGGGCGGTCAGTGGTAAGGTGCATATTACCGCTGACTCATGGTCCAGTAGGCATGGACAGGGACATTACCTAAGTTTCACGGCGCATTGGGTCACTCTGCTGGCAGCTGGAAAGGATGCAGGACAAGGTGCAGTAGTGTTGGAGGTTGATCCACCACCACGCCTCCAAAATGCCACTACTAATTATTCTGACACAGCTCTCTCCTCCACCCCCTCCTCTTCTTCTTCCTCCATGGCCTCTTCCTGTGCTTTGTCCTCGGAACCAGCGGTGCTCCGTAGGCGTTCAAGGGGCTACACAAGTATGCAGGCCAAAAGATGCCATGCGGTGCTTGAGCTGGTGTGCTTGGGGGACAGGAGCCACACTGGGGCAGATGTTCTGTCAGCTCTGCAGGGGCAGGTTCAGAGGTGGTTGATGGCACGCCAACTTAAGGCAGGAATGGTGGTTTGCGACAATGGCACCAACCTCCTCTCCACCCTCCGACAGGGGCCACTGACCCATGTGCCCTGTTTGGCTCACGTGCTTAACTTGGTGGTGCAGCTGTTCTTGGGCAGGTACCCGGGCTTACAGGATGTCCTGAGGCAGGCCAGGAAAGTCTGTGTGGATTTTCGTCGGTCATATAATGCCAGTGCTCAGCTGGCAGACCTCCAAAAGGAATTTAACCTGCCCAAGAACCCCCTAATCTGTGACATGCCCACCAGGTGAAACTCAACGTTGGCCATGCTGCAGCGGCTGCACATGCAGCAGAGGGCCATCAATGAGTACCTGTGCGACTATGGCACCAGGACAGGGTCAGGGGAGCTTGGTTTTTTCCCCACACCAGTGGGCCATGATAAGGGATGCATGCACTGTCCTGTCACCATTTGAGAAGGCCACGAGGATGGTGAGCAGTGATAGTGCATGCATCAGTGACACTGTCCCCCTTGTCCACCTGTTGGAGCACACGCTGCGTGGAATAATGGACAGGGCACTTGAGGCAGAACAGAGGCAGGAAGAGGAGGACTTCCTTAGCTCTCAAGGCCCCCTTTATCCAGACAGTGTTCCTGCGTGCCCGCCGATCACACAGGAAGAGGACGAGGAGGAGGAGGATTGTGTCAGTATGGAGGTGGAGCCTGGCACTCAGCATCAGCAGCAGTCTTTAAGGGATCATTTAGAGTCCAAAGAAGCACATGGACTTGTACGTGGCTGGGAGGAGGTGGCTGCAGATCATGTTATCCTTAGTGACTCAGAGGACTCCGGACCAAATGCCTCCGCAAACCTACGCTGCATGGCCTCCCTGATCCTGCAAAGCCTGCGGAAGGATCCTCGTATTCGTGGTATCAAGGAGAAGGAACAATACTGGCTGGCAATCCTCCTTGATCCACGTTACAAGGGTAAGGTTGTGGACCTTATCTTGCCATTGCAGAGGGAGCAGAAGATGAAACATCTTCGGGAGGCCTTGCAGAAAGGTCTGTGCAATGCATTCCCAGAGACTGGGAGGTTACAAACTCCTGTTTCTGGACAACGTGTTGCTGAGGCTTTAGTCAGTCAAAGAAGGAGCGGTGGAGAAGGTGGCCGTCTGACCGATGCGTTCAGACAATTTTTTAGTCCGCAGCCCCAAGGTATGATCGGTTCCAGCAACCATCGTCAGCGTCTGTTTTACATGGTGCAGGAATACCTAGGGGCAAGATCTGACTTGGACACCTTTCCCACCAAAAATCCTCTGTGTTACTGGGTCTTGAGGATGGATCACTGGCCAGAGCTTGCACAGTATGCAATTGAGCTACTGGCCTGTCCTGCATCCAGTGTTCTTTCGGAACGCACATTCAGTGCTGCTGGAGGCTTTGTAACCGATCACAGGGTGAGTCTGTCCACCGACTCGGTCAATCGACTGACCTTCATAAAAGTGAATCAGTTTTGGATCACCACCAGCTACCAAGCACCTGATGCTGATGTAACCGAATACATTTTTTTGAAATGTCAGATCCCTTCAAAGACTGCCTATGCTGATGCTGAGTGACTATCCTGTTATACTGAGTAATTATCCTCTTCCTCCTCAATGATCATGATGATAGCTTGTAAGAACATTTTTGGTTCTGGGCGCCGCCAGTCCTGCCGCCAGTGCCTAAGGCCCAATTTTTCAGCCCCTGTTTAACAGGGGCATGTAATTACAATTTTTCATGCAATTCTTTAAAGCAGGGCTAGTTCCTGCGCTCCAACTAGAGTTTCTGTGAGGGGTTGCATTGTTGTTACATAGTTACATAGTAGGCGAGGTTGAAAAAAGACACAAGTCCATTAAGTCCAACCCATGTGTGATTATGTGTCAGTATTACATTGTATATCCCTGTATGTTGCATTCATTTAGGTGCTTATCTAATAGTTTCTTGAAACTATCGATGCTCCCCGCTGAGACCACCACCTGTGGAAGGGAATTCCACATCCTTGCCGCTCTTACAGTAAAGAACCCTCTACGTAGTTTAAGGTTAAACCTTTTTATTCTAATTTTAATGAGTGGCCACAAGTCTTGTTAAACTCTCTTCTGCGAAAAAGCTTTATTTCTATTGTAGGGTCACCAGTACGGTATTTGTATATTGAAATCATATCCCCTCTCAAGCGTCTCTTCTCCAGAGAGAATAAGTTCAGTGCTCGCAACCTCTCCTCATAACTAAGATCCTCCAGACCCTTTATTAGCTTTGTTGCCCTTCTTTGTACTCGCTCCATTTCCAGTACATCCTTCCTGAGGACTGGTGCCCAGAACTGGACAGCATACTCTAGGTGTGGCCAGACCGGAGTCTTGTAGAGTGGGAGAATTATCGTTTTATCTCTGGAGTTGATCCCCTTTTTAATGCATGCCAATATTCTGTTTGCTTTGTTAGCAGCAGATTGGCATTGCATGCCATTGCTGAGCCTATCATCTACTAGGACCCCCAGGTCCTTTTCCATCCTAGATTCCCCCAGAGGTTCTCCCCCCGGTGTATAGATTGCATTCATATTTTTGCCACCCAAATGCATTATTTTGCATTTTTCTACATTGAACCTCATCTGCCATGTAGTTGCCCACCCCATTAATTTATTCAGATCTTTTTGCAAGGTTTCCACATCCTGCGGAGAAGTTATTGCCCTGCTTAGCTTAGTATCGTCTGCAAATACAGAGATTGAACTGTTTATCCCATCCTCCAGGTCGTTTATGAACAAATTAAATAGGATTGGTCCCAGCACAGAACCCTGGGGAACCCCACTAACCACCCCCGACCATTCCGAGTACTCCCTATTTATCACCACCCTCTGAACTCGCCCTTGTAGCCAGTTTTCAATCCATGTACTCACCCTATGGTATTTTGTACAGTAAACGTTTATGGGGAACTGTGTCAAATGCTTTTGCAAAATCCAGATACACCACGTCTACGGGCCTTCCTTTATCTAGATGGCAACTCACCTCCTCATAGAAGGTTAATAGATTGGTTTGGCAAGAACGATTCTTCATGAAGCCATGCTGATTAATGCTAATAAAACCGTTCTCATTACTAAAATCTTGTATATAGTCCCTTATCATCCCCTCCAAGAGTTTACATACTATTGATGTTAGGCTAACTGGTCTGTAATTCCCAGGGATGTATTTTGGGCCCTTTTTAAATATTGGTGCTACATTGGCCTTTTTCCAATCAGCTGGTACCATTCCAGTCAGTAGACTGTCTGTAAAAATTAGGAACAACGGTCTGGCAATCACTTGACTGAGTTCCCTAAGTACCCTCGGATGCAAGCCATCAGGTCCCGGTGATTTATTAATGTTAAGTTTCTCAAGTCTAATTTTAATTCTGTCTTCTGTTAACCATGGAGGTGCTTCCTGTGTTGTGTCATGAGGATAAACACTGCAGTTTTGGTTACTGAAGCCCCCCAATTCACTTGTGAAGTCTGAGGAGAAGAATAAATTCAATACCTTCGCCATCTCCCCATCCTTTGTAACCAGATGTCCTTCCTCATTCTTTATGGGGCCAATATTGTCAGTCCTCCCTTTTTTTACTGTTTACATACTTAAAGAATTTCTTGGGATTTTTTTTGCTCACCTCCGCTATGTGTCTTTCATGTTCTATCTTAGCCGTCCTAATTGCACCCTTACATTTCTTGTTGCATTCTTTATAAAGTCTGAATGCTGAGGATGATCCCTCAACCTTGTATTTTTTTGAAGGCCTTCTCCTTTGCTTTTATATGCATTTTTACATTGGAATTAAGCCATCCAGGACTTTTGTTCGCTCTTTTAAATTTATTACCCAATGGAATACATTGGCTAATGCCCTTATTTAATATATTTTTAAAGCAAACCCATCACTGCTCCGTATTCTTTGTTCCTAATATTTTATCCCAATTTATGCCTTTTAGCAAGGTTTGTAGTTTAGGGAAGTTGGCTCTTTTGAAATTCAGTGTCTTTGTATTCCCTTTATGTTTCCTATTTGTGTGATTTATACTGAAACTAATTGACCTGTGATCGCTGTTACCTAAATTGCCCCGTATTTCCACATCCGTGATCAGGTCTGTATTGTTGGTAATCAGTAGATCCAGTAATGTTTTATTTCTAGTTGGTGCGTCTACCATCTGACCCATAAAATTGTCCTGCAAGACATTAAGGAACTAATGAGCAAGACATTAAGGAACTAATGAGGAACTAATGTCTTGCAGGACAATGTCTTGTGATCAGGTCTGTATTGTTGGTAATCAGTAGATCCAGTAATGTTTTATTTCTAGTTGGTGCGTCTACCATCTGACCCATAAAATTGTCATGCAAGACATTAAGGAACTGGCGATCCTTAAATGAATGTGCGGTTCCCTCCGCCCAGTCTATGTCTGGATAATTAAAATCCCCTATTATGATAACACTTCCCATCCTTGCTGCTAATCCAAATTGTGATAGGAAATCTGTCTCCACTTCCTCCCTCAGGTTAGGGGGCCTATAGCATACTCCCAGTATTATTTTCCCCTTAGCTTCATCCCTTTGGAGCTCTACCCATAAGGATTCCACCTCCTCCCTAGCTCCCTCAGTGATGTCATCTCTCACATTCACTTGTACATTATTCTTGATATATAGGCATACCCCTCCCCCTTTTTTACCCTCTCTATCCTTGCGGTAAAGGGTATACCCTTGAATGTTTGCCAGCCAGTCATGAGAGCTGTTGAACCAGGTCTCTGAAATTCCCACAAAATCCAAATCCTCCTCGTACAACAGTATCTCTAGTTCACCCATCTTGTCCGCCATGCTCCTGGCATTGGTGAACATGCCACATAGTTTAGACCAGTCGCATATTGTCCTCGTATTCGGTGTTTCGAGATTGCAACTAGGACTTGCTACTATACTTACCTTGTGTTTTTGTGCTTTGGTCAACCTACCACTAATGCCCCCAATACTACCCTCTGGAATATCTTCCGCACTGACTATCTCTACCTCTGGACCCTCCCCCCATCGCCTAGTTTAAAAACCCCTCTAACTTTTTGGCCATCTTCATTCCCAGCAGATCTGCACCCTCCTCATTTAGGTGCAATCCGTCCCTTCTATAGTACCGGTTATCGACTGAGAAGTCAGCCCAGTCCTCCAGGAACCCAAACCCCTCCTTACTACACCAGCTCTTCAGCCACTTGTTTACTTCCTTAATCTCCCTCTGCCTTTCCGGTGTGGCTCGATGTACCGGTAGTATTCCTGAGAATACTACCTTGGAGGTCCTTTTCCTCAATTTAGCTCCTAAGTCCCTGAAATCGTTCTTTAGGACACTCCATCTGCCTCTGACTTTGTCATTGGTGCCAACGTGCACCATGACAGCTGTGTCCTCCCCAGCCCCTCTCAGTAATCTGTCCACAAGATCCGTGATGTGCCGTGTTGTGGCACCAGCACCAGTGCCTAAGGCCCAATTTTTCAGCCCCTGTTTAACAGGGGCGTGTAATTACAATTTTTGATGCATTTCTTTGCAGCAGGGCTAGTTCCTGCGCTCCAACTAGAGTATCTGTAAGGTGTTGCAGTGTTGTGGCACCAGCACCAGTGCCTAAGGCCCAATTTTTCAGCACCTGTTTAACAGGGGCATGTAATTATAATCTTTGATGCAATTCTTTGCAGCAGGGCTAGTTCCTGCACTCCAACTAGAGTATCTGTGAGGGGTTCCAGTGTTGTGGCACCACCACCACTACCAAAGGCCCAATATTTCTGCCCCTGTTCAACGGGGGCATGTAATTACAATTCTTGATCTAATATTTCAAAGCAGGGCCCGTTTCTGCGCCCACCAAGAGTATCTGTGTTGTGGCACCAGCACCACCACCAAAGGCCCAATTTCTCTGCCCCGTTCAACAGGGGCATGTAATTACAATTCTTGATCTAATATTTCACATCAGGGCCCTGTGAGGGCTTACAGTGTTGTGGTCACGACAACACCTAAGGCCCCAATTTCTGCAGAGTATATAGGGCAGGCCCTTACTTTCAAACATCCAACTTACAAACGACTCCTACTTGCAAACGGAAGGAGATAACGGGAAGTGAGATGAAATCTACCCCTAGGAAGGGAAATTCTCTCTTGTAAGAGTTAATATGGGAAAAACTTTTCTCCTTTCCACTGATGCTTTATCACCAATCCTTGTTTCACAAAAACCCCAAATTTTCAAAAAACATTTGTCATTGGGACAAAAAGTGAGGTGAAATCTTCTGAAGAGGAGCACAGACAGCAAAACAAATGTCACAGGGGTAATAACCCTTCACCAGGTTTTCCAAAAAGCTTAAAATAACACATAGGATGTACATAGCAAAGATGACACCCCAAAATACATTCTGCTACTCCTCCTGATTATGGCGATACCACATGTGTGAGACTTTTACGCAGCCTGGCCACATACAGAGACCCAACATCCAAGTAGTACCATCAGGCATTCTAGGAGCATAAATGACATAGTTAATTTCCTGGCAACCTATCATTTTTGAAAGCCCTTCATATTTCTAACACATAGCATGTACATACCAAGAATTACAAACCAAAATAAATTCTATTTCGGAAAGGGTAAAAAAAAAAAAAAGCATTACCTGTGCTTTTAGTAGTATCCACAGAGGAGAGCACTGGTCCAGGCAGCAGGCGGGGATGTGCTTAGCGACAGCAATAGTAATTATCCAGGCAGCAGGCAGGAATATTTTCTATAGTCAGCACAAGGATATTGTCAGCACAGCACAGTCCATAGAAATTGTCCAGGCAGAGACAACCTGCACAGCCATAATATTGGTCCTAGTACACTGTTACCTGCAGACACTTATTATTCTACCACTCCCCAGCCCTTTATAAACATACTGCCTCTTGCCACAGCTAATTATTTGCATAGTCCAGGTAGCGGTGTGGTCCGTTCATGCAGCAGGCAGAGGCATGGTGGCAGTAAGTCAGCAGCAGGCTGAGGGCCGCAATCAGGTAAGACCTGTGCACAGGGGCACAGGGGTAGAGGCTTCAACCCACCCAAATCTTTATGAAGCCTCCGGACTCCAGACCAAAATCTGCAAATGATGAAACCCAGAGAAAACAAAAAAAATTGTTTTCTCCATCTGGAAAAACAATTCTGGAGCCCCTCACATATGTGAGACCCCTGTGTACTACAGTAGCAGGGCAACAGATCAGTCCAAGTGGTAGGCAAAAGCATAGTCCATAAAACAGGCCAGGGTCAGTTCACATGCAAGCAGTCCAAACGATAGGCAGAGGCATAGTCACAAAACAGGCCAGGGTCATTTCACGTGGAAGCAGTCCAAACGGTAGGCAGAGGCATAGTCAAAAAACAGGCCAGGGTCAGTTCACGTGGAAGGCAGTGGCATGGTTATTTGGGGAAAAATTTACGGAACCTCCAGAAAAAATAGGAAGGGCTTTGCACAATCTCTAGCAAACAAAAAGCTGTGAAGGGGGGAAAGAGCATCATTGAGATGCAACAAAGTGCTGGCCTTGAGGTGGAAGGATAAAAGGGACATGCACATGATGTTCACCATCCATGACGACACTACAATTGAGGTACAAAGAAGTCGAGGTCCCATTGAAAAGCCAACATGTGTCCAAGATTATAATCTCTACATGGGCGGTGGATTTCAATGATCAAATGATTCAGCTCTATTTGTCAAGGAGTTCCCGATTCTGGTACAAGAAGGTAGCAATTTATCTGATCCATTTGGCTATTTATAATTCCTACGTAGTCTACACCAAATCCATGGAAAGCCCCGCCCCCTTCCTAAAATTCATAGAAGAAGTTGTCACGTCCCTCATCTATCAGCAAAGACCCCCCCAGAAGACCTTCACTCTGAGGCTGTTTGCCGACTTCATGAGCGCCACTTCCCTTGCAGCATTCCACCATCTGAAGCAGGCTGAAGACGGCAAAAAAAATGTCACCTGTGCACCAAAAGAGGATTTCGAAAAAATACCAGCTACTATTGTCCCCAGTGTCCCTCCAGACCTGGCCTTTGCATTGATGAATGCTTCCAACTTTATCATACATCCCTAAAATATTAGCCCATATTTTTAACCATTTCCCCATTTTCATCATCTGTGCTGACCATTTTCCATTTTTCCCCAAATAACCATGCCACTGCCTTCCACGTGAACTGACCCTGGCCTGTTTTTTGACTATGCCTCTGCCTACCGTTTGGACTGCTTCCACGTGAAATGACCCTGGCCTGTTTTGTGATTATGCCTCTGCCTATCGTTTGGACTGCTTGCATGTGAACTGACCCTGGCCTGTTTTATGGACTATGCTTTTGCCTACCACTTGGACTGATCTGTTGCCCTGCTACTGTAGTACACAGGGGTCTCACATATGTGAGGGGCTCCAGAATTGTTTTTCCAGATGGAGAAAACAATTTTTTTTGTTTTCTCTGGGTTTCATCATTTGCAGATTTTGGTCTGGAGTCCGGAGGCTTCATAAAGATTTGGGTGGGTTGAAGCCTCTACCCCTGTGCCCCTGTGCACAGGTCTTACCTGATTGCGGCCCTCAGCCTGCTGCTGACTTACTGCCACCATGCCTCTGCCTGCTGCATGAACGGACCACACCGCTACCTGGACTATGCAAATAATTAGCTGTGGCAAGAGGCAGTATGTTTATAAAGGGCTGGGGAGTGGTAGAATAATAAGTGTCTGCAGGTAACAGTGTACCAGGACCAATATTATGGCTGTGCAGGTTGTCTCTGCCTGGACAATTTCTATGGACTGTGCTGTGCTGACAATATCCTTGTGCTGACTATAGAAAATATTCCTGCCTGCTGCCTGGATAATTACTATTGCTGTCGCTAAGCACATCCCCGCCTGCTGCCTGGACCAGTGCTCTCCTCTGTGGATACTACTAAAAGCACAGGTAATGCTTTTTTTTTTTTTTACCCTTTCCGAAATAGAATTTATTTTGGTTTGTAATTCTTGGTATGTACATGCTATGTGTTAGAAATATGAAGGGCTTTCAAAAATGATAGGTTGCCAGGAAATTAACTATGTCATTTATGCTCCTAGAATGCCTGATGGTACTACTTGGATGTTGGGTCTCTGTATGTGGCCAGGCTGCGTAAAAGTCTTACACATGTGGTATCGCCATAATCAGGAGGAGTAGCAGAATGTATTTTGGGGTGTCATCTTTGCTATGTACATCCTATGTGTTGGAAATATCTGATAAATGACCAACTTTGTGTAAAAGAAAATGCATTTTAATTTTTT